>NC_135208.1:2094348-2702509 GCF_050948175.1 Xylocopa sonorina
TTATGCCGCAACGTCTTTCTGAAAACAAAATTTCACCCCATCTTTTATTTTTTTAATAGATATGATAATACAGACACGTTTTAAACAATAAAAACTGCATTAAAAGAAAAGAAAAACTGTAAACTGCAACTAACAGAGTAATAACAAAAGGTTTTGCTATTATGCATACACATTTTTGTATTGCCACAAAATTGACCAAATCTTGGATGCAATGTAAATATTTTTTGCGCCACCCTGAGAAAATTGAATCTAATTTTCAGTTACAATAAAAGCGCACGTTATTTTTCAGAAAAGGTGGACTGGCTGAATTGAAGAAGAATGGAGACGTACGTGGAAATTATTTGCGGGTTCGTCGCCGTGTTTCTAGCGTTTTATTACTACTTCATCTCGACGTTTGACTTCTGGAAAGTACGTGGAGTACCTGGGCCACGACCCATACCAGTGTTTGGTAATGTGAAGGATACGATGTTCCTAAAGATGTCCCCTGCTCACCTTGTAAGAGACGTTTACAATAAATACAAAGACGAGCCAATGGTTGGAATATTCACATGGAGAACTCCTATACTTATTCTTCGTGATCCGGAACTTATTAAAGACGTTCTGATAAGAGACTTCTCCAACTTCATGGATCGAGGATTCGCTAATGTAGAAAAGGTAACCGAATAAGCTGAGATTGGAAACTTATTGCACAAATTCATTATCAGTGTCTTCGCAAGCCTTTTTTCCATGTTGCACAGTCACAAAACTAATATATAATGGCCTCTAACACATAATTTAGTATTTGTAGTATGATACAAAGGTACTAAAAAGAATAATATTAATTGGGAACAACAAAATAAACCAACAAGACGAACGCTTCAACAACTTGGCATGACTTTACTCTGCAAATCCTGTGCGAATTAGATGGAACATCCAAAGAGTTAATTTCATTCGCACCATCTATTGAAACCCTAATTAATATAATTATTTCAGGCGGAACCATTATCTCCACATCTGTTTAATTTGGAGCCTGAAAGATGGAGACTGATGAGAGCAAAATTGTCGCCAATATTCACATCTGGAAAACTGAAAACCATGTTTCCTCTGATAATTGACTGTTCGAAACATTTGGAGAAATATTTCGAGAAACTGGTATCGAAAGGAGAGCCTATTGATTGTCGTGAAGTAACAGCAAAATTCACGACAAACGTAATAGGCAGTTGCGCCTTTGGCATAGAATTTAACGCTTTATGTGATGAAGAAAGCGAGTTCCGTCGAAAGACCAGGCAAGTGTTTGTTCTTAGCCTCTCGCAAATTATCAGATTACGACTTAAAGAAATGGTACCAACGTTCTACAATTTACTTGGCTACGTGTTTCCTGAGAAGGAAATGACAACGTACTTCACCAAACTTTTTATGGATACGATGGCGTACAGGAAAGAAAACAATATTAATAGGCATGACTTTGTCAATATGCTTTTGGAGCTTAAGGAAAATGCACCTAAAATAGACACTATCGGTACGTTCTATTGGGTTGTAACATACAAAATCTCTGAGTTTAAGGATTAACCAGTGGATCCTACACATTTCTTCCCAGAAGTTTCTAGTCTTTCAATTCCATTTTTATAAAAATCTATGTTCAACTTGGGAAATATATATTTATCATTTTGTTGGTGTATTTGATTAACTACTTTGTAGAGAGTTTTTTTTACCCTTTTGGTCATTCTCAGAATCTTTACGTTAAGATGTTTAACTGAAGTTTAATTTTTAAGTTAAGATACTAAACTGAAGTAAGTTCAGTCCTTAAATTAAGATACCAAACTTAAATAAGTTCAGTGTTTACGTTGAGATATTTCACTGAAGTAACTTCAATCTTTATGTTAAGATATTTAATTTAAATTCAATCCTTAAATAAAATATCTTGACTTTAAGATTGAACTTACTTAAGTTAATGTTTGAAATTAAATTTAGTATCTTAACGTAGAGATTCAATACACTTTATTTAAATATCTCAGCTTAAAGATTGGAGATAAATATAAAACCTACCATAAAATAATCGAACAAATCTAAAAAACAAAATCTTCGATTCATGGCCTCTGAGTTACACTTATTTTTATGAGAAACGCCCAGAAATTTTTACTGTTTAAGACTTATCTTCATCCCCATCCATGAATTACAAATACGATGCTTTACATTATTTATTATATTTTGCAGAACTAACGGATACATTGCTAACAGCACAGGCGTTTGCTTTCCTCGCTGCAGGATATGAAACTTCTTCAGCGGCAATAAGTCACACTCTTTATGAGTTAGCTTTGAATGTCGATGTACAGGAAAAATTGCGACAAGAAATCAAGGAACACTTTGAGAAAAATAATGGGGAATTGAAGTACGATGATATCAAAAAGATGACGTATCTGAACTTAGTACTTTCTGGTATGTATAAGTAATTGTTAATACTTTTCTTCCTTTAGAACAATTCCAATTTTGATTCCACTAATCATCTTGTAATAATCCACAATATTTTAGAATCTTCTTGGTCTACTCCTGATGTGATAATAAATTCAGTATTTTAAACTATGCGCTCTCAGCCGTCGTTGTCATATAGAAAATTTTATTTGATTCGTTTCTCTCGTTACCCTTTTAAAAAATTGCATACTTCAAAAATCGTCAAGTGATACGTGTTACTACAACTAACAATAAGCAATTGACGATTGGTCAAGTGGAAATTATCATCCTATTAACCAGCTAATCTTCATTTTACAAAATTTTTAACATATTAGAAATAGCTAGCTTGGTCCTTTGGGAAAGTGGACTTAGACAGAAATAATCATTTTACAGAAACAATGAGGAAGTATCCAGCTGCAGCATTCTTCGTTAGAAAGTCGCAAGATGATTATACCTTCAGAAACACAAAAGTTACTATACCGAAGGAAACATTGGTGTGGGTACCAGTATATGGGCTTCACAACGATCCAGATATTTATCCAAATCCGGATGCTTTTATCCCTGAAAGGTTCACAGATGATGCTGTTGCAGCGCGACACCCTATGTATTATTTACCTTTCGGCGATGGCCCAAGGAACTGTATTGGTACGCCAACTAATTACAGTATTTTAAACTTCTTAGCTTATTTTACAACTTATCAATCATACCATTCAATTTCTTAGCTTATTTTACAATTTACAATTAAAAATTCAATAAATGGTTTCTTTAAATCACATGAATGCAGCTTGAATGAAATTTGTATAAGAATTGGCACAACTTCTTAGGCCATTTGCATTAGCCTCGAATACACCCCCAATTAAATGGGCCATTTAAATGTTTGCACAAGGCACCAGAGAAGGTGCGATGCAGTGATAAAATGTACATGGGCCTCTTCAAGCTGCTTACGCACCTCATTACCTATTATTTCTTCCTGATTTTGGCCTATATTCTCTAAATGTTAGATTTACAGTAATCAAAGGTCCCCGTGTTGGGTTCTTGTAATATATTAAGTATTTCCACATTTTCTAATAGATACGTTGTCCCAAATACTTTAATTACTATCAAATTGTATCACATATTTTAATGTTTTTCATTAAATATGCCACTCAGGCAATGAATATATCTAATATAGTCATGAAGAAGTTGTAAGATAAAAGATAGAAGATTAGGTGGAATTAGTTTGTGTCAAATGTTATTGATATTTTTCTATTTTAGGTGCACGATTCGCAATTTATCCATCCAAACTTGGCATCATAACAATACTTCGCAATCATAAAGTGGAAGTATGCGACAAGACTATGATTCCATACGTATTCGATCCAACTGGTTTCCTCCTCTTACCTAAAGGAGGACTATATTTGAAGTTTACAAAAGTTGACAATTAAGTTCTTATAAGTTTTGATATCAATAGATATTATACATGTATAATAAGATATAGAAATGTTATAACTTTAAGGTAAAACAAGGTATTACACGGTGATTATAAAATATAATATATTTTTTGTTTGCAAAAAGATTCAAATTTTTTTTCAAGTAATCGGGAGTTTTGATTCAGATGCTTACTATGAGATATCTCGTTGTTGGCAGTTTTGATATAGGCGCTTAGTACGATATTTCATAGTTAGCAGCGAACGGTTTAAATCCTTCAAGGATAAAAGTGGTCTAATATTTACAAATCGCTAGCTAGAATAACACATTATTAACGCTGTTATACAACAAAATTTGTGTTATTCCTACTAAAACATTCTATAGAGTGGACAGATCTTTATTAAGGAGTATATATCCCTTTCTTCTCACTGAAAATATAATTTGCAATGAACATATGCGCATCGCTATCCTCAAAGAAGTTACTTTTTGGATCGTACTGCTCAGACGCATAGCAATTATTACATCACTGTGAGAATATTGATTCATGAAAAGTGATGCGGTAGAGCTTCAATTATCCGAGTCTGTTGAGAAACAAGTACTCAGTTCATGTAATTCCATAATATTAAAATTATAATATATTTATACAAATATATTTATATAATTCTCTACAAAGTCTGTGATTCATAGTGTTAAATCGACGATCAGGTAGGAGTCCTGCTGTCTGAAGAATATAAGCAGATCATCGACCAGTTAACTACATAGCCACTCAAGTGATACACATTCATGCGATTATGCTTACCATATGAAATCGACTAGGTAACGTAAAATGTAGTACTCTGAAGGTAAATAATTCCAAAAATATTAAAAAAATGCAGTAGAAGATATTAAACATTACATTAGAAATAATTGCAGGGCTCAGCGCCCTCGCACAAGTTTCTAATCAACTACAATTAATATAGAAGAGCTATGCATCTCGTAGATGGCGTCTGCTGGGCCCAGCGCATTGCACCACGTTTCCCAGAATTATGGAGAGCGACACCTGCAGCAGCAAGAGCTCATCACGTGTCCATTGATCATCCCTGGAGAAATCGCATCAAATACTCCGACGATAAAGTCTTCCTCAGCCAGTCACTCGCTGAAACTGCCAAGCGTCGGTACTCTGATAATTAATTTATCTCTCCGCTGTTAACCGTCTTTCTGGTTCAAATAAGATTTATCTGTTAATTTATTACCATCCTGTGATCCAGTGCTGTTTCATTCTGGCGCAGAATTTCTGCTCGAGCGTCTTTGTGTCTGGACCTCTCGTTTTGTTGATGTGCTCTGGATTTGTCTGCGAAACTGCTGCGAGTTACTACTTGGAAGCTACTTGATTTCGAATCTGTAAGCATTTCATGTTTATTTATGCGTTTCACGTAAATAATGGAATATTTACTTGTTCGATTCGACGGTAGGGTGACTTGTCGACCTTTTAGATACAATTACAAGTAGCGATAATTTTAATACGATGGCTCTTCGTCTAAATATTGCATTAATAGTTATAATAAAATTAAAACTTAAGTATCGCATTAATAATAATAATAATATATTACAGTTTACCATTGGCAAGCTTTGAAGTTTGTATTGTTTTACTTAGCGACACAGATTTGGATCAACTTTAATTGCAGACAAATAAATTTATCTCTTCTTCCACAGAAGACAATATCATTTGTTTCTTTAAGCGGAGCTTGAATTAAAAAATCTACAATAAAATCCCATTTTTCGTGATTCCTGAATCGCACAACTCGCAGGCCTCGAATTACTTTTGAATCGTGCGTTTAATAAAAAATTGTTAAACGCAACAGTTTTGTAGCTTCACATTTATTATCTGCGAAGAATTGAATCAGATTTTACAATGTATATTCAAAAAATTAATTTTTAATTCATCGAAATCAATCGTGTCGTAAAGGCTTCGATAATAGTAAAAGAAAGTTGTAAAAAATTATTCAGTTACTTAATTTAAGACACCACGTCGACGATCTTAGTTCTTCTAATTTTGACGAGCAGCTTCTCTCAATAATTTTTAATAATTTCTGGAATATCCACAGAAAGTTATTGCTGCTAATATATAAAAAGAAAGTGGTAACAAATTATTCAGTTACTTAATTTAAGACAGCACGTCGACGACCTTAGTTCTTCTAATTTTGACGAGCAGCTTCTCTCAATAATTTTTAATAATTTCTGGAATATCCACAGAAAGTTATTGCTGCTAATATATAAAAAGAAAGTGGTAACAAATTATTCAGTTACTTAATTTAAGACAGCACGTCGACGACCTTAGTTCTTCTAATTTTGACGAGCAGCTTCTCTCAATAATTTTTAATAATTTCTGGAATATCCACAGAAAGTTATTGCTGCTAATATATAAAAAGAAAGTGGTAACAAATTATTCAGTTACTTAATTTAAGACACCACGTCGACGACCTTAGTTCTTCAAATTTTGACGAGCAGCTTTTCTCAATAATTTTTAATAATTTCTGGAATATCCACAGAAAGTTATTGCTGCTAATGTATAAAAAATAATGATGTCGTGCGTCGAGGAAAAATTGTATTAAAAACAGAGCGCGTACCAATCTGCCACTGCAGAAAGAAACTATTTGGTTTGTTGATAGTCGATGCGTTTAATTGCGATATTACGGCGATGCTGTGAACTAATCGCTGTTGATCTTTATTATCATCCTTAGCCAACAGCTCGAACATGCGTGGAAATGCAGTAGAATGCGTACGAAAACGCATTTTGCTCGATAATATCTCTGAGTGGACCAGCGAAGGCGGTTTTTAAGTCCCTCAAGGACAAGTTTTGCGTGAATCGAAAACCGGTTCCAGATATATGCACTTTCGAGCAACTGAATCGACTTCTCAACTTCCAAATATAAACACTTGAAGTGAATTTCTTCAAAATTGGTGCAACCATTGGACAAAAAACTTCTGAGGTTTCTGAGAACAGAGACACGTACAGTAAAAATGTTTTTAACGATTATTTTTGTCTAGAATTGTGGCGATTAGTGGCATGGAAAATAATGATTGGCAAAAGAACGAGCTCGAAACGAAATAGAAGGAAGTTTGTGGTCGTTACTGCAATTAAGAGCAACTAAATCGATTGAATCAAAATTGCTGCAGTCAATGGACAACAAAATATATCAGTTTTTAGCTTTAAATTGGTACCAATGTCGTAAAAATTGGTCGACTATTTTTTTAATTATGTCACCTGAATTTCTGTGAGCAAGAAAAGGTAAAATATCCTTTTTCTTTTTTTGGAAACGATGTTTTTATTAAATTAAAACGAAGAATTTGAATTTAACGCTGAAAATTTATTTGATTTATTAAATTTTAATGTTTGGCGTTGCGCTTCTGGCTTGAAGGATATTTTACCTTTCTTTTGTTCATTGGAATTTGGGTCATGTAATTAGAATTTTAGATTTGTTCGATTATTTTATGGCAGGTTTATTACTTAACTTCAATCATTAAGCTGAGATATCTAACTTTAACGATTATTTTATGGTAGGTTTTTTATTTAACTTCAATTTATAAGCTGAGATATTTAACTTAAGAAAATTCACAAGGTGATTGAAGAGAAAACGATAAAACCCAAGAAGAAAAAAGATTGCGATAAAAATGATTAAGAGCAATATAAATTTCGGTTGTGACCTACATTACCGACTGTGGATCGTTACTTAAGAACTACCTAAACCTATTTTAAGTTCAACGCAGAGATTTTCAACTTTTATGCCACAACGTCTTTCTGAAAACGAAATTTCTCCCCATCTTTTATTTTTTTAATAGATATAATAATACAGACACGT
The DNA here is from genome assembly GCF_050948175.1 of Xylocopa sonorina. Classification (NCBI taxonomy): domain Eukaryota; kingdom Metazoa; phylum Arthropoda; class Insecta; order Hymenoptera; family Apidae; genus Xylocopa; species Xylocopa sonorina. Next base: position 2,102,022 of record NC_135208.1, read on the forward strand.
TTTAAACAATAAAAACTGCATGAAAAGAAAAGAAAAACTGTAAACTACAACTAACAGAGTAATAACAAGAGGTTTTGCTATTATGCATATACATTTTTGTATTGCCACAAAATTGACCAAATCTTGGATGCAATGTAAATATTTTTTGCGCCTCCCAGAGAAAATTGAATCTAATTTTCAGTTACAATAAAAGTGCACGATATTTTTCAGAAAAGGTGGACTGGCTGAATTGAAGAAGAATGGCGACGTACGTGGAAATTATTTGCGGGTTCGTCGCCGTGTTTCTAGCGTTTTATTACTACCTCACCTCGACGTTCGACTTCTGGAAAGTACGAGGAGTACCTGGGCCACGACCCATGCCAGTGTTTGGTAACATGAAAAATGTGGTGCTCCTGAAGACGTCCACCAGCCACTTTGTAAGAGACATTTACTACGAATACAAAGACGAGCCAATGGTTGGAATATTCATATGGAGAACGCCAGTAATTATTCTACATGATCCAGAACTTATTAAGGACGTTCTGATAAGGGACTTTTCCAAGTTCGCTGATCGGGGATTCCCTGTTGTAGAAAAGGTAAACGAGTAAGCTGAGATTGGAAATTGATTGAACAAATTCATTATCAGTGTCTTCGCACTCCCTTTTTTCATGTTGCACAGTCACAAAACTAATATATAATGACCTCTAACACATAATTTAGTATTTGTAGCATGATACAAAGGTACTAGAAAGAGTAACATAAATTACAAACAGCCAAATAAACCAACAAGACGAACGCTTCAGCAACTTGGTGTGACTTTACTCTGCAAATCCTGTGCGAATTAGACGGAACATCCAAAGAGTTAATTTTATTCGCATCAGCTATTAAAATCCTAATTAATATAATTATTTTAGGCAGAACCATTGTCTCCAAATCTGTTTAATTTGGAAGCTGAAAGATGGAGACCGATGAGAGCAAAATTGTCGCCAATATTCACATCAGGAAAGCTGAGAGAAATGTTCCCTCTGATAATGGAATGTTCTAATCATTTGGAGCAATATTTGGATAAACTGGTATCGAAAGGAGAGCCTGTTGAATGTCGTGAATTAATAGCAAAGTACACGACAGACGTAATAGGCAGTTGCGCCTTTGGCTTAGAAATAAACGCTTTATCTGATGAGGAGAGCGAGTTCCGTCGAGTGGGCAGACAAGTGTTTGGTAGCTTGTCGCAGGTCATTAGATTCCGAATTAAGGAAATGGCACCAACCTTCTACAATTTACTTGGCTACGTGTTACCACCAACCGAAATTACAACATTCTACACCAAAATTATTGTGGATACGCTGGCGTACAGGAAAGAGAACAATATTGTTAGGCCTGACTTCGTCAACATGCTTCTGGAGCTTAAGAAAAACGCGGATAAAGTGGAGACTATTGGTACGTTCTATTGGCTTGTTACATATAAAATCTCTGATTTTTAGGATTAACCAGTGGATTCTACATATTTCTTCCCAGAAGTTTCTAGTCTTTCTACTCCATTTTTATAAAAATCTGTGTGCAACTTGGGGCATATATATTTAGCATTTTATTTGTGTATTTGATCGACTACTTTATAGTGAGTTTTTTTTTACCCTTTTGGTCATTCTCAGAATCTTTACGTTAAGATGTTTAACTGAAGTTCAATTTTTAAGTTAAGATACTAAACTGAAGTAAGTTCAGTCCTTAAATTAAGATACCAAACTTAAATAAGTTCAGTGTTTACGTTGAGATATTTAACTGAAGTAACTTCAATATTTATGTTAAGATATTTAACTTAAATTCAATTCTTATCTAAAATATCTCAACTTGAAGATTGAACTTGCTTAAGTTATGTATCTTAGCTTAAAGATTGAACTTACTTAAGTTAATGTTCGAAATTAAGTTTAGTATCTTAACGTAGAGATTCAATACACTTTAGTTAAATATCTCAGCTTAAAGATTGGAGATAAATATAAAACCTACCATAAAATAATCGAACAAATCTAAAAAACAAAATCTTCAATTCATGGCCTCTGAGTTGCACTTATTTTTATGAGAAACGTCCAGAAATTTTCACTGTTTAAGACTTATCTTCATCCCCATCCATGAATTACAAATACGATGCTTTACATTATTTATTATATTTTGCAGAACTAACGGATACATTGCTAACAGCACAGGCGTTCGTTTTCTTTGTTGCTGGATTTGAAACTTCTGCAACAACAATGACCCATGTTCTTTATGAATTAGCTTTGAATGATAATATACAGAAAAAACTGCGACAAGAAATTAAGGAACACTTTGAGAAAAATAATGGAGAATTGAAGTACGATGATATAAAAAATATGACGTATCTGGACTTAGTATTTCGTGGTATGTATATGTAATTGTTAATACTTTTCTTCCCTTAGAACAATTCCTATTTCGATTCCACTAATTATCCAATAATAATCTACAGTATTTTAAAATTTTCTTGGTCTACTCACAGTGTGATAATAAATTTAGTATTTTAAATTCTGTGGTCTCATTCATCGATATCTCCTAAAAAATTTTATATGGTTCGTTTCTCTCGTTACCTTTTTAAAAAATTGCATACTTCAAAAATCAGGCAACGGCAAGTGATAAGTGTTACTACAACTAACAACAAGCAACTGACGAATGGACAAGTGGAAATTATCGTCCTACTAACCAGCTACTCTTTGTTTTACATAATTCTAACTAGGTATTTTTGGAAAGTGGACTTGGACGCAAATAATCGTTTTACAGAAACATTAAGGAAATATCCACCTGGGCCAATCTTGATAAGGAAGTCGGTGGCTGATTATACTTTCAAGAACACAAAAGTCACTATACCAAAGAAATCATTCGTATGGGTACCATTATATGCGCTTCACCACGATCCAGCTATTTATCCAAATCCAGACGCTTTTATCCCTGAAAGGTTCACAGATGATGCTGTTGCAGCGCGACACCCTATGCATTATTTACCTTTCGGCGATGGCCCAAGGAACTGTATTGGTACGCCAACTAATTACAGTATTTTAAACTTCTTAGCTTATTTTACAACTTATCAATCATACCATTCAATTTCTTAGCTTATTTTACAATTTACAATTAAAAATTCAATAAATGGTTTCCTTAAATCACATGAATGCAGCCTGAATGAAATTTGTATAAGAATTAGCGCAACTTCTTAGGCCATTTGCATTAGCCTCGAATACACCCCCAATGAAATGGGTCATTTAAATGTTTGCGCAAGGTACCAGAGAAGGTGCGATGCAGTGAGAAAATGCACATGAGCCTCTTCGAGCTGCTTACGCACCTTATTACCTGTTACTTCTTCCTGATTTTGGCCTATATTCTCTAAATGTTAGATTTACAGTAATCAAAGGTTCCTATGTTGGGTTCTTTTAATATATTAAGCGTTTCCTCATTCTCTAATAGACACGTTGTTCCAAATGCTTTAATTACTATCAAATTGTATCAAATATTTTAATGTTTTTCATTGAAGATGCTACTCAGGCAATAAATATATTTAATATAGTCATGAAGAAGTTCTAAGATAAAAGATAAAAGATTAAGCAGAATTGGTTAATGTCAGATGTTATTGATATTTTTGTATTCTAGGTGCTAGATTCGCCATTTACCAATCCAAAATTGGGCTCATAACAATACTTCGCAATTACAGAGTGGAAGTATGCGACAAAACTATGATTCCATACGTAATCGATCCAGCTTCTTTCTTAGTATCGCCTAAAGGAGGAATATATTTGAAGTTTACAAAAGAAGAAAGCTAAGATTCTATAAGTGTTGACATTAATAGATATTATACATGTATAGTAAGAAGTAAGAACGTTACAACTTTAAAGTAAAACAAGGTATTACCCGATGTTTATAAAATATAAAATATATTTTTTTATTTCCAAAAGGTTCAAATCTTTTTCAAGTAATTGGCAACTTTCACTCGGACGCTTAATAGGAGATATCTCGTAATTGGCAATTTTGGTACAGGTGCTTACTACGAGATATCTCCTATCGCTATCCTAGAAGAATTTAACTTTTAGATCGTACTGTTCAGACGCATAACAATTATTACATCACTGTGGAAATATTGATTCATGAAAAGTGATGCGATGGACCTTCAATTATCCGAGTCAGTCGAGAAACAAGTACTTGGTTCATCTAATTCCATACGTTCACATGATTCTATTCACAGTCAATGATTCATAGTGTTCAAGTGCCAATTAGGTAGGAGACCAGCAGTCTGAAGAACGTAAGCAGATCATCGACCAGCTAACTACGCAGCCACTCAAGTGATACACATTTACGCGATTATGCTTACCACATGAAATCGACTAGGTAACGTAAAATGTAGTACTCTGAAGGTAAATAATTCCAAAAATATTAAAAAAAATGCAGTAGAAAATATTAAACATTACATTAGAAATAATTGCAGGGCTCAGCGCCCTCGCACAAGTTTCTAATCAACTACAATTAATATAGAAGAGCTATGCATCTCGTAGATGGCGTCTGCTGGGCCCAGCGCATTGCACCACGTTTCCCAGAATTATCGAGAGCGACACCTGCAGCAGCAAGAGCTCATCGCGTGTCCATTGGATCATCCCAGGAGAAATCGCATCAAATACTCCGACGATAAAGTCTTCCTCAGCCAGTCACTCGCTGAAACTGCCAAGCGTCGGTACTCTGATAATTAATTTATCTCTCCGCTGTTAACTGTCTTTCTGGTTCAAATAAGATTTATCTGTTAATTTATTACCATCCTGTGATCCAGTGCTGTTTCATTCTGGCGCAGAATTTCTGCTCGAGCGTCTTTGTGTCTGGACCTCTCGTTTTGTTGATGTGCTCTGGATTTGTCTGCGAAACTGCTGCGAGTTACTACTTGGAAGCCACTTGATTTCGGATCTGTAAGCATTTCATGTTTATTTATGCGTTTCACGTAAATAATGGAGTATTTACTTGTTCGATTCGACGCTGCGATGACTTGTCGACCTTGAAATGTAATTACAAGTAGCGGGAATCTGATACATGGTAGTACGATAGTTCTCCGTCCAAATATCGCATTAATACTGGCGATGAAACTGAAACTTAAGCATCGCGTTAGTGACAATAATAATATATTACTGTTTACCATTGGTAGGCTCTGAATTTTGTGCTGTTTTACTTAGCGACACAGATTTGGACCAACTCTCATCCCAGACAAACGAATTTAACTCTTCTTCCACGGAATACAATATCATTTGTTTCTTTAAGCGGAGCTTGAATGAAAAAATCTACAATAAAATCCCATTTTTCGAGATTCTGAATCGCACAACTCGCAGACCTCGAATTGCTTTTGAATCGTGCGTTTAATAAAAAAATTGTTAAACGTAAAAGTTTTATAGTTTTAAAGTGATTAGTGGTAACACCTTGACCTTTGTTCTGCACAGAGTAGTTCTCAAAATTTGTAGACCAACTTTCTCTTTTTTTTTTCAAGTAAGATAGTTTCGTGGATCGAGAAAATATTTAATTTTAAGACGAGAAATTAAATATTCTCTTGGTATACGAAAAAAAGAAAAGAATGTCGATCTTAAAATTAGAATAAAAATTTAATTTAATTTTTATTTCAATCCAAATTTAATTTTATTTTAATTTCAGAAGAAAATTTATATCGTGCATCGAGTAAAAGTCGTAGATCGAGCAAAATAATATCTCAAAATTTACATAACTGCACGACGCGTAATAATAGTTAAGGCGTTAGCAGTTTATGCAATAAAACTTCTATTCTAAGACCATAAATATTAATCAATGCTAATCCTGATGCTGTTTATCAATGAGAAATTTTTTACAATTTATAATTCACTATTTCCTGTGCATATTATTTACTATATACGCAGAAAACGTAATTTTAACTTCATATTGCATGAAAACACCTTCGTGCAAGCTACATTGAAGTATTTTGTCCAAAATAATTCTCAATCAAGCTCGAAAATCACGATCACAGTCCTCATTTACCACTTTATTGTTAATTACAATAAAATCTTCATTGTAAACAACAAAATAGACCATAAAAGAGTCAACTAGGCCCAAAAACCAAATATCCTGAAAACCAAAATTGCACAGCAGTTAAATGTATACAAATACATTCAAAATATTAATTTTTAATTCGTCGAAATCAGTTGAGTCGTAAAGACGTCGATAATAGTAAAAGAAAGTTGTTAAAAATTATTCAATTACTTAATTTAAGACAGCACGTCGATGATCTTAGTTTTTCTAATTTTTCAGAGCAGCTTTCCTCAATAATTTTTATCAATTTCGAGAATATCTACGGAAAGTTATTGCTTCTAATATATAACGTCGGATGCGTCAGCATGATGAGGCCGTTTGTTTGCGTTTTTTATAATAAAACCACGTCCGTCTGCGAGCAAACTCTCCAGCGAGTAAACATAAAAAATCTTTCCAAGAGATCTACAGTTCCTGCAAACATTAAGACCCACTCGAACTTAAACCCTTCCCCTGATCGTGTTCCACATAATTGTAAAATCTGACTCAGTTCTTCGCAGATAATAAACGCGAAGCTACAAAACTGTTGCGTTTAACAATTTTTTATTAAACGCACGATTCAAAAGTAATTCGAGGTCCGCGAGTTGTGCGATTCAGGAATCTCGAAAAATGGGATTTTATTGTAGATTTTTTAATTCAAGCTTCGCTTAAAGAAACAAACGATATTGTATTCTGTGAAAGAAGAGATAAATTCGTTTGTCTGGGATGAGAGTTGGTTCAAATCTGTGTCGCTAAGTAAAACAGCGCAAACTTAAAAGTTTACTAATGGTAAATAATAATATATTATTATTGTTATTAATTGGATATTTTAGTTTTAGTTTTATTATGAATATTAATGCAATATTTAGACGGAGAGTTGTGATATTATCAAACGTCGATAATAGTAAAAGAAAGTGGTAACAAATTACTCAGTTACTTAATTTAAGACAGCACGTCGACGATCTTAGTTCTTCTAATTTTGACGAGCAGCTTTTCTCAATAATTTTTAATAATTTCTGGAATATCTACAGAAAGTTATTGTTGCTAATGTATAAAAAGAAAGTGGTAACAAATTATTCAGTTACTTAATTTAAGACAGCACGTCGATGACCTTAGTTCTTCTAATTTTGACGAGCAGCTTTTCTCAATAATTTTTAATAATTTCTGGAATATCCACAGAAAGTTATTGCCGCTAATATATAAAAAGAAAGTGGTAACAAATTATTCAGTTACTTAATTTAAGACAGCACGTCGACGACCTTAGTTCTTCTAATTTTGACGAGCAGCTTTTCTCAATAACTTTTAATAATTTCTGGAATATCTACAGAAAGTTATTGCTGCCAATATATAAAAAGAAAGTGGTAACAAATTATTCAGTTACTTAATTTAAGACAGCACGTCGACGATCTTAGTTCTTCTAATTTTGACGAGCAGCTTTTCTCAATAATTTTTAATAATTTCTGGAATATCTACAGAAAGTTATTGTTGCTAATATATAAAAAGAAAGTGGTAACAAATTATTCAGTTACTTAATTTAAGACAGCACGTCGATGACCTTAGTTCTTCCAATTTTGACGAGCAGCTTCTCTCAATAATTTTTAATAATTTCTGGAATATCTACAGAAAGTTATTGCTGCTAATATATAAAAAGAAAGTGGTAACAAATTATTCAGTTACTTAATTTAAGACACCACGTCGATGACCTTAGTTCTTCTAATTTTGACGAGCAGCTTCTCTCAATAATTTTTAATAATTTCTGGAATATCCACAGAAAGTTATTGCTGCTAATATATAAAAAGAAAATGGTAACAAATTATTCAGTTACTTAATTTAAGACAGCACGTCGACGATCTTAGTTCTTCTAATTTTGACGAGCAACTTTTCTCAATAATTTTTAATAATTTCTGGAATATCTACAGAAAGTTATTGCTGCTAATATATAAAAAGAAAGTGGTAACAAATTATTCAGTTACTTAATTTAAGACAGCACGTCGACGACCTTAGTTCTTCTAATTTTGACGAGCAGCTTCTCTCAATAATTTTTAATAATTTCTGGAATATCCACAGAAAGTTATTGCTGCTAATATATAAAAAGAAAGTGGTAAAAAATTATTCAGTTACTTAATTTAAGACACCACGTCGACGATCTTAGTTTTTCCAATTTTGACGAGCAGCTTCTCTCAATAATTTTTAATAATTTCTGGAATATCCACAGAAAGTTATTGCTGCTAATATATAAAAAGAAAGTGGTAACAAATTATTCAGTTACTTAATTTAAGACAGCACGTCGACGATCTTAGTTCTTCTAATTTTGACGAGCAGCTTTTCTCAATAATTTTTAATAATTTCTGGAATATCTACAGAAAGTTATTGCTGCTAATGTATAAAAAATAATGATGTCGTGCGTCGAGGAAAAATTGTATTCAAAACAGAGCGCGTACCAATCTGCGACTGCAGAAAGAAACTATTTGGTTTGTTGATAGTCGATGCGTTTAATTGCGGTATTACGGCGATGCCGTGAACTAATCGCTGTTGATCTTTATTATCATTCTTGGCCAACAGCTCGAACATGCGTGCGAAGGTAGAAAAGATCGTTTTGCCAAGTCATTTCCTAATGGACTGGCGGCGAAGGCGGTTATTAAGTCCCTCAAGGACAAGCTTCGCATACACCAACAACCGGTTCCGTTTCATGGTAAAATATATATGGTCGGATATAGAGTTTGCGACCAAATGAATCGACTGATTCGACTGAATCTTCAGATATGGATGTTGAAAGTCAATTTTTTTCTGAAATCTTCAGATTTGGATGTTCAAAGTCAATTATTTTCAGAAATCTTCAGATATGGATGTTCAAAGTCAATTTTTTTTCAGAAATCTTCAAATATGGATGTTCAAATTTAATTTTTTTTCAGAAATCTTCAGATTTGGATGTTCAAAGTCAATTTTTTTTTTCAGAAATCTTCAGATATGGATGTTCAAAGTCAATTTTCTTCAGAAATCTTCAGATATGGATGTTCAAGGTCAATTTTTTTCAGAAATCTTCAGATATGGATGTTCAAAGTGAATTTTTTTCAGAAATCTTCAGATATGGATGTTCAAAGTCAATTCTTTTCAGAATCTGTGCACTCTGTAAATGAAAAGTATATTGGTTTTTAGTGATTGACTGTTTAACTTTAAATTAATAGCAACTTTGTAAGAATTGGTGGACTATTTTTGAGAAATCTGTTGAGATTTTTGTGTTAAAATGTGGGATCGAGTTAAGATATTTAATTGAATGTCAATTTTTAAGTTAAGATAGTAGAGTTGAATTAGTTTTAATCTTTAAGTTGAGATAGTAAATTTGTAAGATAGTAAGCTATTTTTAATTTAAGTAAGTTCAATTTTTATGTTGAGATATTTGAGTTGAGTTTGTTCAATCTTTATGTTAATATATTTAACTTAAATAAATTTAATTTTTAAGCTGAGATACTCAACTCAAGTAAGTTCAAATTTTAACTGAAGCAAGTTAAATCTTTAAGTTCAATCATTAACTTAAGTAAGTTCAATCTTTAAGTTCAATCATTAACTTAAGTAAGTTCAATCTTTAAGTTCAATCATTAACTTAAGTAAGTTCAATCTTTAAGTTCAATAATTAACTTAAGTAAGTTCAATCTTTAACAAATAAATTTATTTATTATTAATTTAGTTATTTATTATATAAATTATTTAACTTAAATTCAATCCTTAAATTAAATATCTTAACTTGAAGATTGGACTTATTTAAGTTAGGTATCTTAAGGATTAAATTTACTTAAATTAACAATTGACCTTAAGGATTGAACTTATTGAAGTTAAATATTTTAAAGATTGAACTTACTTAAATGAAGTATCTTAGCTAAAATATTTAATTTGTTTAAAAATCACTGCTAAGATATTGCCATTTTACCAATAGAAATTATTGCTAAAATAGTGCTAAGATATTGCTATTTTAAAAATAGAAATTATTGTTAAATATCTTATGAATTGAAGTTAATTAAGTTATGTATCTTAGCTTAAATATTATAATTTAAAATTAGCTTAAATTTAATTTCTAAAATTAACTTCAACATTAGCTTAAATATTGAATTTACTTAAATTAAATATCTTAATGATTGAACTTATTTAAGTTAAAAATCTAAGCTTAAAGATTAAACTTAAATGTCTTAACTTGAAAATTGAACTTACTTAAATTAAATATCTTAATGATTGAACTTATTTAAGTTAAAAATCTAAGCTTGAAGATTAAACTTAAATGTCTTAACTTGAAAATTGAACTTACTTAAATTAAATATCTTAATGATTGAACTTATTTAAGTTAAAAATCTAAGCTTAAAGATTAAACTTAAATGTCTTAACTTGAAAATTGAACTTACTTAAATTAAATATCTTAAAGATTGAACTTACTTAAATTATGTATCTTAGCTTGAATGTTATAATTTAAAATTAGCTTAAATATTGAATTTATTTAAGTTAAATATCTTAAACATTGAATTCACTTAAGTTAAAAATCTTAGCTTAAAAATTGAAATTAAATATCTCAACTCAAATATCGAACTTAAATAAAATAATCAAACAAATCTAAAAACCTAACTTTTATCGCAATGCTTATTTTTCTTGGGTTTTACCGTTTTCCCTCAACAACCACCTTGTGAATTAACTTAAGTTAAATATCTCAGCTTATAAATTGAAGTTAAGTAAAAAACCTACCATAAAATAATCGTTAAAGTTAGATATCTCAGCTTAAAGATTGAAGTTAAGCAATAAACCTGCCATGAAATAATCGAACAAATCTAAAATTCTAATTACATGACCCAAATTCCAATAAACAAAAAAAAGGTAAAATATCCTTTAAGCCAGAAGCGCAACGCCAAACACTAAAATTTAATAAATCAAATAAATTTTCAGCGTTAAATTCAAATTCTTCGTTTTAATTTAATAAAAACATCGTTTCCAAAAAAAGAAAAAGGATATTTTACCTTTTCTTGCTCACAGAAATTCAGGTGACATAATTAAAAAAATAGTCGACCAATTTTTACGACATTGGTACCAATTTAAAGCTAAAAACTGATATATTTTGTTGTCCACTGACTGCAGCAATTTTGAAAAAATTAATTTCATGCTCGTATCTGGAGATTCAATCGATTTAGTTGCTCTTAATTGCAGTAACGACCGCAAACTTCCTTCTATTTCGTTTCGAGCTCGTTTTTTTTTGCCAATCATTATTTTCCATGCCATTAATCGCCACAATTCTAGACAAAAATAATCATTGAAAACATTTTTACATTACGTGTCTGAATTCTTAGGAATTTACTTACATAACATTCAGAAATTTACTTCCATAAAGTAGAAAAATGAAAAAACAAAAAATAACGCATGAACGGACAGTAATTTAAGTTGTTAATAATAGAATAACATTTTGAAATAGTGCGATAACTGGCACGATAATAATTCAAGTTATCGTTAATCGATAAACGATAAACAAGCTTTTTAAGTTCAATGTTTGGCGTTGAAATAAAAACTTTGTACTAATGCCAAGCAATTGAACGAGTTACATTTTTTGCTGATAACAGCTTAGTTTACTATCTAGCGCATTTTTCCATTAATAATCAATTTCTTTCCATTAATAAAACAATATCTTCTGTTTGAAGTTCTGTTTCGCTGCAATAACAACAAGATTGCGGTCATTGTCGATTTTATCTATTAAATGTGGGATTAGAAATATCATTTTTATGTGGAATTAAGGTTTTCGTGATTTCTCAGTAGAGCAATCTTTTAATTTTATTGGAAAAAGAAACGTGTGTTGAGTTTTATCGATTCTGCAGAAGCCTGTAAAATTAAAGTTCAGCGTTTAGATTAGAAAGTTGATGAGCAAGCATGATCTGATGAAAAGTATACAGATGTTGATAAGTAGAACGCGTATTTATCGACATCTGCAAAGTGTTTTGGTTTTGAAATAGCTGATAGAGAAAACGAGAACGCGGAGCACTCGCAAACGTTGTCTACGAGAATTATTTTTGTTATGACAATTGTAGGAAAATAAATTTAAGTTTGAAAAGAGGTGAACTGCCTCTGGCGTAGTAATAAGTTGATTTTTTGTGCTTTAATGGTCCTTCTGAGGGAATACCAGCATTAATTAGCGATCATAGAGGATGAATTTGTTAGCATTGTAGTTTTTTGAGGACTCCATGTTTCTTTGAAGTTATATGGTAGATATTGTTGTTAAAATATTGTTCAGATATTGCTTTTTTAGTAATAGAAACTATGTTTAAAATATTGTTAAGATGTTGATATTTTAGCAATAGAAACTATGTCTAAAATATTGCTAAGATATTGATATTTTAGCAATAGAAACTACTGTTAAATTATTATTAAGATATTGATATTTTAGCAATAGAAACTACTGTTAAATTATTATTAAGATATTGATATTTTAGCAATAGAAACTACTGTTAAATTATTATTAAGATATTGATATTTTAGCAATAGAAATTATCACTAAAATATTACTATTTTAACAATAGAAATTATTGCTAAGATATTATCATTTTAACAGTAGAAATTATTGCTAAGATATTGCTATTTTAGCAGTAGAAATTATTGTTAAAATAGAGATAAGATATTGCTATATTAACATTAGAAATTATTGTTAAAATATTGCTAAGATATTGATATTTTAGCAATAGAAATTACCACTAAAATATTGTTAGGGTATTGCTATTTTAATAATAAAAATTTCTGCCAAAATAGTGCTAAGATATTACTATTTTAACAATAGAAATTATTGCTAAGATATTGCTATTTTAGCAATAGAAATCACTGTTACAATAGAGATAAGATATTGCTATTTTAATAATAAAAATTACTGCTAAAATAGTGCTAAGATATTGCTATATTAATAATAAAAATTACTGCTAAAATAGTGCTAAGATATTACTATTTTAACAATAGAAATTATTGCTAAGATATTATCATTTTAACAGTAGAAATTATTGCTAAGATATTATCATTTTAACAGTAGAAATTATTGCTAAGATATTATCATTTTAACAGTAGAAATTATTGCTAAGATATTGCTATTTTAGTACTAGAAATTATTGTTAAAATAGAGATAGGATATTGCTATATTAACATTAGAAATTATTGTTAAAATATTGCTAAGATATTGATATTTTAGCAATAGAAATTATTGCTAAAATAGTACTAAGATATTGCTATTTTAACAATAGAAATTATTGCTAAAATAATGCTATCATACTGCTATTTTAACAATAGAAATTGCTGCTAAAATACCGCTATTTTAGCAATAAAAATTACTGCTAGGATATTGCAATTTTAACAATAGAAATTATTGCTAAAATAGTGCTAATATATTACTATCTTAACAACAGAAATTATTGCTAAGATATTGCTATTTTAACAATAAAAATTACTACTAACATATTACTATTTCAGCAATAGAAATTACTGCTAAAATACCGCTATTTTAGCAATAAAAATTACTGCTAGGATATTGCCATTTTAACAATAGAAATTATTGCTAAAATAGTGCTAATATATTACTATCTTAACAAGAGAAATTATTGCTAAGATATTGCTATTTTAACAATAAAAATTACTACTAACATATTACTATTTTAGCAATAGAAGTTATTGCTAAAATAATGCTGAGATATTGCTATTTTAATAATAGAAATTATTGCTAAGATATTATTACTATTTTAACAATAAAAATTGTTGCTAAAATAGTGCTAAGATATTGCTATTTTTGTAATAGAAGTTATTGTTAAAGTAATGCTGAGATATTGCTATTATAACAGTAGATATTACTGTTGAGATATTGCTATTTTAGCAGTAGAAATTATTGCTGAATTAGTGCTAATATATTACTATTTTAACTATTTGCAAGAATAGCAATATCTCAATAATATTTTAGATTTAGTTTCTATTGCAAGAACAGCAATATCTCAATAATATTTTAGATATAGTTTCTATTGCAACAATAGCAATATCTCAATAATATTTTAGATATAATTTCTATTGCAACAATAGCAATATCTCAATAATATTTTAGATATAGTTTCTATTGCAACAATAGCAATATCTTAGCAATATCTTATACTGTATAAACTAGTTACAACTCTTTCTAAACTTTTTCTTTCTTACTTATTACTATACGCATGCATGAAAAATATTTATTAACGCATGCGATAACAATAATACTTTTCTTTTCTCCTTTTCCCTTTTCTTTTTCCATCTTCTTTCTTTGGTATGTTTTTTGTTATCCTTCTCCTGCATCAGACATTATTATTATTATTATCATTTACTTTTCCTCGTAAGTTGCCTTCGATTCTCTTGAGAAACGCTGTAATTGACTTCACAACTGTTCTCAACTCCTTCTTTATGAAGAATCTTATATCATCGTCCTGCTCGATTCCTTTCCTTTCTACTATCTTTATTAAATTTTGTCATTCGTTAACATATGTTGAGCTCATCCAGATTGTACGGTTTGCATCTTTGATCTCTTCGATTGCATTCACATTTTGGTAATTCCTTTCTTAACAATTCTTATACTTAATTTAGATATTGCGCTTCAAATAAAAATTACACAGTTCCTTGGAAATGTGCAAGTTGATTTTCTATTTTAGAAAACTTTCTGGAAAAGATATTTCTGCTTTAAAAATTCAGTCAACAGTCATAGTAAATTAACTGTTGATAAGAGTACAATAAGAGTCAACAGCCACCGTAAATTAACTGTTGAGAAGAGTATAATTTACTTTCCTTCCTTTCTTTTATCGTACGCGCTTTAAATGGACCCATCTGAAAGAATTAAGCTAAGCGGAAGTGTGATTGTTGAAACGGAAAGATAAATGCTGAGAAAAAAAAAACATTGCGACTTAAATTGATATATGATTCGCAGAAAAAGTCTGGCAGGCCAAAGGTAAAGCTGACTGGCTTTTTTACAGCCAAGATTACAGTATCAATGTTCCAATTCTCGCCAAGTGTCGTTGGTATTTTATCAAATGGACGAGTTGTGTTTCTGCGGCATAAATGAGTCATCTGAAATGAGTAACGCGTTATCTAAAAAATCAATAATGACGCTGGATTATTAGGTGTAACATACTCTGTCACGGTGAGAATTGTTTTCGCACACTTTCCAGCGAATAATGAGTTGCACTTGCGTTTCTCCGAATTTATAAGGTCAATATTCCACTTCTTGCTCGTCGAGCATCGATTCAGCAGAATTAATTACGTAATCTGCTCGTGCATCGACCAATCTTCTGTTATCTGAATTTTCATTAATTGTAATTGCACCGTTGCTTTCACCAGGCTTTCGAATTGGACTTAGAAAATTTACAGAGCAATAGAAATGATTTAGAGCGATAAAAACTTCAGTTGCGACCTATATTACCGACCAGAGATTACTACTCAAGAAGTATCTAAAGCTACTTTAAGTCCAGTGCAGAGATTTCCAACTCTTGTGCCACCACGTCTTTCTGAAAACAAAATTTGCCACTTTCTTTCATTTTTTAAATAGATATGATGATATTTAATCAATTTTAAATAATAAAAACTGTATTAAGAATAGAGGAGAATTGTAAAATGCAATTAATAGAGTATAATAACAGGATTAATTTGCAATAGTAGAGCAAAGTTTTAATTTTTATTGGTGAGATATTTTATTATCTTAGGAGTTTTATTAGCAACAATTTCTATTGTTAATGTAGTAGAATTTTAGCAACAGTTTCTATTGCACAACAAGCAATATCTTAGCAATATTATCTATTACTGAAATAGGAATATTTTAGCAGTAATTTCTATTGTTAAAATAGTAATAAATTAGCACTATTTTAGCAATAATTCCTATTGTTAAAATAGAGCTACGTTAGCAGTAATTTCTATTGTTGAAATAGCAATTCCGTAGCACTATTTTAGTAATAATTTTTATTGTTAAAATAGCAATATTTTAGACACAATTTTTATTGTTAAAATAGCAATATCGTAGAACTATTTTAGCAATAATTTGTATTGCTAAAATAGTAATATGTGAGCAGTAATTTTATTGTTAAAATACCAATTTCGTACCACTATTTTAGCTGTTTTTATTATTAAAATAGCAATATTTTAGACACAATCTTTATTGTTAAAATAGCAATATTATAGACACAATTTCTATTGCTAAAATAGCAATACCTTAACAATGTTTTAACAGTAATTTCTATTGCTAAAATATCAATATTTTAGCAATATTTTAGATATAATTTTTATTGGAAAAATAGCAATATATTAGCAGTAATTGCCATTGTTAAAGTAGCACAATCTTAGTACTATTTTAACAATAATTTTTATTGCAAAAATAGCAATATCTTAACAGTATTTTCTATTACTAAAATTGCAATATCTTAGCAATAATTTCCATTGCTAAAATAGTAATATCTCAGCAATAATTTCTATTGTTACAATAGTAATATCTTGGCACTATTTTAACAACAATTTCTGTTATTGAAATAACAATATCTTAGCAATAATTTCTGTCGCTAAAATAGCAATATCTTAGCACTATTTTAAGAATAATTTCTATTGCAAAAATAGCAAAATCTTAGCAGTAATTTCTATTATTAACGTAGCAGTATCTCAGTATTATTTTAGCAATATTTTCTGTTGCTAAAATAACAATATCTTAGCAATAATTTCTATCGTTAAAATAGCAGTATCTTAGCAGTATTTTAAGTATAATTTCTATTGCAAAAATAGCAAAATCTTAGCAGTAATTTCTATTATTAACGTAGCAGTATCTCAGTATTATTTTAGCAATATTTTCCATTGCTAAAACAGCAGTATCTTAGCAATAATTTCTATTGTTAACATAGTAATATATTAGCACCATTTCAGCAATAATTTCTTTTGCCAAAGTAGTAATATCTTGGCAATAATTTCTATTACTAAAACAGCAATATCTTAACAATATTTTAGCAGTAGTTTATATTGCTAAAATATGAATATCATAATAATATATTTTATTTTAACAGAAGGTATTATTATAATGCATATACATTTTTATGTTGCCACAAAATTTACCAAATCTTGGATGCAATGTAAATATTTTTTGCGCCTCTCAGAGAAAATTGAATCTAATTTTCAGTTACAATAAAAGTGCACGATATTTTTCAGAAAAGGTGGACTGGCTGAGTTGAAGAAGAATGGCGACGTACGTGGAAATTATTTGCGGGATCATCGCCGTGTTTCTAGCGTTTTACTACTACTTCACCTCGACGTTCGACTTCTGGAAAGTACGTGGAGTAGCTGGGCCACGACCCATGCCAGTGTTTGGTAACATGAAAAATGTGATGCTCCTGAAGACGTCCACGAGCCACTTCTTAAGGGACATCTACAAGGAATACGAGAACGAGCCAATGATTGGAATATTTGCAAGGAGAACGCCAATAATTATTATACGCGATCCAGAACTTATTAAGGACGTTCTGATAAGAGACTTTTCCAAGTTCGTCGATCGAGGATTCCCTGTTGTAGAAAAGGTAAACGAGTGAGCTGAGATTGGAAATTTGTTTCATCAATTCATTATCAGTGTCTACGCAATCCTTTTTTCCATGTCGCACAGTCACAAAACTAATATATAATGGCCTCTAAATATAACTTGGTATTTGTAGCATGATACAAAGGTGCTAAAAAGAATAATATAAATTGCAAACAACAAAATGAACCAATAAGACGAACGCTTCAGCAATTTTGCATGACTTTACTCTGCAAATCCTGTGCGATTTGGACGGAACATCCAAACAGTTAATTTTATTCGCACCAGCTATTGAAATGCTAATTAATATAATTATTTCAGGCGGAACCATTGTCTCAACATCTGTTCAATTTGGAGGCTGAAAGATGGAGGCCGTTGAGGACAAGATTGTCGCCAGTATTCACATCAGGAAAACTGAAGGAGATGTTTCCTCTGATAATCGACTGTTCGAAACATTTGCAGCAGTATTTGGACAAACTGGCGTCGAAAGGGGAGCCTGTTGAGTGTCGTGAATTAACAGCAAAGTTCACGACAGACGTAATTGGCAGCTGCGCCTTTGGCATAGAAATGAACGCTTTATCCGATGAGGAGAGCGAGTTCCGTCGTGTGGGCAGACAGGTGTTTGATGTTAACTTCTGGCAGGTCATGAGATTCAGACTTAGGCAAATGGCACCAAAGTTCTACAATTTACTTGGCTACGTGTTACCACCAACTGAAATTACAACGTTCTTCACCAAAATTATTGTGGATACGATGCTGTACAGGAACGAGAACAAAATTGTTAGGCCTGACTTCGTCAACATGCTTCTCGAGCTTAAGAAACATCCGGATAAATTGGAAAATATCAGTACGTTCTATTGGGTTGTAACATATAAGATCTCTGAGTTTAAGGATTAACCAGTGGATCCTACGTATTTCTTCCAAGATGTTTCTAGTCTTTCAATTCCATTTTTATAAAAATCTGTGCGCAACTTGGGAGATATATATTTAGCATTTTGTTGGTGTATTTGATCGACTACTTTGTAGAGAGTTTTTTTTTACTCTTTTGGTCATTCTCAGAATCTTTACGTTAAGATGTTTAACTGAAGTTCAATTTTTAAGTTAAGATACTAAACTGAAGTAAGTTCAGTCCTTAAATTAAGATACCAAACTTAAATAAGTTCAGTGTTTACGTTGAGATATTTAACTGAAGTAACTTCAATCTTTATGTTAAGATATTTAACTCAAATTCAATCCTTAAATAAAATATCTCGACTTGAAGATTGAACTTACTTAAGTTATATATCTTAGCTTAATGATTGAACTTAAGTTAATGTTTGAAATTAAGTTTAGTATCTTAACGTAGAGATTCAACTCACTTTAGTTAAATATCTCAGCTTAAAGATTGGAGTTAAATAAAAAACCTACCATAAAATAATCGAACAAATCTAAAAAACAAAATCTTCAATTTATGGCCTCAAAGTTGCACTTATTTTTATGAGAAACGCCCAGAAATTTTTACTGTTTAAGACTTATCTTCATCCCCATCCATGAATTACAAATACGATGCTTTACATTATTTATCATATTTTCCAGAACTAACGGATACATTGCTGACTGCACAGGCGTTCGTTTTCTTCATTGCTGGATTTGAAACTTCCTCAACAACAATGACCCACGCTCTTTATGAATTAGCTTTGAATGTCGATGTACAGAAAAAACTGCGACAAGAAATTAAGGAACACTATGAGAAAAATAATGGGGAATTGAAGTACGATGATATCAAAAATATGGCGTATCTGGACTTAGTATTTCGTGGTATGTATATGTAATTGTTAATACTTTTCTTCCCTTAGAACAATTCCTATTTCGATTCCACTAATTATCCAATAATAATCTACAGTATTTTAAAATTTTCTTGGTCTACTCACAGTGTGGTAATAAATTTAGTATTTTAAATTCTGTGGTCTCATTCATCGATATCTCCTAAAAAATTTTATATGGTTCGTTTCACTCGTTACCTTTTTAAAAAATTGCATACTTCAAAAATCAGGCAACGGCAAGTGATACGTATCACTACAACTAACAACAAGCAACCGACGAATGGTCAAGTGGAAATTATCATCCTATTAACCAGCTAATCTTTGTTTTACATAATTCTAACTAGGTATTTTTGGAAAGTGGACTTAGACGCAAATAATCATTTTACAGAAACATTAAGGAAATATCCACCTGGGCCACTGTTGGTAAGGAAGTCCGTGGCTAGTTATACCTTCAAGAACACAAAAGTTACCATACCAGAGAAATCAGTCATATGGATACCATTATATGCACTTCACCACGATCCAGCTATTTATCCAAATCCGGATGCTTTTATCCCTGAAAGATTCACAGATGATGCTGTTGCAGCGCGACACCCTATGCATTATTTACCTTTCGGCGATGGCCCAAGGAACTGTATTGGTACGTCAACTAATTACAGTATTTTAAACTTCTTAGCTTATTTTACAACTTATCAATTGTACCATTCAATTTCTTAGCTTATTTTACAATTTTCAATTAAAAATTCAATAAATGGTTTCTTTAAATCACATGAACGCAGCTTGAATGAAATTTGTATAAGAATTGGCGCAACTTCTTAGGCCATTTGCATTAGCCATGAGAATACCCCTAATGAGGCACCAGAGAAGATGTGATGCAGTGAGAAAATGCACATGAGCCCCTTCGAGCTGCTTACGCACTTCATTACCTGTTATTTCTTCCAGATTTTGGTCTATATTCTCTAAATGTTAGATTTACAGTAATCAAAGGTTCCCATATTGGGTTCTTGTAATATATTAAGCGTTTCCACATTTTCTTATAGATACATTGTCCCAAATACTTTAATTACTATCAAATTGTATCAAATATTTTAATGTTTTTCAGTGAAAATGCCACTCGGGCAATGAATATATCTAATATAGTCATGAAGAAGTTGTAAGATAGAAGATAAAAGATTAGGCGGAATTAGTTTGTGTCAAATGTTATTGATATTTTTCTATTTTAGGTGCACGATTCGCAGTTTATCAGTCCAAAGTTGGCCTCATAACAATGCTTCGCAATTATAAAGTGGAAGTATGCGACAAAACTATGATTCCATACGTAATCGATCCAGCTGCTTTCTTACTAGCGCCCAAAGGAGGAATATATTTGAAGTTCACTAAAGAAGAGAGTTGAGATTTTATAAGTTTTGATATTAATAGATATTATACTTGTATAATAAGAAGTTAAAACGTTATAACTTTAAAGTAAAATAAAGTATTACACTGTGTTTGCGAAATATAAAATATATGTTTTCGTTTCCAAAAAGTTCAATTTTTTTTCAAGTTATTGGCAGTTTTGATTCAGATGCTTACCATGAGATATCTCATAGTTGGCAGTTTTGATGCAGGCTCTTAATACGATATCTCATAGTTAGCAGCGAATAGTTTAAATGCTTCAAGGATAAAAGTGGTTCGATATTTACAAATCATTGGCTAGAATAACACATTATTAACGCTGTTATACAACAAAATTTGTGTTATTCCTACTGAAACATTCTATAGAGTGGACAGATCTTTATTAAGGAGAGTATATCCCTATCTTCTCACTGAAAATATAATTTGCAATGAACATATGCGCATCGCTATCCTCGAAGAAGTAAACTTTCAGATCGCACTGCTCAGATGCATAGCAATTATTACATCACTGTGGGAATATTGATTCATGAGAAGTGATGCGGTGGAGCTTCAATTATCCGAGTCTGTTGAGAAACAAGTGCTCATTTCATACAATTCCATACGTTTATATAATTCTCTTCACAGTCTATGATTCACAGCGTCGAAGCGACGATCAGGTAGGAGTCCTGCTGTGCAAGCAATGTAAACAGATCATCGATCAGTTAACTATATAACCACTGAAGTGATACACATTCGTGCGATTATGCTTACCACATGAAATCGAGCAGGTGAAGTAAAATGGAGCACGAAAGCAAGAGAACAGCTGACTTTGCGCAGCAACCAAAACAAACGGGTACCAGCTCGCTCGAGGATTTGGAATATTGGATGACTCGACTTCCGGTATCTGTAAGAGATCTACCTGTAATATACCTAGCGATACCTGGTAAGCTTCGAAGTAAATTTAATTAAATAATGAGTAATAAAATTATTGATGCTCTAATAAAAGTCTTTTCGACGAGTAGAGTGCAATTTGCTTAATTGTAGGAATCCATCGACTGAAAAGTTGTGTGTATGTAGTAATTAAACGTTTTTAGGGATTTTATAGGTTATTTTGCTGCCATGTTTGTCTCTACTGAATTTCTATTGGCGAGAATGGAGTGCGCATGCGCGAAATGATTCTCTTTGCGACGCCATCTTAACTTTTGCCTCGCTTGCTACTTTTTGATAAGCTGGTTAAATATCAAATTAAACTTAAAACTGAAGTCGCAGGGAATGAAAGTAAAAAGAAACAAAAATTTTTAAATAAATTATTGTTGATTATTTATTGTAATTAAAAATTTTGTTTATCGCGTTTTAAATTTGGCGCTATAAGCAAGTATTTAAATATACGCATGCGCGTTATGTTGCGTATGCGCGAAATATATTCCCTTTGCGACGCCATCTTAACTTTTCTCTCGCTTGCTATTTTTCTTTCTTTATCGTTTGATAAGTTGGTTAAATATTGAATCAAACTTGATGCTGAATAAGCAGAGAATGCAAGCAAAATAATTTTTGAATAAATTATTATTGAATATTTGTTGTAATTAAAAATTTTATTTAACGCGTTTTAAATTTGGCGCTATGAGCAACTATTTAAGTATATGCATACGCAACGTAACGCGCATGTGCGAAGTAATTCCCTTTGTGACGCCATCTTAACTTTTGTCTCGCTTGCTGTCTTCTTTTCTTTACTATTTGATAAGTTGGTTAAATATCTACCAAACTTGAAGCTGAATACGCAGAGGATGAAAGGACAAAAATTTTTAAATAAATTATTATTGAATATTTGTTGTAATTAAAAATTTCGATTATCGCGTTTTAAATTTGGCGCTACGAGCAACTATTTAAATATACGCATACGCAACGTAACGCGCATGCGCGAAATAATTACCTTTGTGACGCCATCTTAACTATTGCCTCGCTTACTATCTTTCTTTCTTTACCATTCAATAAGCTGGTTAAATATCTACCAAACTTGAAGCTAAAATCGCAAAGAATGAAATCAAGAAAATTTTTTAATGAAATATTGTTGAATATTTGTTGTAATTAAAAATTTTGTTTATGGTGTTTCAAATCTGGCGCTATAAGCAACTATTTAAGTATACGCATGCGTAATGTAACGCGCATGCGCATTCCACTTTCAGTAACATTGACATCAATGGCGTCGACAGAAGACTTCGCTGCTGTGCATCATATCTTTTAATAATATTCGACGCGCAAAGTGCAGTTTTTAATTTTAAGAATGATTTTATAGCTTACTTTGATGCCATATTTGTCTCTAACCATAATTCTAACCAAAATAAGTGTTTACATTATATTAAATAAATTTGAGGTTATCGTCGAATGATCGATTACTCAGAAACACAAAAAATATTGTATATTAAATGACTAGATGTGTTAAAAAGTGCACTTCGAACTTATATTGAAATAGAATTCAATGTAACATCACTTTAATCTGTAAACTGCGCCAAAATACACATAACCTTTCAACCACTAGATTCCTAACCTTAAAACTCGTATTTGTAAACTTTACTCGTCGAAAACAATTTCATAACATAAAAAAAATACAATTTTTGATTCTTCGAAATAAAACTGAAAATGTAAAATTTTATAACCTTCAATTTTGATGAAATCCAATGTAAATCTCATTAACAAAATTGTGCGAATCAGATTTGAAGACTGCAAGTGAAAACCATTAACAAATTACACTTCTTATTCTTTTTATAGAAATACAAGTCGAATTAAAAATGTTTTTAGTCAAATTTGTATTACTAAAACCATATTCGTAACTATAAATCTCATTACAAGTTTACTTGCGCTCTTCATTTTCAAACGACTCAAACAGAAAGCCCTTTGCGTCATATTTTACACTATTGTATTAAAATATTAACTACGAGAGACCAAGAAAAATAAAGCACGCGTGCATCTCTTCTGTGGTCTTTATTTTAATTTTGTATGCTTACATTGTGTGTTAAAATACAAGCCTTCAATTTATGCATACAATGTACAAATTGGTAATTTTTAATAGGTTCTCATAATACGATGACTTATACAATAAACAGAGAGAGCGACGTAGGACCGGACGAACCCAGATACGTCAGAGCTCTTGGCCGTTACGTCTCGCCAGTCTCGAAACCAGTTATCTTCAATTGGTCCGTCACTCAGGACAGAAGCGTGAAAGAGCAACTTAACGGTGGTATTCGATATCTGGACTTGCGAGTGGCGACCAAGTCAGGAGATAATCATATTTATTTTCTGCATGGCCTGTACGGGTCGAAGATCTACCAACCGTTGAAGGAAATAGCCGAATGGCTCTCTGCGCACAGCAATGAAATCGTAATCCTAGATTTCCAACATTTCTATTTATTCACAGAAATGAATCATCGTCATCTGGTCGAGACCATTTACCAGACATTTCAGAACAAATTGTGCCCCGTATTGTCCAAGTTTGACCGTATAACGCTGTACAGGCTCAATTTGGACAAGCATCAAGTTATAGTTATCTATAGAAACGCTTACGCACAGAGTTATTCGCATTTGTGGCCAAGCGGTCTCTGGCGCACCCCCTGGCCAAATACTGTTCGCGTAAACCAGCTCATAAACTTCTTAGACGTAGAATTGAAGTCACGTTCACTGGAAATTGGCTTCGTATCGCAGTGTCTTCTAACTCCAGATGTTTTCTACGTACTGAGAAATTTATGCGGAACTCTGAAGGCAAATTTGGTAACGCAGTGCCAAAAAGACATCCTCTCTTGGATAAATCAGAAGCAGCCTGGTCAAGGTGGCTTGAATGTTGTTATAGCTGATTTTATAGCTGACAACGAGTTTGTATTCTGCAGAACTGTTGTCGATAGCAACAAAAAACTGTTGAAAGTTTAGTGCGCTAGATATTTTGTATTCGAAGCGCACGCATACATGTATGTTTATGCACAGATTTATTCTGAAGTATTTATACTTTGTATTTGGGGATATACATAAATATTCTTATAATGTAAAAGAGAGCAATGTACTATATATTTTAATTCTATATTTTAGTTCTATATTTTAATTCTATATTTTAGTTCTATATTTTAATTCTAAATTTTAATTTGGTATTTTAGTTCTACATTTTAATTCTATATTTTAATTTGGTATTTTAGTTCTATATTTTAATTCTATATTTTAATTCTCTATTTTAATTCTATATTTATTTAATATTAATTCTATGTAATTAATTCTATATTAATTCTATATCAATTCTATATTTTAGTTTTATATTTTAATTCTATATTTATTCAATATTAATTCTATATAATTAATTCTATATTAATTCTATATTTATTGTGTATTAATCATATATAATTAATTCTGTATTAATTCTATATTTATTGTATATTAATTATATATAATTAATTCTATATTAATTTTATATTTCTTGTATATTAATTATATATAATTAATTCTAAATTAATTCTATATTTATTGTATATTAATTATATATAATTAATTCAATATTAATTCTATATTCATTCAATATTAATTCTATATAATTAATTCTATATTAATTCTATATTTATTGTATATTAATTATAATTAGTTAATTTTAATGGACTGTTCAACAATTGTGCAATAATTCTCTGCTCAAGCTTCTAAATTATCATGACGTTATTGAAAGTATTATATTATCAGACCGTCCATTCGCTTTCGAGTGTACAAATAAATAAAATTAATTCATAATTATGAGAATAACAATGATTCGCTTGAATAGTATTTGAGAATAAATGTTTAGAGAAGATTAATGTTTACGATCATTGTTTGTCTGAGAAACTTAAATTAATTTAAATGGAGTTATATAGTTTTGTGGTCGTAGTAGTTAGTTTTAGAGATATTTGGTCATTCTAAAAATTTGGGATTTCTTAGATGTGATTTGAGAGGATTATTTGCTTTAATAAATAATAAATATTAAATAATACAACTAGTTTTGTGGTCGTAGTAGTTAGTTTTAGAGACATTTGGTCATTCTAAAAATTTGGGATTTCTTAGATGTGATTTGAGAGGATGATTTGCTTTAATAAATAATAAATACTAAATAATACATAATAAATAATAAATAATAATTTTATAAATGTTTAGGTAGTAAATTGGTCCATATAAAGCTTCTCTTTCGTTCCTCTTTTTCTCTCAGAGGATGTATAAATATTTGTATAGCAAATTGGCCAACGTAAAGCTTCTCTTTCGTTCCTCTTTTTCTCTCGAAGGATGTATAAATGTTTGCATAGTAAATTGGCCAACATAAAGCTTCTCTTTCGTTCCTCTTTTTTTCTCGAGGGATGTATAAATGTTTGTATAGTAAATTGGCCAATGTAAAGTTTCTTTTTCATTCCTCTTTTTTTTTTTAGAGGATGCATAAATGTATTAAATTATATTTATTATAATATATATTATATATATTATAATATGTATTAAATTATATTTATATTAATTATACACTCATTATTTATATTAATTATACACTCATTTGTTACTTTTTCTCTTTATGTACTCATTTGCTACTTTTTCTCTTTTCACGCACTCATTTAATACTTTTTCTCTTCGCATACTCATTCATTACTTTCTCAGTAAATTGGCCAACATAAAAGTTTCACTTTCGTTCCTCTTTTTCTTTCTCTGTGTTCTCATTCATTACTTTCTCAGTTAAATAAGCTAATGTAAAGCTTCTGTGTATTTATTCGTTACTTTCTCTCTTTGCATACTCATTTGTTCCTCTTTTTCTCTCTTTGCATACTCATTCGGTCCTCTTTTTCACTCTTTGCATACTCATTCGTTCCTCTTTTTTTCTCTT
Source organism: Xylocopa sonorina (assembly GCF_050948175.1). NCBI lineage: Eukaryota > Metazoa > Arthropoda > Insecta > Hymenoptera > Apidae > Xylocopa > Xylocopa sonorina. The sequence goes on from NC_135208.1 coordinate 2,128,642, forward strand.
TCGTTGCATACTCATTCGTTCCTCTTTTTCTCTCTTTCATTGCATACTCATTCGTTACTTTCTCAGTAAATTGGCCAACATAAAAGTTTCACTTTCGTTCCTCTTTTTCTTTCTCTGTGCTCTCATTCATTACTTTCTCAGTTAAATAAGCTAACGTAAAGCTTCTGTGTATTTATTCGTTACTTTTTCTCTTTGCATACTCATTTGTTCCTCTTTTTCTCTCTTTGCGTACTCATTCGTTCCTTTTTTCTTTCTTTGCATACTCATTCGTTCCTCTTTTTCTTTCTTTGCATACTCATTCGTTCCTTTTTTTTCTCTTTCTTTGCATACTCATTCGTTCCTCTTTTTCACTCTTTGCGTACTCATTCGTTCCTCTTTTTCTCTCTCTCGTTGCATACTCATTCATTCTTATTTTTTCTCTCTCTCTTTGCGTACTCATTCGTTCCTCTTTTTCTCTCTCTCTCTCTTTACGTACTCATTCGTTACTTTCTCAATAAATTGCCCAACGTAAAAGATGCTCTTTTGTTCCCCTATTTCTCTCCCTCTTTGCGTACTCATTCATTAATTTCTCAATAAATTGCCCAACATAAAGCTTTCCTTTCGCTCCTCTTTTTCTCTCTCTCTACATACTCGCTCATTACTTTCTCTCTTTGCGCAAACTCATTCAATACATTCTCTCCGCATTCAATCATAAATTTCTTTCAACTGGTACCCATAAATAACATACGATTAAAAATGAAACAGTAGAATCGCTTTAATAAATGCAAACTTAAGCGTAACTTCAGTTCATACATTTTTCAAGTTATTATTAATATTTATTATTAACGATAAATAATGACAAAACGAAAAGATTGTATTAAAGAAACATCGAACCAATCCTTAACGTTAACAATTTATTTCTAGATTAATCTGTTCGTTCTCTTTTATTCCTACTTTTATACTTATAAAATTGATACGTTTATACATTAGCGTTTCAGAAAATATAGATTTATTTAACTTTTGAAACGTTTACAAGCGAAATAAATTTTTTAATTCTTAATGTACAGAACTCTTTGAAGTACCAGACGTATAATAAAAATTTGTAGCAACTTAAGTTTAATTCTGAATCTTCTGATACTTATAATTAATTTTATACATTAGCGTTTCAGAAAATATAGATTTATTTAACTTATTGAAACATTTATAAGCTAAATAAATTTTTATTCTTATTGTACAGAACTCTTTGAAGCATAAAATGTATAATAAAAATTTGTAGAATATTCTATCTTTATTTAAACTGATAAAAAAAAAAATCAGAAGACTTAATTTTAAGAAACTTAATTTTAATTTTTAATTTACAGAACTCTTTAAAGCATAAAATGTATAATAAAAATCTGTAGAATATTCTATCTTTAATTAAACTGATAAAAAAAAATCAGAAGACTTAATTTTAAGAAACTTAATTTTAATTTTTAATTTACAGTATTCTTTAAAGCATAAAATGTATAATAAAAATCTGTAGAATATTCTATCTTTATTTAAACTGATAAAAAAAAAGTCAGAAGACTTAATTTTAAGAAACTTAATTTTAATTTTTAATTTACAGAACTCTTTAAAGCATAAAATGTATAATAAAAATGTGTAGAATATTCTATCTTTAGTTAGACCCATAAAAAGAAATAGATCTTCTCCAAAAATCAGAAGATATTTAATAGCGAACAATATTTAATCGTGAATCTCTTTTCATTCATTAAAGGCTTGTTTCTTTCCATACAAAAATAATATCACATCGAAAAATACATTATCAATTTTGTCTGGCTATCAATCTTCAATTACTACTGCTATTCCATTAACTTCCCTCTCATCGATTACATTTTTAAATCGCTATCAAAGTAGTAATAGCGAACAGTGTAATTAAGAGAACATTTATCTGAAAAAAATATGTATTCTACAGAAACTAAGCGATCATTCATAATTCTAATTATTAAGTTAGCTACGACCATCACTTAGAAGGCAAATTGATCATCTACGTTAATCGTATGATCATTAAAAAGATGAATGATGAAGCGTACATCTTTGTATCGAATAAAAAAATTTTAGAGAAGCCAGAGTTGATCGTACGATCATTAAAAAGACCAATGATGAAGCATACATCTTTGTATTAAATGAAAAAAAATTTTAGAGAAGTCAAAGTTGATCGTACGATCATTAAAAAGATAAATGATGAAGCGTACATCTTTATATTGAGTAAAAAACATTTTTAGGGAAGCCAGAGTTGATCGTACGATTATTAAAAAGTCGAATGATGAAGCATACATCTTTGTATTAAATGAAAAAAAATTTTAGAGAAGTCAAAGTTGATCGTACGAGCATTATAAAGGCAAATGATGAAGCGTATGTCTTTATATTGAATAAACAAAATTTTTAGAGTAGCCAGAGTTGATCGTACGATTATTAAAAAGTTGAATGATGAAGCTTACGTGTTTGTATTAAATGAAAAAAATTTTAGAGAAGTCAAAGTTGGTCATACGAGCATTAGAAAGGCAAATAATGAAGCGTACATCTTGGTATTGAATGAAAAAAATTTTCAGAGAAGCCAGAGTTGATCGTACAATCACTAGAAAGACGAATAATGAAGCATATGTCTTTGTATTGAATAAAAAAAATTTTTAGAGAAGTCAGAGTTGATCGTACGATCATTAAAAAGATAAATGATGAAGCGTACATCTTTGTATTAAGTAAAAAACATTTTTAGTGAAGCCAGAGTTGATCGTACAATCATTAGAAAGATCAATGATGAGCGTACATCTTTATATTAAATGAAAAAAATTTCTAGAGTAGCTAGAGTTGTTCGTATGATCATTAAAAAGTCGAATGATAAAGCGTACATCTTTGTATCGAATGGAAAAATTTTTAAAAAAGCCAGAGTTGATCGTATCGACTTCCACGTGGCCAATTTATTAACTACAATCTATCCGCCAGTATATAAGAAATTTTCAGCATCAATCTTGGCCACAAATGATCGTACAGAAAGGGTCAGAAATTGTCTCGTTCTGTTAAACTAGGAATTATAAAAATTTTATTATTTTGGTATAACAAAGTAGTAACTTATTGGAGTATTCCATGCGAACGAAAGGTCAAAGAGTGAAAAGCCAGAACCGGAGTAACATTTTGTGGACAGTAGATCCTTTCTCGAAGCTCTGAAAACTCTCGCAGACAAAAATTAACATTGAATCTCCTCGAAAGCGAAGTATGTGCTTCGTTCCAGCGAATCGTAGAACTTTCTTCTCCGCTGCTTCGTGCTTTTCTCTTCTCTGGCCTTTCGAGCGACTGATAATGCGTCCAATTCGAACCAGCACGAATACCAGTTCCAAGGGAATCAAAGAAGGCTGTACGAAAGTAACACGACTCTGTCTAAGAAAAGAAATAGAGTGTTTATACAAATTTAACTACTATGTACACTACACGTAGGCACAGAATGCGTTACACAAGTATCAATTCTACAGAAAGTGGTACCGTATCTCTTAATTACTGCAACAATGACACAACTTGAGGATCGCTGGGCTTTCTTCTCAATTGTTTCGGCTGTTTCAGAGTTCATGGCACTGAGAAATACTTCTGTCGCTTGTACGCAGAATATTTTATATACCAGTTTGGCTGCTCTCGATCTGCGTAACTTTATTTCATTCCGTACGATGGAACTGAGGCGATCTCAGACTGCGAATTATGTCATTGTTGCAACTGAAGTTCTCTATTTTTCTCTATCGGTGGTTAATTATAAATAAAAGTAACTGAACAGTGGTATAAACGTGGTATAATTGTCTTTCGTATTGTTGTAAGTAAATTTACAGAAAAAAGCCACGGTAGCTTGTTTCTCTTGTACTAATAAATATATATATGTATGTATATATATATATAGATCTGCAGAAAATAATAAATATTTTGTGTATAATAATTAATCGAGAGACAGATGAACACGTGAGTCATTTGCTGCAAGTTTGACGAGTGTTTTCTTTACTCTAAGGATAGGTAGACGTGCTGCAGGCTTCCCGTGCCAGCATTCCTTCATTAATTTCCCCAAACCGGCCAACGTCTGCAAAAGATTTTGTATTAATTAGTTGCTAATATTGTTATTGAGAGAAGTTTTTTTTTTATTGAGATTTTGGTGATTAGAAAAATGCCAAAATTAACTTATAAAGAAATTAATGTCTGCAAAAAATTTATAATTAATTAGCTGCTAATATTGTTTTGGAAAAAGTTTCTTTTTTATTGTTTCTTATTTATTTTATATTTAATAATTTATAAATAAGTTATTGCCTGCAAAATATTTATGATTATTTAGCAGTTAACGTTGCTACTGGAAGAAGTATTTTTTTAATTAATAGTTTGCAGAATAATAAATGCCAGCAATAATTAATAAATAAGTTATTGTCTGCAAAATATTGATGATTATTTAGATGTTAATATTGATATTGGAAAAAGTATTTTTTTTTTTTTTAATTAAGATTTTGCTGAATAGAAAAATACTAGCAATAATTTATAAAGAAATTAATGTCTGCAAAATATTTATGATTATTTAGATGTTAATATTGTTATTGGAGGACGTTTTTTTTTCTTCTAAATCAACATTTTGGTGGATAGAAAATGGCAGTGGTGATTTATAAAGAAATTAAGTAGCTGTGGGTGTAGATGATAAGAGTTGAAATGTGATTGAGTTGATTATGTTTTCATTGTAAAGATGTAAGATTAATTTTGAGAAGCTTTGTAAGTTTTAAGATTTCGTTGTGAGCTTACAAGCTTAATCATAAACTTATAAGCTTTCATCATAAACTTGTAAGCTCAATTGTGAACTTATAAACTTTCATCGTAAACTTATAAGCTTAATTGGAATGAACTTTACAAGCTTTCATCGTAAATATGCTAATTGCAATTATATGCTTAATTGTAATAATCTTTGTAAGCTTCAAGATTTCGTTGTGAGCTTACAAGCTTAATCGTAAACTTATAAGCTTTCATCATAAACTTGTAAGCTCAATTGTGAACTTATAAACTTTCATCGTAAACTTATAAGCTTAATTGGAATGAACTTTACAAGCTTTCATCGTAAATATGCTAATTGCAATTATATGCTTAATTGTAATAATCTTTGTAAGCTTTAAGATTTCGTTGTGAACTTATAAGCTTAATTGTAGACTTATAAGCTTAATTCCAAACTTATAAGCTCAATCGTAAACTTATAAGTTTACTCGTAATAATCTTTATAAGCTTTAAGCTTTCATTGTATACTTATAAATATATAAGCAACGAAGCAAATTCATATATATATATTCCTCTAGAAAAATGATTTAAGTAATTAATAGATGAAGTATTAAACTCATAAGCTTAACGTTAATAATCTTTATAAGCTTTCATTGTAAACTTGTAAGCTTAATTGTAATAAGATTGCTTGTAAGATTAATTGTAATAAGCTTTCAGTGTAAACTTGTAAGCTTAATTGTAAACTTAGAAGATTAATTGTAATAAGCTGTATAAGCTTCCATTGTAAACTTATAAGCTTACTCGTAATAATTTTTACAAGCTTCTTTTTACAAGCAATGAGGCAAATTAATATATATATTTTGCTAGAGAAATGATTGAAATAATTAATAGATAAAGTATTTACTGGGTCAGAATGCCATCTATTTGGTAGAGGTGGTCTATGTTGATCCAAACACACTAATTTCCTCATTTCCTCGATAGAAGGATCTTGGCTGTTGGGAAGCCACTCCGAATACGGTGCTAAATACTCTAAGGCAACGCCATTACTTATACATCTTCTACAAACTTCCCACAGTATCAGTCCTAAACTGTAGATGTCTGCTCGTCTGAAGTTCTCCAAGCATTCGGTGTTTATCCTAAAAACAATTTTCTAATTGTAATATTTATGCAATTAAGATCATCAAAATTACAGTCTGAAGTTTTCTAAGCATTCAGCATTTATCTTAAAAATATTAAAAATTAAGTTTCTTTAGTTAAAATTATTATATATGCAATTATATAAAATCTGAAGCGCTCTGAGCACTCAGCATTTATCCCAAAAACATTTAGAACTAAGTTTCTCCAGTTGAAATCATTAAATACGTAATTTTTGCAAAGTCTGAAGTTCTCTGAGCATTCAGCGTTTATCCTAGAAATTTTTAAAACTATGTTTCTCTAGTTGAAATTATTAAATTTGCAATTATATAAAATTTGAAGTTCTCTGAGCACTCAGCATTTATCCCAAAAGTATTAAAAATTAAGTTTCACTAGTTAAAATTGCTAAATATGCAATAATGCAAAGTCTGAAGTGCTCTGAGCACTCAGCATTTATCGTAAAAATATTTATAACTAAGTTTCTCTAGTTGAAATTATTAAAAATGCAATTATACAAAGTCTGAAGTGCTCTGAGCAGTCAGTGTTTATTCTAGAAATTTTTAAAACTCAATTTCTCTAGTTAAAATTGCTAAATATGCAATTATGCAAAGTCTGAAATGCTCTGAGCACTTAGTGTTTATCTTAAAAATATTAAATACTAAGTTTCTCTAGTTGAAATTATTAAATTTGCAATTATATAAAATTTGAAGTTCTCTGAGCACTCAGCATTTATCCTAGAAGTATTAAAAATTAAGTTTCTCTAGTTAAAATTGCTGAATATACAATAATGCAAAGTCTGAAGTGCTCTGAGCACTCAGCATTTATCGTAAAAATATTTATAACTAAGTTTCTCTAGTTGAAATTATTAAAAATGCAATTATGCAAAGTCTGAAGTGCTCTGAGCAGTCAGCGTTTATTCTAGAAATTTTTAAAACTCAATTTCTCTAGTTAAAATTGCTAAATATGCAATTATGCAAAGTCTGAAGTGCTCTGAGCATTCAATGTTTGTCCTAGAAATATTTAAAACTAAGTTTCTCTAGTTGAAATTATTATTTAATTTATAGGATTGCTAGAATTAAGTTCATCAAAGTTAAAGTCTGCGCAACAGTAATTTCTATATGTTTTTGTTGTATAATTGCCAAGTAATAATTATATATAGCATGATATATTAAATGTATGTAGTATAATATACTAAAAACTGTATGTGGATGATCGTAACAGAAAGATATAAGCGTTTGGATGTAGCTACTATTTTTTAAAATTATTATTTATGAATTAAGTAATCATTGGAACCAGAGAAGTTTTGGGCAGAGAGAGTAAAAAGTAGTTTCTGTATCTCAGTGTAATAGAAAGATATAAGCATTTGGGTATAGCTATTATTTTTTCTTTGACTTTGATGAACTTAATCTTAGCAATCGTACAAATTAAGTAATAATTGCTATTGTAGAAATTTGAATTTATTTCCAGGATAAACGCTGAATGCTCAAAGCCCTTCAGATTTTATATAATTGTATATTTAATAATTTTAACTAGAGAAACTTAGTTTTTAATATTTTTAAGATAAACATTGAATGCTCAGAGCACTTCAGATTTTATATAATTGCATTCTAAATAATTTCAACTAGAGAAACTTAGTTTTTAATATTTTTAAGATAAACATTGAATGCTCAGAGCACTTCAGATTTTATATAATTGCATTCTAAATAATTTCAACTAGAGAAACTTAGTTTTTAATATTTTTAAGATAAACATTGAATGCTCAAAGCACTTCAGATTTTATATAATTGCATTCTAAATAATTTCAACTAGAGAAACTTAGTTTTTAATATTTTTAAGATAAACACTGAGTGCTCAGAGCATTTCAGACTTTGCATTATTGCATATTTAGCTATTTTAACTAGAGAAACTTAATTTTTAATATTTTTAATATAAATGCTGAGCGCTCAGAGCACTTCAGATTTTATATAATTGTATATCTAATAATTTTAACTAGAGAAACTTAGTTTTTAATATTTTTAAGATAAACATTGAATGCTCAGAGCACTTCAGATTTTATATAATTGCATTCTAAATAATTTCAACTAGAGAAACTTAGTTTTTAATATTTTTAAGATAAACATTGAATGCTCAGAGCACTTCAGATTTTATATAATTGCATTCTAAATAATTTCAACTAGAGAAACTTAGTTTTTAATATTTTTAAGATAAACACTGAGTGCTCAGAGCATTTCAGACTTTGCATTATTGCATATTTAGCTATTTTAACTAGAGAAACTTAATTTTTAATATTTTTAATATAAATGCTGAGCGCTCAGAGCACTTCAGATTTTATATAATTGTATATCTAATAATTTTAACTAAAGAAACTTAGTTTTAAATATTTCTAGGATAAACATTGAATGCTCAGAGCACTTCAGATTTTATATAATTGCATTCTAAATAATTTCAACTAGAAAAACTTAGTTTTTAATATTTTTAAGATAAACACTGAGTGCTCAGAGCATTTCAGACTTTACATTATTGCATATTTAGCTATTTTAACTAGAGAAACTTAATTTTTAATATTTTTAATATAAATGCTGAGCGCTCAGAGCACTTCAGATTTTACATAATTGCATATTTAATAATTTTAACTAGAGAAATTGAGTTTTAAAAATTTCTAGGATAAACACTGACTGCTCGGAGCACTTCAGACTTTAATTCGTTGAAGTTGAACGGTAGCAATCCTACAAATTAAGCAATAATTACTGTAGAAACTGTAAAACTTTGACTCATCAGTGCAACGTACAAAAGCAAAAGTCCCAAAAATAACTACGTACGTTTGTTCAAGAATTTCTGGACTCATGTACCGCTTGGTACCCAGTTTCAGATCAACTCTATCCCCACTTAAGCGATCTTGCGTGATGGCCAAAGCGAAATCAGCAATCACGCAGGTGCCATTGGTCTTAACAAGAATATTCTTCGACTTCAAGTTACGATGGGCCATGGCTGGCTTCCCTCGAGTCCCATGAATCTCTGTGTGCAGGTACAACAGCCCATTCACAATGCTCAGGCAGATGTTCAGGGTCTGATGATGCATCAAAGAGTGTGGCGTTCGATTCAGATAGTCGAACAGCGAACCGACTGGATGGTAATGCGTCACCAGCCAGAGCTGAGTGCAGCTGGCTCTGCTCGTCATGTCGCTGCCAACGTATCCAAGGATGTTGTCGTGTCTTGATGGCAACAACTGCGAATAGACTTCTGTCTCTCGAGCCCAGGCTGACTCGTCTCTAGAGAAGTATATCTTAACAGCAACATTTTCACCGTGCCATATCCCTCTCCAGACCTCACCACCGAATCCACCGTTACCACCACTGCCAAGACACTCCACCAGCGCCACTTGCTTGGCCAGCGTTCTTTGTACTAGTAATGGCAGACCAGAGCCTGAGCCACTGGTCAAGCTTCTTCCGTCCAAGTATTCCTGTTTCGAGAGACTAAGTTTAGAGGATTGCGTAGAATAAGAAAGTTGTGAGTTTGATTGCGAGAATGTTTGCAAGCTTACGTTGGGAATTTATAAGTTTAATCGTAATAATGTTTACAAGATTCCATCGTAAACTTATAAGCTTACTTGTAATAGACTCCATGAAGCTTTTATTGTAAACTTGCAAGCTGAATTGTAATAATCCTTATAAGCTTACTTGTAATAAACTTTGCAAGTTTTTATTGTAAACTTGTAAGCTTAATTGTAATAAGCTTCACAAGTTTCCATTATAAACTCATAAGCTTAGTTGTAATAATTTTTACAAGCTTCCATCGTAAACTTATAAGCTTACTTTTAATAGACTCTATGAAGCTTTTATTGTAAACTTGCAAGCTGAATTGTAATAATCCTTATAAGCTTACTTGTAATAAACTTTGCAAGTTTTTATTGTAAACTTGTAAGCTTAATTGTAATAAGCTTCACAAGTTTCCATTATAAACTCATAAGCTTAATTGTAATAATTTTTACAAGCTTCCATCGTAAACTTATAAGCTTACTTTTAATAGACTCTATGAAGCTTTTATTGTAAACTTGCAAGCTGAATTGTAATAATCCTTATAAGCTTACTTGTAATAAACTTTGCAAGTTTTTATTGTAAACTTGTAAGCTTAATTGTAATAATCTTTATAAGCTTTGAGCTTTCATTGTAAACTTATAAATGTATAAGCAATGAAGAGAAGCAATTAATTTAATTAAATTTACATTGTGAACTTATAAGCTTACTCGTACTAATCTTTATAAGCTTTCATTGAAATTTTATAAGCTTTCATAGTAAACTTATAAGCTTACTTGTAATAAATTTTACAAAGTTTTCCTTGTAAACTTATAAGCTTAATTATATCAACCTTTATAAGTTTCCATCATAAACTTATAAGGCTACTTGTAATAGACTTTATAAAGCTTTCATTGTGAACTTGCAAGCTGAATTGTAATAATTTTTGTAAGTTTACTCGTTATAAATTTTATAAGCTTTCATCGTAAACTTGTAACTATATAAGCAATGAGGAAAAGCAATTAACTTAATTAAATTTTCATTGTGAACTTAGAAGCTTACTGTTAATAATCTTTATAAGCTATCGTTGTAAACTTATAAGCTTTCACTGCAAACTTATAAACTTCCATTGTAAACTTATAAGCGTATTCGTAATAAACTTGATGAAGCTTTCATTGCAAACTTATAAGCTTTCATTATAAATTTGTAAGCTTAATTGTAATAAGATTGTATTCATGTAAAAAGCTTTTATAAGCTCTCATCGTTGCTTTAAACTTATAAGCTTAATTATAATAATCATTATAAGCTTCCATCGTATACTTATAAGCTTCCTCGTAATAAACTTTAGAAAGTTTTTCTTATAAACTTGTAAGCTTAATTGTAATAATCTTTATAAGCTCCCATTGTGAACATGCAAATGTATAAGCACCGAAGAAAAGTGATTCACTTAATTAAAGTTTCATCAAAAACTTATAACATTAGTCGTAAACTTATAAGGTTTTGTCATAAACTTTATAAGCTTACTCGTAATAAACTCTATAAGCTTTCATCGCAAACTTATAAATATATAAGCAACAAAGCAATTTAGTATATGTATTTTTCAAGAATAATTATTTAAGTAATTAATAGATAAAGTATTAAACTTCTAAGCTTAACTATAATCTTTATAAGCTTTCATCGTAAACTTCTAAGTTTGCTTCTAATAAGCTTTTCTAAGCTTTAAGCTTTCATTGCAAACTTATAAATGTATAAGTAACAAAAAAAAGCAATTAATTTAATTAAATTTTCATCGCGATCTTATAAAGCTTACTCGTAATAATCTTTGCAAGCTTTCATCGTAAACTTATAAGCTTACTTTTAATATTCTTTATAAGCTTTGATCGTATAAATGTATAACTAACAAAGAAAAGCAATTAATTTAACTAAATTTTCATTGTGAACTTAATAAAATATATATTCTGTTCGATTGGTTTAGTTATCAGTTGTAGAACGATTCGCTTGATCATATTTGTATTTGCGATTGAAGCGTATTTATAATTATACAAGTATTGCAATGTTTTCTATCTAATTGAGTACAATCATTACTGAAATATTTCGTTCTTAAGCGAATAGAAAATACAAAAATAGAGAAATAAATGAACAGAGATGCAAATTATAATTATCTAGCATTGTAGAATCATATTTTTGATTTTAGTGAATGTAATTGCAACCGTTCCCTCTTTCATGCATTTTTGTTAGCGTAAATTTCATTCTTAAGCGAATAGAAAATACAAAAATAGAGAAATAAATGAACAGAGATGCAAATTATAATTATCTAGCATTGTAGAATCATATTTTTGATATTAGTGAAATTAATTGCAACCGTTGCCTCTTTCATGCATTTTTGTTAGCGCAAATGTTCTACAACTGCTAACTTAATTAGTTAACGTGCAGATAAAAATTAAATATATATCAGTTTTCTTTTATTCTGTATATCTTTATGTTAAAACGATATTGAAAATGCTTCGATGCTCTCAAATATTTTTTTATAATTACTATACGACTTATAATTCTATCAGTTATCATTTCTTCTAACGCGCAGGCAATACGTTAAAGAATAAAATATATTTAGACTAAGAAACATTGCAAAATGTGCTTCGTAATGTTATTAAAATGTTGAAGTAAAAAGCATTGAAATTTCTTGATAAATGTGTCTCGATTCAGCTGACAAAAATATTTTAATCAAAGGCGAATACAAATGTTGCAATCTAACGCTGATATTTTTCCACAAACATTCTGCGATCGCCTGTACAGAAATCGTATTGCATTATTGAAAAGACTGAGCGCAATCGATGGTAAAAAAAAAGAGAAACTTGCTGTTACAGCATCGCATTTGTTCTACGCTTGAAATCTCATGCGACTCGGCCAGATATTTTACCTTCAATGTGCTATCGCCAGCTGCGGTCGCCTTCAACTCATGAGAATGATAAGTGGCGGTGGACGTTGGCGATGAAAATGAGAAATGTAGAATAGACGGTTCCATTTCAGAATCTATAACAAGTTTATTACGCCTTGCAGCCAATGTCCTTTTTCTACGAGTCCTACATACCAGTAAATAAAACGTCACTATTAGAGCAATAACACTGAATCCAAGCACAGAACCCACGATTGCCAACGTCAATTTAATAGCAAAATCCTGGTCGATATCTGCGAAGCATCGTTTATCGTTACTGCAAATAATTGTACAGTTAAAAGGGCGAAGCGAAACAAAATTTGTCGTACCTGCTGTAAAGTCATGCAGTATAGGAAATGGCCCGTCGTTGCAGAAATCAGTTTGGCAACATTCGACGTAATATTGTACACCGCTCAATCCGTTGACGTGCCTCTTTCTGTTGCCGTACGCGTGCACGACACGCTGCGGCAGCTGCTTATTGCATATTAACAACATTTGGTCTATCGACGAGGTGCATCCTCTACTTACGCTCTCTATACCGTCCGATTGTCTTACCCTAGATTTCCAACACTGTCGCCAAGAAATTGATATTACTGGTCGGATAACGTTCAACCGATCGGTGTTTGTAGTTAAATGATAGAAGAAGCATTACAGTAACCGCGTTATAGCAGATTTGAGAGTACAAGCAATCTGGTCCCTCGCAAATGTGGCATTTAAAGCGTCCCGTCGAGCTGCCGTTGAAGGCCACGATGTCCACCGATTTCGGCGACTCTTCGTTCTCGAGGGGGACATCGTTCTCCAGTAAACCGAGCTTCTTGTCTTCCCCTGAAAACCGCTTCTGTTAGTCGTTTAAATACAATTCGAGGCTTAACGTAGCATCGTTTACATCGAACGCATACGTTCTCACGTGTAATTATTTACAAATGCGTACGGTATTGCGTTGCGTTCTTGTTACGGAGTCGAACGGAGGGAAAAGGAATTCGACAGTGGGAATAACAACGTACAAAGCTTGGTAATTGGTATTTTGGTCCCAATTTCAGTGTCGGGTAGAAACATTGAGAGCACAAAAAGGTAAACAGGTTAAGGACGAGATTTCTTTGATTGGAATGAGTTGTGAGCTTAGCTGAGAGATTTGTTGCCCACCTGGACACGGCTCGAACGTCAACGATAATATAAAATATGCGATAAACATAAAATCCGCCATTGTCATGCACGTCAAAACATCGGTGGGCGACGATCAACTGGACAGTTTCCAACAGATTCTCTGTTCGCGTGCGTTCCCCTGTAACGAGATTAAACGTTAGCTTTGCTCCCGCGACAGTCGTTGGTGGGTAATAATTAACGTACATGCATGTAATCAACATTGAATTGGCGGTATTTTATTTTCGTGTTAAAAAAAGGTAAACGCATCGGCGCAGATGTCACTAACATCGTTTCGTCCCGTTCGCATGATGCCACTGATCTATAAGAGGGCGACCCGCTGGTGACGCGACCGCGCGCGCGACACCTCGCACGGATTAGTCGCTACTACGGCCATAGACAAACTGGTAGCTTCGTAGCGCAGCGTACGTCAGTGGCGCGGGTGCGCATGCGCGAGATAACGCTGTATTTGTAGAGTCATTTGCGCATGCGCATGTAAAAAGCCGCGCGCTTTATAAGTCCAACGACATGGTGTTTGGTTGTTGTGCGCATGCGCGAGATAACGCTGTATTTATAGAGTCATTTGCGCATGCGCATGTAAAAAGCCGCGCGCTTTATAAGTACAACGACATGGTGTTTGGTTGTTGCGCGCAGGCGCAAAATAAAACTGTTTCATAGCGTCGTCCGCGCATGCGCGAAATAAAACTGTTTTGTAGCGTCATTTGCGCATGCGCATACAAGAAAATTCGCGCTTTATAAGTATAGTGATACGGTATTTGGCTGTTGCACGCATGCGCGGGATAAGACTGTCTCTCAGCGTCATTTGCGCATGCGCATATAAAAAGTTCGCGCTTTATAATTATAGCGACATGTGTTTAGTTGTTGCGCGCATGCGTAAGATAACATTGTCTCGTAGCGTCGCTCGCGCATGCGTAAGATAACATTGTCTCGTAGCGTCGTTCGCGCATGCGCATATAAAAAGTAGCGCGCTTTATAAGTACAGTGTTATGGTGTTTGATTATTATGCGCATGCGCGAGATACACTATCTCATAACATCGTTCGCGCATGCGCATATAAAAAGTAGCGCGCTTTATAAGTACAGTGTTATGGTGTTTGATTATTATGCGCATGCGCGAGATACACTATCTCATAACATCGTTCGCGCATGCGCATATAAAAAGTAGCGCGCTTTATAAGTACAGTGATATGGTGTTTGATTATTATGCGCATGCGCGAGGTACGACTATCTCATAACATCATTCGCGCATGCGCATATAAAAAGTAGCGCGCTTTATAAGTACAGTAATATGGTGTTTGATTGTTATGCGCATGCGCGAGATACACTAGCTCATAACATCGTTCGCGCATGCGTGGAATAAAGCTGTCTAATAGCGTCGTTCGCGCATGCGCATATAAGAAATTGCACATTTTATAATTATAGCGACAAATTGTGTTTGATTGTGGGCGCATGCGCAGTATGTGGCTGTCTAATAACGTCGTTCGCGCATGCGCATATAAAAAGCAGCGCGCTTTATAAATACAGCAACATGTGTTTAGTTGTTGCGCGCATGCGTAAAATAACATTGTCTCGCAGCATCATTTGCGCATGCGCATATAAAAAGTAGCGCGCTTTATAAGTACAGTGATATGGTGTTTGATTATTATGCGCATGCGCGAGATACGACTATCTCATAACATCGTTCGCGCATGCGTGGAATGAAGCTGTCTCACAGCGTCGTTCGCGCATGCGCATATGAAAAGCTGCGCAGAAGAGAGAATACTGTCGCTCACGCAGTAGCGATCCTGACGTTTTAGTGGAAGGTTGTTTATTCTGTGCAGCGCTCTAATTAATTTTAATTACAGTTAATAAATAAGTTCCTCGACAAAAATATTATATTCTCGTTATTGTAATTTACTTATAAAGCAAATTTGAGTTCTTAGTTGTAACTTTTTTGTAAAACTTGTTTCGAATTGTAATGTTTCGTCGTTCTCTAACCTCAATTTCATAATTCTTCGCAGGAGTCACTTAATGGCTGAGAAACGCTGCTTTATACTCTTCAGAAACTGATAATTAATGTTTAAGATATAATCACACATCTCTCATCGTTTGCTTTCAATGCGATGTTCCAAAATGTAAAAAATTTGTTGTTAAGTTGTAAACATTAATTATCAACTGAGAGGAGACGAGAATGTACTCGTTTGGGATTTAAAACAAGTACTGCGGTCGATTTAGCGAAATGTAAGAATCTACGTCGTTTGTTTCTATTCCAGCATGCGCAAGACTCTATTTACATCTTGTTTATTCATTCTTATTGCTACGTTAAATTAAAATAAAGAATAACCTTTTATTACCCTCCGTTCAAATCTTACCAAAGAAAATAGTCTATTTACATACATAAACGTTACATTTTCTACATTTAAGAAAGTATAAATTAGCATAGAAAACATAATATTCTCGATAGCCTATTACGAACTTGTTGTATATTTCTATTTGCCAATGATACTCTTACGAAAGTGATAAATTTTGTTACTTAATAAATAGCATTCTCGTAGATCGTATCTTTCGATATAAAATGTAACGATACGCCAGTTCTCGCAAGAAACTTTGTAATTTAAGAGATTAAGGCACTCGTTCTCTTACGCGACGATCTAAGAGAATCCGTTTCTCATAAGCTAAATAGAATTTTTCATAATAAATTTTGAGATGTACAGAATAATTTAAGTAGAGCTCATAATATGATTCGCGCAGCTTTCGGTGTTTAAAACGTATGATTATGTTTCTTCTTTGATGCTGATTTGGTATCTCAATATTATGTATTCAGCGATCGATGTCAGCTTTTGAATATTGCAATTTAACTCGTGCAAGTGTCTCTTAAAAACTTTGCAAATAGCGCTGAGATGGTCCTCGCCCTCCTCTTCCGAGTCGATTTCAGTTACAATGTCCGATTCCGAGTCGCAGGATGTGCAGGTGCTCTGCACGCTCTGCATCGAAGTGCTGCTCCAAGTTCTGGTGTATTTGAGCTGCGGTTCAGACATGCTGGTCTTCATCGGTTTATTCGAATGGTTCGTCTGACGCGAGCACATCAAGTCCACTTTCATTTGACTAATGATTTTGTACAAATGGTAGAGATCGGTGTTGGTCAACGACGTTATAATAATCGAATCGCCATTGTCCTCCAAACCGAGGCTGTTCTTTAAGTCGTCCGTGCTTAAATCTACCAGCCTGCTGGGGAACAGGATCGTGCTTTCCATCCTCTGCACAGTCTCGACGAACTGTTCCATAGTGTAGAAAATAGAGGCATTGTTGAATCTGAGCTCGTCGTGCTTGCTTAACATTTCCATGGTCCTAAAATAAAAGCGATTGAAGTACGCGGCTATTAAATATATAACTGCTCTGAACCGATATTGTATTATTAAGCCATTAAATATTAATGTAGTACTTATGCAAGCGAAACGATGAATTCAAAGGCAAACGATGAGCAATGATTTGCGCATTTGTGTAGCGAAGTATAAAAAAGTTGATCAACGAAACATAAACGTATAGTATTTATCTGCTGTAAATCGCTAATTACATTGTGCAATGATCGTTACGTACCTTTTGCATAACATTTTCTGAAACGCTATCGATTTAGAGGAGGATACTTAAACGAGTAGATTGAAAAGATTGGTAATGGTGCATTCGGCATGCGCAAACAGACTAATGGATTTATAGACGTTACCATCTTGACAGTGACGGAGTAAGTTTTAATGCATTCGTCGAGTGTGACGGTTAATGAAGTAGAGGCCGTTGGGTCATAATAAATGAGTGAATAATAAGTGGATATTCAAATACACTTCCGTCAGAAATTATTTCTCTTATGTTCGCACGTTACTTAAAACAGGATAAGTTGGCTTTTAAACTATGACGAGCTGTACTTCTTTTATCTGTAATGTATACGATAGCTCAATGAATATTTAACGACGAGTTCTTTTTGTGAAAGAGTTGAAAGTACGAAAAAGTTTACGCTTGGAATACTTTGTTTGGATATGAAAATCGAGGGGAGTCGTGCGTCGATACCTGTTAAATTAAACGATTCCAATGTATTCTCTTTATTATATTGCTTATTAACGTTTCGTTTTGTCCCAGCGTACAGTTTCGATCGTCATTCCTCGGTGAGGTTTAAAATATTCATTCACTCATGACGCTGATAACAAGTTGCACTAATAGTAAGCGATTATGCAACGGGGAATGTAGAAAGATCGACGTTCATTGACTAGAGACTAAGCGGGAGAAAGGTGGGGGTAGAAGTAGTGGGAAAAGGATGGAGGGAATGGGAATGATACAGTGAGAGAGAGAGACAGAGAGATAGAGATAGAAGTTAAGAGTGAGAGAGAGATAGACATTGAAAGAGAGAGTGAGAGAGAGATAGATGTTGAGAGTAAGAGTGAGAGAGAAAGATAGATATTGAGAGTACGAGTGGGAGAGAGAGATAGAAATTGAGAGTGAGAGATAGATAGAAGTTAAGAGTGAGAAAGAGAGAGTGAGAGAGACAGAGAGAAAGATACAAATTAAGAGTGAGAGAGAGATAGATATTCAGAGTAAGAGTGAGAG
This sequence comes from Xylocopa sonorina, assembly GCF_050948175.1. Lineage (NCBI taxonomy): Eukaryota > Metazoa > Arthropoda > Insecta > Hymenoptera > Apidae > Xylocopa > Xylocopa sonorina. The sequence goes on from NC_135208.1 coordinate 2,146,689, forward strand.
AGAGAGAGATAGAAATTAAGAGTGAGAGAGAGAGAAAGATAGAAATTAAGAGTGAGAGAGAGATAGATATTCAGAGTAAGAGTGAGAGAGAGAGAGAGAGAGAGAGATAGAAATTGAGAGTGAGAGAGAGATAGAAGTTCAGAGTGAGAAAGAGATAGAAATTGAAAGAGAGAGAGATAGATATTGAGAGTAAGAGTGAGAGAGAGATAGAAATTGAAAAAGAGAGTGAGAGAGAGATAGAAATTGAAAAGGGAGTGAGAGAGAGAGAGAGAGAGAAAGATAGAAATTGAGAGTAAGAGAGAGGGAGAGACACAGAAATTGAGAGTGAAACAGAAAGAGAGAGTTGACGAGAGAGAGAGAGAGAGAGAGAAAGAGAGAGAGTTAACGAGAGAGAGAGAGAGAGAGAGTTGAGAGAGAGAGAGAGAGAGAGAGAGAGAGAGTTGACGAGAGAGAGAGAGAGAGAGAGAGAGAGTTGACGAGAGAGAGAGAGAGAGAGAGAGAGAGAGTTGACGAGAGAGAGAGAGAGAGAGAGTTGACGAGAGAGAGAGAGAGAGAGAGAGAGAGAGAGAGAGAGAGTTGACGAGAGAGAGAGAGAGAGAGAGAGAGAGAGAGAGAGAGAGAGAGTTGACGAGAGAGAGAGAGAGAGAGAGAGAGAGAGAGAGAGAGTTGACGAGAGAGAGAGAGAGAGAGAGAGAGAGAGAGAGAGAGAGAGAGTTGACGAGAGAGAGAGAGAGAGAGAGAGAGTTGACGAGAGAGAAAGAGAGAGAGAGAGAGAGTTGAGAGAGAGAGAGTTGAGAGAGAGAGAGAGAGAGAGAGAGTTGACGAGAAAGAGAGAGAGAGTTGACGAGAGAGAGTTGACGAGAAAGAGAGAGAGAGTTGACGAGAGAGAGTTGACGAGAAAGAGAGAGAGAAATTAAGAGAGAGAGAGTTGACGAGAGAGAGAGAGAAATTAAGAGAGAGAGAGAGTTGACGAGAGAGAGAAAGAGAAATTAAGAGAGAGAGAGTTGATACAGAGAGAAATAGAAAGAGAGAATGAGAGTTTACGTAAAGAGAGGATGAGAGTTAATATAGAGAGAAAAAAAGAGAGAGAGTAACTATGAGAGTTGATGTAGAGAGAGAATGAAAATTTACGTAAAGAGAGAATGAGAATTAATATAGAGAGAAAAAGAGAGAGAGAGAGAGAGAAATTATGAAAGTTGATGTAAAGAGAGAATGAGAGTTGATATACAGAGAAAAAGAGAGAAATTGCGAGTGTGAGAGTTGATGTAAAAAGAGAAAGAGAGCGAAAGAAAAATCTAACGCAAAGACAGGAAGAAAGAAAAAAATAGTGTTAACTTAGTACAGAAATTTTTCAAATGACCAATTAACATAAAACATATTCCTGACAAAATAAGACGCCTTAACTTTCGAAGCTTAAAACCATCATAATTACATACATAGTACTTCATACCATATATGCAACACATATTACATTCGCACTATGCTTAAAAATGCGTATATAACAAAAAAAAAGAAATAAAAATACAAAGAAAACGAACATAATTGAATAATACAATTATCGCGCGCCAGGTTTCGTATGCGCGCATGCGCGTAGACTACTACTGCGAATGGCGCAACTCTCTATGTGCGCATGCGCGTAGACTGAACTGCGATTGGCGCAACTCTTTATGTGCGCATGCGCGCAGTAGTACGCAGACCTCGTTGCTGTGATTACAAAGTGACAATTCTGTGCAAACATTTTTCTATCTTTTTAATAAACTGATGACATGAACAAATTATCACTGACATTAAACTTAAATATAAAGACAGAATTAAAGGAATAACCACTTATTCTTATTAATATGTGTGAAAATAGGTGATACTGCAGTTTCACACTGATCGAGTGCCTCTTTTTTGCAGTAAAAGTTTCTCAACGTGGAATGCAGTTTTTGGCAGTTTTGGGAATCGTGGACAGAAGATTAATACAAAATTACTGGTAATTTAGAATAATTCGTATTGTTGAATGAAAGATGAATTAACGAGAGAACATAACCAAACATATCATTGTTATTTCTGTTTCTGTTGATGTTTATTATTCGTACTGCGACAAATGTCACGTGTTTGGTTATATTTTATAAAATAGATGTAGATTCAATTATTTGTAACATTAACGTGATAATATATTTAAATCTAGTTGCACTTGAAATTAACGAAGAGGTATAATCTAATTATTCGTGACTATAGAGAGTGAACGCAGTAAGTTTATCATTTCTCATTGAATAGAAATTATATTGCAGTTTTAATGTATCACAATTTGTCTATTGTTTATTATTCGTTCTCTTCTGACGCATTACATATATTAATATTGTTTACTTTCTGTTACATAGTTTAACACGTTCACGTCTTATCGCGTTACGCAATATCGTTGCGAATTTGAACACGCTTATCGCGAAATCATAACAGTTCGAGGCTTCCAACGCTCTACGTGCGAAATTGGAACAGTTCTGACATAGTGTTTTTTCGAGCGCACGTTTCTCGCATCAAGTGTGAAGGTAGGTAAAATGATCTTTCCTTCTACAGAGGCGGTTAGAATATTTTTTGAATTTTTGCCCATATAAATAACAGATAAAATGGATCTGGAGGAAAGTGGTTCGTCTTCGAGCTCTTCAGACGAGGCATGCGACGATAACGAATCATTAGACAATGAACTGAACGACCATTCCTCGGAGAAAGAAGATTTTAAATCTAATTTAGAAAGTAACGAATGGAAGAACATAAAAGGAAGACAGCTACGAATGAACGAGTATGCCGAAGAAGAGGAACTTTTAATTCGCAACATGGACTGCGACGATCCTGTTTCGTTGTACAAATTATTCGTCACGGATCACGTACTTGAAATAATCGCAGAAGAAACAAATAAATACGCTGCGCAAAGCGTAAATAGTTCTGCGTGTAACAGCGCGAGTCACCAACGAGCCTGGGAGCCTGTTACGAAAGATGAAATAAATGTTTTTGTTGGCATCTTGCTAATTATGGGCGTAGTACAGGTACCAGACATTAGATTATACTGGTCGCAAAATGACATATATGCAAACGCTCGTATTAAAAATGCGATGAAACGTGACAGATTTATATTTATTCTCAACTATTTACACTTCTCCGACAATACCACAGCCAGAACAGAAGAAGATCGATTGTATAAAATAAGAAATGTACTTGAAGCAATTGTGCGCACATTTAAAAGCGCTGTTAAACCTGGAAAAAACATTGTTATTGACGAAAGTATGATTCCAGGCAAATACATTCCAGGCAAGCATGGTCACAAGTATGGCGTAAAGGCGTACAAACTGTGCCTTCCTGAAGGTTACACCTACAATACGGAGATTTGTGCAGAAGAAAACGCAGAACCAAACGCCAAAACACATTCTCGTGACGTAGTCATAAAATTGACAAGAGATTTATTGTTCGAGGGCCGCATACTGTTTGCAGATCATTTTTACACTAGTATCCCTTTGGCCGAGGAGTTATTGCAAAAGAAAACATTTATTTGTGGAACGATCAAAGAAAACGAAAACCATCTGCCACCACAGTCGAAGCGAAAGCAAGTTCGTGGTAGCATTACAAGTTTTGAGAATCGCAAGGGAGTAAAATTTATGAAATGGGCCGACAAAAGGCCCGTATGCATGATAACAACTTCTCAGAACCATAAGTGTGCAATTATTCGGGGGCCAAATAATAAATGCACACCAGATACTGTTTTGTTTTATAATAATGCGAAAAAGGGTGTCGATTTAGCTGATCGAATGTCATCTTACTACGGTTGCCTTCGAAGAACGCTAAAATGGTACAGAAAAGTAATGATAGAGATAATATGCGGTACATGCCTGGTAAACGCATGGTATATCCATAAAAAGTGGGGAACTAAGAAAATTCCAATTCTAAAATTTCGAGAACAAGTCATCGATCATCTTTTGGACAAAGATCATCGCAGAGAAATGGAAGAAGCTGAATACGCCAAGAAAAAGAGAAATACGCCAAGGAAACGTACACATTTTCTGCAATCGTACGAAGGGGCTGCCAGGAGCACAAGAAAACGATGCAAGGAATGTTACAAACAATTATCAAAAACACAGGACAGATTATACGCAGCGAAAAAAAGTAAAAAAGTAACGACATATTGTACGTGTTGCAAAGGCCAGCCCGCATTATGCTTAGAATGCTTTGAAAAGTTGCATAGATATAAATAAATAACTGTTATTAATTTAAAATATTTAATGTTAATTTTTATATGTAATGTTGAGAGAAAATAAAATCAACTTGGTTTTTTAACGACTAATTTTCTGAAAACGCGTGACCCACAAGTGTGACCGTGTTAAATGGCGTGAACGTGTTAAATGTTTATTCAAGAATTAAATAATTCAAGTTCATTGAACAGAATACTCAGATAACACTGCGTCTACACTGTGCCAGCACTGTGATGTACCATCGATGATATATTGGGCACTGTAACGTATCAACAACATTATATTAGGCATTGTAATGTATCATCCATACTATATTGGGCATTGTAATGTATCATCAATACTATATTAGCTGTACTAAGCACTGTGAAGTACCATCGATAATATATTGGACACTGTAACTTATCATCGATAGTATATTGGGCACTATAATGTACCATCGAGACTATATTAGACACTATAACGTATCATTGATACTATATTGGGCACTTTAATATACCATCGAGACTATATTGGGCACTATAACATACCATTGACACTATATTGGGCACTGTAACTTACTAACAACATTATATTGGGCATTGTAACTTACCAACAACATTATATTGGGCATTGTAATGTATCGTCAATACTATATTGGGCACTGTAATGTATCATCAACACTATATTAGCTGTACTAAGCACTGTGAAGTACCATCGACAGTGTGCTAAGCATTGTGAAGTACCATTGATGCTATGCTGAGCACTGTAAGGTACCATCGATACTATATTGGGCACTATAATGTACCATCGAGACTATATTGGGCACTGTAACATACCATCGACACTATATTGGGCACTGTAACTTACCAACAACATTATATTGGGCATTGTAATGTATCATCAACACTATATTGGGCATTGTAACTTACCAACAACATTATATTGGGCATTGTAATGTATCATTAATACTATATTGGGCACTGTAATGTATCATCTACACTATATTAGCTGTACTAAGCAGTGTGAAGTACCATTGACAGTTTGCTAAGGATTGTGAAGTACCATTGACGCTATGCTGAGCACTGTAAGGTACCATCGATACTATATTGGGTACTATAATGTACCATCGAGACTATATTGGGCACTGTAACATACCATCGACATTATATTGGGCACTGTAACTTACCAACAACATTATATTGGGCATTGCAATGTATCATCAATACTATATTGGGCACTGTAATGTATCATCAACACTATATTAGCTGTACTAAGCACTGTGAAGTACCATTGACAGTGTGCTAAGCATTGTGAAGTACCATTGACGCTATGCTGAGCAATGTAAGGTACCATCGATACTATATTGAGCACTATAATGTACCATCGAGACTATATTGGGCACTGTAACATACCATCGACACTATATTGGGCACTGTAACTTACTAACAACATTATATTGGGCATTGCAATGTATCATCAATACTATATTGGGCACTGTAATGTATCATCAACACTATATTAGCTGTACTAAGCACTGTGAAGTACCATTGACAGTGTGCTAAGCATTGTGAAGTACCATTGACGCTATGCTGAGCAATGTAAGGTACCATCGATACTATATTGGGCACTATAATGTACCATCGAGACTATATTGGACACTGTAACATACCATCAACACTATATTGGGCACTGTAACTTACCAACAACATTATATTGGGCATTGTAATGTATCATCAACACTATATTGGGCACTGTAACTTACCAACAACATTATATTGGGCGTTGTAATGTATCATCAATACTATATTGGGCACTGTAATGTATCATCAACACTATATTAGCTGTACTAAGCACTGTGAAGTACCATCCACAGTGTGCTAAGCATTGTGAAGTACCATTGACACTGTGTTGAGCACTGTGAAGTACCATTGACACTGTGCTGAGCACTGTAAGGTACCATCGATACTATATTGGGCACTATAATGTACCATCGAGACTATATTGGGCTCTGTAACATACCATCGACACTATATTGGGCACTGTAACTTACCAACAACATTATATTGGGCATTGTAATGTATCATCAACACTATATTGGGCATTGTAACTTACCAACAACATTATATTGGGCATTGCAATGTATCGTCAATACTATATTGAGCACTGTAATGTATCATCAACACTATATTAGTTGTACTAAGCACTGTGAAGTACCATCGACAGTGTGCTAAGCATTGTGAAGTACCATTGATGCTATGCTGAGCACTGTAAGGTACCATCGATACTATATTGGGCACTGTAACTTACCAACAACATTATATTGGGCATTGTAATGTATCATTAATACTATATTGGGCATTGTAACTTACCAACAACATTATATTGGGCATTGTAATGTATCGTCAATACTATATTGGGCACTGTAATGTATCATCAACACTATATTAGCTGTACTAAGCACTGTGAAGTACCATTGACAGTGTACTAAGCATTGTGAAGTACCATTGACGCTATGCTGAGCACTGTAAGGTACCATCGATACTATATTGAGCACTATAATGTACCATCGAGACTATATTGGGCACTGTAACATACCATCGACACTATATTGGGCACTGTAACTTACTAACAACATTATATTGGGCATTGTAATGTATCATCAACACTATATTGGGCACTGTAACTTACCAACAACATTATATTGGGCATTGTAATGTATCGTCAATACTATATTGGGCACTGTAATGTATCATCAACACTATATTAGCTGTACTAAGCACTGTGAAGTACCATCGACAGTGTGCTAAGCATTGTGAAGTACCATTGACACTGTGCTGAGCACTGCGAAGTACCACCGACACTGTGTTGAGCACTGTAAGGTACCATCGACACTGTGCTGGCACTGTGGAGGCACTATGGACAAGTATTAGCACTTCCACAGCCATTTATCGCTGTGTTATCTGAGTACAATCATTATATAAATAAATTATAGCTTAGTACAAATTCTGCGCACTTACAAATACAACTGAAACTTTGAATAAAACTTGTAATGCTACTTATAAATATTTTGTAACATGTATTTATGTATATGTACATTGTTTTAGGTAACAGAGTAGAACGAAACTTATTGGAAGCATCGTAGCTTTAAAATGGCTCTCGCAAATATATCTGGTATTCCTGATAAACATTGGCAACCACCTTTCGTAGCATTCGAAACAACGTAAGTGTATGAAATTCTTGTTCTTTTAAGTACTTAAAGACTTTCGATGAAATGTTGTGCGAAGTAACTAGTCGAAGTTCTCTTTAAAAAAATATATATAATATAAAGTGAAAAATATATATATTGACTTTATTGTTGGCTAAGAAATTTTTTAATTGGTCATTTTTGTAGCAATTAATAATTGTTTGAACAATTCTTCTCTCATGAAAAAATTTCTGTTGCCTGGAATTATTCTGGAGCTGAAAACTTTCAAGAGCGCGCAAATTTTGGACTGCGACTTCTTTTTCTTTTTAAGAATATTCAAAGAACATTATCGTATTGTGTAAAATTAATGAAATAATAATATTATAATAAAGCAGAATTAGAATTGCAGAAACAATATACAAACGATAAAATACACCAGTGAAATATGATTGTACCTTTGTCGTTAGCTGAGAAATATTTTAATTGAGCATTTTTGTACGATTTCTTTCTCATGAAAAAATTTCTGTTAGCATTCTACAGCTGAAAACTTAAAAAAGCGCACAAATTTTGGACTCAAATTAATTATAAAGCAGAAGTAGGATTCTATATTAATTAGAATTAGATATTCATTTATAAATTAGAATTATATAAGAATACGAACAGCTAAGATGTTATATTTACAATAATAGAATAGAAAAAGGATTCAGAATGGTAAATAAATGAACGCAAACATCATCAATAGAAATATCTGTACAGCGAGAAGTTGGAACCACGAGGCAGTCTAAAATATTAGAGAAATAAATTATAGAAATAAATAATTGTAGAATAAAATATTAGAAAATAAATTAGAATTGAATTAGAAAATAAAAATTTATTAAATCTAGTCGACAATTTACTTTATATAATTAATTCTCTGTTTCGCAGAATGGGTGAGGTAGTCATCGAGCTTTATTGGAAGCGAGACAGTCTAAAATATTAGAAAAATAAATTATAGAAATAAATAATTGTAGAATAAAATACTAGAAAATAAATTAGAATTGAATTAGAAAATAAAAATTTATCAAATCTGGTCCACAGTTTACTCTACATAATTAATTATCTGTTTCGTAGAATGGGCGAGGTAGTAATCGAGCTTTATTGGAAGCGAGACAGTCTAAAATATTAGAAAAATAAATTATAGAAATAAATAATTATAGAATAAAATACTAGAAAATAAATTAGAATTGAATTAGAAAATAAAAATTTATCAAATCTAGTCGACAATTTACTTTATATAATTAATTCTCTGTTTCGCAGAATGGGTGAAGTAGTAATCGAGCTTTATTGGAAGCGAGACAGTCTAAAATATTAGAAAAATAAATTATAGAAATAAATAATTGTAGACTAAAATATTAGAAAATAAATTAGAATTGAATTAGAAAATAAAAATTTATCAAATCTAGTCGACAATTTACTTTATATAATTAATTCTCTGTTTCGCAGAATGGGTGAGGTAGTCATCGAGCTTTATTGGAAGCGAGACAGTCTAAAATATTAGAAAAATAAATTATAGAAATAAATAATTATAGAATAAAATACTAGAAAATAAATTAGAATTGAATTAGAAAATAAAAATTTATCAAATCTAGTCGACAATTTACTTTATATAATTAATTCTCTGTTTCGCAGAATGGGTGAAGTAGTAATCGAGCTTTATTGGAAGCGAGACAGTCTAAAATATTAGAAAAATAAATTATAGAAATAAATAATTGTAGACTAAAATATTAGAAAATAAATTAGAATTGAATTAGAAAATAAAAATTTATCAAATCTAGTCGACAATTTACTTTATATAATTAATTCTCTGTTTCGCAGAATGGGTGAGGTAGTCATCGAGCTTTATTGGAAGCGAGACAGTCTAAAATATTAGAAAAATAAATTATAGAAATAAATAATTATAGAATAAAATACTAGAAAATAAATTAGAATTGAATTAGAAAATAAAAATTTATCAAATCTAGTCCACAGTTTACTCTACATAATTAATTATCTGTTTCGTAGAATGGGTGAGGTAGTAATCGAGCTTTATTGGAAGCGAGACAGTCTAAAATATTAGAAAAATAAATTATAGAAATAAATAATTATAGAATAAAATACTAGAAAATAAATTAGAATTGAATTAGAAAATAAAAATTTATCAAATCTAGTCCACAGTTTACTCTACATAATTAATTATCTGTTTCGTAGAATGTGCGAAGTAGTAATCGAGCTTTATTGGAAGCGAGACAGTCTAAAATATTAGAAAAATAAATTATAGAAATAAATAATTGTAGAATAAAATACTAGAAAATAAATTAGAATTGAATTAGAAAATAAAAATTTATCAAATCTAGTCCACAGTTTACTCTATATAATTAATTATCTGTTTCGTAGAATGGGTGAGGTAGTAATCGAGCTTTATTGGAAGCGAGACAGTCTAAAATATTAGAAAAATAAATTATAGAAATAAATAATTGTAGAATAAAATATTAGAAAATAAATTAGAATTGAATTAGAAAATAAAAATTTATCAAATCTGGTCCACAGTTTACTCTATATAATTAATTCTCTGTTTCGTAGAATGGGCGAAGTAGTAATCGAGCTTTATTGGAAGCACGTACCAATTACATGCAGAAATTTTGCTGAACTCACACGGCGTGGATACTACAACGGAACAAAGTTCCACAGAGTTATTCGAGATTTCATGATACAAGGTATACGAGTATTTTCTACATTTTATTGTAAGTTACAAGTACCATTTACATGTTTATTTAATCATTATTGCAATTCTCACACAAGCGAACAAACTTTATTCTACAGTTTTCTCTTATGTTGATTAATTGTCTTATTGTGGTACTCGTCTTAATTATATGATACGATAAGGATCAGAATTTTTGTATTTATATTTTTATTATATTTTATTCGTATATTTTGTATTTATATTTTTATTATATTGTATTCATATTTTTATTATATTGTATTTATATATTCTATATTTATATTTTTATTATATTGTATTTATATATTTTGTATTTATATTCATTCCACGGTTTTCTCTTATACAGATTAATTATCTTATTGTGGTACTCGTCTTAATTATATGATACGATAAGGATCAGAATTTTTGTATTTATATTTTTATTATATTTTATTCGTATATTTTGTATTTATATTTTTATTATATTGTATTTATATATTCTATATTTATATTTTTATTATATTTTATTCATATATTTTGTACTTATATTTTTATTATAATGTATTTATATATTCTATATTTATATTTTTATTATATTGTATTTATATATTCTGTATTTATATTTTTGTTATATTGTATTTATATATTTTGTATTTATATTCATTCCACGGTTTTCTCTTATACAGATTAATTATCTTATTGTGGTATTCGTCTTAGCTACGTAATACGATAAGGATCAGAATTTTTGTATTTATATTTTTATTATATTGTATTTATATATTCTATATTTATATTTTTATTATATTGTATTTATATATTCTGTATTTATATTTTTATTGTATTGTATTTATATATTCTGTATTTATATTTTTATTATATTGTATTTATATATTTTGTATTTATATTCATTCCACGGTTTTCTCTTATACAGATTAATTATCTTATTGTGGTATTCGTCTTAATTATATGATACGATAAGGATCAGAATTTTTGTATTTATATTTTTATTATATTGTATTTATATATTCTGTATTTATATTTTTATTATATTGTATTTATATATTTTGTATTTATATTCATTCCACGGTTTTCTCTTATACAGATTAATTATCTTATTGTGGTACTCGTCTTAATTATATGATACGATAAGGATCAGAATTTTTGTATTTGTATATATTGTATTTATATTTTTATTATATTGTATTTATATATTTTTTTATTATCTATTTTGTATATGTATATATTTTGTATTTATGTTTCTTTTATTGCATATACTGTATTTATATATTTCCTATTTATATTTCTTTTATTATCTATACAGTATTTATATTTCTTTTATTATGTATACTGTATTTATATATTTTGTATTTATATTTCTTTTATTATGTATACTGCATTAACATATTTTTTATTATTTATATTGTATTTATATATTTTTTTTATTATCAATATTGTATTCATATCTTTTTTATACATATAACATACTAAAAAGTTAATTACTAATTAATCTCAATATTTGTATTCAGGTGGCGATCCAACGGGCACAGGAAAAGGAGGCGTATCCATCTACGGAGAGTGTTTCGATGATGAAGTACACGATGATTTAAAACATACTGGTTCGTTCGATTCACAGATATTTTTCTTCTTAATTAGAGCAATCGAATGAGAATTTTCAGATACATGGGCCTTAATTAAGTCTTGATCTTCTCCGTTGGGTATTTTTCTTCTTCGAAGATGCGCAAGCTTCAGTTCTCGCAGATCCAACGCTTCTAAACTCATGCGATAACAATATTAATGTTGTCATACTGATATATATTGTAATTCTGACTGTAAAAATAATGGTGTATCGTATTAATTATCTTTTAAAACACTATTGTCATAAATATTGAAATTGGTCTATGAGAATTGTAGAAATAATGGAAAATTGAAAATCGAAAGAATAATGGAAAATTGAGAATTGTAGAAATAATGGAAAATTATGAAAGAATTTTCACGTAGAATTGTATTAGATTAAGCGTAGAAGCATTAGTGCAGGAGTATTGTAGAAATAATGGAAAATTATGAATGGATTTCCAAGTAAAATTGTATTCGATTAAACATGGAAGCATTGTAGAAATAATGGAAAATTTATGAAAGAATTTTCAAGTAGAATTGTATTCAATTAAGCGTAGAAGCATTGTAGAAATAATTGAAAATTATAAAAGAACTTCTAAGTAGAATTGTATTTAATTAAGCGTAGAAGCATTAATCCAGGAGAATTGTAGAAATGATGGAAAATTGAGAATTGTAGAAATGATGGAAATCTATGAAATAATTTCCAAGCGAAATTGTATTCAACTAAGCGTAGAAGCATTGCAGAAATAATTGAAAATTATAAAAGATCTTCTAAGTAGAATTGTATTTAATTAAGCGTAGAAACATTAATCCTGGAGAATTGTAGAAATAATGGAAATCTATGAAATAATTTCCAAGCAGAATTGTATTCAATTAAGCGTAGAAGCATTGCAGAAATAATTGAAAATTATAAAAGATCTTCTAAGTAGAATTGTATTTAATTAAGCGTAGAAGCATTAATCCAGGAGAATTGTAGAAATGATGGAAAATTGAGAATTGTAGGAATAATGGAAATTTATGAAATAATTTCCAAGCAGAATTGTATTCAATTAAGCGTAGAAGCATTGCAGAAATAATTGAAAATTATAAAAGATCTTCTAAGTAGAATTGTATTTAATTAAGCGTAGAGCATTAATCCAGGAGAATTGTAGAAATAATGGAAATCTATGAAATAATTTCCAAGCAGAATTGTATTCAATTAAGCGTAGAAGCATTATAGAAATAATTGAAAATTTATGAAAAAATTTCCAATTAAAATTGTATTCGATTAAATGCAAAAACATTGCAGAAATAATGAAAATTTATGAAACAATTTCCAAGTAAAATTGTATTCAATTAATCATAAAAGCATTGAATTAACCAATAGGTCTCTGAAGCCATAAATTAATTAAGTATTGTATCGTATTCAGGTGCTGGAGTTGTTTCGATGGCTAATTCTGGACCGAACACTAACGGATCACAATTTTTCATCACTTTAGCACCTACGCAGTGGCTCGATGGGAAGCATACAATTTTTGGTGAGCCACTTTTGCTTTATTGTTACACGTTACAAATTATTTAAGTCAATATTAGCCATCGTATTCTATTTTTAAGTTTTTTATGAAGAAATTTACCTTCTATTTCTATTTTAATAAGCGTAAGTTTAAGTTCATGGAAATCTGAGTCTCCGATTGGATCAAATTGAATTTCTTTCATTCATCGCATCAAATGAAAGCATCGCTTGCCTTGTATTCTCTAAAATATTGCATCGTTAGAGTCTATGGAAGTTGTGGAAGCATCGCTTGCCTTGTATTCACCAAAATATAAATAATAATTGCATCGTTGGAGTCCACGGATCTTCTTTTAGAATTTATGGAAGTTTGCGCCTTTGATATTATAACTTTGATGGCCAACGTTGACTCGTAGAGACTTGGATCAGTGGCGTTGGAGTCCACAGAAGCTGTAGAAGCATCGCTTGCCTCATATTCACCAAAATATGAGTAATAATTGCATCGTTGGAGTCTATAGAAGCTGTAGAAGCTCTGCTTACCTTCTGTTCTCTAAAATATAAATAATAATTGCATCGTTAGAGTCTATAGAAGCTCTAGAAGCTTTGCTCGTCTCATATTCTCCAAAATATAAATAATAATTGCCTCTATTTTAGAATCAAAGCGAATAATGGAGTCCACAGAAACTGTAGAAGCATCGCTTGCCTTCTATTCCCTAAAATATAAATAATAATTGCATCGTTAGAGTCTATAGAAGCTCTAGAAGCTTTGCTTGTCTCATATTCTCCAAAATATAAATAATAATCGCCTCAATTTTAGAATCGAAGCAAAGAAACTGCTCGCTTACCATTTCTTCATCGTTTACATGCAAACGCAGCTATCAAACGCTTCGCTATCAACAAATCTGACCCTACACCATTGACGTAGACTCTCAAACACAAATATTAAACTGCGATCAATGAAAATAAGCGCATAATACAAGTTCAATACTCAAGTATCTCAGCAAAACTTTCGTTATCTCTTTGTTAACAGGTAGAATCCACTCTGGCATGGCTACGGTGAAACGAATCGGTCTGGTGGAGACTGACAAGAACGACAGACCTGTAGACGACATAAAGATTGTTAAAGGGTCCATAAGAAACGCGTAATATTAAGTTACGCAGCTTAATATTGTAACGAAACATGAGACATACTTAAGATTAATTTCTCTCATGATATTATTAATTCGTTTAAGAGATTCCTGTATTAATTTACTCGCAAACTATTGTTAAAAATGAGAATCGAACCGTCTGGATTATTTATTATCTAAAGCGAGGAGAACGCTTTAACTTTTAATTGAAGAAACAGAGACGGAGGCTTGGAAAATAATGAGATTCTGGTCCAAGACTCGCAGATACATCAAATCGAGTAGAATATAATAAGTGCAAGGCTTTCGCTGCCATCTGTGGGTATTCGTAAGCTTCTTTAGCTTCGTTTACGTAAATTGCGAACAGAAATAAATTGTAACGCAGTCAGAATTCGATGCAGTGGCAACGATTCCTTTTTTGGGAATACAAGACCATCGTAACGCTTCAAAAAAAAAATATGGAGAGACTGTGAAACAGTTTGCATCGCTTCGATTTTATAATGATATGCGTAATTGTTCGTATTGCTTAAATTTGGGTTTTTTAAAAGTATGAAGCAAACGTTGATGTTACAGAGAATTCTGGCTGCGAATGGGTGTTCGTTAGAGTCTTATCTTCTTTTTGTAATTTGTATTAATGCGTATGAAATTTAGCGTAAGAGCAGTAAGCTATTTTTATCAATATTTCATAAAATAAGAGAGAAAAGCTACTCGTCTGAGTAAAAGAATGTTAAACGAGAAATTAGAATTGAAAAGAAGATACTGATTATTTTTTTTACGATTCTAATATTGGTCAAAATCATAAGAGACAGTTAATTTCTTTTATAAAGCTGTGCGACTTCTAAAATACCAGCGAGGGGTTTAAAAAAATTCTATAAAGAGATATTTGTTCGCCACAGCTTGTTTGGTCTTTATAAAAAGCTGTGCGACTTCTAAAATACCAGCGAGGGGTTTAAAAAAATTCTATAAAGAGATATTTGTTCGCCACAGCTTGTTTGGTCTTTATAAAAAGCTGTGCGACTTCTAAAATGCCAGCAAAGGGTTTAAAAAAATTCTATAAAGAGCGATTGTTAAAGATTAAAGGCAGTTTCATACAATTCCAATCGATTCTACCACGAAATGTACACACGAATGAGGCAAACGAATTCTTGCACTACATCTCATGATTCTACTATTACGTTTCATGATTCTACTTGTAGATAATTTTTGTGCTATGTCTCATAATTGTACTGCTGTGTTTCATGATTCTACTGCCACGTCTCATGATTCTACTGCTACGTCTCATGATTCTACTCATAGATAATTCTTATACCACATCTCTTGATTCTACTTGCAGATAATTCTTGTACTACATCTCAGGATTCTACTAATACGTCTCATTATTTTACTGCTACGTCTCATGATTGTAATGAGATTCTAATAGTAGAATCATGAAAATAGCAATAGAATCATGAGACATAGCAGTAGAATCATGAGACGTAGCTCTAAAATCATGAGACATTACAGTAGAATCATGAGACATAGTACAAGAATTCTTTCTTCGTGATTCTACTACTATGTCTCATGATTCTACTGGTAGGTAATTCTTATGCCATGTCTTATAATTCTTATGCTGTCTTATAGTTCTACTTCCACGTTTTATGATTCTACTGCTACGTCTCATGATTCTACTTGTAGATAATTCTTATGCCATGTCTCATAATTCTACTGCTACGTCTCATGATTCTACTCGCAGATAATTCTTATACCACATCTCTTGATTCTACTTGCAGATAATTCTTGTACTACATCTCAGGATTCTACTACTACGTCTCATTATTTTACTGCTACGTCTCACGATTGTAATGAGATTCTAGTAGTAGAATCATGAAAATAGTAATAGAATCATGAGACGTAGCAGTAGAATCATGAGACGTAGCTCTAAAATCATGAGACATTACAGTAGAATCATGAGACATAGCACAAGAATTCTTTCTTCGTGATTCTACTACTACGTCTCATTATTTTACTGCTACGTCTCACAATTGTAATGAGATTCTAATAGTAGAATCATGAAAATAGCAATAGAATCATGAGACGTAGCTCTAAAATCATGAGACATTACAGTAGAATCATGAGACATAGCACAAGAATTCTTTCTTCATGATTCTACTACTACGTCTCATGATTCTACTTGTAGATAATTCTTATGCCATGTCTCATAATTCTAGTGCTACGTCTCATAATTCTACTGCCACGTCTCGTGATTCTACTGCTACGTCTCATGATTCTACTGCCACGTTTTATGATTCTACTGCTACGTCTCATGATTCTACTCGCAGATAATTCTTATACTACATCTCTTGATTCTACTACTATGTCTCATGATTCTACTGCTACGTCTCATGATTCTACTCGTAGATAATTCTTATGCCATGTCTCATAATTCTTATGCTGTCTCATAATTCTACTGCCACGTTTTATGATTCTACTGCTACGTCTCATGATTCTACTGCCACGTTTTATGATTCTACTACTATGTCTCATGATTCTACTGCTACGTCTCATGATTCTACTTGTAGATAATTCTTATGCCATGTCTCATAATTCTTATGCTGTCTCATAATTCTACTGCCACGTCTCATGATTCTACTGCTACGTCTCATGATTCTACTGCTACATCTCATAATTCTACTGCTCCGTCTCATGATTCTACTGCTACGTCTCATGATTCTACACCTACGTCTCATCGGATATACCTAAAACAAGAATGAAAAACTTAACAGCTGCGATTCTCAAAGATTGAAACCACTTTTATCCAATTCCAATCGATCCCACCTAGGAAATATCCACCCAAAGGAGTCGAAAGCAATGATCATAAAAACTCTACGGGCACAGCCTTTATACCTTAAGTATTTATAAAAAGTCCCAGTACAATTCTTTATACATCGTTTCTTATAAAATCATATTTTATTGCATATTCACGCGGTGCATCGGTAATAAATAGAACGTTCACGTTCGACTGCGACTTATTTTACAGGATATTTACTTAGTATCACGCGTAAGTAAAATATATATATATACTAATCTTGAACTGGCTGGTGAACATTCGAAAGGAAGATTATTGTGAAACGGAGAGAGTCAAGTCGAATAATCATTCGTCTCAGCCTCGAAGCCAACTCTCAGGGTCTGGAGAACCATTCGTTACGTGTGAGAATCTTGCCAACGACACAGCTTTTGTACAAGCGTTGGTGTGTTTTTTTTTTTTTGTAGGAAAAGAGAAGACGAAGGATGGCTGATGAGGTTTTATTTAAGGACATTTCCGTTCTACTTGGCTCTTGCCACTCTCTTCGTACTCCTGGCTTGAGATCCACATCTGCTGGAAGGTGCCGATGGAGGCCAGGATTGATCCACCGATCCAGGCACCGAATCTTCTCTCAGCGCAACCGTTTACGCTGATCAGCTTCAATCGCATGCTCGAGGGGATTCTCATGGAGAGATCTCTGTTCAAGCGTTCTGGAAAGCCCTGTGGGATAGAGAAGGGTGAATGTTCAGAGCTTTTGGAGCATTATCGTAGGAAATTAGATCAGAAAAACCCTGTAAAATGGATAATGATCAATGTTGGGAGCTCTTGGAGCATTAGCGTAGCAAATTAGATCAGAGGAATTCTGTAAAATGGACAACGATGAATGTTGAGAGCTCTTGGAGTATTAACGGAGCAAATTAGATCAGGACAGCCCTGTAAAATAGAGAACGATGGATGTTTAAGACCTCTTGGAGTATTAGCGTAGCAAAGTAGATTAAGGAAACTCTGTAAAATGGAGAACGATGGATGTTTGAGACCTTTTGGAGCATTAATACAGCAGATTAAATCAGGTGAAACCTTTTGGACTATGAGCGCAGCAGAATAGATCTGGAAAAACTCTGTAAAATAGAGAATAATGGATATTGAGACCTTTTGGAGCATTAACGGAGCAGATTAGATCAGGAAAACCCTGTAAAATGGATAGCGATCAACATTGAAACCCCTTGGAGCATTAAACATTAGCGCAGCGGAACAGAAGAACCTGGAATACCAAGCGTTGCTATAGTCTCTTCGAAATGTTTCACAGCAAACCAAGTCGAATACATCAAAGAGTAATTTTTAGCTACATTTAAACCCTTAACATTGAGGATTCTTATCAAGTGATGAAGAATATAGTCTCTTCGAGATGTTTTGCAGCGAACCAAGACATCGAAGACACTGAAAAGTAATTCTTGGCTACGTTGGAATCCTTAACGTTGAGGATACTCATCAAACAATGAAGAATATAGTCTCTTCAAGATGTTTCGCAGCAAACCAAGTCGAATACATCAAAGAGTAATTTTTTACTACATTAAGAATTCTCATCAGACGATGAAGAAATTTGTTGCGTTCTGAAGAAAACATTAGTTAGTAGATATCAAAGAATAATTCTTGATTAAGTTGGAACCCTTAACATTGAGGATTCTGGTCAGACGATGAAGAATATAGTCTCTTATAGTTTTCTCTAGAATTGAAGAGTAATTTTTGGCTACGTTGAAACCCTTAACATTAAGAATTCTTATCAGACGATGTAGAAATTTGTTCCAGAAGAATAAGAGAATTTAAGCAAGCAAAACATTTCATTTCGCATTAAGAAATTTCTTCTCAAAGAAACATTTGTTAGACATTAAAGAGTAATTCTTAATTACATTGAAACCTTTAACGTTGAAAATTCTCATCAGACGATGAAGAAATTTGCTTCTGAAGAATAAGAAAATTTAAGCAAGCAAAACATTTCATTTCGCTTTCAGAAATTTCTTCTCAAGGAAACATTTCTTCGCATTGAGAAATTTCTTCTCAAAGAGACATTTCTTCGCTTTTAGAAATCTCTTCTCAAAGAAACATTTCTTGAAGAATTTTCTGAAAAATAAGAAAATTTAAGCAAGTAAAACATTTAATTTCGCATTGAGAAATTTCTTTGCAATGAGAAATTTCTTCTCGTAGAAACATTTGTTAGACATTAAAAAATAATTCTTGACTACGTTGAAACCCTTAACTTTAAGAATTCTCATCAGACGATGAAGAAATTTGTCCCTGAAGAATAAGAAAATTTAAGCAAGCAAAACATTTCATTTCGCTTTCAGAAATTTCTTCTCAAGGAAACATTTCTTCGCATTGAGAAATTTCTTCTCAAAGAGACATTTCTTCGCTTTTAGAAATCTCTTCTCAAAGAAACACTTTTGTACTCTCAAAAATCTCTTCTCAAAGAAACACTTCTTCGCTTTCAAAAATCTCTTCTCAAAAAAACATTTCTTAGTTTTCAGAAATCTCTTCTCAAAGAAACATTTGATTTCGCATTCAGAAATTTCTTCTCAAAGAAATATTTTACTTCGCATTGAGAAATTTCTTCTCAAAGAGACATTTCTTCGCTTTTAGAAATCTCTTCTCAAAGAAACACTTTTGTACTCTCAAAAATCTCTTCTCAAAGAAACACTTCTTCGCTTTCAAAAATCTCTTCTCAAAAAAACATTTCTTATTTTTCAGAAATCTCTTCTCAAAGAAACATTTGATTTCGCATTCAGAAATTTCTTCTCAAAGAAATATTTTACTTCGCATTGAGAAATTTCTTCTCAAAGAGACATTTCTTCGCTTTTAGAAATTTCTTCTCAAAGAAACACTTTTGTACTCTCAAAAATCTCTTCTCAAAGAAACACTTCTTCGCTTTCAAAAATCTCTTCTCAAAAAAACATTTCTTAGTTTTCAGAAATTTCTTCTCAAAGAAATATTTTACTTCGCATTAAGAAATTTTTTTCAAAGAAACATTTCTTCACTTTCAGAAATTTCTTCTCAAAGAAACATTTCTTTGTTTTCATAAATTTCTTCTCAAAGAACCATTTAATTTCGTATTGAGAAATTTCTTCTCGAAGAAACATTTCTTCTTGTAGAAGCACTTCTTCGCTTTCAAAGCACCGTTCCATTTCGCATATCGAACGACTCACAATACGTACCTGAATAAACGAATTGCCACCAGTGACAACAACGCTTCCATAAAGCGCAGGTCTCACATCAACGTCACACATGCCCACACTGGTCGTAACAATATGCCCCACTCCGAGCATGGTATTACCAACCATACCGCCACGCATCTGAACCATGCTAGGATCAAAAAGTGCCTCTGGTATGCGAAATCTTTCGCTGCCAAAATCCTACAAATTTTACGCTTAATTATCCACCAATCGCTCCAAACAAAAAACCATTGATCCCTCTAATTCTTACGCACTTGATGATATCCAGTTGGGAACTCGTATTGGACCGCTGGTATCGTAGAGACAAACTTCTCATCGTACGGTGTCTCAGATACCTGCAAGACGGTAGCCTGGAAGTCTTGGATGAGCTTCTTCACCATATAATTGTGCCACGACTTGGTCACCTCCGGCAGCCCCTTCTTTTTCACCCAGCGTGGCTTTTCGTGGTCTTTAACGACTTCTTTGCTGCCCACCATGTAAGAAGGCGACAAGTCAATGTCATTGTCCTGTTATTATTTGTTTGCATATAGTTATCCAGCTTCCTTGCGAAACAGAGAGATAGTGAATTCAACGCTGCGCATTCGTACCTGTAAAAATTGTCTACACTGCATGCTTATGTAATCGCCACCGAGTGGCGATTTGACTATCGCCTGGGTCAGCACGAAGCCGTCCTGCACTGGAACAGCTGACGTGTGGGTCGCACCGCTGTCCACAACTATGCCAGTCGATCTGCCATTGGCGAACGCAGCGAGCACTGCGTTCTTCACCAAGAAGTACGCTGGCACGTTGTACTTCTCGAACATCAGCTCTGTCAGCTTCTCTCGCTTGCTACGCTGGTTCCATGGGGACTCGGAGAACAGCACTGGGTGGTACTCGGCGTCAGATTGTATTACTTTGGAATAAGTGTAGTCTAAAACCTGTTAGCTTAGATTATTATCTACGTTGATCAATTTAAAGACTGTTCCGAGCCGTTTACTTGAAAGCGGACCAAATAAAATTATTATATCGCTTTCTGTGAAATCGTTAGGGAAAACTGAGCTCTTTAAATCTTCTCTGAACCGCAATAAATAATAAAATTAAATACAAACAGTAGAAAGCGCTTTTCAGTTTGTTTTTTAATTCAGAAAATGTTTAACGCATCTCAGTAATTATTTAAATCACTACGACTTTGTTTATTCACTTCGTTAAGCAACTCGAGTTATTTTTACAGTAAACGGCTCGCTGAAAGCTTCGTCGGACCCATCAATTACCTTCTCGAAATGATCCCAATCCTCGATCATCCCGTCTTTCATATAACTCACTACTTCCATGTTCTTTCTCGGAACGTGAAGTATCGTAGTGTCGATGTAATACTTGGCCCCAGATTGAGTGACGTTGTTGTCCGGTTTCTTATCGTCTATGTCCATGGGCTCCGTTTTGGTCGTCATGCAGTTGCCATCCTCTCCGATGCCCACCACAGCTGGAATCTCAGCCTTCGGGGTGTCTTCTTGAGCGTAACCGACTCTCAACGAATGGTGACCCAAGTCGAACACCAGCGCGCCGATCTCGTCTCCACCGTAGAGCATACCGCCTGACATTATGCTGCCTCGAAAGTATCTGCGATGAAACAATTTGTTTACAAAATATACTCAAATCTACAGAATTGGCTAGAGTTATTTTTAGAGAGATAATTATGTACAAATATCAAGTTTAATTAGGATGGTAATGAATAACGTAAGATTGATGGGTTTTGAGGTGGTTTTAGTTTTGATTTCAAATACTCACCTGTAATTTAGTTAGAAAAATAACTTAACGAAACGACGAGGATGGAGTTTGTCGACTACATGAACGTTTTATTTATGTATCCTTCTTCAAGCGCAACAGAAACATAACCTCAACTTAGAAAGACGCTTGCTACCGCCACCATGGACATAGTGAAGACTAGATGAGGCACTGCAAAGTTTGTTTAAGTTTGCTATGAACAGTCGTGAGATTTTATGACGATTGTTGCATTATTTTATGAAACAATAATATAGGTTAGGTTAGGTTACTGTTAGTGGTACGAGTTCGTTTTTTAATGAAACTTAATGGATGTGGATTAATTTTAGTAATGAATTTTTGAAAGCTAACCTAACTTATTTTTGAGGAGGTGCAGAGGTTATGTTTTTGGATTGAACGATGTTGGTTAGTTTGAGGTAATTAAAATGATTGTATTGGTTGTTAGAGATGGTATAAACTAGTATGAAGTAGTTTACAGTTAACGATTGTTCGAAATGGCTGTTAGTTCTGTGAGCAACCACCAGTGGCGCCACAGTGTATATTAGTATTATTATTATTATTTATTAGTTTTATTTTAAAGTTTGTTACAAGTAATCTAGAATATATATGTATAACAATAATATATATAACATAAAATATGTAACACTACGTTATTTCTTGAAATAGTTGTAGAGGTTAGGTTAGTTTTTGAAAACAAAATTTGATACAGACAGAAATTCTACATATTTATATTTCCATGCATCGTTGATTAATATCAGAATTGAATTTTCGTAACTTAACTTAACCTAACCTAACTTATTTTCACATATTTATGAGGTTATGTTTTCAATTTAAACAATATTACTCTATCTGAAGTAATTAAAACAATCGTATTGGTTGTTAGAAAATGCATGAATTTAATGATTGGTCGAACTACCTGTAAGTTCAACGAACAACCACCAATGGGGTAACAGTATATATTAGAACACTACAAAGTTTATTTAAAGTTTATTATTAATACATTATAATATTTAATACATTATTTCATGAAATAATTGTACAGGTTAGGTTAGTTTTTTAACGAAATTAAAAGCATGCAGAAATTCAACATATTTTCATAAAAATTCTACATGTATCGTTGATTAATATCAGAATTGAACTTTCGAAATCAAACCTAACCTAATTCATTTTCATATCGAGGTTATATTTTCGTCTTAAACAATATTACTCTATCTGAAGTAATTGAAACTCTCGTATTGGCTGTTAGAAACAATACAAACTTAACGATTGGTCGAATCAACAATACAAACTTAACGATTGGTCGAATCAACAATACAAACTTAACGATTGGTCGAATCAACAATACAAACTTAACGATTGGTCAAATCACCTGCAAGTTCAACGACCAATCACCAGTGCCGCCACAGTAGATACATTACAAACTTTATTTGCAGTTTATTACAAATAATCGTGAATATATATGTATAAAAACAATATATAGATGTAAGAATACATTATTTTATGAAATAGTTGTGTAGGTTAGGTTAGTTTTCATCAAAATTAAAAGCATGCAGAAATTCTACGTATTTATATTTCCATGCATCGTTGATTAATATCAGAATTGAATTTTCGAAACCTAACCTAACCTAACTAATTCTAGTACAGAGGTTATATTTCCAACATAAACAATATTACACTATTTAAAGTAATCAAAAGAATCGTATTGGTTGTTAGAAGCAATACAAACAACGATTGGTCGAATCACCTGTAAGTTCAACGAGCAACCACCAATGGCGCCACAGTAGATTTTAGAACGCTACAAACTTTATTTACTGTTTATTACAAATATCATAAACATAAAACTATATAATTTCGTGAGATTAATTTATTTCTTGAAATAGTTGTACAAGTTAGATTAAGTTTTTAACAAAATCGAACGTGAAAATTGTTCATTTTGCATATATCATAGATTAATTTCAAAAGTTAACCTAACCTAATTCATTCTCGTAGAGAGGTTATATTTTCAAGATAAACAATATAACTCTCCATCAAAATTAATGAAAACAACAATTTCGGTTACAGGAGCCAGCATAAACGTAACGATTGCCCAAACCACCTGCAAATTCAACAATCAATCACCAGTGGCGCTGGTATCGCGCGATGCGCACGAAATGGCGGCCTCGCTCAGACCGTCGGTGGACTCGAGACAATGAGGAGGCGCGCGGCCGTGTTTTAGCCCCGTGTTGCTGTCGTCGCTAGTGCCAAGCGAAAATGAGACGCGGCCGTTTGTCGAACGTGCCGCGGTGAAACTGGCCCCGATTGGCATGTGTTCCATCGACCAGGGCTAGCCACGCTCGCTGAAACGATCTTCTCAAAGCGACTGACGGTGGGCTTTTCGTACGCGTCGGAGTCTGTGACACCCGCTGGCCCCAATGGAGCCGCGTATCCTCGCTATCCCCCTGGCTTTGTTGACACTCGTCGAATTGGGTAAGTCGAATCGATCTCTCGCTCTTCACACGCACGTACAGACTCACTTGTTCCTCGAATTCGCTGCAGAGAGGCTTAAAAATCTCGCGGAACCGTCCACGAAAGTGGGGACGAGGTAGCAGGACGCAATTGTCACGATCGCAATTGAAAATGGAACGAGAACGAGCGCTTCGCGTTTTCGTTGGACTTGAACAGATTTCGAGACACTGTTGCTCTTAAAAAAACACTTCTACTAGTTTATGAACGAAGATTTCACGTTAAAGTTATACGATTTTAATTCTAGAAGATTGAATATCGTCGTTGAGAACCCCTGTCGCTGCTCTATTAACGCTAGAGATGTTCGAATTCGTAGTGGAGACCTTTCAATCCCTCTTCTTGGACAAACACTGAATCTCATCAACTTTGTGTAACAAATTGTCGCTTTAAACGATCGTTTTAATTAGAACGAACCAAACTTCGCAGTTACAAACTCCAAACAATTTTTAATTAAGTACAAAAACGTTGAACGGTTGATCATGTTGAAGTTTAGTAGCCTCTGAAGTTTGGCTAGCTTGTATTAATGAAAGAGATGGAGTAATTGGTATCTTGTTGGTAGTAACGAGGGCACAATACAGTGCTGTTGATAAAAAGCAAGAATGAATTGGAGGAGGTTCGCACCAGGACCAGATATCGTTCCACGAGACAGCAATAACGCGAACAGCGACGAGAGTATCAGTTTTTTCGTCGAATACTGTAACGAAGCATTCGAACAATGCGACAAGCCTCTCGTTGCGATTATTATCGCGATAGGAAACGCGTGCGTTAAACGTTGAGCGATTGCTGTGTCGATCTATCAGCTGTACACAGCCCACGCTGAAAATTAAACGCCCAATCGCGTTTCTTTCGTTTGTTTTTTTGCTCTGAAGCTGGTGACCAGTTCGATTTCCAGTTGAACGGACGGATGGGATCCGATGTTGATCGATTCTGCGGTGGAAAAAGCTCGAGATCGAGGCTCGTCCCTCGTCCACGGTTTTTCTAGCGCACCCTTTATTGTAATACGAGCGTATAAGGGCTCTTCGGTTCGTTTCGACGCGAGGAGATCCACTCTAACGCTGGTAGCCCAAATACGGTACCACGCGTCCAAATGTGTTCCATGTAAAGTGGTATTTACAAACGTGTGTACTCCTGCGAGGTGATGTCGTAACAACACCTTAATGGTCATCGCCCACGCGACTTATGTACGTGCTTAAGACGCGTATCGATGTACAGGGTGGTTTCATCGAGCTCCTCGATCTCAATTGAAAAAATCCTGCTCTTCAGAAGTTGTTTGCCTCTCATTCTTTGATCCTTCGTACCTTAAATTAAAATAAAAGCCAGAAGATGAAGAGAATACAAGAAGAAGGTGCAAGATACCTTATTCTTCTAGCATAGAATTTATTTGGCTAGATTTGTAGGGGTTTTTGTGCTACCTTGCAAGCTTAGTAATTGGTTTTCTGGAAATGGGATTTAAATGTATTTTTTTTATAGTGTTTTTTATATAATAATTTTTTTTATAGTCGTTTAGTTTCATCAAGCTCCTCCACCTCATTTGAAAAAATCCTACTCTTCAGAAGTTGTTTGCCTCTCATTCTTTGATCCTTCGTACCTTAAATTAAAATAAAAGCCAGAAGATGAAGAGAATACAAGAAGAAGGTGCAAGATACATTATTTTTCTAGTATAGAATTTATTTGGCTAGATTTGTATGGTTTCATCGAGCTCCTCCATCTCATTTGAAAAAATCCTACTCTTCAGAAGTTGTTTGCCTCTCATTCTTTGATTCTTCGTACCTTAAATTAAAATAAAAGTCGGAAGATGAAGAGAATACAAGAAGAAGGTGCAAGATACCTTATTTTTCTAGTATAGAATTTATTTGGCTAGATTTGTATGTTTCATCGAGCTCCTCCATCTCATTTGAAAAAATCCTGCTCTTCAGAAGTAGTTTGACTCTCATTCTTTGATTCTTCCTACCTTAAATTAAAATAAAAGTCGGAAGATGAAGAGAATACAAGAAGAAGGTGCAAGATACCTTGTTCTTCTAGTATAGAATTTATTTGGCTAGATTTGTATGAGTTTTTGTGCCACCTTGCAAGCTTAGTAGTTGATTCTCTGGAAGTGGGATTTAAATGTATTTTTTTTATATCCTTCTTATATATTTATAGTCCTTTTTTATAGTCCTCCTCCTCTTTTAGAGCTAATTCACCTCATTTGAAAAAATTCTACTTTTCAGAAGTTGTTTGCCTCTCATTCTTTGATTGTTTGTACCTTAAATTAAAATAAAAGTCGGAAGATGAAGAGAATACAAGAAGAAGGTGCAAGATACCTTGTTCTTCTAGTATAGAATTTATTTGGCTAGATTTGTATGGGTTTTCGTGCCACCTTGCAAGCTTAATAATTGGTTCTCTGGAAGTGGGATTTAAATGTATTTTTTTTATAGTTCTATGGTTTCATTGAGCTCCTCCATCTCATTTGAAAAAATCCTACTCTTCAGAAGTAGTTTGACTCTCATTCTTTGATTCTTCGTACCTTAAATTAAAATAAAAGTCAGAAGATGAAGAGAATACAAGAAGAAGGTGCAAGATACCTTGTTCTTCCAGTATAGAATTTATTTGGCTAGATTTGTATAACTTTTCGCACCACCTTGCAAGCTCAGTAATTGATTCTCTGGAAGTGTGACTTAAATGTATTTTTTTTATAGTTCTATGGTTTCATTGAGCTCCTCCATCTCATTTGAAAAAATCCTACTCTTCAGAAGTAGTTTGACTCTCATTCTTTGATTCTTCGTACCTTAAATTAAAATAAAAGTCAGAAGATGAAGAGAATACAAGAAGAAGGTGCAAGATACCTTGTTCTTCCAGTATAGAATTTATTTGGCTAGATTTGTATAACTTTTCGCACCACCTTGCAAGCTTAATAATTGGTTCTCTGGAAGTGGGATTTAAATGTATTTTTTTATACTCGTATTTATGAGACACAGCGTAGATTTGTCGTAGCACGATGTGTATATGTACCTTGCCTTCCTTCACGGTCTGTTCGTCACATGTCGAGTACTTTTACCGCGTTTTTCAACATTCTCTCTCCTTCCCTTTCCCGCTTCCGTGGACTATGCACGTTCGCGCCGCGGATTAATCCGCGTTGCAAAAAATCGCTGAGGATTTATCGACGCGCGGAAATTCGTGCCAGGTGACGAACAGAGGCTGCAAAAAAACCAGTAACGCTGTTCGAGGAATTATTTAACTTCTGCAACGACTAATCTGATGCCTTTAAAGTTCACGTCGGAACTTCTCGTTGTCTGTAAAAGAGAATTAAAAGCGCGCATAGTTCGTCGATTATTGTTGGTGTATGGAGAATTTATGATACGTTGCTGATGGTGCATGAAAAAGGCTCGACGTCGTTTGTCGAGCGATCAATCAAGCAATTTAAGAGGCAGGCTAGAGGATAGAAAGAGAGGTTTTCGCGCGATCGCTCCATGAAAAGTCGATGCGAAACGGTCCTCGCGTCGATCGTGTGAACCTTATCTCCTGGAAATTATCCGATACATTTAACTCGGTCGAGATAGCGACATCAAGACTCGCCGTAAGTTTGTACATGATACGGTAGTTTTCACCTCTCTCGCTCTATCCCTCTAACGGCTCGATGTTTTTGTCCCTTTCTTGCGAGCCTCCTTCCTCTTCGCCGTTCTCTTTGGTCTTTCGATATCTCTTTCCTTCGAGGTGTCTTTCTTTCTCGCTCTTCGGGTGTTTATTTTTATATATTTCTCTTTCTATGGGTTTCTGGTTTATTTCTCTGTATCATTAAATATGTTTATTCGTGTCTTCCTTTTTTCCATCCTTCTCTTTCTATAGGCTTTTTGCTTCATTTCTTTCTTTCTCATTAAATTTTTCTCTTATAGCCTCTCTCTCTCTCTCTCTGTTCAAATATCTCTCTTTAAATTTTTCTCTGTTTCTTCCTCTCTTCAAATCTCTATATCCAAGCCTCTCTCTCTCTCTCTTCAAATATCTTTCTCTAAGCTTCTCTCTTTCTCTCTCTCTCTCTCTCTTCAAATATCACTATCTACAAGCCTCTGTCTCTCTTCAAATATATATGTATATCTCTCTCTCTCTCTTCAAATATCTCTCTCTCGTCAACTCTCTCTCTCTCTCTCTCTCTCGTCAACTCTCTCTCTCTCTCTCTCTCGACAACTCTCTCTCTCTCTCGTCAACTCTTTCTCTCTCTCTCTCTCTCGTCAACTCTCTCTCTCTCTCTCTCTCTCTCTCTCTCTCTCGTCAACTCTCTCTCTCTCTCTCTCTCTCTCTCTCTCGTCAACTCTCTCTCTCTCTCTCTCTCTCTCTCTCTCTCTCTCGTCAACTCTCTCTCGTCAACTCTCTCTCTCTCACTCTCTCTCTCTCTCTCGTCAACTCTCTCTCTCTCCCTCTCTCTCTCTCGTCAACTCTCTCTCTCTCTCATCAACTCTCTCTCTCTCTCTCTCTCTCTCGTCAACTCTCTCTCTCTCTCTCTCTCTCTCTCTCTCTCGTCAACTCTCTCTCTCTCTCTCTCTCGCTTGCAATGTGTCTGTCTGTCTCTCTCTCTCTTCATGTTTCTCCGTTTGTCTATTTCCCTCTCTCTCTCTTTCTTCATTTCTTTCTCTCTGTCTGTCTCTCTCTTTTCATATTTCTCCGTCTGTTTGTTTCTCTCTCACCCTCTCTTTCTTCATATCTTACTATCTCTTTCTCTCTTCATGAATCTTTCAGTCAATCTGTCTCTCTCTTTCTTTATACATCTGTCTATCTCTCTCTCTCTTCATATGCTTCAGTCAGTCTCTGTGTCTCTCTTTCTCTTCATGCCTTACAACCAGTCTATCTCTCTCTTCCTCTATATATCTTTCTATCTGTTTATCTCTCTCTCTCTATCTTTCTTCGTATGCTTCATTCAGTTTCTCTGTCCCTTTCTCTTCGTGTCTTGCAATCAGTCTGTCTCTCTCTTTCTTCATATGTTTCAGTTTATCTGTCTGTCTGTCTGTCTCTCTTCCTCTTCATGTCCTGCAATCAGTCTATCTCTCTCTTCTTTTATATATTTTCTCTCTCTCTCTCTCGATGTGCTTCAGTCAATCTGTCTGTCTGTCTCTCTTTCTCTTCATATCTTACAATCAGTCTATCTCTCTCTTTCTTCGTGTGTTCCAGTCAGTCTATCTCTCTCTTCCTCTATATATCTTTCTATCTATCCATATCTCTCTCTCTCTCTCTTTTCATGTCTTTCTATCTGTCTATCTCTTTCTCCATACCTTCATGTGCTTTAGTCTGTCTCTCTTTCTCTTTATGCCTTACAGTCAGTCTATCTTTCTCTTCCTCTATATATCTTTCTATCTATCCATCTCTTTCTCTCTTACTCTTCATATATCTTTTCATCTCTCTCTCTCTTTCACACTCTTAATATGCTTTAGTCTGTCTCTCTTCCTCTTTATGCCTTACAGTCATTCTATCTTTCTCTTCCTCTATATATCTTTCTATCCATCTCTTTCTCTCTTACTCTTCATATGTCTTTCTATCTGTCCATCTCTATCTCTCTTTCTCTATATATCTTTCTATCTATCCATCTCTTTCTCTCTCACTCTTCATATGTCTACTATCTTTCCATCTCTCTCTCTCACACACTCTTCATATGCTTCAGTCCTAGTCATTCAGTCTACCTATCTCTATCTCTCTTTTCACCTCCCTTCATATATATATCTTTCTCTCTGTCTAACACACAGCCGTAACGCGGCTAAACAAGATATATAAACCGATGGCTGATAAACACCCTGTAGAAAATAAGGTGGCCAGTGGTTGTCCCCGCGGCGGGTCTACCTCGCGCCAAACGGTGTTCTCCTCTTGATCTATTTCGGTATGCGGTGCGGTAGGTTGTCGCCTCCGTTCATAAATCAAATAGACGGGCGAACGGTTTATTTTCCTTGGGAATGCACCGCCGCGGCGCTATCGGACGCCAAATTTCGCGCGTTCCTTTCGCTCTCTCTCTCCCTTTTCTTCTTCTGCACCAGCGTCCGTTGCCTGATCGCACCCTCCAGCGCCAGAGCCGAGGAAAAACCACAATTCAAGACGCATCGAGGTCCTCAGCGCGATCCTCCGCCACGCGAGAATCGATTCGCGATGGTAAACAGACGAGACTCGACGCGTAATTGGAGTTTAAAGGAGGATCGAGGCATCATCTGCTCGGTGTGAATTACTCCGCCTGATCGACGAAGACGTGTTCGCTCCCTGGCGAAGGTGACAGACCACCGTGAGCGTGAAACTGTAACCCAATAACCGTAGCCAGTGTCTCTCAATTTTGTGGAACCTCGATCGACGCTTTCATCGAATAATTCACGTTTCAGTTAATTCATCCAGCTGGCGAAAAGTCTGCCCTCGCGTGCACCCCAAACGAATTACTTTATCCGCCAAACAGTTACGTAAGGCTTTGGAGCGTTTTGCATCTGCATTTTACTCGACTTCTCTCTCACAAAGGAACCAGAACGAGGTATACGAGGTACAGGATGATCATTAGTTCGAGAAAAATTTTCACAATTATCTTGCACACAACGCGCGTCTTTTTAGAGGCTGGCAGGCTTAAGAATTCCTCGAGGAGGCTCTAACGAGCTGGCTGCGAACTTCTTTGAGCCGCGTCGATCTATAAGTTCCACCTTGGGACGTGGATTAAAGAAGGAACCGCTTCAGGAGGCTGTGTTTCGTTCTTAAACTTGAACAGTAACATATAACTAGTTTACACAATTTTTTAACTATCTGCATAATTAAAAAAAAAAAGAAGAAATAGTATTAAACATTGATGAAAGTAATTTTTGCAGAAAAGTTGAAATTCACTCTTCTTTGAGCTACAATTTCCACTTTGGGACGTGGATTAAGCTTAAACAGTACTGTATAACTAATTTACACAATTTTCTAACTATCTACATAATTTAAAAAAAGAAAAAATAGTATTAAAGAGCAATGGAAAGAATGTTTCCAGAAAAACTGAAATTTTCTCATTTGTATCGCCTCCAGCAAAAAGAAATGCAGATCGATCGCTTCGTATTAAACGCTGGAAGGCCTTGGGGAAAGAAGAAATGGGATAGAAGCATGGAAACGTGGATAAATCGAGGGAGAGACAGGGAGAGACGTGCTCGCTGGAGAGAGGTTCCCCTCGTAAAAATAGTCCCGCTGGTTTCTCTTTATTTCTCAGCTAGTACAAAGAATTATCGAGGAAAGATGTTGGTCGCGGTCGCACATGTTGTATCAGGCAATCGCAAAGCCCCACAAAAGAGAGAAGAAAGGAGAATTTAGGCGCGAGGCTCGGGTGTCCCGTTAAAGGGTGCCTTTTGTAGGGTTGCCGACCTTTTATCCTCTCTCTTTCACCTTTCAATTATTCCTGCATACATGTATGTCTTCTCTTCAGCAATTTCTTCGATGTCCACCACAACCATGCACCTATGAGAAAACTTAGAAAATACAATGGAAATTTGATGACGATCAGTAGAAGAGAAAACTGAATATTAAAGCATTTTTCTTAGACCCTCTTCTCTTCAGCAATTTCTTCAATATCCACCACATCCGTACAAGCATAAGATAATTTAGAAAATACAATATTCTTCAACATCCACTGCATCTGTACAAGCATAAAATAATTTAATAATAGCATTTTGTTAGCTAAAATATAATTAGCAATTTGTTGTAGCAATGTTAAAGTACTTTTCTTAGATCCTCTTCTCTTCAGCAATTTCTTCAACACCCACCACATCCATACAAGCATAAGAAAACTTAGAAAATGCAATAGAAATTTTATGATGAAGAAGAAGAAATTCAGTAGAAGAGAAAACTGAATATTGAAGCACTTTTCTCAGATTCTGTTCTCTTCAGCAATTTCTTCAGCATCCATCACATTCATAGAAGCATAAGAAAACTTAGAAAACACAATATAAATTTTATGAAGATCAGTAGAAGAGAAAACTGAACATTAAAGCACTTTTCTTATACCATAACACAAATAAAATTTTATTGTTGTACTTCGTTCTTATTTAAAAAGAAAACCTTAGATCGTCTTCTCTTCAGCAATTTCTTCAACATCCATCGCATCCACTCACCCATAAGATACCTCAGAAACTACAATATAAATTTCATGAAATCACTGTTCTCAGAAATAGAAATAAAATGTGCAGTTATTATGCTTTATTGTTATTTAAGAAAACACCTTGTAGAGATTACCTCCGTGAACTATAGCGATTAATGTTTGCTGTTGGCAGCTAGAGCAGGCGGATTGTATTTTACTATTGAGCCGCAAGATGTGGTTGTTGAACAGGGGGGTCCAGCTAGATTGGATTGCGAAGCGAAAAGTAGTCTTGGAAAGCCCGGTATACAGTGGAGAACTGACGATGGACAGCCTATTAACTTTATTGGGGACAATTATCGGTAATCGATTGACCATCAATGCCCAACAAACTCAGCGCACCATTTCTTCACCTGTTTCGTATACTTCTTTCAGATCTCAGCTAGCTAACGGATCTTTGTACATAAATAGCGTTTACAGTAGTAGTCTGGAATTGACCGGAGGCTACCAATGTCTAGCTTCGATAGACAACGTTGGAGCCATTGTCTCTCGGACAGCCACAATTAAAATTGCAAGTCAGTGTCGAACTCTTATAAATCCCAAAAAGGCTCTGACGTATCTAAAAAAAATTCTGTTCTAAAGGTTTGCCAGGATTTGAAAGAGAACCGCAAGATACTATGATCTACCCGGGACAAATAGCGTATTTAAGCTGCACGCTTCTCACTACGTCCAGTTCGTTGACCATTCAGTGGCTGAAGAACGAACATCCTTTGGTACTCGATGAGAGCAGGATGACTGTGCTGCCATCAGGCGCTCTGGAGATTGATGATGTCAGGATGCACGATATTGGCTCGTACAGGTGCAACGTCAGCAGCTACGGACAATACAGACTTAGTAACAAAGCGCAGTTAGGATTATTGACAAGCGACATTGGTCCGTACCATCTCTTTAATTGAGATACCTCACGAAGAATGAAACTTTGATGCGTTGTCTTGCATTTTAGACCAAGAAAGCACCCCACCGGTGTTCATTGCCAAACCGTTGAGGCAAGAGGCTGTCGAAGGGTCAACGATCACTCTTGAGTGCGCTGTGAATGGCTATCCGAAGCCAAATATACTTTGGCTGAAAGACGGTGTTGCTATCGACTTGGTATCTTTTAAGTCCAGGTACATAGTAAATCTACAAATTACAACAAGACTCATTTAAACAGAAATATGACTTCAATTCTGTTATTTTAGATACAGTATAGTTGCTGCGTCCAGCCTTATGATTAACGATATCCAAGAAGTAGACGATGGCTCCTATCAGTGTCGTGCGGAGAATGAAGTTGAGACGTTGGATGCAGCTGCTGATTTAATCGTTCTAGGTAGCTGCGCCTTCACATCAAGCATGCGTACACATTTCTTCTCTTACGTTGGATACCAATACGAGCTTCTGCTTTCAGTTCCGCCAAGATTTCTTAAAAAGCCTGCGGACAAAGTGGCGAATGAGAATCAGGATCTGGAATTCGAGTGCGAAATTTATGGCAAGCCAGAGCCAAAGATTACGTGGCTCAAGAATGGAGAGCGCATCACTTTGAGCGCCTACTGGCAAATTGTTAACGGGTAGGTCAATTTAAAGATGGATCGAAGCGACTTGCGTAGCTTCGTGAGCTGACTGTTTTTGTTTCATGCGTTTGCTTTCAGTTATAATCTTAGAATTAATGGCCTGCTACCGATAGACGCTGGAATTTTTCAATGTATCGGAACGAACTCAGCTGGAAGTGTACAGGCTGCAGCGCGCTTAACAATTACTCAGCCTAGTGAGTGTTCTTACGCATTTGGTATTACACTGCGTGTATAATTTTAGAGAAAACTCTTCTGAGCATCCGTTCGACAAGAGCGTAGCAATTGATAGCGATTCGATTGTTCGATCGTCAAGCTCTACGATTTATTTTTAACAAACTTTAAGAGCGTAGCAATTGATAGTGATTCGATTGTTCGATCGTCAAGCTCTACGATTTATCTTGAATAAACCTTAAGAGCGTAGCAATTATTTATTTTTAATAAGAGCTGGCTACGCTGTTGTTGAACAGATGCGTTTCTATATTTATTTCCTTAACACACTCCGCTGTTGATTTATTTCTGTAAATATTTTAATTTGTTTAATCTTCTTTCCATTTGTTTTTCCTCCTCTTTTAACCGTTGTTGCATGCTAACATACGTATTCAGAGAGGGCGAACCCTCACAGAGTAACCACCCCGAAGACAGTTCCTAAAAAGAAGTTGTTAGTCCACCGTCAGTTGTACAATAAAACCTGGCAGCATCCGAGCACACTGTTAGGCCACACCATGTCAGCGTTCACCCCCAACACGCCCCTCTCCATCAGCCCATCTGATGACCCAGCGGACCTCCCAGGCTCCGTTAGATTCCCCAGCTCCTATGACCCAAAGTCCCCTTTTCTTGATGACACAGACAACCTGGAGCCAATCGATGGGAGCGTGCCATCAGCGCCAAGGAATCTGAGCCTGGTCGCAGTCGCAGCCAGACAAGTGACCCTGCGGTGGCAGGAGCCAGAGATCACCAACGGAAAGATTCTAAATTATTATATATATTACAAGCAGGAGGGTGTTCAGAGGTAATAAGGCTGTTCGCAGAGTGCGTTGGCCAGTCGAGCTTCTCTTGAGTGGCTTGCGAATGTGAACGGAGCAATTTTTACAGGGAACGAGTGAACAGTACTCAGCAGAAGTTGGAGGCAGTTATAAGGGACCTGCAACCGAGCCTGACGTACCAGTTCAGGGTGGTCGCCTTGAACGAGAGGGGTCCTGGGATGTCCAGCGAGGTGCTGCAAGTCACCACTCTTACTGAGGTCCGTTGCTGGGTCTCTGAGAATTTTTACTGCGGATGAAATACAGATTAACCCTTTGCGAACTTCCTGAGGAAGCTATTGATACAGCAAAAAGACTCGTACCTTGACTGTACATCCAGAAAAAGCAATTTATAGAGCTGAGGGACTTATATGTGGGCCTCATCGATATTCTGGAGCGCTACAAATTTATTATTAATGCTTAAATAGAAACATATGCTAATACATTTTCATTAACAATTGCTAAAATATCTTAGTTTTGCTTTGATCTCAAGTTAATCTCATTTGCAAAGGGTGGAACACACTACGAGCGAAGTATTGCACCCACGTAAACCAGAAATTTAGCCAAGAGAGCTTGTAGATGGATCGATAGAGGAAGTAATTGGTAAAACAGAAGACTCATACATTGGCTATATCTATATAAATTGAGAAAAAGCAATTTATAGAGCTGAGAGACTTATATGTAGGCCTCATTGATAATCTGGAGCGCTACAAATTTATTATTAATGCTTAAGTAGAAACATATGCTAATACATATTCATTAACAATTGCTAAAATATCTTAGTTTTGCTTTGATCTCAAGTTAATCTCATTTGCAAAGGGTGGAACACACTACGAGCAAAGTATTGCAGCCACGTAAACCAGAAATTTAGCCAAGAGAGCTTGTAGATGGATCGATAGAGGAAGTAATTGGTAGAACAGAAGGCTTATACATTGGCAAAACGTATATAAATTCAGAAAAAATAATATATGGAGCTGAGGGATTTATATGTGGGCCTCGTGTAAACATATTGCTCTGAACTTTATTAAAATATTGCTATTTTAGTAATAATTTCTGTTCCCAAAATATTACTATTTTAATAATAGTTTCTGTTACTAAAATATTGTTAAAATATTGCTATTTTAGTAGTTTCTATTACTAAAATATTGCTAAAATATATCTATTTTAGTAATAGCTTTTGTTGGCTAAAATATATCTATTTTAGTAATAGTTTTTATTGCTAAATTATTGCTACTGTAGTAATGATTTTTATTGCTATAATATTCATATTTTAATTATAGTTTCTATTATTAAAATATTGCTAAAATATTGCTATTTTAGCAGTAGATTGTATTAGTAAAATATTGTTACAATATTGCTATTTTAGTAATAGTTTTTATTGCTAAAATATTGCTACTTTAGTAATGATTTTTATTGCTATAATATTGATATTTTAGTTATAATTTCTATTATTAAAATATTGCTATTTTAGCAGTAGTTTCTATTAGTAAAATATTGTTACAATATTGCTATTTTAGTAATAGTTTTTATTGCTAAAATATTGCTACTTTAGTAATGATTTTTATTGCTATAATATTCATATTTTAGATATAATTTCTATTATTACAATATTGTTAAAATATTGCTTCCTTGGTAATGGTTTTTATTGCTAAAATATTGTTATTTTAGCAGTAGTGTTTATTACTAAAATATTGCTATTTCAGCAGTAGTTTCTATTACTGAAATATCGTTAAACTATATCTATTTTAGTAATAGTTTTTATTGCTAAAATATTGCTACTTTAGTAATGATTCTTATTGCTATAATATTCATATTTTAGATATAATTTCTATTATTAAAATATTGTTAAAATATTGCTTTCTTAGTAATGGTTTTTATTGCTAAAATATTGTTATTTTAGCAGTAGTTTCTATTACTAAAATATTGCTATTTCAGCAGTAGTTTTTATTACTAAAATATTGCTATTTTAACAGTAGTTTTTGTTACTAAAATATTGTTAAAATATTGTTATTTTAGTAATAGTTTTTATTGCTAAGTTATTGTTACTTTAGTAATGATTTTTATTGCTATAATATTCATATTTTAGATATAATTTCTATTATTAAAATATTGTTAAAATATTGCTTCCTTAG
This sequence comes from Xylocopa sonorina, assembly GCF_050948175.1. NCBI lineage: Eukaryota > Metazoa > Arthropoda > Insecta > Hymenoptera > Apidae > Xylocopa > Xylocopa sonorina. The sequence goes on from NC_135208.1 coordinate 2,184,071, forward strand.
TAATAGTTTTTATTGCTAAAATATTGTTATTTTAGCTGTAGTTTCTATTACTAAAATATTGCTATTTCAGCAGTAGTTTTTATTACTAAAATATTGCTATTTTAGCAGTAGTTTCTATTACTGAAATATCGTTAAACTATATCTATTTTAGTAATAGTTTTTATTGCTAAAATATTGCTAGTTTAGTAATGATTTTTATTGCTATAATATTCATATTTTAGATATAATTTCTATTATTAAAATATTGTTAAGATATTGCTATTTTAGTAAGAGTTTTTATTGCTAAAATATTGCTACTTTAGTAATGATTTTTATTGCTAAAATATTGCTATTTCAGCAGTAGTTTTTATTACTAAAATATTGCTATTTCAGCAGTAGTTTCTGTTACTGAAATATTGTTAAACTATATCTATTTTAGTAATAGTTTTTATTGCTAAAATATTGCTAGTTTAGTAATGATTTTTATTGCTATAATATTCATATTTTAGATATAATTTCTATTATTAAAATATTGTTAAGATATTGCTATTTTAGTAAGAGTTTTTATTGCTAAAATATTGCTATTTCAGCAGTAGTTTTTATTACTAAAATATTGCTATTTTAACAGTAGTTTTTGTTACTAAAATATTGTTAAAATATTGTTATTTTAGTAATAGTTTTTATTGCTAAATTATTGCTACTTTAGTAATGATTTTTATTGGTATAATATTCATATTTTAGATATAATTTCTATTATTAAAATATTGTTAAAATATTGCTTCCTTAGTAATAATTTTTATTGCTAAAATATTGTTATTTTAGCTGTAGTTTCTATTACTAAAGTATTGCTATTTTAGCAGTAGTTTCTATTACTGAAATATTGTTAAACTATATCTATTTTAGTAGTAGTTTTTATTTTTAAAATATTGCTACTTTAGTAATGGTTTTTATTGCCAAAATATTGCTATTGTAGCAATAGTTTCTGTTCCGATAGTATTACTATTTTAGTAATAATTTCTGTTGCTAAAGTATTACTAAAATATTCATATTCTAGCAATAGTTTTTATTGCTAAAACATTAATATTTATTAATAATAGTTTCTATTCCTATAATACTATTACTTTTGTAATAGTTTCTTTTACTAGAATATCGCTAAATATTGCTATTTCAATAATAGTTTCTATTACTATGATATTTCTATTTTAGCAATAATTTCTATTCCTATAATATTGCTATTTTACTAATAGTTTCTAAGTAAATAGTTGCTAAAATACTGCTGAAACATTGCTTCTTTAGACTATTAACTGCTCACCTGAGATCTGTGTGAGATTCTGGAGCGTTACAAATTTACTAGCGCTTAAATAGAAACATATACTAGTATATTTCAATTAACTATTGCTGAAATATCTTGGTTTCGCATTAACTTCGAGCCAATCCCATCCGCAAAGGGTTGAACCCACCTACGAGCAAAGTATTACACCCACGTAAACCAGAAACTTGGACTACACGTCTCTACGTTCAGAAAAAACAATTTATAGAGCCGAGAGACTTATATGTGGGCCTCGTGTAAACATATGGCTCAGAATTTGATACTTTAGAGCGCTACAAATTTATTATCAACGCTTAAATAGAAACGTATACTAGTAGATCTTAATTAACTATTGCCAGAGTATCTTGGTTTCACATTAGCTTCGAATCGCAAAGGGTTGAGCCCACCTACGAGCAAAGTACTCCAACGTTTCCCTTTAATTCCACCAGGCAAACGTTCCTGGGCCTCCGACAAACCTAGAGGGCCACGCCACAAGCAGTGTGAGCATCGCATTATCCTGGGACAGGCCCCAAGTAGTGAACGGCAGGATTTCTAAATACATAATTACATTCGTAGAGGTAAAATCGCTCTAAACAGACATCAATTGCCACGTCAGAAGAGTCGTGTTAACACTGTTGTGCTCCGTTTGAAGGGTGATGGTGAAAAGGTGCAGCGTGAAACTACCAGCACCATGCACGAGCTGGTAGATCTCGTGCCTTACACAGAATACAGTATTAAAGTACAGGCTGTAAACGAGAATGGGCCTGGCGTGTCCAGTAGGGACATCGTGCTGAGGACTTACAGTGCCCAACCGACTCAGCCACCGCACAATGTTACTGTAGAGCAGATTAGTCCCACGGTAAGTGCTGAACGCTCACAATTCCCACACGATTCAGTGCAACGCTCAGCTACGCTGGTGTTACTGCTCCACGCAATGCTTCTACTGCCTCATTTAATTGCTGTAACTGAAATAATTGAGCTGCCACAGCGTTGCGCAGAACATCAGAAGCTTGCTTGCTCCGTAAACTTGTGCGTGCGCTTGCAGAGTATTATAATAAGGTGGGAGCCACCGATGGAGGGGCAGAACGGAATCATCACTGGCTACAAGATCCGCTATCGTCGCCACGATCGAGGCTCGCAGCCAGTTACCATAACTACAGAGGGAAACCAACGTTCTCGCGTGATCACAGGACTTGAGAAGCACGTGGTCTATCAAGTCCGCATTTGTGCCTTAAACGTGAATGGCACTGGGCCATGGACCGAGTGGATACAGATTGAGACCTACGAAACTGAGTTCAATGAGAACCGAGTGCCAAACACACCCAGTAATTTAAGAAGTCAGTAATTCCAGCTTCTCTTCAGGTCTTCTACGGGGAACCAGGACTTAACACATCCTTTTTCTTTCGTATTACAGCAAGAATGGGGTCAGATTACATACAAGTCTCTTGGAATCCACCGAAGGACCAGAGCGTTAAGGTGAAGGGGTACAAGCTTGGATGGGGAAAGGGTGTTCCTGACGTCGAGGTGCGAGTTCTGGATGGCAAGGAACGCTCCTTTACTATAGACCAACTTGGTAAACGGATACACTGCTTTGTTCGACTCTCCGTGGGTCCAGCGTAGCTCTTTACGAGCAAGTTTGATGTCTTCGTGCTTTGTTCTCGCTTTCTAGAGCCACTCGTAGAGTACGTTATATCTCTGAGAGCTACGAATGATGCTGGCGATGGCCAACCATCGTACACAACAGTGAGAACTACAGAAGGTTCGGTATCTGAATTCTCTAAGCCTTTGACTCCGCCTGTTGGTCTTAAAGCCACTGTTCATTCTGATACCACAGTCATGCTTTATTGGACCGATACCACTTTGCAGGATAATCAGGTAGACGCATCGAAAGGTTTGCCTCCGTTAAACGACTGTTCTGAGTGTACGAAGTAACGTACGAGCACGTACAGTTGAAATTTACAATTTGATGTTGAACGATACTCTTTTTAGAGAGATAAAGTAGCAGAAAAATTGAAGACACTTGTATTAAATTGGATCTTCAAAGAACAACTCGCATTTCATACGCTTTATAAGAACTATCTCAGTTCTTCGTACAATCGAACAGTATCAGACTTAATCGTTTTCTCATAAATTTGTGAAATATTGGATGCGAAGGGTAACAAGCTTAATTTAACGATTCCAACAGGACAAGAGATATTACGTGGTGCGTTATAGGTCACACCACCACAGCAGCAACCCCAGATACAAGTACCTAAACGCAACAGATCTCAACTGCAGGATAAACGATCTGAAGCCCTACACACTGTACGAATTCGCTGTGAAGCTTGTCAAGGTATTTTTCATTCGTAATTAAAGGGTATTATCCAATCGTGCGCAAGGATGTGGCTAAGGACGTGTGGTTCGATGATTCTTCAGGGGAAACAGGAGTCACCGTGGAGTATGGTTGTCTCGAATCAGACTCAAGAAGCTTCTCCGAGTACTGCGCCCAGAGATATGACTATTGAAGTAGTTGAGGATCGTCCAACTTCTGTGTTGTTGCGGTGGCAACCACCTAAACAACCGAACGGACCAATTACAGGTATATTCTTTGTTATTTTTGTCGACTGTATGTTAGCGATGTGTGTGTGCAAGGTTTTAGGTGAGAACGATGGAGTATTTGATAAGAAGGTGATGTTACGAAAGGATGTTGCTTGGTCAAAAGTGGGACGTTAGAGTCTGTTCGCTTCGAGCAGCTTTTATTCTGTGTAATTGGAGAAAATTGTACTCGTAGAGCTTCGAATAGTGGAAGAACTATATTTTAGAAACAGAAATTATTACTGAAATAGTAGTATTATAGAAGTAGAAGTTGTTATTGAAATATTAATAATTTAGTGATAGAAAGTATGGCTAAAATAACAATATTTTAGTAATAAAAGTAATGACTAAAATGACAATAGTTTAGCAATATTTTCGCAATAGAAATTCTTAGTAAAATAGTAATATTGCAGGAATAGAAATTATTATTAAAATAGTGCTATTAAAGGACTAGAAACTGCTGCTAGAATATGGCTATTTTAGTAATAGTTTCTATTATTAAAATTTTAGCAATAAACACTGTTACTAAAACAGAAATATTTTAGCAAAATTTTAGCAATAGAAACTACTGCTAAAATAGCAATATTTTAGTAATATTTTAGTAATAGAAACTATTATTAAACTATTAACATTTTAACAATAGAAATTACTATTAAAATAGAAATATTTTAGTAATAAAAACTATTATTAAACTATTAATATTTTATCAATAGAAATTACTATTAAAATAGAAATATTATAGGAATAGAAACTATTATCAAAATATTAATGTTTTAACACTAAAAGTTATTACTAAAACAGCGATATTTTAGCAATAAAAACTATTACTAAAATAGCAATACTTTTGTAATATTTTAGCAGTACAAACTATTACTAAAATAGCAATATTTTAATAATATTTTAGTAATAGAAACTATTATTAAAAAATCAAGGTTTTAGCAATATTTTAGCAACAAATAATAGTACTATTATAGGAATAGAAACTATTATTAAAATATTAATGTTTTAGCAATAAAAACTATTACTAAAATAGCAATATTTTAGCAAGAGAAAATTTACTAAAATAGCAATATTGTAGCAATAAAGGCTATTACTAAAATAGATATGTTTTAGCAAGAAAAACTATTACTAAAATAGCAATATATCAGCAATATTTTAGTAATATTTTAGCAGGTGAAACTATTACTAAAACAGGAACATTTTAATAATATTTTAGTAGGAGAAACTATTATTAAAAAAGCAATATTTTAATAATATTTTAGCAGTAGAAATCATTACTAAAGCAGGAACATTTCAATAATATTTTAGTAAAAAAGCAATATTTTAATAATATTTTAGCAATACTTTGGCAACAGAAAATAGGAATAGAAACTATTATTAAAATATTAATGTTTTAGCAATAAAAATTATTACTAAAACAGCAATATTTTACTAATAGAAAGTATAACTGAAATAGCAATGTTTTAGTTGTAGAAACTATAATTAAAATAGCAATATTTTAGCAGAAGAAACAATTACTAAAACAGGAACATTTCAATAATATTTTAGTAAAAGAAACTATTATTAAAAAGGCAATATTTTAATAATATTTTAGCAGGTGAAACTATTACTAAAACAGGAACATTTCTATAATATTTTAGTAAAAGAATCTATTATTAAAAAAGCACTATTTAAATAATATTTTAGCAATACTTTGGCAACAGAAAATAGGAATAGAAACTATTATTAAAATATTAATGTTTTAGCAATAAAAATTATTACTAAAACAGCAATATTTTACTAATAGAAACTGTTACTAAAATAGGAATATTATAGGAATAGAAACTATTGGCAAAGTATTAGGTTTATGCAAAAGGAATGTCGATTTTTATATTGTTGATCTTCATCTTTGAAATTCTAAAATAATTATTGTCAAAAATATTGCTAAATATCTTTCTAATAGTTTGTATATAGTTATTCCTTAGTTATGTAGTCATTATATAATAATTACCATAATAGTTAGTAATGGAATTAAAGAAAAAAAAAATAGAAATAAGTAGTAGAAACTAGTACTAAAATAGCAAATTACTCTAATAGCAAATTACTCTAAGTACTAGAGTAATTATTATTAAGGATATTGGTCTTTATTACTAAAATATTAATATTGTTTTTATTGCTAAAACATTAATATTTTAATAATAGTTTCTATTACTAGAATATTGCTAAAATATTGCTGTTTTAGTAATAGTTTTTATTACTAAAATATTAATATTTTAATAACAGTTTCTATTCCTATAATATTATTAATTTAGTAACAGTTTCTATTAGCAAAATATTTCTAAAATATTGCTGTTTTAGTAATAGTTTTTATAGCCGAGATATTCCTATTTTAGTATTAATTTTTATTTCTAAAATATTTCCAAAATATTGCTAAAATATTTCTATTTTAGCAACAGTTTCCATTATTAAAACACTGATAAAATATTGCTATTTTTCTAATAGATTTTCTTGCTAAAATTGCACTATTTTAGTAATAGTTTATCTTGCTAAAATATTGCTATTTTTGTAATAGATTTTGTTACTAAAATAATAATATTTTGATAGCAGTTTCTACTCCTGTAATGTTATTATTTTATTAACAGTTTCTATTAGTAAAATATTGCTAAAATATTGCTGTTTTAGTAATAGTTTTTATAGCCGAGATATTTCTATTTTAGTAACAGTTTCCATTATTAAAACTACTGCTAAAATATTGCTATTATAGTAATAATTTCTGTTGCTAAAATATTGCTATTTCTGTAATAGATTTTCTTGCTAAATTATTGCTATTTTTTTAATAGATTTTCTTACTAAAATTGCAATATTTTAGTAATAGTTTTTCTTGCTAAAATATTGCTATTTTTGTAATAGATTTTCTTGCTAAAATATTGCTATTTTTGTAATAGATTTTCTTACTAAAATTGCAATATTTTAGTAATAGTCTTTCTTGCTAAAATATTGCTATTTTTGTAATAGATTTTCTTACTATAATTGCAATATTTTAGTAATAGTTATCGTTGCTATAATATTGCTAAAATGTTGCTATTTTAGTAATAATTTCTGTTACCAATTTATTGCTATTTTAATAATATTTTCTGTTACTAAAATATTGTTAAAATATTGCTATTTTAGTAATTGTTTTTGTTGCAAAAATATTGCTATTATAGTAATAATTTTTATTGCTAAAATATTTCTAAAATATTGCTATTATAGTAATAATTTTTATTGCTAAAATATTTCCTAAATATTGCTATTATAGTAATAATTTCTGTTGCTAAAATATTGCTATTTTAATAATACTTTCTATCATTAAAATACTGCTAAAATATTGCTACTTTAGTAATAATTTTTATTGCTAAAATACTCGTAAAGCCTCAAATAGTGGCAGAGGATATACTCTTGCGATATCTCTTAATTAATTAATTAACTATTATTAAGCCAATACAGCGCTTTATCTGAAACAAATTACATAAAATAGGATTTCTAGAAAGCGAATAGGTCTCGACAGTTCTCCAAAACTTCATTGCGTCCAATTTTTCAGATAAATGACTGCTATTTCTTCATCTGCGCTTTCGCATTTCAGGATACATCATTGTCTACTCGATTGACAACACAAGGTGGGATCGTGACTGGCTAATCGAAGCTGTGATTGGGGACAAGAACGAAGTGATCTTAAAAGGCCTGAAACCAAGCACAACGTACTACTTCAAGATCCAGGCTCGCAACTCGAAGGGCTACGGTCCATTCTCAACGACTGTCCCATTCAAGACCCCCCAGAGTACGTACTCGATCCTGGCGGACCACGCATGCATGTCAACTCGAACCAGTATTTTAGTTCTCGAGAGATTTCTGTTCGCTGTTCAGCCCTACCTTATTATTTCTTACACTGTATACGTTATTATATATTTTCATTTCTATGTTAGGCAATGGTATGGATGTCCATGATGATTTGCATGACCAAGGTAAGACATTATTCTCTCCTAGTCTCCAATCGTAGCATGCGTTTTGATAGTAGCGAGTGAAGTCAGTTTACTGTTCGATATTGTCTTGCGCTGTGACACAAACTCTGATGGCGAACACAGCTAATCGCAGTATTTATTTAACTTGCAGATGGTCGTGGACTATCGAACATACTGATCTACATGATCGTAGGCTGCACAATCGTCTTCATCACTGCTCTGGCAGTGGTGATCGTGGTCATTTGCTGCAAGCGCAGTCCAGTTACACCTGATCGCAAGAAAGGGTACGTTCTCTACTTTCTTTTACTGTTCGTTCTCAGAGAACTGTGATTCTGATCTGATGCAGGTACGTGAAAGACCCCAACCAGAAGACCAACATCAAGCCACCGGATCTGTGGATCCACCACGATCAGATGGAGCTGAAAGCTCTTGAGAAGTCATCGATTAATGGCGAGGCGTCCACCAGTGGTGTGACCAGCAACACTCTGCCCAGATCGAACAACCAGGAGTACAGCCAGGAGAACGTTCATGGGAATTCTAGCTCGTTGGACAAACGTACTTACATACCCAGCTACATGGGTAAGCACACGATGGCACCATTTCGCAGAGGTGTACCCTTGTCGAACGCAAGGCGCACAAAATTCTGTTCGGTCAAATTCAAGCTCTGATTGTATATTTCAGTTGTTGTTATTGAGAATGTGAATTAGAGTACTGGTACTTTTACGCTTAGCCAACCAGATGATGGAAAGATATCTTTATTTCGAATTATTATTACTGTACGAGTGTTCGGGGAGATCTTCTCAGTTTTATTTTAGTAATGCTTGGTCTTCGATATGCTTAGTTTCTTTTGTTAACATCAATGATTCTAAAAAGTATTATTAATTAAGAAGAAGAAAATTATTACTGAAATAGTAATACTATAGGGATAGAAAATATTGTTAAAATATTAATGTTTTAGTAATAAAAGTTATGATTAAAATAGCAATATTTTGGCAATAAAAATTATTACTAAAATAGCCATATTTGAGCAATAAAAACTATTACTAAAATAGCAATAATTTAGCAATAAAAACTATTACTAAAATAGCAGTATTTGGGCAATAAAAGCTATTATTAAAATAGATATATTTTAGCAACAGAAACTATTATTAAAATTACAATATTTTATTAATAGACACTATCACTAAAGTAGCAATGTTTTAACAATATTTTAGTAACAGAAACCGTTATTAAAATAGTAATATTTTTGGAACAGAAATTATTACTAAAATAGCAATATTTTAGCAATATTTTAGTAACAAAAACTATTATTAAAATAGCAATATTTTAGCAATATTTTATTAATAGAAACTATTGCAAAAAATAGCGATATTGTAGAAATATAAATTATTGGCAGAATAGAAATATTTTTGTAATAGAAACTGTTATTAAAATAGCAAAATTTTAGTAATACTTTAGCTACAGAAATTATTACTAAAATAGCAATATTATAGAGATAGAAACTATTGCTAAAATAAAAATATTTTACTAGTAGAAAGTATTATTAAAATAGCAATATTTTTGCAATAAAAGCTATTACTAAAATAGTAATATATCAGCAATATTTTAGTACTACAAAGTATTGCTAAAATAGCAATATTTTAATAATGGAAATCATTACTAAAGGAGCAATGTTTTAACAATATTTTAGTAACAGAAACCATTATTAAAATAGTAATATTTTTGGAACAGAAATTATTATTAATATAGCAATATTTTAGAAATATTTTGGCAACAGAAACTATTATTAAAATAGCAATATTTTAGCAATATTTTATTAATAAAAACTATTACAAAAAACAGCAATATTGTAGAATAATAAACTATTGGCAAAATAGAAATATTTTTGTAGTAGAAACTATTATTAAAATAGCAATATTTTAGCAATATTTTTGACAGTAATTACTCTAATAGTTAGAGTAATTTGCTATTAGGATAAATTGCTATTTTAGTAGTACTTTTTATTACTAAAATATAAGTAGTAGTTTCTATTACTGATTTCTATTACTTTCCTTTAATTTCATTACTAATTATTGGAGTAATTATTATATAATAACTACATAACTAAAGAATAACTATATAGAAACTATTATAAAAATATTTAGCAATTTTCTTGACAATAATTATTTTAGAATTTCAAAGATGAAGTTCAACAATATAAAAATCGACATTCCTTTTGCATAAACCTAATACTTTGCCAATAGTTTCTATTCCTATATTATTACTATTTTAGTAACAGTTTCTATTAGTAAAATATTGCTAAAATATTGCTGTTTTAATAATAGTTTCTATTCCTATATTATTATTATTTCACTAATAGTTTCTGTTGCTAAAATATTGCTAAAATATTGCTAAAATATTGCTATTTTAATAATAATTTCTACTACTATTATATTTCTATTTCAATAGTAATTTCTATTCCTGTTATATTGCTATTTTATCAATAATTTCTGTTGCTAAATTTTGCTAAAATATTGCTATTTTAATAGTAGTTTCTATTACTAAAATATTTCTATTTTAATAGTAGTTTCTATTACTAAAATATTTCTATTTTACCAATAGTTTCTATTTCTAAAATATTGCTATTTTTGTAATAGTTTCTATTAGTAAAATATTGCTAAAATATTGCTATTTTAGTAATAATTTCTATCGCTAAAATATTGCCACTTTAGTAATGGTCTTTAATGCTAAAATATTAATATTTTTGTTAACAACTGTTCAGAGAGATCTGCCCACTTTTACTTTAGCAACGCTTGGTCATTGCTATGCTTACTTTCTTTTGTTATCATCAATAATTCATTCTATTTCTACCCAAAACCCTAATCACCTGCTACAATAGTCCATTTAACTAATTTCTAGCTGCTCTTTGCCCTTCAACTAGTACAAAATAATAGTCTACGTTAATTAAGAACTTTATACGGCTGTTTAAAGAATTTTATATGACAGTTTAAGGTGATCTCCCCAGATTTACATGATCATTGCTATGCTTACTTTCATCTGTTATCATCAATAATTCATTCTTTTACTACCTAAAACCCCAATCACCCAATACAATAATCTATTTAACTAATTTCTATCTGCTCTTTGTCTTTCAACCAGTACAGCGCACAATTTGGTTGCTAAAATATTGCTAAAACATTGTTATTTTGGGCTATCAACTGTTCAGAGCGATCCGTCCGCTTTTACTTTAGCAACGCTTGGTCATTGCTATGCTTTCTTTCATTTGTCATCATCAATAATTCATTCTGTTACTACCCAAAACCCTAATCACCTATTACAGTAGTCCATTCACCTAATTTCTAGCTGCTCTTTGCCTTTCAACCGCTACAACATAACAAAATCTACGCTAATTGAGAAAAATGCATGATGCGCAGCGTACTATTTGGTCATAATGGTTGGCTATGGTGTTAAACGTACAGTTCCAACATTTTCTCAGCCTTCGTTAAGCCCTTGGTTTGCTATCGTACGAACAGTAGACAATTCAGTTCCCTTTAACTTTTCATTTCCCTGGTTTTCCGTATTCGGTTTACGTTCTATCGCTCAACGTTAGGTAACACTGACGAGAAGTGCTCGACCCTGAGCAGACAGCACAGTCGAGGAGGTCACAAACCTAAACTCATTACACTCCCTGTTGACAGTGCATCTTTACATCAACGTAAGTAAATAGTGGACTTAAGCGAGCAGTTTTACACATTTATTAGGGTGTCGCATAAGTTTCTGACACTCTACGAATGACTCATGGATGCTTAAAGAATGTCTAGAAAAAGGAGAAGAAACTTACGGTACACCCTAATACTTAATTTTAGCTGGGTAAGAATAGTATTTGTGTAAAAGGAGTATCGATTTTCATATTGTTGAACTTTATCTTTGTGATTTTAAAATAATTATTACCAAAAATATTGCTAAATACTTAATAGCAATATTTAAATATTAAAATAGCAATATTCTATTAATAGGAACTGTTACTAAAATAGCAATATTATAGAAATAGAAATTACTGCTAAAATAGAAATATCATAGTAATAGGAGCTATTATTAAAAAAGCAATATTTTGGAAATAGTTCAGCAATATTTTAACAACAGAAACTATTATTAAAAAAGCAATATTTTGGAAATAGTTTAGTAATATTTTAACAACAGAGACTATAATTAAAATAATAATACTATGGGAATAGAAACAATGATTAAAATATCAATATTTTAATTTCCTTTTTATTATATAAATCAATAGTTTTATTACTATTACTAAAATAGCAATATTTTAGTCATATTTTAGCAATAGAAATATTTTAATTATATTTTAGTAATAGAAACTATTATTAAAAAAGAAATATTTTACTAATATTTTAGCATCAGAAAATAGTACTATTATAGAAGTAGAAACTATCATTAAAATATTAATGTTTTAGCAATATTTTAATAATATTTTAGTAGTAGAAACTGTTATTAAAAAGGCAATATTTTAATAATATTTTAGCAATATTTTAGCAACAGAAAATAGTACTGTTATAGAAATAGAAACTATTATTAAAATATTAATGTTTTAGCAATAAAAGCTGTTACAAAAATGGCAATATTTTAGTAATACTTGTCAGTAGAAACTATTACTAAAACAGGAACATTTTAATAATATTATAGTAAAAAAAACTATTATTAAAAAAGCAATATTTTTATAAGAGAAACTAAATTTATAAACTTATTAAAATATTAATGTTTTAGCTGTAAAAACTATCACTAAAATAGCAATATTTATGTAATATTTTAGTAATAGAAACTATTACTAAAGCAACTATATTTTAGCAAGAGTAACTTTTACTAAAATAGTAATACTATAGGAATAGAAACCATTATTAAAATATTAATATTTTAGCAATAAGAACTATTACTAAAATAGCAATATTTTAGCAGTATTTTAGTAATAGAAACTATAACTGAAATAGCAATGTTTTAGTAGTAGAAACTATAATTTAAATAGCAATACTTTAGCAACAGAAACTATTACTAAAATGACATCATTTTAGCAATAAAGGCTACAAATAAAATAGCAATATTTTAATAATATTTCAGCAGTAGAAACTATTACTAGAACAGGAACATTTCAATAATATTTTAATAAAAGAAACTATTGTTAAAAAAACACTATTTTAATAATATTTAAGAAATATTTTAGCAACAGAAAATAGTACTGTTATAGAAATAGAAACTATTATTATAATATTAATGTTTTAGCAGTAAAAGCTATTACTAAAACAGCAATATTTTAGCAATATTTTAGTAGTAGAAACTGTTATTAAAATAGTGATATAATTAGAACAGAAACTATTCCCAAATTATTAGGTTTATGCAAAAGGAATGTCGATTTTTATATTGTTGAACTTTTCGCCTTTGAAATTTTAAAATAATTATTGTCAAAAGTATTGGTAAATATTTTTGTAATAGTTTGTATATAGTTATTCCTTAGTTATGCAGTTATTATATAATAATTACTCTAATAGTTAGTAATAGAATTAAAGATTAAGAATGAAAACCACTAATAGAAACTATTACTAAAATACTCTAATAGTAAATTAAATAATTACTTTAATTATTAGAGTAGTTATTGTCAAAAATATTGCTAAATATTGCTATTTTAATAATAGTTTCTACTGGTAAAGTATTCATATTTTGGGGATGGAACTTGTTAACGAATAGAAACTATTACTAAAATAGCAATTTACTTTAATACCATTACTAATAGCAAATTACTCTAAGTGTTAGAGTAAGTATTGTCAAAAATATTGCTAAATATTGCAATTTTAATACTAATTTCCATTGCTATAATATTAATATTTTAGAGATGGATCTTGTTAACTAATAGAAACTATTACTAAAATAGCAATTTATTCTAATAGCAAACTTCTTTAACTATTAGAGTAATTACTATCAAAAATATTGCTAAATATTGCAATTTTAATACTAATTTCTATTGCTATAATATTAATATTTTAGAAATGGATTTTATTAACTAATAGAAACTATTACTAAAATAGCAATTTATTCTAATAGCAAACTTCTTTAACTATTAGAGTAATTACTATCAAAAATATTGCTAAATATTGCAATTTTAATACTAATTTCTATTGCTATAATATTAATATTTTAAAGATGGATCTTGTTAACTAATAGAAACTATTACTAAAATAGCAATTTATTCTAATAGCAAACTTCTTTAACTATTAGAGTAATTACTATCAAAAATATTGCTAAATATTGCAATTTTAATACTAATTTCTATTGCTATAATATTAATATTTTAGAAATGGATTTTATTAACTAATAGAAACTATTACTAAAATAGCAATTTATTCTAATAGCAAACTTCTTTAACTATTAGAGTAATTACTATCAAAAATATTGCTAAATATTGCAATTTTAATACTAATTTCTATTGCTATAATATTAATATTTTAGAAATGGATTTTATTAACTAATAGAAACTATTACTAAAATAGCAATTTATTCTAATAGCAAACTTCTTTAACTATTAGAGTAATTACTATCAAAAATATTGCTAAATATTGCAATTTTAATACTAATTTCCATTGCTATAATATTAATATTTTAGAGATGGATCTTGTTAACTAATAGAAACTATTACTAAAATAGCAATTTATTCTAATAGCAAACTTCTTTAACTATTAGAGTAATTACTATCAAAAATATTGCTAAATCTTAGTATTTAAATAATAGTTTCTATTGTTAAAATATTCATATTTTGGAGACGGAACTTGTTAACTAATAGAAACTAAAGAACTTAAAATACTAATTTACTCTTAAGAGAGTAATTATTGTTAAAAGTATTGTTAAATATTGCTATTTCAATAATAATTTCTATTGATAAAGTATTCATATTTTAGAGAGATGGAACTTATTAACAAGTAGAAACTAAAAAACTTAAAATAGCAATTTACTCTAATAGCAAACTACTTTAACTATCAGAGTAATTATTACCAAAAATATTGCTAAATCTTGCTGTTTTAATGATAATTTATATTGCTAAAATATCCATATCTTGGCGATGAAACTTGTTAAGCTGTATGAGAAAGTACTGGACTTGTTGCAGCTATAGCGACAGCCACACCAATTGTAAACACGAGTATATCCCAGCCAACGATTCACACCTCGTGCAGCGATACTCCATCAGTGAGACAGAATTATCCTCGCACCGTGGCACAGTATAGCTTAAGTCGAGCTCACATCACTTTGGAACCAACGCCAGAGTCCAGCCCAGAGTCTTGTAACATTTCCACTTCGTACGAGCCAATGCAAAGCCAGGTAAACTTCATACGTACTATGTTACTTAATTTGTTTATAGTAAAATGGACAAATGTAGTTATTTCTTATGTCATTTGAATAGTTGCGTATGTAAACTATTATTAAAATATTAATATTTTAGCAATAAATACTGATATTCTACCAATAACACTAATATATATACGTATTACGTGTTATTTAATTTGTTTATAGTCGAATAGAACAAATGTAGTTATTTCTTATGTTATTTGAATAGTTGTGTATGCAAACTATTATTAAAATATTAATATTTTAGCAATAAATACTATTGTATTATGATTTGCAATCGTAATACAATGTATTATGTAAAATATGTATTTATTTCTTGTGTTGTTTGTATAGTTGCACATCGTGCGCAGCTGTGTGTGGCTCAGACATCCTTCGTTCAAGAGTATTCTTTGTTCGAGAGCTTATTTTATTATTACAGATTTATTATTGGGAAGAACAGAATGGATGGATTAAAATTTTGTTAGAATGAGTGTTCTTGGTTTTCTAATGGTTGTTACTTTTTTATTTCTGTTTTCTAATGTTTGTACGTGTTGTACGAATACTCGAATGGAAGATTTTATAAGTTCTGTAATGGAGAATTCTTATTTCTTGTTAATCGTCAGACGTCTGGTTATTTTGGATGTTCTTTGATATTTTCTTAGCAAATTTGTTGTTATACCATTAGATTAATACAAAATACTCGAACGGAAGGTTTTATAAGTCCTATGATACAGAATTTTTGTTTCTTGGAATTTTCAAAGGTCTGTTTGGAATTTTCTTAGCAACTGAATTCTTGTAATAGTATAATATCATGCTTTGCTCTGTACCATTTTCTAATACCACATTAAATTAAGTGTTTGCACTGGGCTTCTTGCTAGGAGTTAGTAGTAGAAAGTACTATTGAGATATTAATATTTTAGCAACAGAGACTATTATTAAAATAGCAACGCTATAGGAATAAAAATCTATTATTAAAATGGAAATATTTTAGCCCCATATTTTAGTAATAGGAACTATTACAAAAGTAGTAATATTATAGGAATAAAAACTATTATTTAAATATTAATATTTTAGCAATGAAAACTATTACTAAAATAGCAATATTTTAATAATATTTTAGTAATAGAAATGATTACTAAAATAGCAATATTTCAATAATATTTTAGTATTAGAAATGATTACTAAAATAGCAATATTTCAATAATATTTTAGTAATAGAAATTATTATTGAAATAGCAATATTTTAGTATCAGAAACTATTATTAAAATAGCAATATTTTAGCAATATTTTAATAATAGAAACTATTGCTAAGAATAGCATTATTTTAGCAATATTTCAATAATAGAAATGATTACTAAAATAGCAATATTTCAATAATATTTTAGTAATAGAAATTATTATTAAAATAGCAATATTTTAGTATCAGAAACTATTATTAAAATAGCAATATTTTAGCAATATTTTAATAATAGAAACTATTGCTAAGAATAGCATTATTTTAGCAATATTTCAATAATAGAAATGATTACTAAAATAGCAATATTTCAATAATATTTTAGTAATAGAAATTATTATTAAAATAGCAATATTTTAGTATCAGAAACTATTATTAAAATAGCAATATTTTAGCAATATTTTAATAATAGAAACTATTGCTAAGAATAGCATTATTTTAGCAATATTTCAATAATAGAAGCTATTGCCAAAATAGCAATATTTTAACAACAGAAACTCTTATTAAAATATTAATATTCTCGCAATAGAATGGAGAATATTAATGTTTTTTTAATAGTTCCTATTTTTATAGTATTACTATTTTAATAATAGTTTCTGTTGCTAAAATATTGCTGAACTACTGCCAAAATATTGCTATTTTAATAATAGTTTCTACTCCTATAATATTACTATTTTCTGATGCTAAAATATTGTTAAAATATTGCTATTTTACTAATAGTTTCTATTGCTAAAATTTAGCTACTTTAGTAATAATTTTTATTGCTAAAATATTAATATTTCAATAATAGTCACTATTCCTATAATATTACAATTTTAGTAATAGTTTCTTTTACTAAAAATTGCTAAAATATTCCTATTCCAATAATAATTTCTATTACCATTTTAATAACAGCTTTCAGTGCTAAAATATTAAAAATACTTTCTATTCCTACAATATTATTATTTTAGTAATAATTTCTATTACTTAGTAATACTTTCTTTTACTAAAATATTGCTAAAATATTCCTATTCCAATAATAATTTCTATTACCATTTTAGTAACAGCTTTCATTGCTAAAATATTAAAAATACTTTCTATCCTTACAATATTATTATTTTAGTAATAATTTCTATTACTTAGTAATACTTTCTTTTACTAAAATATTGCTAAAATATTCCTATTACCATTTTAATAACAGCTTTCTGTGCTAAAATATTAACAACACTTTCTATTCCTACAATATTATTATTTTAGTAATAGTTTCTATTACTTAGTAATACTTTCTTTTACTAAAATATTGCTAAAATATTCCTATTACCATTTTAATAACAGCTTTCAGTGCTAAAATATTAACAATACTTTCTATTCCTACAATATTATTATTTTAGTAATAGTTTCTATTACTTAGTAATACTTTCTTTTACTAAAAATTGCTAAAATATTCCTATTACAATAATACTTTCTATTACTATTTTAGTAACAGCTTTCAGTGCTAAAATATTAACAATACTTTCTATTCCTACAATATTATTATTTTAATAATAGTTTCTATTGCCAACATTTAGGAAGAGCCCTAATATACAAACAGTTAATTTAATTTTCTATTAGAGAATCGCATCAAGCAAACCATGGTACGATATCTTCACCGCACTCTCCACTGTACGACTACTAACTTATTATCTACAGTTTAATACCTATTATTATCTCTATACACTATTATTTATATTTATAGCAATTATCTACAATTTCTCTTTTATTATCTCTATTCAATATTATTTATATTTATAGCAATTATCTACAATTGCTCTTTTATTATCTCTATACATTATTATTAATATTTAAAGCAATTGCCATATGGTACGAGCGCTGGATCGTATACTGGAAGTACCCAGTACTCGTCGGGCCACTACAGCAACAGCAATCAGCCATCGAGCACTGCCAGTGGGACAGACGCTGGTAGCAGTAGTAAAAGAATGCAAGGGCATCCCTTGAAAAGCTTCAGCGTGCCAGCACCTCCTCCACAATCTGCGCCATCCACACCAGCTCAACAAAAACACGGTGGTGAGAGGACACCCTTTTCTCTTTTATCTATTAACTGTTCTCATCTTTTATTTAGTAACAATCTTTCTCTTTTCTCTATTAACTGTTCTCGTCTTTTATTTGTTAAGAGTTTTTCTCTTTTATCCTGTATTAACAAAAGCGTTATGGTACCTTGTTTCTGTTTTACAGTCTCACAGGTAACAGTGAGGCCAACGATATCCGGGAGTCCATACAAGAAGCCACAAAGTACCACTCAGTTGGCCAAGAACCGATTAGCTTCAGTCTCGAATCCTGTGCACACTTCTGAAGAAGTTGAACGATTGAAGGTAACGCTAGGATACTACGATGCTAACATATATGCCACTGCCTCCACCCTAGATTCCATGTATTATATTAAATTGCAATTATTATATAAATTTTCTTACATCATAACTTTCTGTTACTCGTTTGTAGCCTTCTTACGGTACCCTTAGTTTTGCACAATTTTCTATCAGCAAATATTTCTAAGAGACTTATACTTTCGCTAGCAGTTACTGCCTCCATCCTGTACGTAAAATTGAATTTCATGTATTATATTAAATTACAATTACTATAATAATTTTTATTACTTATATTATAACTTTCTCTGTTGCTTGTAGCCTTCTAACAGTACTCTTAGTACTTAGTACTGCACAATTTTCTATCAGCGAATATTCTTATGAAACTTAATGGTTTCCAAAGTATCTGGGATGAGAGCAGTCACTGTCTCCACCCTGTACATAAAATTAAATTCCCTGTATTACACTAAATTACAATTATCATAATAATTTTCTTATAGTTTTGCTAGCAGTCACTGCCTCTATGCTGTACATTAAATTAAATTCCATATATTATATCACATAATAATTATTATACAAATTTTGTTATATTATTATTTTGTCTGTTGCTCGTTTGTAGCCTTCTTACAGTACTCTTAGTACTGCACAATTTTCTATCAGCGAACATTTCTCAGAAGCTTATAGTTTCGAAGATATCTGAGATGCTAGCAGTCACTGCCTCCATCCTAAATTTCATGTATTATATTAAAATACAATTATGATAATTTTCTTATAGTTTCGCTAGCAGTCATTGCCTCCACGCTGCACATTAAATTAAATTCCATATATTATACTAAATTATAATTATTATATAAATTTTCTTACATTATTGTTTTGTCCGTTGCTTGTTTGTAGCCTTCTTACAGTATTCTTAGTACTGCACAATTTTCTATCAGCGAACTTTAATATTCTTGTGAAACTTATGCTTTCGATGATATCTGAGGTGCTTGCAGTCACTGCTTCCACTTTGTACATTAAATTAAGTTCTCTACGCATTTTACTAAATTATAATTATTATAATATTTCTCTTATATTATAACTTTCTCTGTTGCTTGTTTGTAGCCTTCTTACAATACCCTTAGTACTGCACAATTTTCTATCAGCGAACATTTCTTTATAAGTTTCTGATATTTGAGATGATAGCAGTCACTGCTTCCACCTTGTAAATTAAATTAAATTTCATGTATTATATCAAATTATAATTATTATATAAGTTTTCTTACATTATTATTTTGTCCGTTGCTCGTTTGTAGCCTTCTTACAGTACCCTTAGTATTGCACAATTTTCTATGAGTGAATATTCCTGCAAAACTCACACTTTCGCTAGTAGTCACTGCCTTCACCCTGTACATTAAATTAAATTGTCTGTATTATACTGAATTACAATTATTATAATAATTTTCTTATATTTTCGCTAGCAGTCACTGCCTCCACGCTGTACATAAAATTAAATTCCATTTATTATATCAAATTACAATAATTTTCTTATATCATAACATTCTCTGTTGCTTATTTGCAACCTTCTTATAGTACCCTTACTACTGCACAATTTTCTATCAGCAAATATTTCTGTGATACTTAGTTTCCAAGATATTTGAGATGCTAACAGTCACTGCCTCCACTCTGTTACCCTTCGTAGTGCACAATTTTCTATCAGCGAATATTCCTGTGAAACTTAATAGTTTCCAAAATATCTAAGATGCTGACAGTCACTGCTTCCGCCCTGTACATTAAATTAAACTCTATGCGTTACATTAAATTACAATTACTATAATAATTTGCTTACATTACAACTTTCTCTGTTGCAGTACCTTTTGTACTGCACAATTTTCTATCTGCGAATATTCCTGTGAAACTTATGCTTTCGAAGATACCTGAGGTGCTAGCAGTCATGGCCTCCGCCCTGTACATTAAATTAAACTCTATGCGTTACATTAAATTACAATTATTATAATAATTTTCTTATACTACAACTTTCTCTATTGCAGTACCTTTTGTACTGCACAATTTTCTATCTGCGAATATTCCTGTGAAACTTATGCCTTCGAAGATACCTGAGGTGCTAGCAGTCGTAGCCTCCGCCCTGTACATTAAATTAAATTCTCTATGTATTTTACTAAATTATAATTATTATAATAATTTTCTTATAGTTTCGCTAGCAGTCACTGCCTTCACGCTGCGCATTAAATTAAACTCCATGTATTATATCAAATTACAATTATTATAATAATTTTCTTACATTATTATTTTGTCCGTTGCTCGCAGCCTTCTTACAGTATCCTTAGTACTGCACAATTTTCTATCAGCAAACATTTTCCTATAAGTTTCTGATATCTGAGATGCTAGCAGTCACTGCTTCCACCTTGTAAATTAAATTAAATTTCATTTATTATATCAAATTATAATTATTATATAAATTTTCTTGCATAACAGTCTCTGTTGCTTGTAGCCTTCTTACAGTACCCTTAGTACTGCACAATTTTCCATCAGTGAATATTCCTGTGAAACTTATAGTTTCAAAGATATCTGAGGTGCTAGCAATCACTGCCTCCGCCCTGTACGTTAAATTGAATTCTCTATATTATATCAAATAATAATTACTATTATAATTTTCTTACATTATTATTTTGTCTGTTGCTCGCAGCCTTATTACAGTACCCTTAGTACTGCACAATTCTCTATCAGCAAACATTTCTCAGAAACTTATAGTCGCGAAGATATCTGAGGTGCTAGCAGTCACTGCCTCTACCCTAAATTCCATATATTATATTAAATTACAATTATTATATAAATTTTTTCATATTATAACTTTCTCTGTTACTTGTAACAGTTACTTGTAACATTCTTACAGTACAAAAAGTGCTACACAATTTTCTATCAGCGAACTTTAATATTCCTGTGAAGCTTAATAGTTTTGAGGATATTTAAATTATAATTATTATAATCAGTTTCTTACATCATAACTTTCTCTGTTGCTTGTAGCTTTCTTATAGTACCTTTCATACTGCAAAATTTTCTATCGGTGAACATTTCTGTGAAACTTTATAGTTTCTAAGATATCTGAAGTGCTAGCAGTCATTGCCTTCATCCTGTACATAAAATTAAATTCTCTGTATTATATCAAATTACAATTATCATAATAATTTTCTTATAGTGCAAGCAGTCACTGCCTCCACCCTGTATATTAAATTAAATTCCATATATTATACTAAATATATTATACTATAAGTATTATAATAATTTTCCATATATTATACTATAATTATTATAATAATTTTCTTACATTATTATTTTGTCTGTTGCTTGCAGCCTTCTTACAGTATCCTTGGTACTGCACAATTTTCTATCAGCAAACTTTAATATTCCTGTGAAACTTATGCTTTCGATGATATCTGAGATGCTAGCAGTCATTGCCTCCACGTTGCACATTAAATTAAATGATACTAAATTAATATTAAATAATAATTATTATATAAATTTTCTTATGGTAATAGCAGTCATGGCCTCCGCCCTGTACATTAAATTAAACTCCATGCGTTACATTAAATTACAATTACTATAATAATTTTCTTACATTACAACTTTCTCTGTTGCAGTACCTTTTGTACTGCACAATTTTTTATCTGCGAATAATCCTGTGAAACTTATGCTTTCGAAGATACCTGAGGTGCTAGCAGTCATGGCCTCCGCCCTGTACATTAAATTAAACTCTATGCGTTACATTAAATTACAATTACTATAATAATTTTCTTACATTACAACTTTCTCTATTGCAGTACCTTTTGTACTGCACAATTTTCTATCCGCGAATATTCCTGTGAAACTTATGCTTTCGAAGATACCTGAGGTGCTAGCAGTCATGGCCTCCGCCCTGTACATTAAATTAAACTCTATGCGTTACATTAAATTAAACTCTATGCGTTACATTAAATTAGAATTACTATAATAATTTTCTTACATTACAACTTTCTCTGTTGCAGTACCTTTTGTACTGCACAATTTTCTATCCGCGAATATTCCTGTGAAACTTATGCCTTCGAAGATACCTGAGGTGCTAGCAGTCATGGCCTCCGCCCTGTACATTAAATTAAATTCTCTATGTATTTTACTAAATTATAATTATTATAATAATTTTCTTATAGTTTCGCTAGCAGTCACTGCCTTCACGCTGCGCATTAAATTAAACTCCATGTATTATATCAAATTACAATTATTATAATAATTTTCTTACATTATTATTTTGTCCGTTGCTCGCAGCCTTCTTACAGTATCCTTAGTACTGCACAATTTTCTATCAGCAAACATTTTCCTATAAGTTTCTGATATCTGAGATGCTAGCAGTCACTGCTTCCACCTTGTAAATTAAATTAAATTTCATTTATTATATCAAATTATAATTATTATATAAATTTTCTTGCATAACAGTCTCTGTTGCTTGTAGCCTTCTTACAGTACCCTTAGTACTGCACAATTTTCCATCAGTGAATATTCCTGTGAAACTTATAGTTTCAAAGATATCTGAGGTGCTAGCAATCACTGCCTCCGCCCTGTACGTTAAATTGAATTCTCTATATTATATCAAATAATAATTACTATTATAATTTTCTTACATTATTATTTTGTCTGCTGCTCGCAGCCTTATTACAGTACCCTTAGTACTGCACAATTTTCTATCAGCAAACATTTCTCAGAAACTTATAGTCGCGAAGATATCTGAGACGCTAGCAGTCACTGCCTCTACCCTAAATTCCATATATTATATTAAATTACTATTATTATATAAATTTTTTCATATTATAACTTTCTCTGTTACTTGTAACAGTTACTTGTAACATTCTTACAGTACAAAAAGTGCTACACAATTTTCTATCAGCGAACTTTAATATTCCTGTGAAGCTTAATAGTTTTGAGGATATTTAAATTATAATTATTATAATCAGTTTCTTATATCATAACTTTCTCTGTTGCTTGTAGCTTTCTTATAGTACCTTTCGTACTGCAAAATTTTCTATCGGTGAACATTTCTGTGAAACTTTATAGTTTCTAAGATATCTGAAGTGCTAGCAGTCATTGCCTTCATCCTGTACATAAAATTAAATTCTCTGTATTATATCAAATTACAATTATCATAATAATTTTCTTATAGTGCAAGCAGTCACTGCCTCCACCCTGTATATTAAATTAAATTCCATATATTATACTAAATTATAATTATTATATAAATTTTCATATCGTTTCGCTAGCAGTCACTGCCTCCACACTGTACATAAAATTAAATTCTCTACGTATTTTACTAAATTATAATTATTATAATCATTTTCTTATATCATAACTTTCCCTGTTGCTTGTAGCCTTCTTACAGTACTCTTAGTACTGCACAATTTTCTATCAGCGAACATTTCTGTGAAACTTAATAGTTTCCAAGATATCTGGGTCGCTAACAGTCACTGCCTCCACCCTGTACATTAAATTAAATAATACTAAATTAATATTAAATAATAATTATTACATAAATCTTCTTACATTATTATTTTGTCTGTTGCTCCGCAGCCTTCTTACAGTACCGAAGAATTGAACCAAGAGATGGCGAACTTAGAGGGTCTGATGAAGGACCTGAACGCCATAACAGCGTCCGAGTTCGAGTGCTAGGAAAGGTTCCTGAACCTTGGTGCCATCTCAATTCGATAGACTGCGATGATACATTCTCGATGTTAGTACCTGAGAAACGTGTGCCGCCTGATCGCGTGTTCGCACACACACACAAACGTCGTTTAAAAACAAGAAGAGGAGCAGAAGCAGAAGAAGAACAGAAGAAAAAAAAAAAAACCGTGGAATTGGAAATTGGACGATCGATGGACGATGAACGGCATCGAGCTGTAATCCCAGTGGTATCTGGACTTGGAACAGGGTCCCCTTCGCCCTCCACCTAGTCAATTCGCTTTCTTTCCTCCGGTACTAACGTTGCTTTCTACCACGAGAATTAGAGAGTACGCTTGCCAATGTATTTTCGACACTGCCAATCCATTTCGCGCCCCCCACTGCCAACGTATGGCTGAGTTTATTGAGAGCAGCGGCTCTGGACTGTTCAGGGTCGTCGTAGGAGTTATTGTACGAGCCAACGGTGACGAGAGAAGGAATAAGAGACGATGCTTAGCGACTATCCTTCTGCACGTTGTTGCTCCAACTCGTGGAGAAGGTTTTTTCTATGAACAAGTGCGGTTTTTCTGCGTTGTCCACGTGCTGGGACTCTCGACGTTGGTCTGAGGATCCTTTGCGATGCTCCAACGCGTGGCGTTCCCATATTATCAAGGCTTTTGGGCTCTTGGACGCTGGTCTGAGGATCCTTTTCTGGTGTTCTGAGTCTCGAGATGTTAAGTTTTGGGTATCAGAGTGTCTCGTAAGCTCCTTCCTTCCTTTTTATGCGATATAAGTACAGTATACTTGTTGTTTAAGGTCTCTTCCTTCCTTTTTATGCGAAATGAGTACTCCAAATTTGTTTTTTAAGGCTCCTTCCTTCCTTTTTATGCAAAATGAGTGCATAATATTTGTTTTTTAGGGTTTACATGGACTGTACTGTTCTGTTACCTTGTTCAACCCCTCGAGAAGCATCATTACACCCTCTTTCTAAAATTGTTCAAGCTTATTTGAAGAATATTTGACAGATTTATCGTGCAGAGAATTGTTTAATAAGAGGAACAGGTGGTAATCAGATGGAACAAGGTTTGAGGAGTACAGAAGATGAGGTAGAAGGTCTCAATTAAATTGTGATTAGACTGGTTTCGCAGCAATTGAAGGTCTGCATGCGCACAGTTTTATAAAATGTAGAAAGTCGCGTTTCTGGTGGCGAGAGTCTTTGAAACAAGATCTCTTGGTTGTTCTGTAATTGTGCTCTGTTCTCGAATTTGTCCAAGCGTTGTAACAATTTCAATCCCAACGATGTGAAACTCAGAGGCCACTAGCTTTAACGCCTTTGCTTTCAGATTGAGAAACTT
Source organism: Xylocopa sonorina (assembly GCF_050948175.1). Classification (NCBI taxonomy): domain Eukaryota; kingdom Metazoa; phylum Arthropoda; class Insecta; order Hymenoptera; family Apidae; genus Xylocopa; species Xylocopa sonorina. Next base: position 2,209,874 of record NC_135208.1, read on the forward strand.
TGTTTTCTTCTAATTAAAGTAGTTACTGTCTTTTTTTGAATGAGAGTAGGACTTGGAGTGCTTCAAGGTGGTAGAAAGAATGTCCCAGCACTCAAATTGGGATGGTTTTTAATAGCAATACGCTTCAAAGAGAGTTAGTTCATTCTTTTCGAGCACGAAGCAAATTAGTCTTCTCTTTTTTCATATTTTTATATGAAATTAGGAATTGTAATGCTTCAAGATGGTAGAAAAGATACTCCACAAGCTGTAACAACTTTGTTTTCAGATTGTGGAGGATTTTGTTTTTAAGTTGAGGCAAAGGTTTCCTTGCGTAACTGTTTATCTCTTTGAGGCAGCGAGTTTTAGGAAATAAAGGAACCATATTGCAGAGAAACTTTATTTTCTTCTAATTTAACGGGTTGCCCTCTTTTTTTTTTTTTATGAAAGTAGGTCTTACAATGCTTTAAAGTAGTAGAAAAATGCTCCACCATTTAAGTTTGGACACTTTTAACACCAAAATCCCTCAAAAAGAGTTAATCCACCCTTTTTCTGTATGAAAGTAGGACTTGTAATGCTTCAAAATGGTAGAAAAATGCTCCAACATTTAATTTTGGATGCTTTTAACACCAATAAGCCTCAAAAAGAGTTAATCCACTCTATTTTTATCTGAAAATAGGACTTGTAATGCTTCAAAATGGTAAAAAAATGCTCCACTATTTAATTTGGAATGGTTTAAACACCAATATACCTCAAAGAGAGTTAATTCACCCTTTTTCTGTATGAAAGTAGGACTTGTAATGCTTCAAAATGGTAGAAAAATGCTCCATCCATTTAATTTGGAATGGTTTTAACACCAATATGCCTCAAAAAGAGTTAATCCACCATTTTTCAAGCTTCAAGGTGGCAAAAAAATCCACCACCATTTAAGTTTGAATGGTTTTTACATCAAAATCCCTCAAAAAGAGTTAATCCACCCTTTTTCTGTATGAAAATAGGACTTGTAGTGCTTCAAAATGGTAGAAAAATGTTCCAACATTTAAGTTTGGATGCTTTTAACACCAATATGCCTCAAAAAGAGTTAATCCACCTTTCTTTTGTATAAAATTAGAACTTGTAATACTTCAAAGTGGTAGAAAAATGCTCCATCATTTAAGTTTAAGTGCTTTTAACACTAAAATCCCTCAAAAAGACTTAAACTACCCTTTTTTTGTATGAAAGTAGGACGTATAATGCTTCAAAGTGGTGGAGCAATGCTCCAACATTTAAGTTTGGATGCTTTTAACACCAATATGCCTCAAAAAGAGTTAATCCACCTTTCTTTTGTATAAAATTAGAACTTGTAATGCTTCAAAGTGGTAAAAAAATGCTCCACCATTTCACTTTGAGTGCTTTTAACACTAAAATCCCTCAAAAAGACTTAATCTACCCTTTTTTTGTATGAAAGTAGGACTTGTAATGCTTCAAAATGGTAAAAAATTTAAGTTTGGACGCTCTTAACACCAATATTCCTCCAACAGACATAATCCACCCTTCTCAAACCTCGAACCAACCATCTTCTCTCTTTTTTAGCCATCCAAATTAAACTCTATAGACTCTATCCTCAACAAAACACAATTTAAAAGACCTTCTCTCTCTCTCCGATGCCATAAACAACCAACAGATGCAAATTTACAAAAACATACCCACCTAGAGCTTACGAGAAGAAGCTTACGAGTCACTCTGATACAAATTAATCTTAAGATCGTCCACGACGAGCTTGCAGAACGAAGAAAGAAGGAAGAAGAACACGATCTTGCCTAGAAGAAGAGGAAAAACGATGAAAGCACAATTCGTACTACATGAAAAAGCTCGCGTGGCCCTCGCCAGGGTTTTCTAATTCACTTTCTGTACCAGTAATATCGACTGCCATATATTACGCTTAAGAAAAGCGGGACCACGCGAGTCTCGAACAATATTTCGCTGTTTTTTGCACATTTGTGAGACGAGAAACGGGAGCAGTTTCTTCTGTTCTCGTTCCTCGTCGCTGTATTCCTTTGCAACCGTTCTCTGATAGGTTTTTTTAAACACGGTACAGTACTTGGCGGACTAGTTTAATTTAGTATTATATCAGTAACGACAACAGAGGATCGCCAGCTGTTGATCCTTTCTGGGTTCGACCCAGGCAGGCTCACAGATTTTCCACGTACGCAGAATCTCACTTTATGTTGGACTCTGTGCGATGGCCTTAAAGGGAGACCGTTCTGGTGTTCAAGCCGCCTTTTACTCAGTGGCTTCGGCAGCTTGCTAAAGAAGAAAATGAAAAAGAAGATGAAAACTCCAGGCGCACTAGGGAAGAGAACTGTTATGTTAGATGCGAGTACTTTTTCAAGCTACGGATGGACTTCTGAGGAGCTTGGAGGACGGCTGATCTTCTTCGGGTTGAATTGGTACCAAATGAAGGCCCCTTTAGTGTCTGAAGTCCTGCGTAACTGTTCGAAACAGAGAATTTTAGGAAATAAAGGCCCCATGTCGCAGAGAAACTTACGTTTCTGGTCTCAGATTGTAGAGGATTGGTTTCTAAGTTCTAGCAGAGGGTTCTTTGGTGTTTGGAGCTCTGCGTAACTCTTCAAAACAGAGAATTATAGAAAACAAAAGATCCATGTCGCAGAGAAACTTACGTTTCTGGTCTCAGATTGTAGAGGATTGGTTTTTAAGTTCAAATGAAGGGCTCTTTGGTGTTTGTGGCCCTGCGTAACTCTTAGAAACAGAGAATTTTAGGTAATTAAGGATCCATGTCGGAGAGAAACTTAATTTTCTTCTAATTGAACAAAGTTAGCTGTTGTTTAAGATTTATATAAATTATTCTGCTCTGTTATCTTCCTCAGTTTCTCAAGAAGCATCGTTGCACCCTTTTTTTAAAATAGTTCAAGCTTGTTTGGAGAATATTTGAGAGATTTCTCAATTTTTAAGTTTTAAATTTCTAAGCTGCTGCGATGAGGCTTCTCGATTTCTACATTTAGAAGTTCCAAGCTAAGCGATGGGGTTTTTCAATTTTTACATTTCGAAGTTCTATGCTATGCGGTGGAGCTTCTCAATTTCTATATCTGAAAGCAGTACAATAGTTCTTCTAAATTTCTATGTCTTAAAGCAGTACAATGGTTCTTCTCAATTTGTATTCTTTAAAATCCCAAGCAGCGCTATTGTTCTTCTCAATTCGTACGCTTCAAAATTCCAAACTTTTGGCGATGGTTCCCCTCAATTTGTATGCTCTAAAATTCCAAGCTTGACGATACTTCTTCTCACCAGCTTAAACCTACCAAAAATTACAATTCTATAATCAACGCCCAAAAGACCACAAATCAATTTCAAAGCAATGCGATGGTTCTTCTCAATTAGTAACTTTTAAAGCAGTGCGATGGTTCTTCTCAATTTGTATGCATTAAAGTTCCAAGCAATGCGATGGTTCTTCTCAATTTGTATGCTTTGAAGCAGTGCTATGGTTCTTCTCAATTTGTATGCATTAAAGTTCCAAGCAATGCGATGGTTCTTCTCAATTAATAAATCTTAAAGCAGTGCGATGGTTCTTCTAAATTTCTATGTCTTAAAGCAGTGCCATGGTTCTTTAAAATCCCAAGCAGCGCTATTGTTCTTCTCAATTTGTATGCTTCAAAATTCCAAGCTTGGCGATGGTTCTTCTCAATTTGTATGCTTCAAAATTCCAAGCTTGGCGATGGTTCTTCTCAATTTGTATGCATTAGAGTTCCAAGCAATACGATGGATCTTCTCAATTTGTATGCTTTAAAATCCCAAACAGCGCTATTGTTCTTCTCAATTTGTATGCTTTAAAGTTCCAATCAATGCGATGGTTCTCCTCAATTAGTAAGTTTTAAAGCAGTGCGATGGTTCTTCTCAATTTGTATTCTTTAAAATCCCAAGCAGCGCTATTGTTCTTCTCAATTCGTATGCTTCAAAATTGCAAACTTGTGGCGATGGTTCCCCTCAATTTGTATGCTCTAAAATTCCAAGCTCGACGATACATCTTCTCACCAGCTTAAACCTACCAAAAATTACAATTCAACGATCAACAACCCTCTAAAAACAATACGAACCAATCTCACCCAAGAAGATCACCCAACGGAGCTCCTCAGGATCTCAACCGTACCACCACCACCACCACCACCATCATCAACAAACCGTAGTATTACGATCTCATCGAGAAATTATTTTACATCGAGTATGGGTATTACAATAGGCTGTACAACATACGAGAAGTTAATTTTAATTACCACGCGTAAATTACATCTATATATACACACATATACATATATATATATACATACATACATATACAATTTCAATGGTTCGCTTAAACTTAAGGATTACGTTCGTTACGTCCATTTAAAGGGCACGTAAATGTCGGTCTAATCGAGAGATTCGAGAGTCGTTCATATTTTTTGATATTTACAGATATTCTTGCTCTGATTGTCGTCTTCGTTTCGAGAGAGAACGTGCATTCGAAGGCTCGAGGAGAGAGTTTGCCATCCGAGACGCCTGAATTGTCCTCGAGGAAGGCGAGAAGTCGAAGAACTTGAAGTTAAACGGCTGAATTGTCCTTGAACGAGGCAAAAAGTCGAAGAACTTGAAGTTAAACGCCTGAATTGTCCTTGAACGAGGCAAAAAGTCGAAGATCTTGAAGTTAAACGCCTGAATTGTCCTTGAACGAGGCAAAAAGTCGAAGAACTTGAAGTTAAACGCCTGAATTGTCCTTGAACGAGGCAAAAAGTTGAAGAACTTGAAGTTAAACGCCTGAATTGTCCTTGAACGAGGCAAAAAGTCGAAGAACTTGAAGTTAAACGCCTGAATTGTCCTTGAACGAGGCAAAAAGTCGAAGAACTTGAAGTTAAACGCCTGAATTGTCCTCGAGGAAGGCGAGAAGTTGAAGAACTTGAAGTTAAACGCCTGAATTGTCCTCGAGGAAGGCGAGAAGTCGAAGAACTTGAAGTTAAACGGCTGAATTGTCCTCGAAGAAGGCAAAAAGTCGAAGAACTTGAAGTTAAACGGCTGAATTGTCCTCGATGAAGGCGAGAAGTCGAAGAACTTGAAGTTAAACGGCTGAATTGTCCTTGATGAAGGCGAGAAGTTGAAGAACTTGAAGTTAAACGGCTGAATTGTCCTCAAAGAAGGCAAAAAGTCGAAGAACTTGAAGTTAAACGGCTGAATTGTCCTCGAAGAAGGCGAGAAGTTGAAGATCTTGAAGTTAAACGCCTGAATTGTCCTTGAACGAGGCAAAAAGTTGAAGAACTTGAAGTTAAACGCCTGAATTGTCCTTGAACGAGGCAAAAAGTCGAAGAACTTGAAGTTAAACGCCTGAATTGTCCTCGAGGAAGGCGAAAAGTCGAAGAACTTGAAGTTAAACGCCTGAATTGTCCTTGAACGAGGCAAAAAGTCGAAGAACTTGAAGTTAAACGGCTGAATTGTCCTCGAGGAAGGCGAGAAGTCGAAGAATTTGAAGTTAAACGCCTGAATTGTCCTTGAACGAGGCAAAAAGTCGAAGAACTTGAAGTTAAACGCCTGAATTGTCCTTGAACGAGGCAAAAAGTTGAAGAACTTGAAGTTAAACGGCTGAATTGTCCTCGAGGAAGGCGAGAAGTTGAAGAACTTGAAGTTAAACGGCTGAATTGTCCTCGAGGAAGGCGAGAAGTCGAAGATCTTGAAGTTAAACGCCTGAATTGTCCTTGAACGAGGCAAAAAGTCGAAGAACTTGAAGTTAAACGCCTGAATTGTCCTTGAACGAGGCAAAAAGTCGAAGAACTTGAAGTTAAACGCCTGAATTGTCCTTGAACGAGGCAAAAAGTTGAAGAACTTGAAGTTAAACGCCTGAATTGTCCTTGAACGAGGCAAAAAGTCGAAGAACTTGAAGTTAAACGCCTGAATTGTCCTCGAGGAAGGCGAGAAGTTGAAGAACTTGAAGTTAAACGCCTGAATTGTCCTCGAGGAAGGCGAGAAGTCGAAGAATTTGAAGTTAAACGGCTGAATTGTCCTTGAACGAGGCAAAAAGTCGAAGAACTTGAAGTTAAACGCCTGAATTGTCCTTGAACGAGGCAAAAAGTCGAAGAACTTGAAGTTAAACGCCTGAATTGTCCTCGAGGAAGGCGAGAAGTTGAAGAACTTGAAGTTAAACGCCTGAATTGTCCTCGAGGAAGGCGAGAAGTCGAAGAACTTGAAGTTAAACGGCTGAATTGTCCTCGAAGAAGGCAAAAAGTCGAAGAACTTGAAGTTAAACGGCTGAATTGTCCTCGATGAAGGCGAGAAGTCGAAGAACTTGAAGTTAAACGGCTGAATTGTCCTTGATGAAGGCGAGAAGTTGAAGAACTTGAAGTTAAACGGCTGAATTGTCCTCAAAGAAGGCAAAAAGTCGAAGAACTTGAAGTTAAACGGCTGAATTGTCCTCGAAGAAGGCGAGAAGTTGAAGATCTTGAAGTTAAACGCCTGAATTGTCCTTGAACGAGGCAAAAAGTTGAAGAACTTGAAGTTAAACGCCTGAATTGTCCTTGAACGAGGCAAAAAGTCGAAGAACTTGAAGTTAAACGCCTGAATTGTCCTCGAGGAAGGCGAAAAGTCGAAGAACTTGAAGTTAAACGCCTGAATTGTCCTTGAACGAGGCAAAAAATCGAGGAACTCGAGGTTGATGGCTCTCTACGATGAACAGAAGCATTGTAAACACGTTCCATAGGAACGCACACACGCACCAGGTGTCTCTTTAGTATTAAACTTGAGGAGAGGCCCGCTCGAGGGGCGCAGGATCAGGCCAACGACTTACTTTTGCTCGTCGAGTTGTAGTATTCCGCGTGAACGGCGAGGCAGACAGTTTTTTAAGCTACCTTTTGTATTTTCTTAAACGCGTCGAGGATGGAGAAACGGTCCACGGGCAGATATTCAGCGGTTCCCGTTGGCTGCAGAGCCCAACAAGGAGACACAGTACAAAGAGAGGCGATTGGGTACTCGAGATTGCTCGCGATGCGATGCCAGGCGGGAATTAACGAGGAGGGCCTCCTCGAATCTGTCCAAGAGTTGTATGGTTGAGTGTTCGCTGGATGAACTGCGGTGGATCTGGAGCGAATGGTAACAATTTCAAGTCCAATTTGTGGAGTTTGAAGCTGGTGGAGTTAACTTTTCTGGTTTTAGATTGTGGAGGAGTGGTTTTTGAGTTCTTGCGGAGGGTTCTTTGGGGTTTGGAGTCCTGCGTAACTCTTTGAGGCACAAAATTTTAGAAAATAGAAGATCCACGTAGCAGAGAAACTTTATTTTCTTCTAATTGAACGAGTTGGTTGATTAGCGTAAAAAAAGAAGTTTATATGAATTCGAGGCAAAGAGTTTTGGGAAATAAAGCAGCTATGTTGCAGAGAAACTTAAATTTTCTGTTTTTAGATTGTGGAGGAGTGGTTTTTAAGTTGGAACGGAGGGTTCTTTGGGGTTTGGAGTCCTGCGTAGCTCTTTTTAGGCAAAGTTTTAGGAAATAAAGGAATCATATTGTAGAGAAACTTAATTTTCTTCTAATTGAACAAGTTGGTTGTTGTTTATACGAATTGAAAATTGTAGAGGAGTGGTTTTTAAGTTGAAACGGAGGGTTCTTTGGAGTTTTGAGCCCTGCGTTACTCTTTGAGGCAGAGAATTTTGGGAAATAAAGGAACCATGTAGGTCTTTAAGTTCTAACAGAGGGTTCTTTGATGTTTGGAGTCCTACATAACTCTTTGAGGCAAAGTTTTGGGAAATAAAGCAGTCATGTCGCAGAGAAACTTAAATTTTCTGTTTTTAGATTCTAGAGGAATGGTTTTTAAGTTAAAGTGGAAGGTTCTTTGATGTTTAGAGTCCTGCATAACTCTTTGAGGCAGAGAGTTTTGATCAAGTGGTAATTTTAAGTCCAATTTGTGGAGTTTGAGACGGATGGAGTTAACGGTTCTGGTTTTAGATTGCGGAGCAGTGGTTTTTAAGTTGGAACGGAGGGTTCTTTGGTGTTTAGAGTCCTGCGTAACTCTTTGAGGCACAGAGTTTTGGGAAATAAAGCAGCTATGTTGCAGAGAAACTTAAATTTTCTGTTTTTAGATTGTGGAGGAGTGGTTTTTAAGTTGGAACGGAGGGTTCTTTGGGGTTTGGAGTCCTGCGTAGCTCTTTGAGGCACAAAATTTTAGAAAATAGAAGATCCACGTAGCAGAGAAACTTAATTTTCTTCTAATTGAACGAGTTGGTTGATTAGCGTAAAAAAAAAAAGTTTATATGAATTCGAGGCAAAGAGTTTTGGGAAATAAAGGAGGGTTCTTTGATGTCTGAAGTCCTACGTAGCTCTTTGAGGCAAAGTTTTAGGAAATAAAGGAATCATATTGCAGAGAAACTTAATTTTCTTCTAATTGAACGAGTTGGTTGTTATTTAAAGTTTATACAAATTGAAGATTGTAGAAGATTGGTTTCTAAGTTCAAGTGGAGGGTTCTTTGATGTTTGAAGTCCTGCGTAACTCTTTGAGGCACAGAGTTTTGGGAAATAAAGCAGCTATGTTGCAGAGAAACCTAAATTTTCTGTTTTTAGATTGTAGAGGAGTGGTTTTTAAGTTGGAACGGAGGGTTCTTTGGGGTTTGGAGTCCTGCGTAGCTCTTTGAGGCAAAGTTTTAGGAAATAAAGGAATCATATTGTAGAGAAACTTAACGTTTCTGGTTTTAGATTGTAGAGGATTGGTTTTTAAGTTCTTCCGGAGGGTTCTTTGGTGTTTTGAGTCCTGCGTAACTCTTTGAGGCAGAGAATTTTAGAAAATAAAAGTTCCATGTAGCAGAGAAATTTAATTTTCTTCTAATTTAACGAGTTGGTTTCTTTTTTTGTATGAAAGTAGGATTTGTTGTTCTTCAAGGTGGTAGAAAAATGCTCCACCATTTAATTTGGAATGGTTTTAACATCAATATGCCTCAAAGAGAGTTAATTTACTCTTTTTCAAGCTTCAATCTAGTAGAAACAATATCCCAACACTTAAATTGGAATGGTTTTTACCACCAAAATGTCTCAAAGAGAGTTAATCCACTCTTTTTTGTATGAAAATAGGACTTTTAATGTTTCAAAGTGGTAAAAAAATACTCCACCATTTAATTTGGAATAGTTTTAACACCAACATGCCTTAAAGAGAGTTATTCCACCCTTTTTTTGTATGAAAATAGGACTTGTAATGCTTCAAAATGTTTAAAAAATGCTCGACTATTTAATTTGGAATGGTTTTGATACCAATATGCCTCAAAGAAAGTTAATCCACTCTTTTTTTGTCTGAAAATAGGACTTGTAATGCTTCAAAATGCTAGAAAATTGTTCCTCCATTTAAGTTTTGACGCTTTCAACACCAATATGCCTCAAAAAGAGTTAATTCACCCTTTTTCAAGCTTCAAGATGGTAAAAACAATGTCCCAACACTTAAATTGGGATGGTTTTCAACACCAAAACGCCTCAAAGAGAATTAATCTACCCTTTTCTGTATGAAAGTAGAACTTGTAATGCTTCAAAGTGGTACAAAAATGCTCCACCATTTAATTTGGAATAGTTTTAACACTAATATGTCTCAAAAAGAGTTAATCCACCCTCTTTCAAGCTTCAATCTGGTAGAAACAGTGTCCCAACACTTAAATTGGGACGGTTTTCAACACCAATATGCCTCAAAGAGAGTTAATCTACCCTTTTCTGTATGAAAGTAGAACTTGTAATGCTTCAAAGTGGTACAAAAGTGCTCCAGCACTTAAGTTTGAATGTTTTTAACACCAATATGCCTCAAAAAGAGTTAATCCACCCTTCTTCAAGCTTCAAGATGGTAAAACCACTTAAATTGGGACGGTTTTCAACACCAGAACGCCTCAAAAGAGAGTTACAATCCACCCCCATCCAGCGAACAAGTTTTCTTCTTTTACAAGTCGGCATAGCTCTGTTCAACGAGTTATTGGGATTACATAGTATTAAGGTGTACGTGTTCGCAGCGTGTGATTTCGATTCATTCCCTTCTGCATCGCCATTTGGCCCAAATTCATCCCCTCGAACCCTTTTTTCTACGCAAGCTGGTAGGGATAGAAGCTGTGCGAGCCACGTTAGAGCTATACCGATCGAAGAAAGAGAAGGAACAGTTTGTACATTAAGTAATATACACGTGTAAGTTTGTAACTATCGCGATTCGAAGAGCAGAGCCCGGCTCTTTGCAATTCTGGAGAGGGTTCAGCCTAAAGTTAAGGCCTGCGGAGAGAGATATGTCTCGCTGCAAGAGTTTTGGTATACGTACACACATATCATGCGAATCCTCTTGGCGTGTGTGTACAGATACTGCGCATGCATCTGTGTAATTAATTATTTATTGATTTAACGCGAGAGCTGGAGGCATCCAGGATGAAAACGAGTATTGTGAAGCGCGGTGGAGGCTGGCTTTTTCATTCGTCTCTCATCGTCAGCTCTTCTCACCGCTCAGTTGAGTGTTCTTGGGAAGGCCAGACTCATTTTGGCCACTGTCGATGAACTGAGAGCGAACAGGATGAAAGCTACAGGCCACTGTTGTATATAGATAGAACCATTGCCGCTCTATGAAACGATTAGGTATTTCTATACACGTATATAGCCATTATGGAATATTATTATATTTGTACAATATGTATAAGGCAGCCATCTCCAATGAAACATTCATAAACAAGTGTGTGATAATATTTGTAAAATTTGATATCCAATAAACAATCTTATGTTCTCTACGAATCAACCTCTGATCTCTCTCTTTCTCTCTCTGCGTTACGGAGAAGAGTTGGTGCACGGTTTGTAGTTGAGAAGAGGAAGACGAGATGCTGAAGATCCTATTTTTGACTCTCTTTTATGTATTAGTTACACAGTAAGAAGAGAAATGGAGTATAAATTTCATTTTTAAGCTGAGAAGATTAAATTTTGTTACGGAAGGAAGTTACGAGTCACTATTTGAAGTGATTAGGTATTTCTATATACGTATACAGTCATTATGAAATATTGTACAATGTATATAAAGCAGTCATCTTCAATGAAACATTTATAACAAGTGCGTAATAATATTTGCGAATTTTTATATACAGTAAACCATAAGATCGTTTACTTCTATAATTTACTACAACAATTACTTCAATTATATAATTTACTTTCTCTATAAATTAAGTTCTCTGCTCTCTGCATTAGAAAGAAGAGTTGGTGTACGGTTTTGAGTTGAGAAGAGGAAGACGAGATGCAGAAGATCCTATTTTTGATTCTGTTTTGTGTGTTTGTTACACGGTGAGAAGATTAATGGAGTATAAATTTCATTTTTAAGTTGAGAAGATTAAATTTTGTTACGGAAGGAAGTTACGAGTCACTATTTGAAGCGATTAGGTATTTCTATACACGTATACAGTCATTATGAAATATTGTACAATGTATATAAAGCAGTCATCTTCAAAGAAACATTTATAACAAGTGCGTAATAATATTTGCGAATTTTTATATACAGTAAACCATAAGATCGTTTACTTCTTCTATAATTTACTTTAATTTACTACAACAATTACTTTAATTATATAATTTACTTTCTCTATAAATTAAGTTCTCTGCTCTCTGCATTAGAAAGAAGAGTTGGTGTGCGGTTTTGAGTTGAGAAGAGGAAGACGAGATGCAGAAGATCCTATTTTTGATTCTGTTTTGTGTGTTTGTTACACGGTGAGAAGATTAATGGAGTATAAATTTTATTTTTAAGTTGAGAAGATTAAATTTTGTTACGGAAGGAAGTTACGAGTCACTATTTGAAGTGATTAGGTATTTCTATACACGTATACAGTCATTATGAAATATTGTACAATGTATATAAAGCAGTCATCTTCAATGAAACATTTAGAACAAGCAAACATTTATTAATAATATTTGTGGAATTTTATATACAGTAAACAATCTTATGGTCTGTACGAATTAAGTTCTCTGCTTTCTGCATTAGAAAGAAGAGTTAATCTACAATTTGGAATTGAAAAGAAGAAGACGAGCAATTGAAGATCCTATTCTTTCTTCTGTTTTATGTGTTCGTTCCATGGCAAGCGGAAAAATAAAGTACAAACTTAGTTTTTAAATTGGTCTGGGAAGTTGAAATATTGCTACGATAAAGAAAGTTAATAAATCCTTAAGTTAATAATCTTCAATAAACAATTTTATATTGTTCTTTGTATTAGGAAGAAGAATTGATCTATGGTTTACTAAAAATTCTTAAAAAGAAGATGTCCAGACATAGAAGATCCAATTTCCTCTTCTTAAAATCTCTTTTCCTGTAAACATTCATAACAAAAGTTACATAACAACAGAAAAACAGAAGTTAAATAACAAATATTACATGGTAAGACAAATATATCGCACAATAGATATGAGAATATACAATATACATAAAAAAATACAAAACAAATTCATAATTCGCATTTGAAAATCCTCAGACCGCAGTAATGGGAAGAATGCAATAACGAGCGTGCTGCCTACATTATTAAATATTATACCTGTACAATCTACATAAGGCGGTCATCTTCAATAAACAATCTTATGTTGCTCCCTGCATTAGAAAGAAGAGTTAATCTACAATTTGGTATTGAAAAGAAGAATATTAGATACGGAAGATCTTATTTTTTCTTGTTGGTTGCGTGGTAAAAGGAAAGATGATGTATAAATTTGTTTTTTAAATTTAGAAATTCAAGCATTGCCATGAAAGAAAGTTACATTATGAAATATTATATTCGTACTTATACAATATATCTTATATTGCTCTCTGCATTAGAAAAAAAGAGTTAATCTACAATTTGGTATTGAAAAGAAGAAGATCGGATACAGAAGATCTTATTTTTTCTTGTTGGTTGCATGGTAAGAGGAGAAATAAAGTATAAATTTATTTTTTAAATTGAGAAATTCAAGTATTACAAGAAAGTTATGAAATATTATATTTGTACTCTATATGTAAGGCAGTTATCTCCAATAAATAATCTTATTCTTATTCTTCTCTGCATTAGGAAGAAGAATTGATCTACAGTTTACTAAAAGTTCTCAAAAAAAAGAAGACCAAACCTAGAAGATCCCATTCCCTTTTCTTTTTTCCTGTAAACATTAAAAACAGAAGAACATAACAAATATTACATAACAAGAGAAAAACAAAAGTTAAATAACAAATATTACACAGTAAGACTTATATATCGCACAACAGGTATCACAATGTAATAAAATACAAAACAAATTCGTAATTCCCATTTGAAAATCCTCAGAACGCAGTGGTGGGGAGGATCCACTAACGAGCGTGCTGCCTACATTATTAAATATTATATTTGTACAATCTATATAAAGCAATCATCTCCAATAAACAATTTTATATTGCTCTCTGCATTAGAAAGGAGAGTTAATCTACAGTTTACTACCAAAAAGACGAAGACGAAACATAGAAGATTCCATTTTTTCTTTTGTTTTATGCATTCGTTGCATGGCAAGAGGAAAAATGGGGTACAAATTTAGTTTTTCAATTGGATTGGGAAGTTTAAATATTGCTACGATAAAGAAATTTAATAAGTCCCACAGTTAATAATCTTCAATAAATAATCTTATATTACTCTCTGCATTAGGAACAAGAAAAGTGACAAGAAATTTTAGTTAAAAATTCTCAAAAATAAGAAGTCCAGACATAGAAGATCCAATTCCCTCTTCTCCTTTCCTGTAAACATTAAAAACAGAAGTTACATAACAAATATTACATAACAACAGAAAAACAAAAGTTAAATAACAAATATTACACAGTAAGACTAATATATCGCACAACATATATTACAATATAAAAAAATACAGAATAAATTCATCATACTTATTTGAAAATCTCAATCTCTTATCAAAGCATTTAAAATTAACTTGCATCTATCTATTTTGCAGTAAATTAATTTTCTAACAATATAATAATAAGTGACTAGTAAAATCACTAACATAGTAATAAGCTCTCTGCATTAGGAAGAAGAATTAATCTACTAAATTGATTTACTAAAAGTTCTCAAAAAGAAGACCAGACATAGAAGATCCCATTCCCTCTTCTAAAAATCTTTTCTCCTGTAAACATTCATAAAAGAAATTACATAAATATTACATAACAACAGAAAAACAAAAGTTAAATAACAAATATTACACAATAAGACTAATATATCACACAACAGATATTACAATATAATAAAATACAAAACAAATTCATAATTCCTATTTGAAAATCCTCAGACTGCAGTGGTGGGGAGGATCCACTAACGAGCGTGCTGCCTACATTATTAAATATTATATTTGTACAATCTATATAAAGCAATCATCTCCAATAAACAATTTTATATTGCTCTCTGCATTAGAAAGAAGAGTTAATCTACAATTTGGTGTTGAAAAGAAGAAGACGAGCAATTGTGGATCCTATTCTGTCTTCTGTTTTACGTGTTAGTTGCATGACAAGAGGAAAAATGGAGTACAAATTTAGTTTTTCAATTGGATTGGGAAGTTTCAAAATTACTATGAAAGAAAGTTACAGGCCACTCTATAAAATAAGTATTTCTATACCTGTATATAGCCATTATGAAACATTATTATATTTGTACAATATATATAAGGCAGTTTAACTATCAAAGTAGATAAGTAACTTGATAAGGCAGAATTAACTATCAAAAAGAAGAAGACCGCACATAGAAGATTCAATTCCCTCCTCATTTTTCCTGTAAACATTCATAACAGAAGGTACATAACAAACATCACATAACAAGAGGTAAATAAAAGTTAAATAACAAATATTACATGATAAGAATAATATCTAACATGACAAATATTACAATATAATAAAATACAGAATAAATTCATCATTCGTATTTGAAAATCCTCAGAACGCAGTGGTGGGGAGGATCCACATAACGAGCGTGCTGCCTCCCCTCTAATACCAACCAGCAAATACAGATAGCGTCACCAGCCGTCCGTGCGCGTTTAAAAAAAGCAAGGGACAACAATACGCGGTCGAGTGCGGTGAGAAAGAAAAAAAATCGGTGAAATGGTGGAGTTCTGTCGCTGGTGTGCTTAAGAGAGGAACCAGGTGAGCGCAATCTTCGTTACTTAACGCGCCAATATCGCACGCGATCCTCTTCCGACTGTACACCCAACCGTCTACCATCCTGATAAACCTGAAAGATTTTTCGCAGCCCACCAGGTGTCTCCTCAGGACTTGCACGATCAATTTTCTCGCGTTGCAACGTAAAAATCCAGATCGTAGATCACGCGTCGATTCGCCGTCGTCCTCTTCTCAGTGTCTCCTCTCGTCGACGATTTTTCTTCGACACTGCCATAACCTCCTCGCGAGCGCAACGCTCAGAGTCTGCACAGCGAATGGCACGCGCCAGCGACAGGTGCGCACGAACTTATGACATTGCTGGCCTGCTTGCTCCTCCCAAACAAACAATAGAACGCGACACAACTGTTATCCAATTCAAATCATGCGTTAATTCCATCGTCTGGACTTAATTTGGCAATTTATATTGATGGTACATACACGCAAACAGTTGCTGTATAGAATGCTCGAATCAGAAATCGATAAACAGCCCTCGTTGCTGTGCGAAACCCGCGAAAACGGGCGGGAAGGCGAACAGCCACGTGGTTCTAAGTTGAACGTATTATTTGTACATTTTTTGTGGTATTTTGGTAAGAGTTTTTAGTGGTGGTTCGAATCTGATGCGATGGAAGCAGAATTTTTGCGCACAGATGCGATGGCGTGTCCTGTTTCCGGTCGAAATTCCATGGTGGCTTAAATGCCCCATCCCCCCACCATATCTGGCCTCTATTGATTGCTCTACCGCACTACTGGCCTAGTTTTATGACTTCACTCTCCACCCCAGCACCCTGCTTCCTGCTGGTTCCACGTTCTCTTCATGTCTGGGAGTATTATGGAGCCGTAGACACAGTTTGGTAGTGGAATTTTGACTTCCGTGGGAGAAGAACTTAGTAATTTTTCATTCAGTTGTTTAAATAAAAATTCTTTGCTCTTTGTAGGAGATCAGAAGATTGTGAAGAGGAGTTAAAGCTAGAGAGGGACTTAATAATTTTTTACTGAGTACCTTAATTAAAAAGCTAGAAAGGAACTTAATAACCTTCCATTGAGTACCTTAGTTAAAAATTCTTAGCACTATGTTGAAGATTAGAAGCTTGTGAAGAGGAGTTAAAGCTAGAGAGGGACTCAATAAATTTCCATTGAGTGGCTTAATTAAAAAACTTCGAGCATTTTGTAGGAGCTTAGAAGCTTGTGAAGAGGAGTTAAAGCTAGAAAAGAATTTAATAATCTTCTATTGAGTACCTTAATTAAAAATTTTTAGCACTATGTAGAAGATTAGAAGCTTGTGAAAAGAACTTAATTACCTTCCATTGAGTTCCTTAATTAAAAATACTTTGCACTTTATAGGAGATTAGAAGCTTGTGAAGAGGAGTTACAGCTAGATAGGAACTTAATAGATTTCCTCAGTACTTTAATTAAAAATTCTTAGCACTTTGTGAAAGCTTTTAAAGCTTGTGAAGAGGATTTAAAGCTAAAAAGGAACATAATAATCTTCCATTAAGTGTCTCAATTAAAAATTCCTAGTACTTTGTAGAAATTTGCAAGCTTGCAAAAAGCAATTCAAAAAAAGCTAAAAAAGAACTTAATAATCTACCATTGAGTTTCTTGACTAAGAAAATCTGAATTAAAGCTAGAATAGAACTTAATAAGCTTCTATTGAGTTACTTAATTAAAAATAACTCAAACTATACTTAATTAAAAATTCTTAGCACTTTGTAGAAGCTTAGAAGCTTGCGAAGAGCTCTTAAGGCTAGAAAAGAATTTAATAATCTTTCATTGAGTTCCTCAGCATTTTGTAGAAGCTTAGAAGTTTATGAGAAAGTATTAAAGCTAGAAAAGAACTTAATCTTCCACTAAGTTCCTTAATTAAACATTCTTAACACTATGTAGAAGCTTAGGAGCTTGTGAAGAGAAATTAAATCTAAAAAAGAATTTAATAATCTCCCATTGAGTTCTTAAACTTAAAAAATCTGAATTAAAGCTAGAAAAGAGTTTACTAGCCTTCCATTGAGTATTTTAATTAAAAGTTCTTAGCACTTTGTGAAAACTTACAAGCTTGCAAAAAGGTATTAAAGCTAAAAAGGAACTTAATGATCTACCATTGAGTTGCTTAACTAAAAATTCTTAGCACTTTGTGGAAGCTTCAAAGCTTGTGAAGAGGAATTAAAGCTAGAAAAGGACTTAATATCCTTCCATTGAGTTCTTAAACTAAAAAAATCTTAATTAAAGCTAGAAAAGAACTTAATAAAAATTCTAATAAAAATTCTTAGTATTTTGCAGAAGTTTGAAAGCTTGTGAGGAGGAATTAAAGCTAGAAAAGAATTCTGTAGAAACTTACAAGCTTGCAAAGAGGAATTGGAGCTAATAAAGAACTTAATCTTCCACTAATTTCTTTAATTAAACATTCTTAGCACTATGTAGAAGCTTAGAAACTTGTGAAGAGGAATTGAAGCTAGAGAAGAACTTAATAAAAGCTCTGAGCAGTTTGTAGAAATTTTAAAGCTTGTGAAAAGGAATTAAATCTAGAGAGGAACTTAATATCTTCTACTAAGTTCCTTAATTAAACATTCTTAACACTACGTAGAAGCTTGGAAGCTTGTGAAGAGAGAATTGAATGTAGAAAAGAGCTTGGTAGAGTCCAGAAACTGTAGTGGACGATACTGCGAGGGAATTTCGATGGGCCAATCCCGCCTAGAATTGTGAACCGCGGATTCGACGATAAATTAGCGGGCGTTCTCCATAAATCCCAGCTGGTTTATATATTATGCACCTGTGCATAGGTGGGTGCACGTGCGTGTGCCTCTGTTACGCTCACGTGTCACATGTGTATGCACTGTTGCGTGCATAGGATCAAGGCTGCACGTGGTGCAGGTTTATTTTTAAAAAAGCCTGCTAACGCACAGAGTTACGTTCAGAGGAGGCTCTCTTTTTTTCCCCCACCGTCTTGCGTGCAGCCTTGGGTTATTTATACGGTTTTTCGTTCTCCACCCTGTAAGACTGTTACGTCTTCGATTGTTTCGCAGTCCACCCTTTTGCTCGAGCCAATTAATTGGCTCAGTCGAGTGTAAACGGGTACTCGATGAACATAAAGAAGTGGTTTCCTCTTTCGAACCTCTCTTCGATCATTAAACAGCTCCTCGACGGATAATTCCAATGTCCCTGGCTTTTATTCCATTTAATCCAGTAAATCTTCATTCCACCACTGTTTTACAGTTTCACGAATAGCTGGCTGCTTCGTGGAGGCTTATGAAATTGTTCCATGAATTGTAATAAGTCCTGCGAATGATTTAGACCATTTTAAGGCTCGTTAAAGGCTCTCTTTCCATGCTGGGTAATTACTTCTCAGTGATGTAGATTAATATGATGTCTGGCATTTATTTCAGTCGCTGTACGTTGGTTCACGCATTGATCTTGGCCAAGTAGTATCGCCTGAAACTTGTCAGACTTAAAAGTCAGCTGTGCTGGCACTACTGCGAGTTCCATGGCTTTCTTCGTCCTCTGCTTCTTCTTCTTCAACAGAATTCTCGTTTATTCGTGCAGGGAATACTTGAGATTCGTTTATCGTCTTCTCATTTTAATCTGAAATTTAGAAAACATATAATAATTGTTACAACAATTTTTTAATTAAATACAATTTAATTATAAACCAGTAAAATAATATTTTATGCAGATATTTCATATTAAGCTGTGTATAATTAAATATTTTAATTATACGAAGCAAAACATTAAATACTTTAATTATATAAAATACAATTGAATGATAAACGAGTAAAATAATATTTTATGCAGATATTCCATGTTGAGCTGTGTGCAATTAAATATTTTAATTGGTATCGTATTTATGGCAATAACGCAAAGGATATCGTCGTTAAAATATTGCAAATATTCGTCGTTCTTTGCTTGCTTGATAGGTTTTTTAATTTTTTAAGTTCCTTTGAGGATTATTGAAACGAGCTACATTTTGCAGCTACATATTTGCATAAAGTTATTTAATTATAAAGTATGTTAATAAAGAAGAGTTGCTGAGGGAGTAACAGTCTTGTACAACGTGCTTTTACTTTATTACAGAATTAACTTGGATTTATGTATTTTGTAATAGAATTAATTTACTGTATTATTTGTGTCATCAAGATATTTAATATTAAATTGTAGAAAAATTAATGTACTACAATATCTTTATTTTCTACGTATTTAAAGTTAATTTGTGTTTATGGGTTAGGTAGTAAATTAAATTAAATTAATTTTAGTTATCTTAGTAAATTAAATTAAATTAATTTTACTTATCTCAGTAAATTAAATTAACTTTACTTGTCGTTATATTGCTTCACTTATTATTATATTGTAGTAAATTAATTTTACTGCAATATCTTTATTATCAAATTATTAAAAATTAATATTTTAATTAATTATTATTTTTCAATTCAATAATATTAAAAATTAATTTTAGTTGAAAATACAAGAAAGCAAGTTAATTTTAATTACTTTGATAATAAAGATATTGCAGTAAAATTAATTTTACAACAATATAATAATAACTAACGAGTAAAATTTACTTTATTACAGCATACATAAATGAAAGATAATTTTAATTACTTTGATAATAAAGATATTGCAATACAATTAATTTTACAAAAATATAATAATAAGTAACGAGTAAAATTAATTATAATTATTACAGTGTACGCAATGTGAGTTAATCTTAAATAATTTAATAATAAAGATATTGCAGTAAAATTAATCACAGTACCTTTATAATCAAAATATGTAAAATTAACTTGCATCTACGTATTTTGCAGTAAATTAATTTTAGTAGAAAATACACGAACCCAAGTTAATTTTAAATACTTTGATAATAAAGATATTTGCAGCAAAATTAATTTTACAGCAATATAATAATAAGTAACAAGTAAAATTAATTATATTACGGTATACAGTGCAAGTTAATTTTAAGTATTGCGAAAATAAAAATGCTATAATAAACGCATGTGTCGTGCAAGACTGTTACTCCTACAGTAACTTCTCTTTATCGATGCACTTTGTAGCTGGAACTTTATGCACATATGTTAAAACAATTTGAAATTAAAATGCTGAGAACACAGATGCCAGTTGATTTTACACGTTATGATAATATAAAGATACTGTGGGAAATTAATTTCACTGTTTATGTTGCACATTAATGCTGTATTGTTATTTTGTTAATGCTGTAGTAAATTAATTCTGACACTATTATTTTATTAATATTGAACACTATTAAACTACTTAATGCTATAATACTTAATATTGTGGTATTGTGAGTGTTATAAATATATTTCTAATGTAATAAAAATATTGTAGCAAAATTAATTTACTATGATAGCACCATAACTTATAGTAAATTAATTCTAATACTATTACTTTATAAATATTAATAACTATTAAACTACTTAATACTATAATATTTAACATTGCAGTATTAATTTTTAATTATTTAAATACTATAATACTTAAAATACTGTAGCATTAATTTATAAATTCTTATTGCTATAGTATTATTAGTATTACAATTTTAATTTATTTATTATACAATAAGGATATTGCAGCAGAATTAATTTACTATGATAGCACCATAACTTATAGTAAATTAATTCTAATACTATTACTTTATAAATATTAATAACTATTAAACTACTTAATACTATGATATTTAACATTGCAGTATTAATTTTTAATTATTTGAATACTATAATACCTAAAATACTGTAGCATTAATTTATAAATTCTTATTGCTATAGTATTATTAGTATTACAATTTTAATTTATTTATTATACAATAAGGATATTGCAGCAAAATTAATTTACTATGATAGCACCATAACTTATAGTAAATTAATTCTAATACTATTACTTTATGAATATTAATAACTATTAAACTACTTAATACTATAATATTTAACATTGCAGTATTAATTTTTAATTATTTAAATACTATAATACCTAAAATACTGTAGCATTAATTTATAAATTCTTATTGCTATAGTATTATTAGTATTACAATTTTTATTTATTTATTATACAATAAGGATATTGCAGCAGAATTAATTCACTATAATAGTACTGAATTAATGCTATAATATTAAGCAGCATTAAGTAATTTAGTAGTTATTAGTGTTAAGAAAATAATACTGCTGGAATTAATAAAATTAATTAGACTGTAGTAATAGCAATTTGATAGACAATTTCAAACTAGACAATATAATAGATAGTACCCAATTATAATAATAAACAACTTATTGCTATCACTAATTATTATAATAAATTACAATAAATTTACTATTAATATAGTGAATTACAGTAAAGATTTCATGCGCAGTAAAAATCTACAATAATAGACAACACATTGCTATTACTACTACAATAATAGATTACAATAAAAATTTCAAGAGCAGTAAAAATATCAAACTAGACAATATTACACATAAATACTCAAGTACAATACCAAACAACTTATTACTATTACTGTCGTAATAAATTACAGTAAATTTCTTATTACTACACCAAATTAATTATAATATAACAAAATTACTTATTATAATATAACAATATTACAATATACTAAACTACAGTATGTATATTAAATAATACAATATTGTAATATAATAAAACAATTTTCGAACGAGCAATACAATATGCAATATACATAATTACAATACTAAACAACATATTACAATATCTTATCAAAATAACGAATACAATATCTTATTAAAATAACATATTACAACATCTTATTATAAAAATAACAAATGTAATATCTTATTATCAATAACAATCAATAACAAATACAATATCCTATTATCAAAGTAACAAATACAATATCTTCTTTTCAAATTAACATATTACAACATCTTATTGTAAAAATAACAAATGCAATATCTTATTATCGATAACAATCAATAACAAATACAGTATCTTATTATCAAATTAACATATTACAACATCTTGTTATCAAAATAACAAATACAATATCCTATTATCAAAGTAACAAATACAATATCTTATTTTCAAATTAACATATTACAACATCTCATTATAAAGATAACAAATGCAATATCTTCTTTTCAAATTAACATATTACAACATCTTATTATAAAAATAACAAATGTAATATCTTATTATCGATAAAAATCAATAACAAATACAGTATCTTATTATCAAATTAACATATTGCAACATCTTGTTATCAAAATAACAAATACAATATCTTCTTTAAATTAACATATTACAACATCTTATTATAAAAATAACAAATGCAATATCTTATTATCGATAACAATCAATAACAAATACAGTCTCTTATTATCAAATTAACATATTACAACATCTTGTTATCAAAATAATAAATACAATATCCTATTATCAAAGTAACAAATACAATATCTTCTTTTCAAATTAACATATTACAACATCTTATTATAAAAATAACAAATGTAATATCTTATTATCAATAACAATCAATAACAAATACAGTATCTTATTATCAAATTAACATATTGCAACATCTTGTTATCAAAATAACAAATACAATATCCTATTATCAAAGTAACAAATACAATATCTTGTTTTCAAATTAACATATTACAACATCTCATTATAAAAATAACAAATGCAATATCTTATTATCAATAACAATCAATAACAAATACAGTATCTTATTATCAAATTAACATATTGCAACATCTTGTTATCAAAATAACAAATACAATATCCTATTATCAAAGTAACAAATACAATATCTTATTTTCAAATTAACATATTACAACATCTTATTGTAAAAATAACAAATGCAATATCTTATTATCGATAACAATCAATAACAAATACAGTATCTTATTATCAAATTAACATATTACAACATCTTGTTATCAAAATAACAAATACAATATCCTATTATCAATAACAATCAATAAGAAATACAGTATCTTATTATCAAATTAACATATTACAACATCTTGTTATCAAAATAACAAATACAATATCCTATTATCAAAGTAACAAATACAATATCTTATTTTCAAATTAACATATTACAACATCTTATTATAAAAATAACAAATGCAATATCCTATTATCAAAGTAACAAATACAATATCTTCTTTTCAAATTAACATATTACAACATCTTATTATAAAAATAACAAATGCAATATCTTATTATCGATAACAATCAACTCGTATCATCTTTCGAAGATCCTCTACCGTATAGCAACGTAATATAGCACGTACCCTCGAAGTAAAATAGATCGATCAGAGAATCCTTTTGCTGCACGCTCTCGCCATCAGCAGCGTAATTCGTAAGTAGAATTTAAACAGGCCGATGGAAATCGCGGAACGAGCCGATCCTTGCGCCGCAACGGCCTTTATCCGCCAAGGTCATCGCGAAAGCGAACGAACGAGATGACTCACGCGCGATTCATCGAACGCTTTCACTGTTGGCTCGAATCGCGCACTATAGGATCGATCGATCGCTCGTAAGACGAATCGCAACCGTCGCGAGATAGGCGAGTGGTGGGGGGGAGTCGATTTTCGGTTGGTTAGCACGCGAATCCGTCGTTTAAACTTCTGAGATGAAAAATTGCAGCAAAATTAATTTACTATGATAGATATTATAACTTGTAGGCTAAACTAATTCGAATATTATTATTTTATTGTGCTATTTAAATATTAAATTATTTATTATTTCTACTATTTAATTATTAAATTATTCATTATTACTGCCATTTATTAATTATTTAAAATTAATTTGACATGGTAGATACCATAACTTATAGGGTAAACTAATTCCAATATTATTCTTTTTCTATACTGTTTGTATTTATTATATTGTATTCTACACTAATATTTCTATACTGTTTGTATTTATTATATTTGTATTTTATATTATTAATATTTCTATATTAAATTATTTATTATTACTACTATTCAACTATTAAATTATTCATTATTACTGCTATTTATTAATTATTTACAATTAATTTGATATGGTAGATACCATAACTTATAGAGTAAACTAATTCCAATATTATTATTTTTCTATTATTTAACTATTATATTATTTATTATTTCTACTATTTAACTATTAAATTATTCATTATTACTGCTATTTATTAATTATTTACAATTAATTTGATATGGTAAATACCATAACTTATAGGCTAAACTAATTCGAATATTATTATTTTATTGTGCTATTTAAATATTAAATTATTTATTATTACTACTATTTAACTATTAAATTATTCATTATTACTGCTATTTATTAATTATTTACAATTAATTTGATATGGTAAATACCATAACTTATAGGCTAAACTAATTCGAATATTATTATTTTATTGTGCTATTTAAATATTAAATTATTTATTATTACTACTATTTAACTATTATATTATTCATTATTACTGCTATTTATTAATTATTTACAATTAATTTGATATAGTAGATACCATAACTTATAGGGTAAACTAATTCGAATATTATTATTTTATTGTGCTATTTAAGTATTAAATTATTTATTATTACTGCTATTTAACTTTTATATTATTCATTATGACTGCTATTTATTAATTATTTACAATTAATTTGATATAGTAGATACCATAACTTATAGGGTAAACTAATTCCAATATTATTATTTTTCTATTATTTAACTATTATATTATTTATTATTTAGTAATAATACTTAACTACTAATAATAATTTTGCTACTATTTAACTATTAAATTATTTATTATTATTACTATTTAGCTATTAAATTATTTATTATTACTACTACGTAACTAATAAATTATAGTAAGCATTTGTAGTGTAGTAAAAATTAATGACAGTATCTTTATTATAAAAATATTTAAAATTAACTTGTATCTAAGTATTTTGCAGCAAATTGATTTTAGTAGAAAATACACAAAAGCAAAAAATACTTTGGTAATAAAAATATTGTAATAAAATTAATTTGCTATGGTAGGTACCATAATTTATGGTAAACTAATTATAATACTATTATTTTACTGCTACTTTGAGCTATTAGATTATTTATTATTAATACTATTTAAATATTAAATTATAGTAAACATTTGAAGTGCAGTAACTTATGGTAAACTAATTCTAATACTATTATTTTATGAATACTAGTAACTATTAAATACTCAATACACGATTACAATACTAAACAATATATTACAATACCTTATTATCAAAATACCATGGTGGTACCATAACTTATGGTAAACAACTTAACTTATGGTAATTCTGTACTTCATCTTCAATATCTTATGGTAACTCTAATAGTATTTAGCTTATGGTAATTCTATTCTTCTTCTTCAATAGGTTATAGTAATTCTAATACTATGTAACTTATGGTAGTTCTATACTTCGTCTTCAATAACTTATGGTAATTCTATATTTCATCTTCAATAACTGATGGTAATTCTATACATCATCTTCAATAACTTATGGTAATTCCAATATTATTATCTTATGAATATTAGTAACTGTTAATAAATTATAGTAAACGTTTCAAAAAAAAATTTACCAAGAACGCGGTTCATGGCAGCTGTAAGACACGTGTCGACGAAGAAAATTACCATGGTAATACCTTAAATTATAGTAAAACATTATTTTATAAATATTAGTAATTATTAAATTATAGAAAACGCTTCAAATGCAGTAACAATTTGTCGAAAACGCGATTCACAGCAGCTGTAGGACACGTGTCGACGAAGAAGATTACCATGGTAATACCTTAAATTATAGTAAAACATTATTTTATAAATATTAGTAACTATTAAATTATAGAAAACAGTTTAAATACAGTAAAAATTGGTCGAAAACGCGATTCACAGCAGCTGTAAGACACGTGTCGACCTAGAAGATACCATGGTAATACCTTAAATTATAATAAAACATTATTTTATGAATACTAGTAATTATTAAATTATAGAAAACACTTCAAATGCAGTAAAAATTTGCCAATATCGTGGTTCAATACAGCTGTAGGATATGTGTCAATCTAGTAATACCTTAAATTGTAGTAAAACATTATTTTATGAATACTAGCAATTATTAAATTATAGAAAACACTTCAAATGCAGTAAAAATTTGTCGAAAACGCGATCCACAGCAGCTGTAGGACACGTGTCGACCTAGAAGACACCATGGTAATACCTTAAATTATAATAAAACATTATTTTATGAATACTAGTAATTATTACATTATGGAAAACACTTCAAATGCAGTAAAAATTACCATTACCATACAAAGTACCATAACTTATAATAAAACATTATCTTATGAATACTAGTAATTATTAAATTATAGAAAACAGTTTAAATGCAGTAAAAATTTGTTGAGAACGCGATTCACGGCAGCTGTAGGACACGTGCCGACGAAGAAGGTTCTGTTTAACCTTCTGTTTCGGGGGATTCCCTGGGCTGGCCAGCATGGCGACTCGATCGAAGGTGAAGGTCGTGCTCGAGGCGAAGGTCAAGTTCGTCGCTTGGATTTCGACTGTCTCGCATGATTCGCGTCACGGATATGTTCTTCTTCTGAATTAATCGCGATGGACAGGCACTTGTTTCTCCTTTTAATTTAATGAAAGTTTCTGATTTCCAAAAGAAGGATATTCTAGCTATTTTTTTTGTTCATTGGAATTCAGATCATATAATTTAAAGTCATCTGTTTGCGAATTAGATTCAGTTTCTTGTAAATTGAATTTATAATTTTGCAAATGGAATCTACATTCTTGTGTATTAATGTCGTTCTTTTGCAACAGTCTTCGTTAGAATTCACAGAATTCTTCCTTGCATTCTTCACTACTTCTTTGCAAATCAAATTAACCCTTTTGCAAATTAAAATCGCCTTTCTGCGAATTAAATTCTCATCTCTTTGCAAATCTAATTCATCCCCTTGTAAATTATGTTCTTCGTTGCATTCTTCGTTACTTCTGTACGAAACAATTTCAGCCTTCTGCAAATTAAATCCAGCCTTGTGCAAATTATATTCTTCATTGTATTCTTCATTACTTCTGTACGAAACTAATTCGATGAAGAATATTGTAACGAAGGACGTTGCAAAAGGATTTTATTGCAAGAGAGTGGATTTGATTTGCAAAAGGATGGAATTTAATTCGCAAACGAGTGAATTTTAATCGAAATTTTATTACAATATTCTTCATTCCAACATACTTTTTTCATTGCATACTTCATTACTTTTTTTGCAAATCAAATCCATGCTTTTGCAAATTAAAATCATCCTTCTGCAAATCACATTCACCCATTTGCAAATCAAGTGCTTCTACTCAAATATTTTCTTTACAAAACCACGAAATGTAAGAACAAGGTGGTAAGAAATGAAAAACTTCATTCAAAGTGGAATTATCATCAATGAGATACCATCCTCTTGCAACTACAATACTTAAACATAATTATTTCATTCAGAAAAATTGTCAAACTCATCTCTTTGCAAATTAAGTCCATCTTCTTGCAACTCCAATACTTAAACATAATCATTTCATTTAGAAAAACCATGAAACTCATCTCTTAGCAAATTAAGTCCATCTTCTTGTAACTCCAATACTTAAACATAATCATTTCATTCAGAAATCGACTATATACAAATTACTTTAGATACCAACCATTTCATAGATGAAATATATGAATATTGTAATATATTTAATACTTAAACATAATCATTTCATTCAGAAAATCATCAGACTCATCTCTTAGCAAATTAAGTCCATCCTCTAGCAATTCCAATGCTTAACCATAATCATTTCATTCAGAAAAACCATGAAATTCATCTCTTTGTAAATTAAGTCCATCCTCTTGCAAATCCAATACTTAAACATAATCATTTCATTCAGAAAACCATCACATACAAGCTACTATAGATACCAACCATTTCATAGGTGAAATACATGAATATTGTAATATATTTAATACTTAAACATAATCATTTCATTAAAAAAAACTATGAAACTCACTTCTATGCAAGTTAAGTCCATCTTCTTACAAATCCAATACTCAAACATAATCATTTCATTCAGAAAACAACCACATACAAACAATTATAGATACCATCCATTTCCTAGATACAATATATGAATATTATAATATATTTAATAATTAAACATAATTATTTCATTCAAAAAAATTAGCAAACTCATCTCTTAGCAAATTAAGTCCAGCCTCTAGCAAATCCAATACTTAAATATAATCATTTCATTCAGAAAACCATCAAACTCATCTCTTTGCAACTTAAGTCCATCTTCTTGCAAAACCAGTACTTAAACATGATTATTTCACTTAGAAAAACCATGAAACTCATCTCTTAGCAAATTAAGTCCATCCTCTTGCAAATCTAATACTCAAACATAATCATTTCATTCAGAAAACAACCACATCCAAACAATTATAGATACCATCCATTTCCTAGACAAAATATATGCATATTATAATATATTTAATAATTAAACATAATTATTTCATTCAAAATAATCACCAAACTCATTTCTTAGCAAATTAAGTTCATCTTCTTGCAACTCCAATACTTAACCATAATCATTTCATTCAGAAAACCAGCACATCGAAACAACCATGGATACCATCCATTTCCTAGACAAAATATACGAATATTATAATAAATTTCCTGCATATTGTAATATATTCGCAATATATCGTACCAATATCGTGTGTACCATAAATAAGAAGCCTTGGTTGCGCAACTTTCATTCATAACTTTTTCAAAACTCGAACCCAACGATTTCGTAGAGCGGTTTCGCGGTTGTTATTTCTTTTTCTGGTCGGTGGGGGGCGGAAGAAAGTTTCAGAAGGTCGATGCGCGGCGTTGTTCGCATCACGTGAAGGAGTACACGTGCGTCTATGTCGTTTCGTGGAATATCGTTCCGCTGGGTACGAATTCTGAGTCATTCTGGGTCGCGTTACATCATTAATCTCCTCCCTCGGTGGGAACCAGTTTTGATCGCACGTGGCCGCGTGCTCGCCTCGACTTAACCAGGGCAGAGATGCTTGAATTGATTTTTCAATCAGCGAAAACGGTGAACTGAATTGCGATCGGTGAATTGCTGAATTGATTTTTCGATTCTGTGGAAGATGGCGTGGAGAATTGGACTAATCAGCTGGCTCAATGTCTGTTACACATTATATATAATTTGTTTATTTACTATATTGTATATTATGTAAAGATGTTAAGTATAGTATTAAGTATTATAGCATTAAGTAGTTCGATAGTTATTAGTATTAATAATATAACAATATAGCATTAATGTGCAACGTAGATAATAAAATTAATTTGCTACAATATCTTTACATAATATACAATATAATATGTAATATGAACTTTATTTATATATTTTATATAATATATTATATTGTATACTATATATAGATATTGTAGGAAATTAATTTTATTATTTATATTGCACATTAATGCTATATTGTTATTTTATTAATACTAACAACTATCCAACTACTTAATGCCATATTGTTGTTTTATTAATACTAATAGCTATCCAACACTACTTAATACTATACTTATAATATCATAAAGATATTGTAGCAAAATTAATTTACTATGATAGTACCATAACTTATAGTAAATTAATTCTAATACTATTCTTTTATGAATACTAATAGCTATTGAACTACTTAATAATATAAGACTTAACACTACAGTATTAATTTTTAATCATTTAAATACTATAATACTTAATACTGTAGCATTAATTTATAAATTGTTGTTGCTACAGTATTATAAGTATTGCAATATTAATTTATTTATAATATAATAAAGATATTGCAGCAAAATTAATTTACTATAATAATACTGAATGATATAATTTACTATAATAATATATTCTCGATGTTTCTTAAAGAATTAGCAAAGAAATAATTAATTTTTTCAAAGAAAATGCAAAATGATACGGATGAGAGATTAGCAGCGATGAGTTCTTTAAAATTGCAATTATTCTGAATGGAACAGAGTACAAATTTGTTGGAGAATTCTTCAATAGAGTATCTTCTAATAATAGAAACAAAAAACAGTACAGACATTATTTAATTCCAGCTGATAATCGCTATTTTGTTAAATAGTGTAGCGTCGTCTTTGAGACGTTATAGTTCCTTCGATTATCTAAATATAAGTAATATATAATAAATAATATTATTCTAAATTTATTCTATATTATTTATAGTTTTTTATTATATTTATATTTTATATTATTTATGTTTTTATACTATTCTGTACCATTTCTATTATATTCTATATTATTTATATTTCTATAGGATTCATACTGTTCTGTTATATTTATTTTAAATATAAGTAACATATAATAAACAATATTATTTTAAGTTTATTCTATATTATTTATATTTCTGTATTATATTATATATTACTTATACTTGGAATAAATAAAACAGAACAGTATAAATAATGTAGAAATAATAGAAATAATAGAAATAATAGAAAATATAATAGGGATAAAATAGAATAATATAAGAATATAAATAATATAGAATAAGTTTAGAATAAATATAAGAATAGCATAAATAAAGAATAGTACAAATAAAATATAAATATAAATGATATAGAATATAATAGATATAAAATAGAATAGAATAATTGAATAAAATAGAGTAAATATAGAATAAATATAATAGAACAGTATAAATGAAATGCACATATAAATAATATAGAATATAATAGATATATATGAAAATAGAATAGTATAATTAAATAACATGGAATAAATTTAGAATCAATATAATAGAATAGAATAAGAAAATATTGAAATATAAATAATATAGAATATAATAGATATAGAACAAAATAGAATAGAATAATTAAATAATATAGAATAAATTTAGAATCAATATAATAGAATAGTACAAATAAAATATAAGTATAAATAATATAGAATAAATATAATATAATATTATAAGTAAAATAGAAATATAAATGATATAAAATATAATATATATAGATTAGAGTAAAATAATGCATAAATATAAATAATATAGAATAAAATGGAATAGAATAACGTAGAAATCTAAATAATATAAAAATAATTTTAGAATAATTATAATAGAATAGTCTAAATAATGTACAATAAATAATATACAATAAATTTAGAATAAATATAACAGGACAGTATAAATAATATAGAAATATAAATAATAGGAAATATAATAGAACAGTATAGAAATATTAATAATATAGAATACAAACATAATAAATACAAACAGTATAGAAATATTAGTAATATAAAATACAAATATAATAAATACAAACAGTATAGAAATATTAATAATATAGAATACAAATATAATAAATACAAACAGTATAGAAATATTAGTAATATAGAATACAATATAATAAATACAGACAGTATAGAAATATTATAATATAGAATAAAATGGATGTAGAATAGCATAGACTAGAGGAAATTCCCATAAAGGTGGAAAATACCCGGGCGATGACCGGAAGCCTCCGGTAAAACACTTACTCATCCGCGGATCTTTAGATCGCGAGATACACGGCCGTGCGTCGCACGTGTCCCCTGAATTTTTCATCGAACGATTGAAGTTATCGTCGCGATGGATGTGTAGCTTTATTCTATAGCTTCTCAAATGGTCTCTTTCTCAAGCGATTAGGCGTTCTATGGCTTAAGCTTCGCTCACACTTGCAATTCTTCGTCGACAAATTACATTTTTCAAGCAGCTTAATAAAAATTTCAACATACTTTTTAGTTTCTCGAACCATTCCTCGTTTATTTAGAAATAAACAGCTACTTAATCAGCCTCTAATTGTAAAATTGGACCACTGTTTGTTATGTGTAATTAATAATTTAAAAATGATTCATTAAATTTTTGATATAAGTGATATATGATAGATAATGTTATTTTAAATTTATTCTATATTATTTATACTATTCTATTGCATTTATATTCTATATTATTTATATTTTATATTGTTTGTACTGTTCTGTTGTATTTATTCTAAATGTAAGTAATATATAATAATTAATATTATTCTAAATTTATTGTATATTATTTATACTGTTCTATTTATATTTAATCTATTGTATTTATATTTTATATTGTTTATATTTCTATATTATTTGAATTATTCTATTACATTTCTTCTAAAATTATTCTATATTATTTCTATTTCTATGTTATTTTATTCTATTTCTATTGTATTCTATATTATTTACATTTTTATATTATATTATATATTTTTTACATTTAGAATAAATCTAAGTTAGAATAAATTTAGAAATAGAATATAATTTAGAAGGAATTTGGAAATAGAATATAATTTAGAATAAATTTAGAACAATATTATTTATTATATATTACTTATATTTAGATAATCAAAAGAACTGTAACGTTTCAAAGACGACGCTACACTATTTAACAAAATAGCGATTATCAGCTGGAATTAAATAATGTCTGTACTGTTTTTTGTTTCTATTATTAGAAGATACTCTATTGAATAATTCTCCAACAAATTTGTACTCTGTTCCATTCAGAATAATTGCAATTTTAAAGAACTCATCGCTGCTAATCTCTCATCCGTATCAGTTTGCATTTTCTTTGAAAAAATTAATTATTTCTTTGCTAATTCTTTAAGAAACGTCGAGAATATACTATTATAGTAAATTCATTCATTCAGTATTATTATAGTAAATTAATTTGCTGCAATATCTTTGTTGTATTATAAATAAATTAAAATTGCAATGCTTATAGTACTGTAGCAACAACAATTTATAAATTAATGCTACAGTATTAAGTATTATAGTACTTAAATAATTAAAAATTAATACTATAGTGTTAAGTCTTATAGTATTAAATAGTTCAATAGTTATTAGTATTCATAGAAGAATAATATTACAGAATTAATTTATTATAAGTTATGGTACTACCACAGTAAATTAATTTTGCTACAATATTTTTATAATACTATAATTATAGTTATAATATTCAGAATACTGTAGCATTAAGTAGTATTAAGTATTTAAAAATTAATACTTTTTTCTAATTATTATAGTACTGTATAATATTACAATAGTAACATTAGAATTAATTTACTATAAGTCATGGTTCTACCATAGTAAATTAATTTAGCTACAATACTTTTGTAATATTATAATTACAGTTATAATATTCGCAATACTGTAGCATTAAGTAGTATTAAGTATTTAAAAATTAATACTTTTTTCTTATTATTATAGTACTGTATAATATTACAATAGTAACATTAGAATTAATTTACTATAAGTCATGGTACTACCATAGTAAATTAATTTAGCTATAATACTTTTGTAATATTATAATTACAGTTATAATATTCGCAATACAATGGTATTAAGTATTAAAAAATTAATACAACAGTATTGGGTGTTATAGAATTAAGTAGTTTGATAGTTATTAATAATAACAATATAGCATTAACGTGCTTGCACTCTGTTTCATTTAGAATAATACCATTTTGGTGCCATTACTAATGAACTCATTAGCAGAACTAAAACATCCTCGTTTCTTTCTTCTTTTACATATTCAACAATTACGATTACAACAACAATAACAGTTATAATTACAATTACAACAACCATAACAATTATAATTACAATTACAATAACAGTAACAATTATAATTACAATTACAACAACCATAACAATTATAATTACAATTACAACAACAGTAACAATTATAATTACAACAACAATAACAGTTATAATTACAATTACAACAACCATAACAATTATAATTACAATTACAACAACAATAACAGTTATAATTACAATTACAACAACCATAACAATTATAATTATAATTACAACAAACTCTACACAACAGCAAGCTTGATATCACCTTAAACTCGTATCGCCAGATGTGAAACGAGCTTGCTCTTCGATCGAGATCTGTGCATTCTCTTCGACGTGAACTTGCGTACCTGCGATAAATAAGAAATGATCAGTGGCGTTTGAATAATGGAACAGAAATGCCAGTCGAGTTCGAACGTATTCGCGATCTTCCATATAAACGTACCCTGACTATAGCTGTTGCCCTCAGTAGTAGTCAACCAGTTGATGAAATCATCATTCTTAGGCCATTGCTTCGCCTCTTCTCAATGCAGGTATGTTTGCTCTTGCCAAATGAAGAGTTAGTTGTGTGTACGTAGAACTTCTTTGAGGATATCGTAGGATATTGCGGGATATTTATGTATTTGAACTTACTGATTGTTACTTAGGAAGGTGTTTTCTTGATGACGTGGTCCAAGATTGAGGGAATCTGATGTGGAAGCCTTTTAGGATGTTTATTCAGAAATTGGTAGATATTGATAGTTGTTTGCCACTGAGAGAATTGAGAATTCAATCATTCTGTATATTTCTTATATATTTCTTTCTATATTTCTGTATATAATTATTAACTATTTTTTCAGATCTGATGCATATCATAATTTACTGATTTTGAATTTATTTTACTATAATTACTGATTTAGAGCTTATAATATGAAAAAGGGGTACTACAATTTTTTTAAGAGCTTCATCTGTTTAATTTCTTTCTCAAAAGGCTTAGAAAATTAGATCTGAAGGAGTTAACTAAAGGATATTGAAATAATCCTTTGATAGTTCTTTGCCTCTGAGAATTCAAACATTCTGTACATTTCGTAAATAACATGTTAAATATAAAATATTAATTTATTCCTTCAGATCTGATGCATATAATAATTTACTGATTTAGAGCTTATAATATGAAAAAGGAGTGCTACAATTTTTTTGAGAGCTTTATCTGCTTAATTTCTTTGTCAAATGGCTTCAAAAATCAAGTCTGAAGGAGTTAAAAAAAGGATAGTGAAATTATCCTTCGATAGTTCTTTGCAAACTGAGAATTCAATCATTTGGTATATTTCGTAAATAACATATGAAATATAAAATATTAATTAATTCCTTCAGACCTGATGTATATCACAATTTACTGATTTAGAGCTTATAATCTGAAAAAGGGGGATAAACTTAAAGATACGAAACTCAAATAAGTTCGATCTTTAAGTAAAGTTACTAAACTTAAATAAGTTCAATCTTTAAGTAAAGATACTGAACTTAAACTTAAAAATACTTAAATTTAACTTATATAACTTATTTACAACAATACTTAAACTTAACTTATATAATTCACTTGTAACAATAATTGTACTTAAACTTAAACTCAACAATTTTTTAAAGGCCTGCATCCGTTCAATTCATTTCTCAAATGGCGTGAAATTAGAAAGAAAATCAGGTCTGAAGGTGTTAACAAAAGGATAATCAAATTACCCTTTAGCACAACGAGCAAGTTCCAAGAACGAGAAAGGTGTGCGAGCGTTTTTGTTGTGGAACGTGATCCATTCAGGTTTAACTAT
The DNA here is from genome assembly GCF_050948175.1 of Xylocopa sonorina. NCBI lineage: Eukaryota > Metazoa > Arthropoda > Insecta > Hymenoptera > Apidae > Xylocopa > Xylocopa sonorina. The sequence continues at coordinate 2,245,405 of NC_135208.1, forward strand.
AGTCAGCCTTAAATGTATCATGTTTCTAGATTATCTGAATCCTCTATTCGATTTCTGGCGCAGAGATTCGAATATCTAATTCCTACATACTGTACAAAGTATTAAATTGATGCAAAAAGGAATATCGATTTTTATGCGGTTCAACTTTATCATTAAAATTTGAATAAAAATTATAATAAATATTGTCGATATTATGCATCCTTTTAAAGCTTAGAATCTGCTCTTTATTTTGATTACAAATATTATTAGATTTATGCAAAAGAAATGTTAGTTTTTATATAGTTGAACTTTCTCATTGAAATTTTAATAAATTTTGAGATAAATATCGTCAATATTTATACATCATTTTAAAGCTTAGAATCTGCTCTTTATTTTGACTCAAATATTATATGATTGATCTTAATTATAGCTATAATTTGATCACTTCGTTAGGTTAATGCAAAAGATATATCGATTTTTATATAGTTGAACTTTATGATTAAAATTTGAATAAAAATTATAATAAATATTGTCGATATTATGCATCCTTTTAAAGCTTAGACTCTGCTCTTTATTTTGATTACAAATATTATTAAATTTATGCAAAAGGAATGTTGGTTTTTATATAGTTGAACTTTCTCATTGAAATTTTAATAAATTTTAAAATAAATATCGTCAATATTTATATGTCAATATTTATTTTTATTATATACATCATTTTAAAGCTTAGAATTTGTTCTTTATTTTGACTACAAATATTATATGATTGATCTTAATTATAGCTATAATTTGATCATTTTATTAGGTTGATGCAAAACATATATCGATTTTTATATAGTTGAACTTTATGATTAAAATTTGAATGAAAATTATAATAAATATTGTCGATATTTATACATCATTTTAAAGCTTAGAATCTGCTCTTTATTTTGATCACAAATATTATTAAATCTATTCATTTTATATCTAATTATATAACATTAATATAGTTGAACTCCAGCGTTAGAATTTTGATAAATTTTGTAACAAATATTTTTAAATTTCTATTTTGGAATTCATAAAAGAGCTCCAGAAGATTGACAACCCACTAAAAAATCTTTATAGTTCTTTAAAAGTGAAGATTAAAAATCGACATTCCTTTTGCATCAATCTTTAATCAATATTTAAAGAACTTAAGCACTTTGAGACACTACGTTTCAATATAAAATTAAATTCACATTTATAAACGTGCCAAATTTCTTTTTAACGCATAGAAAAACAAAATATCTCATCGATTCTAGCTTAATCCTTTAAACAAACGCTTAATAATAAAGAATCAGTCAAATATTTAATTGGACGGTTAAACAGGCGACCAATTTACCGACATTCATCTCAACAAACTCAAATACAAAAGAAAAAATGCAACAAACAAACGATTTATGACAGAACAACACACTTTTTTCTCTCTCATCAGAAAATTCTATAAAATTAAGACTATTTTTAACTTTGAAAAGCCACATTCGCTTCATGGAACCATAAAAAATCATCCAAATTAATTTCTCGTCTGCAAAAACGAACAATTTTGTAGAAATATTGTGGTACAGAGAATTAGTGAAAAATACAACAAACAAACGATTTATGACAGAACAACACACTTTTTTCTCTCTCATCACAAAATTCTAGAAAACTAAGACTGTTTTTAACTTTGAAAAGCCACATTCGCTTCATGGAACCATAAAAAATCATGCAAATTAATTTCTCGTCTGCAAAAACGAACAATTTTGTAGAAATATTGTGGTACAGAGAATTAGTGATATGAAATGATGGTATAATTAATAAATAAACTCGTTGTTAGCTAACAAACTCGCTCGCACGGCCAAGGAGGTTTTCTGTCGGTGGAAATCGCCTGTGCGTTAAAACACCCGCGTTATTTTTGGTCCACAGGCCTACAGAGCGATATAATCCGTCAAACTGCTCGCCTCTCGCTTCCTCTTTCGCGTTTTCTTTCATTGACGCTGGCGTCAGGGACCGTCTCGACGTAGACCTGGACTTGGGCCAAGATTGACCAGTCCTTAGGGAAATACGAGGCTTCGTTTAGCGCTGTTTGCGTCCTCTGCGGCGTCGAGCAGCCCTGCTGAACAGAATCAACAGGGTGCTGTACTCGTGGCTCCTCGTTTTTATGCTTCACCCACTCGCTCGATTGATATTTACCTCGAAACACATCTAAATCCGTTTCAATTGACATTTACTTGAGTAATTCTACATTTTTTTCAAATACCATACACGTGTTGTTTTTAACATTTTTACGCAAATGACGTCCATAGCCGTCGGATCCTTATTTACGCAAATGACGGTTATAGCCGTCAGATCCTTGTTTACGCAAATTACGGTTATAGCCGTCAGATCCTTATTTAAGCAAATGACGGTTATAGCCGTCGTGCGTATTTTAATTAATAAAAAAAGAACAGCGTTAGTACGAAGTGTACTAACGCGTGCATTTGTTAGATTATCGAGTAACGCATCTAGAAAAAAAGTGATAGCATGCCAGACAGCGTATTAGTTGTTTTTTTTCGCTTTGGAAGATTTGGGTATCTTAGAGACAAATGACTGCTATAACAGTCTCGAAAAATCAGAATCACTTCGTGTGTTATAGTTTGAAATTAATAATTAGATGGAAATTAAAATTGAAAGGCATCTTAACAGGAAGCGCAAACGGGGAATTGGCTATATTGGGTGATTAATTTAAGTTAAATACCTTAACTTGGAGGTTGAACTTCTTTAAGATTAGTATCTTTACGTAAAGATTGAATTTATTTAAGTTCAGTACATTTATTTAAAGATTGAACTTAAATTAAATACCTTAACTTAAAGATCGAACTTAAGTTAAGTATGTCGACTTAATGATGGAACTTAAATTAAATATTTTAAGTTGAAGATTGAACTTAAGTTAAATATTTTCAGTTGAAGAGTGAACTTAAGCTAAATATTTTAACTTGAACATTGAACTTAATTAAGTTTAGTATGCTTACATAAAGATTAAAATAAAATTTCAATCTTTCAAGCTTCAACCTAAAATATTTACCTCAAGTTCAATCTTCAACTTACAATATTTAACTTTTTAAGTTCAATCTTTTACTTAAAATATTTAATTTAAGATCAATCTTTAAATTAAGGTATTTAACTTTACTTCAACCCTTAAGTGAAGATACTTAAGTTAAGGTATTTAACTTTAGTTCAATCTCTAAGTTAATGACACTTAAGTTAATGTATTTAATTTACATTCAATATTTAAGTTAAGATATTTAAGTTCAATCCTTAAATAAAGATTCTGAACTTAAATAAATAAGTTCAATATTTATGTAAAGATACTAAACTTAAAAAATAAGTTCCAGCTTCAAGTTAAATACTTCAACTTAAGTTCGATCTTCAACTTAAGATATTTAATTTAAGTTCAATCCTCAACTTAAAATATTTAACTTAAGTTCAATCTCTAAGTTAAGGTATTTAATTTAGTTTCAGTCTTAAAATACATTTCAAACACAACATTCATCTTCGAATTACAAATATTAAATGTTACATAAAAAACTTTTACACATATTTGCATTGCATATTCGTCTCACACATAAACTTTACTATACAGAAAATGTTACAGAAATAATTCTTAGACCACTGTGTAGATGTTATCTTGTACAAAGCTCGCAATTATCCATTATAAAATTCATTATTGCAGTTTATTAACGTAATAACGTAAAGAGTATGAATACCAACGGATAATAATTAAACATATCACTCTAAAAGTCAGTTAATTAGCAAATTTCCTATACAATGTACCTCTCTCTCTGATATTCTCTGATATTCTCTGATATTCACACGAGAAAGAAGCAAAGAATCAATCGTCCAACATTCTCGCTTCGTTACTTTCATTTAGGGGAGTGGAAATTTACGACTGAGAACGTTTTCAAGTACAGCAGAAGCTCGAGGAGCAGCATTGCACGCAACGTGCTCGTCTGCGCTGGTCGAAGGGCGAGCAGCAGAGTCGTCGAGGCGAGAACGAATCGAGGAAGCAACACGTGCTTTCGTTGGACACCAATTCACGGATGAACGGTCGCGAAGAACGCTCTGAAATTGAAAGGAGCTATACAGAAGCGGTTTTGGCTCATGACGGATCAATACTGCTGGCATCCGGTTCCTCTCTGACGACAGTTGCACTTCACGACCTTCCAACAGCCGCTAACAGTGGGCTGTTAGTAACTAAGATTGAACTTAAGTTAAATATTTGAAGTTGAAGATTGAACTTAAGCTAAATATTTTAACTAGAAGATTGAACTTCTTCAAGTTTAGTATTTTTACATAAAGACTGAACTAAAGTTAAATACCTTAACTTAAGTATCTTAACTTAAAGGTTGAATTTAAGTTAAATCCTTTCACTTAAGGATTGAACTTAAGCTAAATATTTTAACTAGAAGATTGAACTTCTTTAAGTTTAGTATTTTTACATAAAGACTGAACTGAAGTTAAATACCTTAATTTAGAGATTGAATTGAAGTTAAATACCTTAATTTATGTATTTGAATTTAAATTAAATACCTTAATTTATAGATTTAATTTAAATTAAGTACCTTAACTTAAGGATTGAACTTAAGCTAAATATTTTAACTAGAAGATTGAACTTCTTTAAGTTTAGTATTTTTACATAAAGACTGAACTAAAGTTAAATACCTTAATTTAGAGATTGAATTGAAGTTAAATACCTTAATTTATGTATTTGAATTTAAATTAAATACCTTAATTTATAGATTTAATTTAAATTAAGTACCTTAACTTAAAGATTGAACTTAAATTAAATATTTTAAGTTGAAGATTGAACTTAAGCTAAATATTTTAACTAGAAGATTGAACTTCTTTAAGTTTAGTATTTTTACATAAAGACTGAACTAAAGTTAAATACCTTAACTTAAGTATCTTAACTTAAAGGTTGAATTTAAGTTAAATACCTTCACTTAAGGATTGAACTTAAGCTAAATATTTTAACTAGAAGATTGAACTTCTTTAAGTTTAGTATTTTTACATAAAGACTGAACTAAAGTTAAATACCTTAATTTAGAGATTGAACTGAAGTTAAATACATTAACTTAAAGATTGAACTAAAGTTAAATACCCTACCTTAAAGATTGAATTTGAGTTAAACATTTTAAGTTGAAGATTCAACTTATGTTAAATACCTTAACTTAAAGATTGAATTTAAGTGAATTACTTTAACTTAAAGATTGAACTCATTTCAGTTTAGTATTTTTACATAAAGATTGAACTAAAGTTAAATACCTTAACATCAGTATCTTAACTTAAAAGTTGAACTGAAGTTAAATACCTTAACTTAAAGATTGAACCAAAGTTAAATACTCTACCTTAAAGATTGAATTTGAGTTAAATATTTTAAGTTGAAGATTGAACTAAAGTTAAATACCATAACTTAAAAAGTGAACGTACTTATTTAAAAGTTTAGTATTTTTACTTAAAGATTGATCATTTTTAAGTTTGATATCCTTACTTTAAAGATTGAACTTATTTAAGTTTAGTATTTTTACATAAAGACTGAACTGAAGTTAAATACCTTAATTTAGAGATTGAATTGAAGTTAAATACCTTAATTTATGTATTTGAATTTAAATTAAATACCTTAATTTATAGATTTAATTTAAATTAAGTACCTTAACTTAAGGATTGAACTTAAGCTAAATATTTTAACTAGAAGATTGAACTTCTTTAAGTTTAGTATTTTTACATAAAGACTGAACTAAAGTTAAATACCTTAATTTAGAGATTGAATTGAAGTTAAATACCTTAATTTATGTATTTGAATTTAAATTAAATACCTTAATTTATAGATTTAATTTAAATTAAGTACCTTAACTTAAAGATTGAACTTAAATTAAATATTTTAAGTTGAAGATTGAACTTAAGCTAAATATTTTAACTAGAAGATTGAACTTCTTTAAGTTTAGTATTTTTACATAAAGACTGAACTAAAGTTAAATACCTTAACTTAAGTATCTTAACTTAAAGGTTGAATTTAAGTTAAATACCTTCACTTAAGGATTGAACTTAAGCTAAATATTTTAACTAGAAGATTGAACTTCTTTAAGTTTAGTATTTTTACATAAAGACTGAACTAAAGTTAAATACCTTAATTTAGAGATTGAACTGAAGTTAAATACATTAACTTAAAGATTGAACTAAAGTTAAATACCCTACCTTAAAGATTGAATTTGAGTTAAACATTTTAAGTTGAAGATTCAACTTATGTTAAATACCTTAACTTAAAGATTGAATTTAAGTGAATTACTTTAACTTAAAGATTGAACTCATTTCAGTTTAGTATTTTTACATAAAGATTGAACTAAAGTTAAATACCTTAACATAAGTATCTTAACTTAAAAGTTGAACTGAAGTTAAATACCTTAACTTAAAGATTGAACCAAAGTTAAATACCCTACCTTAAAGATTGAATTTGAGTTAAATATTTTAAGTTGAAGATTGAACTAAAGTTAAATACCTTAACTTAAAGATTGAACTTAAATTAAATACCATAACTTAAAAAGTGAACGTACTTATTTAAAAGTTTAGTATTTTTACTTAAAGATTGATCATTTTTAAGGTTGATATCCTTACTTTAAAGATTGAACTTATTTAAGTTTAGTACCTTTACTTAAAGATTGACCTTAAGTTAAATATTTTAGCTTGAAGATTGAACTTACTTAAATTATAAATATCTTTAATGGTTCAACTTACCAATACCTTAATTTATAGATTTAATTTAAATTAAGTACCTTAACTTAAAGATTGAACTTAAATTAAATATTTTAAGTTGAAGATTGAACTTAAGTTAAAATATTTAACTTGAAGCTGGGTCTTATTTTTTAAGTTTAGTATCTTTACATAAATATTGAACTTATTTATTTAAGTTCAGTTTCTTTATTTAAGGATTGAACTTAAATATCTTAACTTAAAGATTGAATTTAAATTAAATACCTTAACTTAAGTATCTTAACTTAGAGATTGAACTAAGGTTAAATACCTTAACTTAAGTATCTTCACTTAAAGATTGAATTAAAGTTAAATACCTTAATTTAAAGATTGAATTTAAGTTAAATACCTTAATTTATAGATTTAATTTAAATTAAGTACCTTAACTTAAAGATTGAACTTAAATTAAATATTTTAAGTTGAAGATTGAATTTAAGTTAAATACTTTAACTTGAAGATGGAACTTATTTTTTAAGTTTAATATCTTTATATAAATATTGAACTTATTTGTTTAAGTTCAGTATCTTAACTTAATGATTGAATTTTTTAAAGCTAAGTATTTTAACTTAAAGATTGAATTTATTTAAGTTAAGTATCATTAAAGTACAATTTACTCAAAGATTGAACTTCTTTAAGTTTATTATCTTTACTTGAAGACTGAACCTCCTTCTTTAAATTTAGTATTTTTACTTAAAGATTGAACTTGCTTCTTTAAGTTTAGTATCTTTACTTAAAGATTGAGCTTATCGAAGTTTAGTATCTTTACTTAAAGAGTGAACTTATTTAAATTTAATATCTTTAAGTAAGATTGAACTTAAATTAAATATTTTAAGTTGAAGATTGAACTTAAGGTAAATATCTTAAGTAGAGGATGAAGCTTAAGTTGAGTATCTTAACTTAAAGATTGAATTTATTTAAATTAAGTACCTTTAAAGTACAAATTACTTACAGATTGAACTTTTTTAAGTTTATTAACTTTGCTTAAAGACTGAACTTCCATCTTTAAGTTTAATATCTTTCCTTAAAGATCGAGCTCACTTAAGTTCAGGATCTTTACTTAAAGAGTGATCTTACTTAAATTTAACATCTTGACATAAAGATTGAACTTAAGTTAAATACCTTAACTTAAAGTAATAGTTTCAATCAAAATACAATTTAAAACACCCAAGAAGACATACATCTTCACTAGAAATCAACGATAATCGTCAGAAATTTTATTCAGAGCACCATCTACCCAACTCCATACAGAGCAGCATTAATAATTCGGTATAGCTGTCGAAACACTCTACTTTTCAAGCAAATGTACTCTATTTTAAGAGGGACGGAGAAGCTGTAGAGAAATCGTAGATGCTCGTCGAACAGAAAAATATGAGGACGCGTTTGGATTCGAGATCAGCTCGCTTCGAGTTCGTCGTTTACCCTCTGCCCTATTTCCTGGGATATGGGTCACCGAGTTCAGCAACCCCCTGTGGCCAGGTCGACCGCTCTACAGGGTTGATCTGAATAAAATTTATCCGATGAACCTGGCCACCATAATTTTATCTCGACCCAGTTTGCGTTCGACCTTTTTTTCTTTTTTTTTTGCTTTTCTCATCGTGACCCAACGTGGTCAGTTCTTCTTATACTTAAGATTGAAGTTAAGATTAGTGTGTTGAATTAAAGATTAAACTGAAATGGGGATACTAAACTTAAATGAATTCAATCTTTAAGTTAAGATACTTACTAAGTTCAATTTTTCAGAGAAAATATTTAATTTAAGTTGAATCTTTAAGTTAATGTATTTAACTTAAGTCAATTTTTAAGTAAAGATACCAAACTTAAAGAAGTTCAACCTCTAAGTTAAGGTATTTAACTTAAATTCATCACCCAACGTGGTCAGTTCTTTTTATACTTAATATATTGATGTGTCTTGGTTTAAAGTTGTAATAAAAATTAGTATTTTAGCTTAAGTATCTTAAGTTAAAGATTGAACTTAAGAGGAGTATCTTAAATTAAAGATTGAACTTAAATGAAGGTACTAAACTTAAATAAATTCAATCTTTAAATTAAGATACTCATCTTAAGTTCAATCTTCAAGTTAAAATATTTCACTTAAGTTCAATTTTTAAGTTAACATACTTAAGTTCAATTTTTAAGTTAATGTATTTAACTTAAGTTCAATCGTCAAGTTAAAATATTTAAGCTAAATTCAACCTTTAACTTGAGACACTTAACTTAAGTTTTATCTTTAACTTGAGAGACTTAACTGAAGTTGAACCATTAAAGATATTTATAATTTAAGTAAGTTCAATCTTCAAGCTAAAATATTTAACTTAAGGTCAATCTTTAAGTAAAGGTACTAAACTTAAATAAGTTCAATCTTTAAAGTAAGGATATCAACCTTAAAAATGATCAATCTTTAAGTAAAAATACTAAACTTTTAAATAAGTACGTTCACTTTTTAAGTTATGGTATTTAATTTAAGTTCAATCTTTAAGTTAAGGTATTTAACTTTAGTTCAATCTTCAACTTAAAATATTTAACTCAAATTCAATCTTTAAGGTAGGGTATTTAACTTTGGTTCAATCTTTAAGTTAAGTATTTCACTTAAATTCGATCTTTCAATTAAGGTATTTAACATAAGTTGAATCTTCAACTTAAAATATTTAACTCAAATTCAATCTTTAAGGTAGGGTATTTAACTTTAGTTCAATCTTTAAGTTAAGGTATTTAACTTCAGTTCAACTTTTAAGTTAAAATACTTATGTTAAGGTATTTAACTTTAGTTCAATCTTTATGTAAAAATACTAAACTGAAATGAGTTCAATCTTTAAGTTAAAGTAATTCACTTAAATTCAATCTTTAAGTTAAGGTATTTAACATAAGCTGAATCTTCAACTTAAAATATTTAACTCAAATTCAATCTTTAAGGTAGGGTATTTAACTTTAGTTCAATCTTTAAGTTAAGGTATTTAACTTCAGTTCAACTTTTAAGTTAAGATACTTATGTTAAGGTATTTAACTTTAGTTCAATCTTTATGTAAAAATACTAAACTTAAATGAGTTCAATCTTTAAGTTAAAGTAATTCACTTAAATTCAATCTTTAAGTTAAGGTATTTAACATAAGCTGAATCTTCAACTTAAAATATTTAATTTAAGTCCAATCTTTAAGTTAAGGTATTTAATTTAAATTCAGTTTATAAATTAAGGTATTTAACTTAAATTCAATCTTTAAATAAAGGTATTTAACTTTAGTTCAATCTTTAAGTTAAGGTATTTAACTTCAGTTCAACTTTTAAGTTAAGATACTTATGTTAAGGTATTTAACTTTAGTTCAATCTTCATGTAAAAATACTAAACTTAAATGAGTTCAATCTTTAAGTTAAAGTAATTCACTTAAGTTCAATCTTTAAGTTAAGGTATTTAACTTTAGTTCAATCTTCAACTTAAAATATTTAACTCAAATTCAATCTTTAAGGTAGGGTATTTAACTTTAGTTCAATCTTTAAGTTAAGGTATTTAACTTCAGTTCAACTTTTAAGTTAAGATACTTATGTTAAGGTATTTAACTTTAGTTCAATCTTTATGTAAAAATACTAAACTGAAATGAGTTCAATCTTTAAGTTAAAGTAATTCACTTAAATTCAATCTTTAAGTTAAGGTATTTAACATAAGCTGAATCTTCAACTTAAAATATTTAACTCAAATTCAATCTTTAAGGTAGGGTATTTAACTTTAGTTCAATCTTTAAGTTAAGGTATTTAACTTCAGTTCAACTTTTAAGTTAAGATACTTATGTTAGGGTATTTAACTTTAGTTCAATCTTTAAGTAAACATACTAAGCTTAAATAAGTTCAGTATTTAACTTAAAGATACTAAACTTAAATAAGTTTAATCTTCAAGTTATATTATTAAATTTAACTTCAATTTTCAACTAAAAATATTTAACTGAAATGAGTTCAATCTTTAAGTTAAAGTAATTCACTTGAATTCAATCTTTAAGGTAGGGTATTTAATTGAAGTTAAGACGCTCTGCGAGTTCTTCCTTAAACGCGGAAGGAGTACTCGCGTGCCAGAATTTCCTGTCCACCGCTGGCGATTGTCGATGATTCATCCAACGGAATTTGGTCAAAATTTGTCACCAACCGTTGTTGGCAACCGAGGATTTTTCATCGAAACGGTAAATCACCAGCAGCGCACCGGAACTTCGATGGACGCGCGTGTTTCTTCTATAAATATCGAGCGGCGAGCCGCGTTCAGCTGCGCTTCCGGTGTTCCTTCACGCTACTTCGAAACGAGTAAAGCATCAGCTATTTTTCTGTTTTTTTTTTTTTTTTTTTTTTTTTAATAAAAAAAACGAGAAGCGTCTTAAGAAATATTTAAAATTGATCCAAAACCACTGTTTTCCTTTGTTTTATATTATATATCTTGTTCACAGCTCTTTGATTGCCATTATAAGCATTAGCTATTTTTTTTTTTGTTTTCTAAATGAGGAAAACGAGAAGCGTCTTAAGAAATATTTAAAATTGATCCAAAACCACTGTTTTCCCTTCTTTTATATTATATATCTTGTTCACAGCTCTTTGATTGCCATGATAAGCATCAGCTATTTTTTTTTTTTTGTTTTCTAAATGAGGAAAACGAGAAGCGTCTTAAGAAATATTTAAAATTGATCCAAAACCACTGTTTTCCCTTCTTTTATATTATATATCTTGTTCACAGCTCTTTGATTGCCATTATAAGCATCAGCTATTTTTTTTTTTGTTTTCTAAATGAGGAAAACGAGAAGCGTCTTAAGAAATATTTAAAATTGATCCAAAACCACTGTTTTCCCTTCTTTTATATTATATATCTTGTTCACAGCTCTTTGATTGCCATGATAATCATTAGCTATTTTTTTTCTTTTTTTTTTTAACTAAAGAAAACGAGAAGCTTCTTAAGAAATATTTAAAATTGATCCAAAACCACTGTTTTCCCTTCTTTTATATTATATATCTTGTTCACAGCTCTTTGATTGCCATGATAAACATTAGCTATTTTTTTTCTTTTTTTTTTAACTAAAGAAAACGAGAAGCTTCTTAAGAAATATTTAAAATTGATCCAAAACCACTGTTTTCCCTTCTTTTATATTATATATCTTGTTCACAGCTCTTTGATTGCCATGATAATCATTAGCTATTTTTTTTCTTTTTTTTTTTAACTAAAGAAAACGAGAAGCGTCTTAGGAAATATTTAAAATTGATCCAAAACCACTGTTTTCATCTTTCTTTACATTGCATATCTTGTTCACAGCTCTTTGATTGCCATGATAAGATGCCAAACTCCTTCCAGACACTATATTAATAATAATCAGAGCTGAAGGCGTAATAATTATAGCGTTGCAATGAATTTTGTGGTTTATCAGGCTTAAGTTAAACATCTTAACTTATATTCAATCTTTAACTTCAAATATTTAAGTTAAGTTCAATCTTTAAGTTAGGGTATTTAACTTAACTTCAATCTTTAAGTTAAGATATTTGATTTACAGTTCAGTCTTCAACATAAAATACATAATTTAAGTTCAATCTTTAAGTTAGAGTATTTAACTTAACTTCAATCTTTAAGTCAAGATACTTGATTTACAGTTCAATCTTCAGCTTAAAAATATCTGACTTAAATTCACTCTTTAAGTTGAGGCATTTTATTTACAGTTCAATCTTCAACTTAAAATATTTAACTCAAGTTCAGCCTTTAAGTTAAGATATTTAAGTTCAATCTTCAGCTTAAAACACTTAACTTAAGTTCAATTTTTAAGTTAATGTATTTAACTTAAGTTCAATCTTTAAGTAAAGATACTAAATTTAAAGCAGTTCAACCTCTAAGTTAAGGTATTTAACTCGAATTCATCACCTAATGCAGTCAGCTCTTCTTATTCTTAACATATTGAACTGAAGTACCCTAAGTTTATTTTGACTTAAGTATTTTAAGTTAAAGATTGAACTTGGGAGGAGTATCTTAAATTAAACATTGAATTGAAATTAAGATACTGAACTCGAATAAGTTCAGCCTTTAAGTTAAGATAATCAAGTTCAATCTGTAAGTTCAGGTATTTAACTTCACTGCAATCTTTAAGTTAAACTGCTGCTCCAGAAAGTTTCTAACGAAGCGAAGAAATTTTCTGTGGCAGCACACCCCTGGTGATTTCAGCGACGAGCCGCCACTGTGCCAGAGTAGGATATTCCGCAGGAGGCGGGATATTTGGGGGTGGTTTGAGGCCGCCAGGGGGGTACAGTTCAGTTTAGCGATACGTGCCAGTCCGATGCACCTCTTGTCGCCATGGAAACGACCTACTCTCCCTGGACAGACGCAACGGCCACGCTCTCCGCGTGTTAAACATTCGAATAAGGATATCTCGCTGCGCTTCGAGCCTCTTTTTCCTTTTTTTCTTCTCTTCACTTAACTCGCCCTGGCGAAACCATTCCTCTTCGTCGACCAATCGTCCTGGACGTTGAAGCCTTCGCAGGATAACATCCTTTGGATTGAAAATTTTGTGTCTTATTTGTAAGAGAAAAAGATTGTTGAGGGTTCGTTGCTAGATTTTATTTGTAAATATTAAGAAATTCTTGGGATTAAGTTAAATGTATTAATTTAGAGTTAGAATTGAGTGTTTTTAGCTTGAAGATTGAACTTAAGAGAAAGGTTTTAACGTAGGGATTAAACTTAAGTTAATTATCTTAAGTGTAAATAAAAGATAAATGTTAAGGAATGCTTCTTAAGTTAAAGATTAAGTTAAATATCCTAACTTGAAGTTAGAATTGAGTATCTCAGCTTGAAGATTGAACTTAAGAGAAATTTTTAACGTAAGGATTACACTTAAGTTTATTATTTCAAGTATAAATAATAGATAAATGTTAAGAAATTCTTCTTAAGTTAAAAATTAAGCTATATATCCTAATTGAAAGTTAAAGTTCTGTATCGTAGCTTAAAGATTGAAGTTAAGTCAAATGTTTTAACTCTTCACCCTTCTCTTGATAATCAGGCTTTTTTTACTATTATAAAAATTGCAAAATTCACAGATTCACCCTTTGCACTCGAATATTTCTCAATTTTGTTGCTGAAAACTCTTTACTATCTAAAGTATTTTATGTTTTATTAACATTTTGTGGAAATACTGGGTGCTGTGGTTCCACAGTGCCTTTCTTATTAAACACAGAGGTCCTCGTTTTGCTACTTGAGACACAATGCAACCCTTTGCACTCCAATATTTCTCAATTTTGCTAAAAACTCTTTACTATCTGAAGTATTTTATGTTTTATTAACATTTTGTGGAAATACTGGGTGCTGTGGTTCCACAGTGCCTTTCTTATTAAACACAGTTCCTCGTTTTACTATTTGAGACACAATGCAACCCTTTGCACTTCAATATTTCTCAATTTTGCTAAAAACTCTTTACTATCTAAAGTATTTTATGTTTTGTTAACATTTTGTGGAAATACGAGGTGCTGTGGTTTCACAGTGCCCCCCTTATTAAACGTAATATCTCATTATACTGCTTGGAACGCAATTCGACCGTTGACACTCCAATATTTATCAATTTTGTTGCCAAAAACTCTTTACTATCTAAAGTGTTTCATGTTTTATTAACATCTTGTGGAAATATGGGGTGCTGTGGTTCCACAGTTCCCCAAGTCGCTCCCTTATTAAACATAATGCCTTGTTATGCTACTAGGGACACAATGCAACCCTTTTCACTCGAATATTGATCAATTGTGTTGCTAAAAACCACTTAACCATTTAAAGTATTTCATGTTTTGTTAACATCTTGTGGAAATATGGGGTGCTGTGGCTCCACAGTGCCTCCCTTACTAAACATAATGCCTCGTCATACTTCTCAGATCACAGTTCAACCCTTCACGATTCAATATTCATCAATTTTGTTGCCAAAATCTAGTTAGTATCAAAGTCTACATCTAAGTTTTATGTTTCTTGTGAAAAATACGGGGTGCTGTGGTTCCACAGTGCCTCCCTTATTAAACATAATGCCTTCTTACGCTACTTGGAACACAATTCAACCTTTCACGCCCCAATATTGATCAATTTTGTTGCAAAAAACTTGTTAGTATCAAAGTCTACATCTAAGTTTTATGTTTCTTATGAAAATACGGGGTGCTGTGGTTCCACAGTGCCTTCCTTATTAAACATAATGCCTCGTTATACTTCTTAGATCGCAGTTCAACCCACCACACCCGAATTTTGATCAATTTTGTTGCTAAAAACTCTTTACCATCTAAAGTATTTCATGTTTTATTAACATCTTGTGGAAACGCGGGGTGCTGTGGTTCCACAGTGTCTCCCTTATAAAACATAATGCCTCGATATGTTACGTGAGACACAATGCAACCATTTACGCTCCAATATTGATCAATTCTGTTGCTAAACACTTTTTAGTATCTAAGTCTACATCTAAGTTTCATGTTATATTAACATCTTGTGGAAATACGGGGTGCTGTGGTTCCACAGTGCCTCCAATTATTAATTAGAATGCCTCATTATACTACTTGGAACGTAATTCAACTCTTCACGCCTCAATATTCCTCAATTTTCTTGCGAAAAACTCTTTACTATCCAAAGTGTCTCATGTTTTGTTAATATTTTGTGGAAATACAGAGTGCTGTGATTCCACAGTGCCTCCAATTATTAATTAGAATGCCTCATTATACTACTTGGAACGTAATTCAACTCTTCACGCCTCAATATTCCTCAATTTTGTTGCGAAAAACTCTTTACTATCCAAAGTGTCTCATGTTTTGTTAACATTTTGTGGAAATACAGGGTGCTGTGATTCCACAGTGCCTCCAATTATTAATTAGAATGCCTCATTATACTACTTGGAACGTAATTCAACTCTTCACGCCTCAATATTTCTCAATTTTCTTGCCAAAAACTCTTTACTATCCAAAGTGTCTCATGTTTTTTTTAACATTTTGTGAAAATACGGGGTGCTGTGGCTGCACAGTGCCAAAAGCTCGCCGCCACTGGCCTGGCCGCCTCCTCCACCAGGTCAACCCTCCGCCAGGAATTAGGTCGCCTCCTGGAATTGGGTTTCACGACCCAGTCCCGCGAAAAATCCTCCTCTCGACTGGTCGTGCCAACCGATCTGGTCCATTCGTTCCAAGGCCAGGCTTCAAGCGAGACCCCAGTTAATTCCTACGCGTCAAAAACCAAGTGATTAATTAACATTCGTCCTGGTGATTAATTCTGTTCCGCTGATAATAGCCGACCTGGTTCAACGAGACGGTTTTTTGCCTCCAAGCTGAGCAATAGCTCCACGATTGTTCCTCAGAGGGTGGCCAGGGCCACCAAAAGAGGCTGATGGTGTTAATGGTTGTCGATGTAGCGTTTACTTAAGGCTGGATTTATGGGCATTTCTTGGTTCTTGGCACGTGGCTGTTCAACGCCTGAAATGAAAGCATATTTTCCTTAGAAATTTAGGTAAAATGCATGCAATTTGATTGTGCTTCTTAGTAACAAAATTGAGAAATATTGAGGCGTGAAGAGTTGCATGGCGTTCCAAGTAGTATAATGAGGCATTATATTTAATAATAGAGGCACTGTGGAACCACAGCACCCCATATTTCGACAAGATATTAATAAATGAGAACGAAACATGAAACACTTTAGATAGTAAAGAGCTTTTAGCAACAAAATTGAGAAATATTGGAATGCAAAGGGTTGAATTGCGATCTAAGTAGCATGAGAAGGCATTATATTTAATAATGAAGGCACTGTGGAACCACAGCACCCCGTATTTCCACAAGAAATATGAAACTTAGATGTAGACTTTGATACTAACAAGTTTTTTTGCAACGAAATTATGAACATTATAAACTTAAGAATGAGAAGGGAATGTTTAGAAGTATTAAGGGATTTTAAATATAATAAATTAATATTTAATCTCACAAGCAAATGAAATTCTAGATCTAACAGAGGATTAAAGGATTTTATTCTGTTAAAAAGAACTGGAGAGAAGAAGAGCATAGTTTATAAAAAAAATAATAAATTGTATTTAAGATATAATGTCATAGTAATTAAAGAATTTTGGAATCTTAAGGATGAAGAGGGAATGTGAGACTTTATATTATTTAATAATGTTTTAATGCTGGTATTGTTTTTTTTTTTTTTTTTTTTAATCTTTGGAAAACTCTTTTAAAAGGTAGCTGAGATAAAAGGTAAATTGAGATAAGTTTGATGGTTTTGTCTATTCAAAAGATATAATATATTTAATTTAATCTAATTTTTTCAATCTTTAAGTAAAGGTATTAAACTTAAATAAATTCAATCTTTGAGTTAAGGTATTTAATTTAAGCTTAATCTTTAAGTAAAGATACTAAATTAAAATAAGTTTCATCTTTAAATTAAAATATTTAACTTTAATTCAATCTTTAAGTTAAAAAACTTAAGTTAAGGTATTTAACTTTAATTCAATCTTCAAGCTAAATATATAACTTAAGTTTAATCTTCGAATTAAAATATTTAACTTCAATTCAATTTTTAAGTTAAGATACTTAAGTTCAATTTTTATGGAAAGATGTTAAATTTAAATAAGTTCAATCTTTAAGTGAAGATACTAAACTTAAATAAGTTCAATCTTTAAGTTAAAGTATTTAACTTAAGTTCAATTTTCAAGTAAAGCTATTTAACTTAATTTCAATCTTTAAATTAAGAAAACTTCTCTATGAAAGTTCATAGAAAACTTTTTACAAAAAATTCCTGAACAAAAGACAAACTCATTCATCTAAATCGAAAAAAATTTCTTAGATCTACAATCCAAAACTCGATTATGCTCTAATACCAAAAACCAGGCCACACTAATCAATTACCACCCTCCATCTCTCAGCCAAACAAAATTCTAATAACAGAGGATCAAAGGAGAGACCAGCAGAGAAAAAAGTATATACTTTATCTTTAGTTCAATCTTCAGGTTAAAATACTTAAGTTAGGGTATTTAGCTTTAGTCCAATCTTCAAGTTAAGGTATTTAACTTAAATAATTAAGTTCAATCTTTAAATAAAGATACGAAATTTAACTAAGTAAGTTCAATTCTTAAGTTAACATTGAACTTAAATAAATTCAGTCTTTAAGTAAAGCTACTAAACTTGAATAAGTTCAATCTTTAAGTAAAGATACCAAATTTAACTAAGTAACTTCAATTTTTAAGTAAAGATACCAAATTTAACTAAGTAACTTCAATTTTTAAGTAACGATACTAAACTTAAATAAGTTCAATCTTCAAGTTAAAGTATTTAACTTAAGTTTAATCTTCAAGTTGAGGTACTTAACTTAAGTTCAATGTTTAAGTTAACATTGAACTTAAATAAGTTGTATCTTTAAGTAAAGCTACTAAACTTAAGTAAAGATACTTAAGTTCAATCTTTGTGGAAAGATACTAAACTTAAATAAGTTCAATCTTCAAGTTAAGGTATTTAACTTAAGTTCAATGTTAACTTATTTTTAACTACTTAAATATAACTAACTGTTATTCAGTTAAAAGTAATTTAGATAAAGAAAAGACTAATTTACAAAAAATACCTGAACAAGTCAACTAAAATTTAATTAGCCTTCTTATATCTACAATCCAAAACTCGATTATCCTCTAATACCAAAAACTAGGCCACGCTAATCAATTACCACCCTCCACCTCTCAGCCAAACAAAATTCTAATAACAGAGGATCAAAGGAGAGACCAGCAGAGAAAAAAGTAAATACTTTATCTTTAGTTCAATCTTCAGGTTAAAATACTTAAGTTAGGGTATTTAACTTTAGTCCAATCTTCAAGTTAAGGTATTTAACTTAAGTTCAATGTTAACTTATTTTTAACTACTTAAATATAACTAACTGTTATTCAGTTAAAAGTAATTTAGATAAAGAAAAGACTAATTTACAAAAAATACCTGAACAAGTCAACTAAAATTTAATTAGCCTTCTTATATCTACAATCCAAAACTCGATTATCCTCTAATACCAAAAACTAGGCCACGCTAATCAATTACCACCCTCCACCTCTCAGCCAAACAAAATTCTAATAACAGAGGATCAAAGGAGAGACCAGCAGAGAAAAAAGTAAATACTTTATCTTTAGTTCAATCTTCAGGTTAAAATACTTAAGTTAGGGTATTTAACTTTAGTCCAATCTTCAAGTTAAGGTATTTAACTTAAGTTCAATGTTAACTTATTTTTAACTACTTAAATATAACTAACTGTTATTCAGTTAAAAGTAATTTAGATAAAGGAAAGACTAATTTACAAAAAATACTTGAACAAGTCAACTAAAATTTAATTAGCCTTCTTATATCTACAATCCAAAACTCGATTATCCTCTAATACCAAAAACTAGGCCACGCTAATCAATTACCACCCTCCACCTCTCAGCCAAACAAAATTCTAATAACAGAGGATCAAAGGAGAGACCAGCAGAGAAAAAAGTAAATACTTTATCTTTAGTTCAATCTTCAGGTTAAAATACTTAAGTTAGGGTATTTAACTTTAGTCCAATCTTCAAGTTAAGGTATTTAACTTAAGTTCAATGTTAACTTATTTTTAACTACTTAAATATAACTAACTGTTATTCAGTTAAAAGTAATTTAGATAAAGGAAAGACTAATTTACAAAAAATACCTGAACAAGTCAACTAAAATTTAATTAGCCTTCTTATATCTACAATCCAAAACTCGATTATCCTGCTAATACCCAAAACTAGGCCACGCTAATCAATTACCACCCTCCACCTCTCAGCCAAACAAAATTCTAATAACATAGGATCAAAGGAGGGACCAGCAGAAGATTGTTTGCAAAACGTGATGGCCAGGTATCAGATAAACCGTGCTCAAACTTCCGTTTTCGTCTCGCCCACGGAAGGAGCTCGATGTCGCTATCGATGTCCTCTGGCCTGATTCAGGATGCGTCATCGGGAGGAATAGCCTGGGGCAGTCGCGTGTCGGAAGCCAATCAAACAGTCTGAAAGCAAAAAGTAGCTCAGAGGACGTAACACAGAGACTTTTTAACCTTCGACAGCCTTGCGTGTGCGAGAAACGCTGTAAATCGTGCATCAATGTTCGTTTTCTATGGCGTGGATAACCCAGTTCGCGGTTCGAACGTGGACACCGTGTATTATTCCAGGGGATGGCAGAGGTGCACGACCCAGTTTACGCTTGGGCGTGTTATATAGGTCATAGACACCATTCGCAGCCGTGCGCGACGCGTACGCATACTGTCGCGCGCACAGGGCCGCGCGCGTAGCTATAGTCGCCCTGTGCCTTCTGCCCCCTCTCCTCGCCGCCCCTGCTACTCTCGCGAGGGGCGCTCGTGATTTGCGAGCGCGCGATCCTGCGAATATGGGTCGCGAAAGTTTCACACACGACCTATATTATATATTCGAGTTCGATCTCTTCTTTGTGAGTTGTTGGGTCAATATTTTTTCTTTTTTCTTTTTTTTTTTTTTTGGAAGGTTGTTAACCTATATTATATGACCTATATTATATATATTCGAGTTCGATCTCTTCTTTGCGATTTGTTGGGTCAATATTTTTTTTTTTTTTTTTTAGAAGGTTGTTAATCTTCTTAAGTTTCATACACGACCTGTATTCGAGTTCGACCTCTTCTTTGTGAGTTGTTGGAAGAATTAGCTGAACTTTTGGGTGAATATTTCTTTTTTTCTTTTTTTCTTTTTACAAGGTTGTTAATCTTCATTTTTGTAATTAAAGGAGGAGCCACGCGCACTACATTCGTGAGAAGGGCTCGTGATTTGCGAACGTGTGATCCTGCGAATATGGGTCGCAAAAGTTTCACACACGACCTATATTATGTGTGTATTCGAGTTTGATTTCTTCTTTGCGAATTGTTGGGTGAATATATTTTTTTTTTTTCTATTTAGAAGGTTGTTAATCTTCTTAAGTTCAGTTTCACACACGAACTATATTATGTATTCGAGTTCGATTTCTTGGGTGAATTAGCTGAAGTTTTGGGTAAATATTTTTCTGTTTTCTTTTTAGCGTGAGCCTGCGAATATGGGTGGCGAAGAGTTTCACACACGACCTATATTATATATTCGAGTTCGATCTCTTCTTTGCGAGTTTTTGGGTGAATATATTTTTTCTTTTTTTTTCAGAAGCTTGTTAATTTTCTTCAGTTAAGTTTCACACATAACCTATATTATGTATTCGAGTTCGATCTCTTCTTTGCGATTTGTGGGTGAATATTTTTTCTTTTTGGAAGGTAGTTAACCTATATTGCATGTACATTCGAGTTCGATTTCTTCTTTGCGAATTGTTGGGTGAATATTTTTTTTTTTTAAGGTTGTTAATCTTCATTTTTGTAATCGAAGGAAGAGCGCGTGATCCTGCGAATATGGGTCGCGAAAAGTTAAGCTTCACACACGACCTATATTGTATGTATATTCGAGTTCGATCTCTTCTTTGCGAGTTTTTGAGTGAATTAGCTGAAGTTTTGGGTAAATATGTTTTTTTTTTCTTTTTAGCGTGATCCTGCGAATATGGATTGCGAAAAGTTTCACACACGACCTATATTGTATGTATATTCGAGTTCGATCTCTTCTTTGTGAGTTGTTGGGTCAATATTTTTTTTTTTTTTTTTAGAAGGTTGTTAATCTTCGTATTTGGAATTAAAGGAAGAGCGCGTGATCCTGCGAATATGGGTGGCGAAAAGTTTCACACACGACCTATATTATATGTCGAGTGTTATATTCGAGTTCGATTTCCCCTTTGCGAGGCGTTGGGTAAATATTTTTTTTTCCTTTTTAGAAGGTTGTTAATCTTCTTAGGTTAAGTTCGATCTCTTCTATGCGAGTTATTGGCTGAATTAGCTGAAGTTTTGGGTAAATATTTTTTTTTTTTTTTGTTTTTAGTGTGATCCTGCGAATATGGATTGCAAAAAGTTTCACACACGACCTATATTATGTATTCGAGTTCAATTTCTTGAGTTAATTAGCTGAAGTTTTGGGTAAATATTTTTCTTTTTTCTTTTTAGCGTGATCCTGCGAATATGGGTCGTGAAAAGTTTCACACACGACCTATATTATATGTGTATTCGAGTTCGATTTCTTCTTTGCGAGTTGTTAGGTGAATTAGCTGAACTTTTGGGTGAATATTTTTCCTTTTTTTTTTTTTAGAAGATTGTTAATCTTCATTTTTGTAATTAGAGGAAGTAGTAATGTTAAGATTGATGATAAGTTGGGTGGAGAAAGGAAAAATGTTGAGGCGTGGAGTTAATGTAAGGAACTAGTGATCTGAGAAGCACTGTTTTTAGAATCGCTGCTTTAAGAATCATTGCTCTAAGCACAACTGTTGTGAGAACTACTGTTTTAAAAAATAGTGCTTTAGGAAGCACTGCTCTAAGCACGACAGCTTTAAAAAACAATGCTTTAAGCACCACTGCTTTAAAAGACAATGTTTTAAGCACCACTGCTTTAAAAGACAATACTTTAAGCACCACTGCTCTAAGCATTACTGCTTTAAAAAAGCAATGCTTTAAGCACCACTGCTCTAAGCATTACTGCTTTAAAAAAGCAATGCTTTAAGCATCACTGCTCTAAGCACCACTGCTTTAAAAGACAATACTTTAAGCATCACTGCTCTAAACATTACTGTTTATAAAACAATGCTTTAAGCACCATTGCTCCAAGCATTACTGCTTTAAAAGACAATACTCTAAGCACGACAGTTTTAAAAAACAATGCTTTAAGCACCACTGCTTTAAAAGACAACGTTTTAAGCACCACTGCTTTAAAAGACAATACTTTAAGCACCACTGCCCAAAACATTACTGCCTATAAAACAAAGCTTTAAGCACCACTGCTTTAAGCATTACTGTTTTAAAAAAACAATGCTTTAAGCATCACTGCTCTAAGCACCACTGCTTTAAAAGACAATACTTTAAGCACCATTGCTCCAAGCATTACTGCTTTAAAAGACAATACTCTAAGCACGACAGCTTTAAAAAATAATGTTTTAAGCACCAGTGCTCTAAGCACGACAGCTTTAAAAAACAATGCTTTAAGCACCTCTGCTCCAAGCATTACTGCTTTAAAAAACAGTGCCCTAAAAATTACTGCGTTAAAAATCAGTGCTCCAAGCAGTACTGCTTTAAAAAACAGTGCTCCAAGCAGTACTGCTTTAAAAAACAGTGCTTCAAGAACCACTGCTTTAAAAACAGTGCTCTGAGGACCACTGCTTTAGAGAACAGTGCTTTAAGAATCATTGCTTTAAAAAACAGTGCTCTAAAAAGCACTGCTTTAAAAAACAGTGCCCTAAAAATTACTGCGTTAAAAATCAGTGCTCCAAACATTACTGCTTTAAAAAACAGTGCTCCAAGCAGTAGTGCTTTAAAAAACAGTGCTTCAAGAACCACTGCTTTAAAAACAGTGCTCTGAGGACCACTGCTTTAGAGAACAGTGCTTTAAGAATCATTGCTTTAAAAAACAGTGCTCTAAAAAGCACTGCTTTAATAAACAGTGCCCTAAGAACTATTGCTTTAAAAAACAGTGCTCTAAGGACCACTGCTTTAAGAACCACTAGAATTATTGCTTTAAAAAACAGTGCTCTAAAGACCACTGCTTTAGAAAATAGTGCTTTATGAACCACTGCTTTAAAAAACAGTGCTTTGAAAACTACTGCTTTAAAGAACAATGTTTTGAAAATTATTGCTCAAAAAACAATGCCTAGAAAACTACTGCTTTAAAAAACAATACCTTGAAAACTACTGCTTTGAAAAACAGTGCTCTGAAAAGCACTGTTTTAAAAAACTTTAAGAAACAATGTCCTGAAAACTACTGCTTTAAAAAACAGTGCCTTGAAAGCTACTGCTTCAAAAAACAATGTTTTGAAAATTATTGCTCAAAAAACAATGCCTAGAAAACTTCTGCTTTAAAAAACAATACCTTGAAAACTACTGCTTTAAAAAACAGTGCTCTGAAAAGCACTGTTTTAAAAAAACTTTAAGAAACAATGTCCTGAAAACTACTGCTTTAAAAAGCAATGCGTTAAAAACTACTGCTTCAAAAAACAGTGCTATAAAGAGCACTGCTTTGCAAAACAGTGCCCTAAGAACGATTGCTTTAAAAAACGATGCCCTTATAACTACTGCTTTAGCCAGAGCACTACTTTAAGACTCACTGCTTTAAGAGCAGTGCTTTAAGAAATCACTGCTCAAGATTTCCACGAACAAGAGGGTTTTACCAATATCTCGAAACGATTCTCTGGATTTTCATGCGAACGCCTGTGCACTTTTCCAAGGTTGAAAAGGGAAAACGAAGTGGGGTCGCCTGGAAAAGAATGAACGGGTCACAGATTTGATTAGCAAAAGCTCGCATGTGCATTCAGGGTTAATTCACAACCTTCAAATGCCCTACGATTGTGTGACCACCGCATATTTCGCCGTGGCTGCGATTGCATCGCACATTTTCACGAAAATCTGAACCGCGATATGCTGCATTTCCCTGTTGGATTAACGAGTCGCGACATTCTCACGAAACCTTTAAAAAAAGATCATGTAGATTAATCTAGATAGGTCAGAAGAGAGCAAACTGAAGTTTCTATTCTGTTAGAAAGATTTGGATCTGAAATGCAGCGTTTTTGGACTTAATTTTTCACCTCAAAGCCATTTATTGTAAAAAAAAGTCTGAAATGCAGCATTTCTGGACTTAATTTTTTACCTCAAAGACATTTATTCTAAAAAAAAATCTAAAATGCAGCATTTCTGGACTTAATTTTTCACCTCAAAGCCATTTATTCTAAAAAAAAATCTGAAATGCAGCATTTATGGACTTAATTTTTCATCTCAAAGCCATTTATTCTAAAAAAAATCTGAAATGCAGCATTTCTGGACTTAATTTTTCACTTCAAAGCCATTTATTCTAAAAAAAATCTGAAATGCAGCATTTCTGGACTTAATTTTTCACTTCAAAGCCATTTATTCTAAAAAAAAATCTGAAATGCAGCATTTGTGGACTTAATTTTTCACTTCAAAGCCATTTATTCTAAAAAAAAATCTGAAATGCAGCATTTTTCACCTCAAAGTCATTTATTCTTAAAAATAATCTGAAATGCAGCGTTTCTGGACTTCATTTTTCATCTCGAAGCCATTTACTCTAAAAAAAAAATTTTAATTTACTGTAGAATTTTAAATTATCTTTTGGAAGCAAATTGTTATTGTTAAACACTGTTTTTTACTAAGTTCTACAACTTCTCAAAGATTTTGAACATTCTACAGCCCTCAAAAACATTCTACACTCCCCAAAAGCATTTAATTCTTAACCACAATTAAACTTCCAATAGCTTCAATTTTCTGACTAAAAAAGAACAAATTTCTAAGTAATTTGTGCAATGAATCTCACGTGTGCGATCGAAATTCTAGAAAGGGCAGAAGAAAGCAAACTGAAGCTTCCATTCTGTTAGAAAAATTCAGATCTGAAATGCAGCATTTCTGGACTTAATATTTCACCTCAAAGCCATTTACTCTAAAAAAAAAAAATGTAGATTTACTGTAGAACCTTAAATCATCTTTTGGAAGACAATTATTACTGTTAAACCCTGTTTTTTACTCAATTCTACAACTTCTCAAAGATTTCTAACATTCTACAGCTTCCAGAAACATTTAATTTTCAAACACAACTAAGCTTCCAATAGTTTCCATTTTCTAACTAAAAAAGAACAAATTTCTCAAATTATCTTCTGGAAGACAATTATCATCGTTTAACCCTGTTTTTTACTCAATTCTACAACTTCTCAGAGATTTTGAACGTTCTACAGGCCCCAAAGACATTCTGCACCCTCCAAAACCATTTAATTCTGAAACACAACTGAGCTTCGATTTTCTGGCTAAAACAGAAAGAAATTTCCATCTAATTCGTGCAACGAATCTCGCGTGCGATCGAAATTCCCCGAAACAGCTCGTTTTCCGCATGGCTGTGCGATGATTCACGCAGGCCACCCGTTATATAGCCGCGAAACAGGCGCACGCGTGCGCTTCTCCCCACTCCTCCAATCTCTCAGTTCCCCAACTTCCCCCACCACTGCGCATTCTCGCGTTCTCTTTCGCTGGCTCGCACGCGTTCCACCCCCACTCTTCACTCTACCCCCACCACTCGAGTGCGTCGCGCGCGCTCGACCCGCGCGACTCCCTCTCAGTCTCTCGCGCGAGGCCGCCTCGACGCGACGTACTTCGCCGCGCGCAGGACTGTAGCTGGTCCAGGTCTCGTTTTTACGCGCTTCTCCCCCCCCTGTCTACGCGCCCTTCCGCACGGTAACAGAATTCGCTCTTCCATCGACCTTCCACCCGTTTATAACCCCGTTGGTGACCTCTGCGCGGCTCCAGCCAGCCCTGCTCGACGAAGATGCTCGAATCGCTGGAACATGGATTATCGTAGGTGGTCGTTGCTCGATACGAACGCCAGGAACAGAGTGTATTGCTATTTTCGAGACGCTGTGGAGCCTGGCCAACGCGCGCGTCCGGTTTGCACGCAACGAACCTGAGGGAGTCGAGGAGGGTGGAAGGTCGCGGCCAGACGCGATCCACGTAGATCCTTTCGCTGTGCCAGGTGGATCCAGCGGAAGACTTGCTCAGGATTCTTTTCAGCACTCTGGTCACGTGATAGATCGTACTTTGGTGGTTAAACGCTCGTGAATTCGATACACTGGGTGGTCTATTCAGACGCGATGGACGTCGAATGTTCGATGATCCAGCCGTGTTGTGGGTGCGATACTAATTGGCGATCTTAAGGCTCTTTTGAAGATTGTGTTGGGTGGATTTGGGGTTGGGCTTTTTATGTAACGTAAGTGGGAATTTTTAGTGTGGTTTTTTCTTTTTTTTTATGTTGTTGTGCACTGAGCTCTGTTTGGTTTTAGGGTTCTTCGAGCTACGAATGGAAAGAATAGTTTAATTGGTTTTATTATATTTAATGAAAGTTGTAGTTTTTTATTGAGTTTAGTAAATTTAAATTTTATTAAATTTAATGAAATTTAATACAATTTTACCAGATTGTAGAATTTGTAAAATTTGAATTTTATAAAGTTGTAAAATTTGTGAAATTTAAATTT
Organism: Xylocopa sonorina; assembly: GCF_050948175.1. NCBI lineage: Eukaryota > Metazoa > Arthropoda > Insecta > Hymenoptera > Apidae > Xylocopa > Xylocopa sonorina. The sequence continues at coordinate 2,272,234 of NC_135208.1, forward strand.
GATAAAACTGTAGAATTTGTAAAATTTGAATTTTATGAAATTGTAAAATTTAAATTTGATAAAACTGTAGAATTTGTAAAATTTGAATTTTATGCAATTGTAAAATTTGTGAAATTTAAATTTTATGAAATTGTCAAATTTGTGAAATTTTAATTTTAGAAAATTGCAGAGTTTGTGAAATTTGAATTTTATAAAATTGCAGAGTTTGTGAAACTTAAATTTTATGAAATTGTAAAATTTAAATTTTATAAAATGGTAAAATTTGTGAAATTTTTATTTTATGAAATTGTAAAATTTGTAAAATTTAAATTTCATAAAATTGTAAAGTTTGTGAAATTTGAATTTTATAAAATTGCAGAATTTGTGAAATTTAAATTTTATAAAATTGCTAAATTTGTGAAATTTAAATTTTATAAAATTGCTAAATTTGTGAAATTTTAATTTTATAAAATTGCTAAATTTGTGAAATTTTAATTTTACAAAATTATAGAATTTGTAAATTTTAAGTTTCATAAAATTGCAGAAATTGTAAAATTTTGTAAAATTTAAATTTATTAAATTTCATAGAATTCGAATTGATTAAATTTCGTAAAATTCAAATATATTAAATTCCTTAAAATTCAAATACATTAAATCTAATAAAATTCTTTTATTAAACTTAAAAAAAAGCTACCTTTGTTTGGTCACTATTTTTTAATTAACCGTGTCAGTCGGTATTTTGTTACCAAAGGTCGGTATAAAAATACTGAACTGTTTGTACAGAAATAGAGAATGGTCGGTATAAATAAAAAACAATTCAATTAGGACCAATTTGTTGCTTTAAAAATTAATTAACTAGCACATACACAGTGTGCACCTAATAATTACATTCATAAACTTATTGTAAGTTGAAAATAATTGCTTTTTATACGTAAAACAAATTGCATATTATTTTTTATTGCATTTGTAGGCAATAATGGTTAGGTTAGGTTAGGTTATGTTTCGTTTCAGACACAAAACGCAGATAATAACAGGATTATACGCGTGTTACGTACAAGTACTGACCATTCACGTTTAAATATAGGCAAATAGAGATTGAAATATTGACCAATGGAATTCGAGCTCCCATTAGCCTCTTTTCTTTTTGTAATTCCTCGTTTTTAAAGCTCGACAGATGTAACGTGGATACGTCTCGAATGAAATGAAACGTGGAGACATGAAGATCGCGAGGGTCTCGTGCGAGAAGAACGAATAAGTTTCGACGACGATGACGATCGACGTGCTCGTGGTGAATTGTGCGGGATCTAGCGCCGATTCAAGACAGTGAACGTTCACGTTTCGAGCAAGAGAGAAGATGACCCGCTCGAGGGCTTGAACCACGTTCACGAGTCACTTTGTCGCGATGATTTCCGCTCTTTGTCAATTAATCAGCATGGAGACTGGTCTCTGGAGGTTCGTTCATTGTTTTAAACCATTCTCGATTGCGCTGGCGGTTGAAATCGATTTTCCATCCTCCTCTCTCGCTGACCATCGTCCTCCTTTTTCTTCATCGTCAGAGAATTTGATCGTCTGTCGAATGTGGTAGCGATTTAATAATAACAATGGTATTTTTGTGTATGTAACATCATTTCAGCGAGCACGACGCTTTTAATTCTTCGCACTTCACTTTGCGATTCCAATTATTTTTGGTAAATGAAAGAAAGAAACGAATGTAAATTTGAAAAGAGGTTTCAGAATTTTGTTTAAAATTATAATTTGGTAAACGAAATTGTTTCTCGAAGTAAATTTCAAACAAAGTTGTTGGCAGCGACGAAATTGAAGAATAACTTAAAGTGCAAAGGGTTAACGCAGTGGTTCTCAATCTGTTCGAAGTCTGGGAGCGCGAAACTTTGATACAGTGGTTCTCAACCGGAACAGAAAATTTTCAACGCAGCGGTTCTCAACAGAAAATTTTAACACAGCGGTTTTCAACAGCACAGTTTAATGCAGAGGCTCTCAACTAAAAATTTAACGCAGTGGTTCTCAACTAAAAATTTGATGCAGTGGTTCTCAACTTGATACTTAACTCAGTGGTTCTCAACTTGAAACTTAACTCAGTGGTTCTCAACTTGTTACTTAATTCAGTGGTTCTCAACTTGAAACTTAATTCAGTGGTTCTCAACTTGAAACTTAATTCAGTGGTTCTCAACTTATAACTTCAACACAGTGGTTCTCAACTTATAACTTCAACTCAGTGGTTCTCAGCCGATGTTCCGGTAAAGAAAATCGTTTTACAAAAATATTTCGCGTTCTATAGAAGGTTGAGAACCACTGCTTTGATGTTGCTTTCCGGATGAGAACCACCGCGTCAATGTTTTCACGAAACACTGTGAAGTGGCTTCCATAAAACACCAGTGTCTTACGAATTGAGAACCACTGGCTTAATGTTGCACTCCATTTTAGAAATAATTAGTACACTCGCAAACGATTTTTGTTTAATTAATTTGTTACAAAACTTATTAATGTTTCATCGTCTGATGCTTTTACAAATATTATGCAATATTTGATATTATTTAAAATAATCAAATTATATATAATAATTATTTAAATACCCCCTTTTATTTTGAATTAAACAATAATGAATTCTTATAGTGTGACTTTTTCTTCAGATTTATTTGAGCATTTAAAGCCCAAAGTCACTTTATCCAAACCGGTTTTCTAATTTGTTCCAAGAAGCGCACAATTAATTTCCAATAACAAGTAACCATCAATCAAATACATGATTCTATACTTATTCTTCGAGTATTTATTACAACTCGACAAGTGGCTTAGTAATAATTAAACGACAGTATATACATTCATAGAGCTGTGATAACAAAGATATTTGACAAGCTGTCATCCTTGTGCATGACAATAATTATTTCTGTGTAAAAAATATTTCTCGAACGAGACGAAGTTGACCAAGACCAGTGGCGGCTCGCTAGATATCTTTTTTATACAATAAATAATCCTCAAACTTAATACTTTCAACCATCTCTCAATTTATTAAAAAAGACACAAAAATCTGTAGAATAATCTTTCTATGTTTATATTCACTAAAAGAACTACAGTTTACAATTAGTTTAGATAGCTCAATGAATAGAGCGTTTGGCTGGTAATCAAAAGGTTCACAGTTCGATCCCAACTCGAGCAAAAAAGAAAGTCAATCAACTCAAAATGTTTTTCTTTATTCTAAAAATTGTCGTATGACCAATTTTTCAATTTCGAGCTGCCATAGTGTCAAAAACATCGCTAAATTTTCGAAAATATCAAAAAAACTCTGCAAACGAGATTAAGTTCAATGCATCACATAACATTGCGTGCATGTAATAAACTTGCAAACAGAATGATTTTAATTAACTGAAAAGCGTTCTTAGAAACTGAAGGAACGTTTTGTTTCTCGTTCAGTGTATTACGAGAATTGTGAAGAGTGTTTTTTCACTTCTGACTTTATCATCGTTGCGTTGTGTCTGCTTACAGAGTGTACGATGTTGGAAGGTGGACGTGCAGTGATCTGGCTCCTTGTATCAGCCCAACGAGCTGCACGCCACCCGAACGATTCACGTACTAACCCAGTTGCACCTGTTTGAACTCACCAGCCGCAGACTCCTGCACCGTGTAACCCCATGACGCGTTTAACACATGGCCCGCCTGGAGAGTAAGTGTTGTGTCCACGTACCACGTATCTATCCCATTCGCTGAAGCTTCTCCTTTCCAAACAGAGCCAATCGCTTGGACCGGAAGCGCCTCTGTGCGGTACCAAGTGCCCCTGCGCAGTAAGAAGTCTAGTATTCTCCTCAAAAATATTTAAAACAATTGTTAATGAACATATGCGTAGAATCGTAGAGGATAAAACATGAATTTTTGTATTGCGTAGGATGTTTTACGTCAAATAGAAGATTTATTGCGGCTCTTTGGATGCACAAATAATGGTGGAAGCACCTTTGTGCGGTACGAAGTGCCTCTGCGCAGTAAGAAGTCTAGTATTCTCCTAAAAAATATTTAAAACAATTGTTAATGAACATACGCGTAGAATCGTAGAGGATAAAACATGAATTTTTGTATTGCGTAGGATGTTTTGCGTCAGATAGAAGGTTTATTGTGGCTCTTTGGATGCACAAATAATGGTGGAAGCGCCTTTGTGCAGTACGAAGTGCCTCTGCGCAGTAAGAAGTCTAGTATTCTCCTCCAAAATATTTTAAATAATGTTTATTGAGCGTACGCATAGAATCTACAATCTACTACAAGCTTGCGACTAGAGCAAAACTAAGCTCAGAACTCTCAGAGTCAATGGTATAACAAGCAACAACAACTGCTTGACAATCTAGATCTAAAAACTACCTCCGCTCTAAAACTACAAGCTTACGACTGGATTTAGACTACTAAGCTTAGCATTTCCAGGATCAATGGTATAACGAGTAACAACAACTGTTCAACAATCTAGATCCAAGAACTATCTACTCTCTAAAATTACAAGTTTGCGACTGGATCAAGACTAAGCTTAGAATTCTCAGAGTCAATGGTGTAACGAACAACAACAACTGCTTAACAATCTAAATCTAAGAACTATCTACTTGCTAGAACTCTAAGCTTGCGACTAGATGAAGACCAAGCTTAGAATTCTCAGAGTCAATGGTACAACGAGCAATAACAACTGCTCAACAATCTAGATCCAAGAGTAGGTAGTTCTTAGTTGGCAAATAGATTTACTAGAACTACAAGCTTGCAACTAGATCTATACTAAGCTCAGAATTCCCAGAGTCAGTGGTACAAAGAGCAATAATAACTGCTTAATAATATAGGTCCAAGAACTACCTATTCGCCAGAATTACAAGTTTGTGACTAGATCAAGACTAAGCTTAGATTTCTCAAAGTCAATGATATAACAAACAACAACAATTGCTTAACAAACTAGCTCTAAGAACTATCTATTTGCCAGAACTACAAGCTTACGACTAGATCAACACTAAGCTTAGAATTTCCGGGGTCAATGGTGCAATGAGCAGCAATAACTTTTTTACAATATAGATCTAAGAACTACCTGCTCCTTAAAACTACAAGCCTAGAATTCCAGGGTCAATGGTATAATGAGTAACAATAACTGCTCAAACAACCTAGCTGTAGGAACTACTTATTTGCCAGAACTACAAGCTTGTGACTAGGTCATTACTTAAAATTGACTAGTTCAAAGCTTAGAATTTCCAGTAAATGGTATAACGAGCAACAATAACTGCTCAACAATCTAGATCCGAGAACTACCTACTCTCTAAAACTACAAGCTTGCAACTAGATCAATATTAAGCTTAGAATTTCCAGGGTCAATGGTATAACGAACAACAACAACTGCTCAACAATCTAGATCCAAAAACTACAAGCTTGCAACTAGATCAATACCAAGCTTAGAATTCTCAGAGTCAATGGTGCAACGAGCAACAACAATTGCTGAACAATCTAGCTCTAAGAACCATCTAGTCTCAGACGAATGTCTTCCTCTGTTCCAGTACCAAGTATAGTGGTGCATAAAGGCAGCAGGTCCTACAGCCGACCTGAGAGTCCCACGGTGGTGGCGCGAGGAGGAATGCCCTCGCTGCCCTCCTCCAGGCAAGGCTACGTCGCAACCACCTCGAGCACGTCTCGTCAGAGCAGCCAGCAGTCGGATATGATAGACGGTAATGCGAATCCGAATGTCGGCTCTTCCCCAGCACCGAACTCGCTCCATCGTAGCTCGCCCTCCTGTCCTCCTGACAAAACAGACACTGAGAACAAGAACTTTCGCAATAGGGTACGACCAAGCCACTTTCAGTTACTCACTCTCTCTCTCTTTTCTCTTTTCTTCTTCTCTCTTTCTCTCTTTTCTCTCTTCCTCTTCTCTCTTTCTTTCTTTTCTCTCTTCTTCTATCTCTGAATCTCTTTTCTCTCTTCTTCTTCTATCTCTGAATCTCTTTTCTCTCTTCTTCTTCTCTCTTTCTCTCTTTTCTCTCTTCTTCTTCTATCTTTCTTTCTTTTCTCTCTTCTTCTTCTATCTCTGAATCTCTTTTCTCTCTTCTTCTTCTATCTCTGAATCTCTTTTCTCTCTTCTTCTTCTATCTCTGAATTCTCTTCTTCTCTCTTTCTCTCTTTTCTCTCTTCTTCTATCTCTGAATCTCTTCTTCTTCTTCTCTTCTATCTCTGAAGCAAAAGTGAAACACAGAATGAGAGGAGCTTGTTCTGTTTTTCAGTGATGATCGCCTGGTGACCTTTTGTACTCCCATCGATGCTCTTGTTTCAGACGAACACGAAGGTGAAGTTGCTGGTCAGGAGCCATGCTATGAGAGAGTCGACGTCGCCGCCCAGGGAGCCACAGAACGGTTCGTCCTCGCCGCATAGCCCGCAGTCGGTCGACGGCGAGAAGAAGCTCGCCGGGGGCCTGGCCAGGATCAACAACAACGAGTCGATGTTCAACAGCACCCTCTGCCCGAGCCAATCGCCCAAACAAATGCGCAACACGGCCACCTCGCCCACCTGCAGAGCTCCGTCAAGAAATGGTGATGCTTTATTGAAGTCTGCGACTCAGCTTTTGGGCTTTCGCTGGGCTTCGATGGTGGAATTTGGGATGCTTTTGGAGCCTGGTTGCTGTGTTTCTTCTTCTTGTTTGTTGTCTTGTCTTTTGTATGACAAAATTGGGCTTTTTGGGAGGAATTTAGGGGTTCGTTGGGTTCTTCTATTTTAGCAATTGGGATTTTTTGGGGTCTACGACTCAGTTTGGGCTTTTGGTGAGCTTCGATGGTGGAATTTGGGATGCTTTTGGAGTCTGGTTGCTGTGTTTCTTCTTCTTGTTTGTTGTCTTGTCTTTTGTATGAGGGATTTGGGTTTTTTGGTACCTTTTTCTATTTTAGTTTTTTTTGTATGACAAAATTGGGCTTTTTGAGGGGAATTTAGGGGTTCGTTGGGTTCTTCTATTTTAGCAATTGGGATTTTTTGGAGTCTACGACTCAGTTTGGGCTTTTGGTGGGCTTCGATGGTGGAATTTGGGATGTTTTTGGAGTTCGGTTGCTGGGTTTCTTCTTCTAGTCTGATGTCTTGTCTTTCGTATGAGGGATTTGAGGGTTTTGGGGGAATTTAGGGGATCATTGGGTTCTTTGGTACCTTTTTCTATTTTAGTTTCTTTTGTACGAAAGAATTTGTTTCTTTTGGGGGGAATTTAAGTATTTGTTGGGTTCTTTGGTACCTTTCCTTATTGTAGTTTTTTTTTTGCATGAAAGAACTCGCTTTCTTTAGTTTTTTTTGTATGAAAGAATTTGTTTTTTGGGGTCTACGGCTGAGTTTGGACTTTTGGTGGGCTTCGATGGTGGAATTTGGGATGTTTTTGGAGTTTCGTTGCTGGGTTTCTTCTTCTAGTTTGATGTCTTAATGGTTTTTTGGGGTCCACGACTCAGTTTGGACTTTTGGTGAGCTTCGATGGTGGAATTTGGGATGCTTTTGGAGTTTGGTTGCTGGGTTTCTTCTTCTTGTTTGTTGTCTTGTCTTTTGTATGAGGGATTTGAGGGTTTTTGGGGGAATTTAGGTGTTAGTTGGGTTATTCAGTACCTTTTTCTATTTTAGCAATTAAAATTATTGCTAGTTTTGAACAATATATTGAGCAATAGGAAGGTTCATATTGAGAACAATATATCAGCAAATCAGATTCATGGTTTTGTTAATTAAATTCATTATTCACATTCGTTGTTATTACAATTTCTTCCTTTTGCAAATTACATTTTTTGTTGCATTCTTCATTGCTTCTTTGCGAATTAAATTCATCCTTTTGGAAATTAAAATCATCTTTCTGCAATATTCTTCATTATAAAATTTTTAACACTGTAGAAGCTTGGAAAGCTTCCACTCTTAAACTCTAGCCTCGTTAAACAACGCACCAACAGTCTATTAATTACTATAATATATAATAGCTACCAATTACATCCCAAGTTAATCGAAGACCAACATCAATTCCTCTGGTAACTCAATCTATCCCACCTTAAGTCCATTGTGCCCTGAAAGTAAACTCATTGCACACATCCAACGCATCACTAAAATTTCATCGCGAGTCAAGCTAATGCCAACATTGATTCTTCTTCTTCTTGCAGGTCAATCTACTTGCATTTAGGAAGCTTTAGCTTAGAGAACAAACTTAGAAAGATTAAGCTTAGAAAGATTGAGATTAAAAAACTTCAGCTTAAAGAAAGATTGAGCTTAGAAAACTCAAGTTTAGAAAGATTGCGCTTAGAAAACTAAAGCTTAGAATCTTTATGCTTAGAAAGATTGAGCTTAGGAAACTTAAGCTTAGAAACCTTCCACTTACAAAGATTAAGCTTAGAAAACTTCAACTTAAGAAAATTGAACTTAGAAAACTTAAGTTTAGAAATATTGAGCTTAGAAAACTAAAGCTTAGAACCTTTATGCTTAGAAAACTTAAGCTTAGAACCTTTACGCTTAGAAAGATTAAACTTAGGAAAGTTAAGCTTAGAAATCTTGTGCTTTGAAAGATTGATCTTAGAAAGCTTGAGCTTAGAAACCTTGCACTTAGAAAGCTTGAGCTTAGAAATCTTGCACTTAGGAAGTCAAGCTTAGGTGTCAAACCAAGACCAACATTGCTTCTTCTTCTCGTAGGTCAATCTATCCCTCTCTAAATCCATCGTACCCTAAAATAAGACTTATTAGACATCCAACGCATCACCAAAATTCTCAAAAATTCCATCAAACTAATACCAATATTGCTTTTCCTCTCCGCAACTCAATCCATTCCTTTCCAAATCCATCGTACCCTAAAATAAGACTTCTTAGACATCCAACGCATCATTAAAATTCATTCAAATTTCATCGAACTAATACCAACATTGCTTTTTCTTCTCGCAGGTCAATCTATCCAAATCCATCGTACCCTAAAATAAGACTTACTTTATAGCTAGAACTAGATCAAGATTAAGCTCAAAATTGCCAGAGTCAATGATACAATAAGTAACAACAGTTGCTCTGCAATCCAAGAACCGCTTAGTCTCAAACGAATGTCTTCCTCTGTTCCAGTACCAAGTATAGTGTACCAGTAGTACCAGTACTCTAAAATAAGACTTCTTAGACATCCAACGCATCATTAAAATTCATTAAAATTTCATCGAACTAATACCAACGTTGCTTTTTCCTCTCGCAGGTCAATCTAGTCCTTCCCAAGTCCACTCACCAAAGAGCAACACGTCCCCAACGAACAGCACGAAGCCAGACATCCAACGCTCGAAGATGACCGGCTCGAGCGTGATCCAGAAATGCAATAACTGCGTGAAGAACAATCAACATGACCGACCTGGCCTGCTGCAGACGCCTGTCTCGCCGTCCAAGTCCGGCCAGGCGTTGCAGCACTCGCCAAAGAGCACGAACCTGGCACAGAACGCGCAGAACAATCAACAGAAGTCAGAGCAACGTCGACCAAACACCTTGAACATCTGCAACAGCCAATGCTCGATGCAATGCGGCAACACGTTGTCCGTGAGCAGGCCCAGCTCGCGACACAAGCTCAGGCACCAGAATTCATCTCAGGGCAGCTTCGACAGTGCTTCGCCTTGCCTTTCTCGAGGTTTGTGCCCTCTAAGATCTCCTTCGAGGCCCAATAATCATATTTAGCAGCTACGTTGAGAGTACGAGTTGGTTTTGCTTGTTCGTACGGCTTCTGAGGAGCTGCTGTTTGTTTCTAACGTGTTAACATTTCTTATTAACTTGTTTAGTGTCCTCCACAATCTTCTTCGAGGCTCAGTAATCATTTTTAGTAGCTCAGTTGAGAGTACGAGTCAGTTTTGCTTGTTCGTACAAGGTCCAATAATCATTTTGGGCAGCGCAGTTGAGAGTACGAGTTGGTATTGCTTGTTCGTTGTTTCTAACATGTTAACATTTCTTATTAACTCGTTTAATCTCTCTAATACGTTTATATTCCTTTTTTAATATGAAATTATGTTGTTTGTTTTAGTTAGATGGTTGCAGAGTTCTATCGAAAGAGTTTTTGTACTTTTTTTTGGAGAAACTTGAACTTGAGTAACTTATGCTTGGAAAATTTAGACTTCTGGTACTGTAGGAGCTTAGAAAACTTGGACCATTGATGCTGTAGACTCTTAGAAACCTCTACGCATAAAAAACTTTAGCTTAGAAAGCTTAAAGCTTACAATCTTAGAAACCTTGTGCTTAGTAAATTTAAGCTTGGGTAACTTATGCTTGCAAAATTTATATTTCTGATACTGTAGAGACTTAGATAACTTGCACTAAGAAAACTTAAGCTTAGAAAACTTGAGCTTGGAACCCTTGTGCTTAAAAAACTTGCACTTTGAAAGCTTGAGCTTGGAAAACTTAAGCTGAACAACCTTGTGCTTAAGAAAACATGAGTTTGGGTAAATTATGCTTGGAAAATTGGGGTTTCTAATATTGTACAAGCTTGGAAAACTTGCTCTATTAATGCTGTAGACTTTTAGAAACCTAGAAGTTTAGAAAGCTTGAGCTTTTCAAACTTAAGTTTAGAATCGTTGCGTTTAGGAAACTTGCACTTGGAAAACTTGCATATTTGATGCTGTAAGAGCTTTGAAAACTTGCATTACTAATGCTGTAGACTTTTAGAAGCCTTGCACTTACAAAACTTGCATTCAGGAAGCTTGAGCTTCTCAAACTGAAGCTTAGAATCCTTACATTTAGGAAACTGGAGCTTTTGGATAACTTACACTTGGAAAACTTACATTTCTGATACTGTAGGACCCTGAAAAACTTGCACTATTAATGCTGTAGACTTTTAGAAACCTTGCGCTTAGAAAACTTGAGCTTTTGAATAACTTACTATTGGAAAATTTACATTTTTGATATTGTAGAAGCTTAGAAAACTTGCACTACTAATGCTGTAGACTCGTAGAACTTTTTCTTAGTAAGCTTGAGCTTAGAAATTTTCAGCTTAGTCCTCGCACTTCAAAAACTTATACTTGCAATAGTGTAATCTCTTAGAAACCTCACGTTTGCAATCACTATAAGCTTCCAAATGGCAAAATACAACAATGCAGAGTCTAAAAAGAAATATCTGTGGTAGTCGAAGGGTTGTTGATCATTCGCATCTGCAAAAATAAAATAGAAACATGTAACGCTCAGTTACATTCTTATCGTACTCTCAACAAACAGATTCTTCAGAACCCAAAGCGTTCAGTTCGATTCTAATCCTCTCTGATCCGCAGACAGCAGCACCGAATTGTACACGGACAGCACAGGAATAGACCTGGAGCACTTCATCGCTGAAACAATAAACCGCAACCAGAAGGATCGCACGGTGCTGCTGAAAATCGAGAAGGACCTGATAGAGTTCGCCAAGGACAAGCAGAAGGGCTCGCACAAGTTCCCCAACATGTCCTCGTACAACAGAATGCTGGTGCACCGTGTGGCAGCTTACTTTGGCATGGAGCACAACGTAGACCAGTCCGGCTCCAGTGTGATAGTCACCAGGACGAAGAACATGCGAATACCCAACACTCGTTTCAAGGAGCACATCAGAGACGACTTGATATTGTCAGAGGAGCCACGTCGAAGCATCCTGAAGAGGGACTCCAGCTCTTTCGAGGACAGTTTCAACTTCAAGTCACCGGACAGGCTCTCCGGAGAGTATTGCAGGCAGAATAAGAGCTTCGAGGAGAGGGAGGAGGAGTACGAACGTGCCAGACGAAGGATATTCAAGGACAGCAGTGGTGAGAGCAGCGAAGTCGCATCCTGGCCTTACTGGTCCTCATCGGAGAGCTCTGATGCGTCTGCAAGATATCGTTTGCTGCATCCTACGGATCACACGATGAGGTGAATATTTCTTTGCGTAATTTGTTTCTTTTAACTTGAGGATGATTGTGGAGAAACCTGTGTTTTGTGTGTGAACAGGCAAGCGAAACTGTTGAAAGGAGAATCATTCGATGGGAGAGAATCCTGTCGAGGCTCAACGTTGAGACCATCCGTGTCCAAATCCTACAGCTTCGGTGGCTACACCAGGGGCATGCTCTCCAGAGGGGACAGTGTCACGTCTACGCACAGTGCTGGAGCTCGTTTGATGAAGCAAGGTTCTTAAATCTTACTAGATTCGCTCTCATTCCAATAGAAACCCTTTCGAATCATTTATGTATTCCTAGAAACTTGAGAGACCACCTCGAAAGAAGTTTTAAAAGATAGTCCAAGCTTCGCAGTCCTCCTAGAAGCCACCAATATCAGTCAGAAACTTGAGAAACCATCCCAAAAAGAATTTTATGAAGTTAGTTCAAGCTTCGCAGTCTTTAAAATGAACCATTATTAGTCGATTACACCTGTTACACTTCGAATAGAGGCTCACGAAGCTTCAAGAACATTGAGAACCATCAGAGGATTGTTGCACAGAGACCATAGAACCCTAAGCCCTCTATTTTGAACATATCACCTCCTACGATAACAGAAACATGACTTAAAACTTTCTCATTGATAGATTCTATAAACTCGAATACCCAGAAACTCTAGAGACCACCTCAAAAAAAGTTTTAAAAGATACTTGAAGCTTTGTAGTCCTCCAAGAAGCCACTAGTAACACCCAGAAACTGAAGGAACCACCCTAGAAAGAATTTTATAAAGTTAGTCCAAGCTTCGCAGTCTTCGAAGCGAACCATTCTCAGTAGATTACACCTGCTAGACTTCGAATAGAGGCTTATGAAGCTTCAAGAACATTGAGAACCATCAGAGGATTGTTGTGTAGAGACCGCAGAACTCTGAACCCTGTACATTGGTCACATCGCCTCCTACAATAACAGAAACATGACTTAAAACTTTCTCATTGATAGATTCTATTAACTTCTACACCCAGAAACTCGAAAGACCACTTTGAAAGAAGTTTTAAAAGATACTTCAAGCTTCGCAATCCTCCAAGAAGCAACCAATATCACACAGAAACCTAAGAAACCATCCCAAAAAGAATTTTATGAAGATAGTTCAAGCTTCGCAGTCCTCGAAGTGAACCATTCTCAGTAGATTACACTTGTTAGACTTCGAATAGAGGCTCATGTAGCTTCAAGAACATTGAGAACCATCAGAGGATTATTGTACAGAGACCATAGAACTCAGAGTCCTCTGCCTTGAACACACCGCCTCCTACAATAACAGAAACATCACTTAAAACTTTCTCATTGATAGTTTATAATAATACAGTAATAAATTTGAAGTTTTAAAAGATAGTCCAGGGTTTATAGTCCTCCAAGAAGCTACCAGTGTCACCATGTACACTCAGAAACTTAAGAAACCACCCCAAAAAGAATTTTATAAAGATAATTCAAGCTTCGTAGTCTTCGAAGTGAACCATTCTCAGTAGATTACATCCATTAGAGTTCGAGTGGAGGCACACGTGGCCTCAAAAACATTGAGAACCACCAAAAGACCTTTGTACAGAGACTGTACAATCCTGAGCCCTCTACCTTGGACACACCACTTCCTACAATAACAGAAACATCACTTAAAACTTTCTCATTGATAGTTTATAATAATACAGTAATAAATTTGAAGTTTTCAAAGATACTCTAAGCTTCGCAGTCCTCCAAGAAGCTCCAAGTATCTCTACGTACATCCAGAAACTTGAGAAACCATCCCAAAAAGAATTTTATAAAGATAGTTCAAGCTTCGTAGTCCTTGAAGTAAACCATTCGCAGTAGATTACACCTGTTAGACTTCGAATAGAGGCACACGTGGCCTCAAAAACATTGAGAACCAGCAGAGGATCATTATATAAAGACCGTAGAACCCTGAACCCTCTATGTTGGACACATCGCCTCCTACAATATCAGAAACATGACTTCGCAGTCTTCAAAGTGAACCATTAACAGTAGATTACACCTGTTAGACTTCGAGTAGAGGTTCATGAAGCTTCAAGAACATTGAGAACCTTCAGAGAATCATTGTACACAGTCCGTAGAACTCTGAGTCCTCTATCTTGGACACACCGCCTCCTACAATATCAGAAACATGACTTCGCAGTCTTCAAAGTGAGCCGTTAACAATAGATTACACCTGTTAGACTTCGAGTAGAGGCACACGTGGCCTCAAAAACATTGAGAACTATCAGAAGACCTTTGTACAGAGACCGTAGAACCCTGAACCCTCTGTGTTGGACACACCGCCTTCTACAATAACAGAAACATGACTAAAAACTGCCTAATAATACGGTAACAAGCTCTGAATCTTCTTGCAGACTCTGGTGCGAGCATGTGCTCACGACTGAGCCCCTCCAGCAGCGGCTACAAGTCTCAAAGCCAGCGCAGCGACGCCACGATCTCGCCCTCCCCATCGCCATCGCCAGTGCCAGCGATGACCTGCAGCCACAGCCACGTGTCTAGTCAAGAGCTCGCCTCGCCAGAGTCGAACAACCAAACGATAATGTGGGCAGTGACCAGCATATCCAGCGTGCCACCAGGTAGCATAATAATAAACCCGCAGACGAACCAGCCGTACACGAACCCGGATGGCTCGATCTACCGTTTCGACCCTGACAATCCACCGAAATTCTACACCGCTGCGTTGCACGAGAGCGACAGAGGCAGCAACGTGTCCCCAGTGAAGAATCCAGAGCCACCTGAGCCAGCGAAACCAGCCAGCAACGGCAGGAACGAGGCCAAGAAGAAGACCAGCAAGCACAGCAATGCGAATGCGAGCACTGTGACCCATGTGACCAACTCAGCGACCTCTCCCAGCTTGCCATTCACTCCACCGCCTCAGCAGAACCTTGCGCCAGCTCAGCAACAGCAGCCACAGCAAACTCTAGTCAAACCCTCGTCGACAGTGCAAGCTTGCAGCCACAATCAAACAGCTCAACAGTACACTACCTACGTACCTACCTCAGAATCGTACAGCCAGAGCGTCTACCCAGCCACCGTGGGCCAGCAGGCTGTGATGATGGGCCAGCATCCTGGCCAGGGCCAAGCGAACGCTGGCCAGAGTGATGTTTATAACCAGAACTCGGTTTATGGCAACTACGCAGTGCCTGTGCAGCAGCAGGGCCCAGTCTCGCAGACCACTGAGATCACTGAGCTCTCCGGATACTTCATGGGGATGAGTATTTATGACCAGCGAGTCAACGGTGAGAGCCACTCCACTCCGCCACACTCGTATCAGCAGCCGCAGCCTGCTGCAGCTGCGAATCAGCAGGTCCAGAGTGTGCAGACTGTGCCGCAGAACTATTGGCAGCCACCACCAAACTCTGTACCGGTATTGAAATGGTTTTTAGATTGTTTAATGGTTCGTAAAGTGGTGTAGATTGTTTACGCTGTGGGTTTTACTTTTTTGTTCCACTCAGCCACAGCAGACGATGTACTTCGTACCGCCACCAGCTGCTGCGCTTTCGGTCAGTCAAGGTCCAGGCGATAGGCAGCAGCTGCATCAACAGCAGAGATTCGCTACTAATTATTCTTTTAATGCACAAACTATGACCCCTCCGAGCCAATCGAATTGTGAGTAGAAATTTATTTTTCTATCGTATTTCAGTTTATTTTTGATTCTTTTATTTCTTGTTTGGTTTTAATGATTATTGACTTCTGCGTTAACTAATTTTTAGAGCGTGTGTGTAAATAAATGATCGAAGAGAGGGCAGTTTTGGTTCTTGGGATGCGATTCAGAGATTCTTTCAGAAAATTTGTGTATTTTATGATTATGTTTGGAGGATTTTGGATAGTTTTGTCTGAGAAATTGGAAATTGTGGTATTGGAGGAGCTTGAGAAGCTTGCGTTATTGATGCTGTAGATTCTTAGAAACCTTGCGCTTCGAAAAGTTGAATTTGGAAAGATTGAGTTTTAGAAAACTCAAGCTTAGAATTCTGGTACTTAGAAGACAGTTGAGTTTGGATAATTTATGCTTGCAAAATTTGGGTTTTTGATACTGTAGAAGCTTAGAAAACTTTTGTTATTGATGCTGTAGAGTCTTAGAACCCTCATGTTTAGAAAATTCAAGCTTTTTTAGAAGGATTGAGCTTAGAAAACTCAAGCTTAGAAAGCTTAAGCTTTGAAAATTTAAGTTTAGGGACCTTGAGCTTAGAAAATTTAAGTTTAGGAACCTTGAGCTTAGAAAACTTAAGCAAAGAAACTTTGCACTTTAAAGATTGAACTCAGACAATTTAAGCTTACAAAGATTAAGCTTTGAAAATATAAGTTTAGGAATCTAAAATTTAGAAAACTTAAGCAATGAAACCTTGCACTTAGAAAGATTGAACTTAGACAATTTAAGCTTAGAAAGCTTAAGCTTTGACAATTTAAGTTTAAGAACCTTCAGCTTAGAAAACTTAAGCATAGAAATTCTGTGCTTAGAAAGTTTAAGCTTAGAAAACTGAAGCTTACAATCCTTGCACTTAGAAAGATTGAGTTTAGAAAATTTAAGCTTAGAAACCTTGTCCTTAGAAAGCTTGAGTTTTGAATACTCAAGCTTAGAAACCTTGAATTTTGGATATTCAAGCTTAGAAACCTTGAGTTTTGAATACTCAGGCTTAGAAACCTTGCGCTTAGAAGACTTAAGCTTTGAAATTTAAGCTTAGAAACCTCGAGTTTTGAATACTCAAGCTTAGAAACCTTGAATTTTGAATACTCAAGCTTAAAAACCTTGAGTTTTGAATACTCAAGCTTAGAAACCTTGAGTTTTAAATACTAAAGTTTGGAAACCTTGAGTTTTGGATATTCAAGCTTAGAAACCTTGAGTTTTGAATACTCAGGCTTAGAAACCTTGCGCTTAGAAGACTTCAGCTTTGAAATTTAAGCTTAGAAACCTCGAGTTTTGAATACTCAAGCTTAGAAACCTTGAATTTTGAATACTTAAGCTTAGAAACCTTGAGTTTTGAATACTCAAGCTTAGAAACCTTGAGTTTTGAATACTCAAGTTTGGAAACCTTGAGTTTTGGATATTCAAGCTTAGAAACCTTGAGTTTTGAATACTCAGACTTAGAAACCTTGCGCTTAGAAGACTTAAGCTTTGAAATTTAAGCTTAGAAACCTCGAGTTTTGAATACTCAAGCTTAGAAACCTTGAATTTTGAATACTAAAGCTTAGAAACCTTGAGTTTTGAATACTCAAGCTTAGAAACCTTGAGTTTTGAATACTCAAGTTTGGAAACCTTGAGTTTTGGATATTCAAGCTTAGAAACCTTGAGTTTTGAATACTCAGGCTTAGAAACCTTGCGCTTAGAAGACTTAAGCTTTGAAATTTAAGCTTAGAAACCTCGAGTTTTGAATACTCAAGCTTAGAAACCTTGAATTTTGAATACTAAAGCTTAGAAACCTTGAGTTTTGAATACTCAAGCTTAGAAACCTTGAGTTTTGAATACTCAAGTTTGGAAACCTTGAGTTTTGGATATTCAAGCTTAGAAACCTTGAGTTTTGAATACTCAGGCTTAGAAACCTTGCGCTTAGAAGACTTAAGCTTTGAAATTTAAGCTTAGAAACCTCGAGTTTTGAATACTCAAGCTTAGAAACCTTAAATTTTGAATACTCAAGCTTAAAAACCTTGAGTTTTGAATACTCAAGCTTAGAAACCTTGAGTTTTGAATACTAAAGTTTGGAAACCTTGAGTTTTGGATATTCAAGCTTAGAAACCTTGAGTTTTGAATACTCAGGCTTAGAAACCTTGCGCTTAGAAGACTTCAGCTTTGAAATTTAAGCTTAGAAACCTCGAGTTTTGAATACTCAAGCTTAGAAACCTTGAATTTTGAATACTAAAGCTTAGAAACCTTGAGTTTTGAATACTCAAGCTTAGAAACCTTGAGTTTTGAATACTCAAGTTTGGAAACCTTGAGTTTTGGATATTCAAGCTTAGAAACCTTGAGTTTTGAATACTCAGGCTTAGAAACCTTGCGCTTAGAAGACTTAAGCTTTGAAATTTAAGCTTAGAAACCTCGAGTTTTGAATACTCAAGCTTAGAAACCTTGAATTTTGAATACTTAAGCTTAGAAACTTTGAGTTTTGAATACTCAAGCTTAGAAACCTTGAGTTTTGAATACTCAAGCTTAGAAACCTTGAGTTTTGAATACTCAAGTTTGGAAACCTTGAGTTTTGGATACTCAAGCTTAGAAACCTTGAGTTTTGAATACTCAGGCTTAGAAACCTTGCGCTTAGAAGACTTAAGCTTTGAAATTTAAGCTTAGAAACCTCGAGTTTTGAATACTCAAGCTTAGAAACCTTGAATTTTGAATACTTAAGCTTAGAAACCTTGAGTTTTGAATACTCAAGCTTAGAAACCTTGAGTTTTGAATACTCAAGTTTGGAAACCTTGAGTTTTGGATATTCAAGCTTAGAAACCTTGAGTTTTGAATACTCAGGCTTAGAAACCTTGCGCTTAGAAGACTTCAGCTTTGAAATTTAAGCTTAGAAACCTCGAGTTTTGAATACTCAAGCTTAGAAACCTTGAATTTTGAATACTTAAGCTTAGAAACCTTGAATTTTGAATACTCAAGCTTAGAAACCTTGCGCTTAGAAGGCTTTAGCTTTGAAATTTCAGTTTAGAAATCTTGAGTTTAGAAAACATAAGCATTAGAAACCCTGTACGTAGAGAGATCGAGCTTATAAACCTTGCACTTAGAAAGCTTGAGCTTTTAAAACTCAAATTAGAAACCTTGCACTTAGAAAGCTTAAGCTTTGAAAATTGTAGTTTTGGAATCTTGAGCTTAGAAACCTTGCGCTTAAAAAACCTATGCCTGTGATACGATAGAAGCTTAGAAATCTTGCTATTGATGCTATAGACTCTTAGAAACCTTGTGTTTAGAAAACTTGTGCTTGGAACTTTTGCACTTAGAAAACTTGAAAACACAATTTCTTGCGAGAACCCAAAGTCTCTCAATCTGATTATATTGTACCTTATAACTTATTATCTTAAACAAAACTCAAACTTTAGAGACGATCACCAATGTAATTATATGTCATTTGTCTGAAAATATTCTCAAAATTCCATTGTGGTGCCACTAAACAGCACAGAATTAATTTTCAAAAGAAAGGGAAGATTATTGTCTTCATTTTCTCTGCTACTGTTTCCTTATTTTTCTTTCTCTTACTCTGTTGCTATTTCTTTTCTGCAAGAAAACAAAATTTCAGTTATACTGTTTTTATTAAAATATTGCTTCGATTTCTATTATACTGTTTTTAAAATAATAAAATAATAATATTGCTTTAATTTCAGTTATACTGTTTTTAATAATATTGCTTTGATCTCTGTTATACTGTTATCTAATAATAATGCTATAATTCTTCTTTCTCTTTTTCTGTTGCTATTTTCTTTCTGTAAGAGAACAAAATTTCAGTTATACTGTTTTTAATAATATTGCCATAATTTCTTCTTTCTCTTTTTCGATCTCAGTTATACTGTTATTTAATAATAATGCTTCGATCTCAGTTATACTGTTTTTAATAATATTGCTACGATCTCAGTTATACTATTATTTAATAATATTGCTTCGACTTCAGTTATACTGTTATTTAACAATGTTCCTTCGATTTCAGCTAATTACGTGAGCAGCTACCCAGTTCCATACAACTCGATATCCACCGTAACACCAACACCAGGTGACTACGCGTACCAGCCACCGGTCCAGATGGTTCCAACGTACTATCCACCAGGTCAAGCGACGATCCAACCACCTCCAGTTATGTACAGAGTCCCAACGCCACCCAACACTCCAACTTCTAATCAGGTATCTGCGACTCTAGAAAAAAAAACATTTCAGAACGCTGAAGAAAATAGTACGTAGGAAACTTAGACAGGAGACTGAGTAATATAAAATGTATGATAAGCTTAGAAGTTTTACACTTAGAAAGATTGAGCTTAGAAACCTTGCAGTTTGGAAGGTTGAGCTTAAAAACTTAAGCTTTGGAAGATTGAGCTTAGAAAACTTAAGCTTAGGAAGATTGAGCTTTGAAAACTTAAGTTCAGGAACTTTGAGCTTAGAAAACTTAAGCTTAAGAATCTAAAGCTTTAAGGATTTAAGATTAGAAATCTAAAGCTTTGAAAACTTAAATTTAGGAACCTTGATCTTAGAAAACTTAAGCTTAGAAATCTAAAGCTTTGAAAACTTAAGCTTAGGAATCTAAAGCTTTGAAAATTTAAGATTAGAAATCTAAAGCTTTGAAAACTTAAGTTTAGGAACCTTGATCTTAGAAAACTTAAGCTTAGAAATCTAAAGCTTTAAAAACATAAGTTTAGGAACTTTGAGCTTAAAGAACTTAAGCTTAGAAATCTAAAGCTTTGAAAACTTGAGCTTAGGAATCTAAAGCTTTGAAAACTTAAGCTTAGGAATCTAAAGCTTTGAAAAATTTAAGCTTAGAAATCTAAAGCTTAGAAAACTTAAGCCTAGAAAGATTAAGCTTTGAAAACTCAAGCTTAGAAACCTTACGCTTAGAATCTTTATGCTCAGAAAGCTTGAATTTAGATAATTTTAGCTTAAAAACCTTGCGCTTAGAAAGCTTGAGCTTTGAAAACTTTGTGCTCAGAAAACTCAAACTTAGAAACTTTGCGCTCGAAAAACTCAAGCTTAGAAACTTTGCGCTCAGGAAACTCAAGCTTAGAAACCTTTGCGCTGTTATTTTGCGAATACCATTTATTATTGGCTCGTAGTTCAAAAACATTGATTAAGAAATTATTAAGAGAAAGCTGATGAATAGTTATTGCACTGTCGCTTGGATTTAGAGCATCATCTGCAAGAAGAGAGACTACAATCATTCAATTTGCAGATTCCTGGGATGCCACTGATGTACGTCAACTCAGGCAGCTATCCACCACCAACGATGGTGTCCAACGGGACCTTCGGGCACCAAGTAGGACACAATGGCACATCCCCTGCGCCTCCTGGAACATACATGACTCCTACGTTGGTTCCCAATCTTGTTTTCAGGCAGAATGTTCCTGTAAGGATTGAAAAATAGTTTCATTTGAACAAAATACTGTTTTGTTGAAGAGAATTTAGGCAGTTCGATGTTATCTGGTTCCTCTCATGCTTCCGTAACAAACTTACATGCTCCACAAACTTACATACTACTTCTTAGACCTCTACAAACTTACATATTACTTTTTAGACCTCCACAAGCTAACGTACATCCTCTGAGACCTCCACAAACCTATATACTACTTCTTAGACCTCCACAAGCTTACACACTACTTCTTAGACCTCCACAAACTTACATATTACTTTTTAGACCTCCACAAGCTAACGTACTTCCTCTGAGACCTCCACAAACCTATATACTACTTCTTAGACCTCCACAAGCTTACACACTACTTCTTAGACCTCCACAAGCTTACATAATACTTCTTAGAGCTCCACAAACTTACATACTACTTCTTAGACCTCTACAAACTTACGTACTACTTTTTTGGACTTCCATAAGCTTACATACTACTTCTTAGACCTCCACAAGCTTCCATATTTCTTCTTAGACCTCCACAAGCTTCTATATTTCCTCTGAGACCTCCACAAGCTTCCATACTTCCTCTTAGACCTCCATAAGCTTACGTACTTCTTAGACCTCCACAAACTTACATATTAATTTTTAGACCTCCACAAGCTTACACACTACTTTTTAAACCTCCAAAAGCTTACACACTACTTGTTAGGGCTCCACAAGCTTCCATATTTCCTCTGAGACCTCCACAAACTTACGTACTTCCTCTGAGACCTCCACAAGGTTCCATATTTCCTATTACACCTTCACAAGCTTCCATGTTTCCTATTACAGCTTCACAAGCTTCCATATTTCCTCTTAGACCTCCACAAGCTTAAATACTTCCCTTTAGACCTTCACAGGCTTTCATATTTCCTATTACACTTTCACAAGCTTCCATATTTCCTTTTAGACCTCCATAAGCTTACGTACTTCTTCTTAGACCTCCACAAACTTACATATTACTTTTTAGACCTCCACAAGCTAACGTACTTCCTCTGAGACCTCCACAAGGTTCCATATTTCCTATTACACCTTCACATGCTTCATGTTTCCTATTACAGCTTCACAAGCTTCCATATTTCCTCTTAGACCACCATAAGCTTACGTACTTTTTTTTAGACCTCCACAGACTTTCATATTTCCTCTTAAACCTTCGCAAGCTTACATATTACTTCTTAGACCTCCACAAGTTTCCATATTTTCTCTTAGACCTTCGCAAGCTTACGTACTTGCTCTTAGACCTCCACAAACTTCTATATTTCCTCTGAGACCTCCACAAGCTTCCATATTTCCTCTTAGACCTCCATAAGCTTACGTACTTCTTCTTAGACCTCCACAAACTTACATATTAATTTTTAGACCTCCACAAGCTTACACACTACTTTTTAAACCTCCAGAAGCTTACACACTACTTGTTAGGGCTCCACAAGGTTCCATATTTCCCCTGAGACCTCCACAAGCTTACGTACTTCCTTTAAGACCTCCACAAGGTTCCATATTTCCTATTACACCTTCACAAGCTTCATGTTTCCTATTACAGCTTCACAAGCTTCCATATTTCCTCTTAGACCTCCATAAGCTTACGTATTTCCCTTTAGACGTTCACAGGCTTTCATATTTCCTCTTAGACTTTCACAAGCTTCCATATTTCCTTTTAGACCTCCATAAGCTTACGTACTTCTTCTTAGACCTCCACAAACTTACATATTACTTTTTAGACCTCCACAAGCTAACGTACTTCCTCTGAGACCTCCACAAACCTATATACTACTTCTTAGACCTCCACAAGTTTACACACTACTTTTTAGACCTCCAGAAGCTTACACACTACTTGTTAGGGCTCCACAAGCTTCCATATTTCCTCTGAGACCTCCACAAGCTTACGTACTTCCTCTGAGACCTCCACAAGGTTCCATATTTCCTATTACACCTTCACATGCTTCATGTTTCCTATTACAGCTTCACAAGCTTCCATATTTCCTCTTAGACCACCATAAGCTTACGTACTTTTTTTTAGACCTCCACAGACTTTCATATTTCCTCTTAAACCTTCGCAAGCTTACATATTACTTCTTAGACCTCCACAAGTTTCCATATTTTCTCTTAGACCTTCGCAAGCTTACGTACTTGCTCTTAGACCTCCACAAACTTCTATATTTCCTCTGAGACCTCCACAAGCTTCCATATTTCCTCTTAGACCTCCATAAGCTTACGTACTTCTTCTTAGACCTCCACAAACTTACATATTAATTTTTAGACCTCCACAAGCTTACACACTACTTTTTAAACCTCCAGAAGCTTACACACTACTTGTTAGGGCTCCACAAGGTTCCATATTTCCCCTGAGACCTCCACAAGCTTACGTACTTCCTTTAAGACCTCCACAAGGTTCCATATTTCCTATTACACCTTCACAAGCTTCATGTTTCCTATTACAGCTTCACAAGCTTCCATATTTCCTCTTAGACCTCCATAAGCTTACGTATTTCCCTTTAGACGTTCACAGGCTTTCATATTTCCTCTTAGACTTTCACAAGCTTCCATATTTCCTTTTAGACCTCCATAAGCTTACGTACTTCTTCTTAGACCTCCACAAACTTACATATTACTTTTTAGACCTCCACAAGCTAACGTACTTCCTCTGAGACCTCCACAAACCTATATACTACTTCTTAGACCTCCACAAGCTTACACACTACTTTTTAGACCTCCAGAAGCTTACACACTACTTGTTAGGGCTCCACAAGCTTCCATATTTCCTCTGAGACCTCCACAAGCTTACGTACTTCCTCTGAGACCTCCACAAGGTTCCATATTTCCTATTACACCTTCACATGCTTCATGTTTCCTATTACAGCTTCACAAGCTTCCATATTTCCTCTTAGACCACCATAAGCTTACGTACTTTTTTTTAGACCTCCACAGACTTTCATATTTCCTCTTAAACCTTTGCAAGCTTACATATTACTTCTTAGACCTCCACAAGTTTCCATATTTTCTCTTAGACCTTCGCAAGCTTACGTACTTGCTCTTAGACCTCCACAAACTTCTATATTTCCTCTGAGACCTCCACAAGCTTCCATATTTCCTCTTAGACCTCCATAAGCTTACGTACTTCTTCTTAGACCTCCACAAACTTACATATTAATTTTCAGACCTCCACAAGCTTACACACTACTTTTTAAACCTCCAGAAGCTTACACACTACTTGTTAGGGCTCCACAAGGTTCCATATTTCCCCTGAGACCTCCACAAGCTTACGTACTTCCTTTAAGACCTCCACAAGATTCCATATTTCCTATTACACCTTCACAAGCTTCATGTTTCCTATTACAGCTTCACAAGCTTCCATATTTCCTCTTAGACCTCCATAAGCTTACGTATTTCCCTTTAGACCTTCACAGGCTTTCATATTTCCTCTTAGACTTTCATAAGCTTCCATATTTCCTTTTAGACCTCCATAAGCTTACGTACTTCTTCTTAGACCTCCACAAGCTTACATATTACTTTTTAGACCTCCACAAGCTAACGTACTTCCTCTGAGACCTCCACAAACCTATATACTACTTCTTAGACCTCCATAAGCTTCCATATTTCTTCTGAGACCTCCACAAGGTTCCATATTTCCTATTACACCTCCATAAGCTTACGTACTTTCCTTTAGACCTTCACAGACTTTCATATTTCCTCTTAAACCTTCGCAAGCTTACATATTACTTCTTAGACCTCCACAAGTTTCCATATTTTCTCTTAGACCTTCACAAGCTTACGTACTTGCTCTTAGACCTCCACAAACTTATGTAGTTTCTCTTAGACTTCCACAAACTTATTTCCTTCTCTTAGACCTCCACTGCTTCCTCCTAGACCTCCACTGCTACAAGACTACAAAAAGAAGAAAGAGAAACTTGATTCCAACTACTTTAAAGCATAAGAGGAACCAATAATCTAGAACCACCTAAGCTTTATGATTAAAAACAGTCCCACAAAAGGTATACATACTTGCTTCAGGTTGTCGCTGGCGTACGAGCTTCAACACCAGGCAATTCCCAGCGAACAAGCAGGTCGCCCACTCCAGCACACGACCTCTTTGGAAGTGGGAGCGGGGACAGAAGCGCACAAGCCCAACCACGGTACCCACTGCCAATGTATCAGGGTGTCCACATCATGCAAGGTACGCAGCAACACCCTTGCGCATGAACCAGCTTTACAATTGACCCTTCGTTCCACGCAGGTGACATGAGATTGATGCATCCAGCAGTACCAGCTAATCCACGGCTGCAGTATGCACCAGTACCATCGCCACCAGTTGTTCAAGGCTGTCCACGACCCTACAGACCACCATCCTACTCGTCGAACGCCTCAGGCGCAGGCACGCCCACGTCGTTCGATGGAAGAAATCAGAAGATTCGTAAACAGAGGTGATTAGACAGATTCTGTACCCTCCACAAGCTTCCATATTTTCTCTTAGACCTCCACGAGCTTCCATATTGCCTCTTAGACCTTCACGAGCTTCCATATTTCCTCTTAGACCTCCAGAAACTTCCATATTTCCTCTTAGACCTCCACAAGCTTCTATATTCTCTCTTAGACCTCCACAAGCTTCTATATTTCCTCTGAGACCTCCACAAGCTTCTATATTTGCTCTGAGACCTCCACAAGCTTACATACTTCCTCTGAGACCTCCATAAGCTTACGTACTTTCTCTAAGACTTCCACAAGGTTCCATATTTGCTCTGAGACCTCCACAAGCTGACATACTTCCTCTGAGACCTCCATAAGCTTACGTACTTTCTCTAAGACCTCCACAAGGTTCCATATTTCCTATTAAACCTTCACAAGCTTCCATATGTCCTCTTAGACCTCCAGAAACTTCCATATTTCTTCTTAGACCTCCACAAACTTCTATATTTCCTCTGAGACCTCCACAAGCTTCTATATTTGCTCTGAGACCTCCACAAGCTTCTATATTTGCTCTGAGACCTCCACAAGCTTACATACTTCCTCTGAGACCTCCATAAGCTTACGTACTTTCTCTAAGACCTCCACAAGGTTCCATATTTGCTCTGAGACCTCCACAAGCTTACATACTTCCTCTGAGACCTCCATAAGCTTACGTACTTTCTCTAAGACCTCCACAAGGTTCCATATTTCCTATTAAACCTTCACAAGCTTCCATATGTCCTCTTAGACCTCCAGAAACTTCCATATTTCTTCTTAGACCTCCACAAACTTCTATATTTCCTCTGAGACCTCCACAAGCTTCTATATTTGCTCTGAGACCTCCACAAGCTTACATACTTCCTCTGAGACCTCCATAAGCTTACGTACTTTCTCTAAGACCTACACAAGGTTTCATATTTTCTATTAAACCTTCACAAGCTTCCATATGTCCCCTTAGACCTCCACAAGCTTCAATATTTCCTCTTAGACCTTCACGAGCTTCCATATTGCCTCTTAGACCTTCACGAGCTTCCATATTTCCTCTTAGACCTCCAGAAACTTCCATATTTCCTCTTAGACCTCCACAAGCTTCTATATTCTCTCTTAGACCTCCACAAGCTTCTATATTTCCTCTGAGACCTCCACAAGCTTCTATATTTGCTCTGAGACCTCCACAAGCTTACATACTTCCTCTGAGACCTCCATAAGCTTACGTACTTTCTCTAAGACCTCCACAAGGTTCCATATTTGCTCTGAGACCTCCACAAGCTTACATACTTCCTCTGAGACCTCCATAAGCTTACGTACTTTCTCTAAGACCTCCACAAGGTTCCATATTTGCTCTGAGACCTCCACAAGCTTACATACTTCCTCTGAGACCTCCATAAGCTTACGTACTTTCTCTAAGACCTCCACAAGGTTCCATATTTCCTATTAAATCTTCACAAGCTTCCATATGTCCTCTTAGACCTCCAGAAACTTCCATATTTCTTCTTAGACCTCCACAAACTTCTATATTTCCTCTGAGACCTCCACAAGCTTCTATATTTGCTCTGAGACCTCCACAAGCTTCTATATTTGCTCTGAGACCTCCACAAGCTTACATACTTCCTCTGAGACCTCCATAAGCTTACGTACTTTCTCTAAGACCTCCACAAGGTTCCATATTTGCTCTGAGACCTCCACAAGCTTACATACTTCCTCTGAGACCTCCATAAGCTTACGTACTTTCTCTAAGACCTCCACAAGGTTCCATATTTCCTATTAAACCTTCACAAGCTTCCATATGTCCTCTTAGACCTCCAGAAACTTCCATATTTCTTCTTAGACCTCCACAAACTTCTATATTTCCTCTGAGACCTCCACAAGCTTCTATATTTGCTCTGAGACCTCCACAAGCTTACATACTTCCTCTGAGACCTCCATAAGCTTACGTACTTTCTCTAAGACCTACACAAGGTTTCATATTTTCTATTAAACCTTCACAAGCTTCCATATGTCCCCTTAGACCTCCACAAGCTTCAATATTTCCTCTTAGACCTTCACGAGCTTCCATATTTCCTCTTAGACCTCCACAAGCTTCAATATTTCCTCTTAGACCTTCACGAGCTTCCATATTTCCTCTTAGACCTCCACAAGTTTATGTACTACTTCTTAGACCTTCACAAGCTTACATACTACTTCTTAGACTTCCACAAGCCTACATATTTTCTCTTAGACCTCCACAAGTTTACGTACTACTTCTTAGACCTACAAAAGCTTACATACTACTTCTTCTCTTAGACCTTCACAAGCTTACATACTTCCTCTTAGACCTCCACAAGCTTTCATATTTTCTCTTAGACCTCTGCAAGCTTTTATAGTTCCTCTTAGATCTCCACAAACTTACATACTTCCTCTGAGACCTCCACAAGGTTCCATATTTCCTATTAGACCTTCACAAGCTTCCATATTTCCTCTTAGGCCTCCACAAGCTTAAATATTACTTCGTAGTCCTCCACAAGCTTTCATATTTCCTCTTAGATCTTCACAAGCTTCCATATTTTCTCTTAGAAACCTTGCACTTAGAAAACTTGAGCTTAGAACCCTTACGCTCAGAAAACTTGTGTTTAGAAAACTTGTGCTTAGAAAACTTATGTGTGGGTAATTTACGCTTGGAAAATTTGGGTTTCTAATACTGTAGAATCTTAAAAAACTTGCATTAGTAATGCTATATACTCTTAGAACCCTTACGCTTAGCAAACTTGAGCTCAGAACCCTTCTACTCAGAAAACTTGTGCCTACAACCCTTGCACTCAAAGAAACATAAGTTCACCTTTACCCAAGAATATTCTTCTCTATCTTTACTCAAGCTAACTCTTCGCTACTATAAAACAAACAATTTCCATCACCAGAACTTTTATATCCTGCAATCATTAATAACAATATTAATAAACATATCACAGAGTGACTGAGAAATACTGTTACGGTAGTATTCAGGTACGAAGGGTCCCAAATAAATTAAATATCCTCCTCAGTATTCTCTTTGCCACCCGTAAAAGACAATTACGCATCAAAACACAAATAAGAGCAGTGATATAACTCGTTCAAGAGGTCCAAAGTAGTATTCAGGTACGAAGGGTCTCAAACAAATTACTTATCCCCATCAATATTCTCTTTATCACCCGTAAAAGATAATTACGCATCGAAACAGAAATAAAAGCAGTGATAAAACTTGTTTAACAGGTCCAAAGTAGCACCATTGCCACCAACAGGCGCACGGCCCAATCTCTATCAGACTCCTTCCATGCCATCGTTCTCTTCAAACGCGCCCAAAGACATCAGAGAAGGTAAGGCTCGCCAGCGTCCATTACTAACCAGCTAGATGTTTCGCTCAGTACTTCGCTTCGGAACTCTCAGTTACCATTCTCTACCCCCCTTTTCGTTTCGCTTCCCAAGAAAAGGATAAAGAAGTACGATATATCTCTAACACAATTTTTTCACACGTTCTTGCGTCTCCTTAAAAGCGAAACCTGTGGAAGACAATATGATATAAGGTACAGAACTTCAGTATAAAATTCTATAAGAAAGAGAAAACTTTACACACGGTACTGTTACCACGTTGTTCAACACTAGGCGCTTCTTCACACCAGTTCAGTTCGCTTTCTTCACATGTGTTCTCCGCTCTCTGGTTTGGGGCGCCTTCTATTTTCTTGTCAGACAATATTCTCTGCGCTCTTGGATTACTGAAAGCAGCTCTCTCGATGGGAACAAGAAAACAGCAGGCCTCTAGAATCAGAGCGCATCTGTCCGTGGCACTGTACGCTTACATGCTCACACGCACAGGTTTCCGTAGGTACATAAAATACTTCCTCGTCGTCTCTTAATTCTGTACGCAGACCAATTTTAAGTTTCTATTTGAACACTTGGCTAAACCAGACCGTAAACTGTACCGTTGACTACTTTAATTAATGTTGGGACCAGCGATTCGCTGGTTGAGACAAAGAAGATATTGTTCGATTGGACTTATTGAGCTTGATCTTGAATAACAATGTTGGATAAGAAGAAAAAAAGTGGGCTACGAGTTGCTAATTTAAAAATAAAGGGATTGAATGGTGAGAATGAGTTTAAATAACGTATTGGGTAAGAAGAAAATAATCTTGTTTGGCCAAGTGTTGAGTTTAGAGCTTTGCGTGGCGCTACAATTAATCTTAAGATGATTATCGGAGCATACATTGCCACTTTACAGTCATACACGTTTGCAATTCGTTGTGCGGTGTCCCTGGAAGTGTGCTTTAGATTTTAGATCTCTACGGATGTACGCAGGATGTTCCAATGGTCTACGAAGGAAGTTGAAAAAGGGGATGAAGCAATAAAATACTCAAATTTTAATTTTGGTCAGGGTTTAAGTCAGCATTTTGTTACTGAAATGGTCAATACGAATATACCATATGGTCAGTTTGGGTATATCCAATGGTCTACGAAGAAAGTTAAAAAATGGGCGAAGCAATAAAGTATTTGTATCTAATTTTTGTCAGAATTTAGGTCAGCTTTTAGTCAGTATTTTGGTACCAAAAGAGTCAATACAAATGTACCGTATGCTCAGTTTGGGTATACCAATATAAAGAGTTGCCTGATGTTGGCTTCAGATATTTGCGAAGAAAGTTAAAAAAATAGATGAAACAATAAAACATTAGGATCTAATTTTTGTCAAAATTTAACTCAATTCTTGGTCAGTATTTTGGTACCGAAAGGTTCACTATAAATGTACCATAAGGTCAGTTTGGGTATACGAATATAAAGAGTCCAGTGGATGCTTCAGATATTTGCAAAGAAAGTTAAAAAAATAGGTGAAGGAATAAAGCATTAGGATCTAATTTTTGTCAAAATTTAACTCAATTCTTGGTCAGTATTTTGGTACTGAAAGGGTCACTATAAATGTACCACAAGGTCAGTTTGGGTATACCAATATAAAGAGTCCAGTTGGTACTTCATATATTTGCAAAGGATGCTCTAACGCTTCGTACAAAAGGAATAAACAGTAATTTTCCTTAGATCAGCGGTTCTTGAAGTTCTCCAGTCCAAGAATTTCTCTGTTTCCATATTACTTAAAAACCCAGTAACTAAATTAAATAGTCTTGTTTACATAAAATTCTTATTAAATGCATTACTCGAATAAAAATAAAAAATTGGTGGTCGTAAAGTTAATATCAAAATTGTTTCAGGGACCCAATAATGTGTTACGAAGACCCTGGTTTAAGAATCCTTGCTTCAGACGATGTAGCTTAATTCTTTTCTTATTTCTTACGACTCTTCGATGATATAAATTCAATGCTTGAATTATAATCGTTTCTAAAATCAATTGGGTATTGGAACATCCTGTATATTACGTACGCTATACAAGATATTGGAACGAAAGGGCAATTAGGATTCGTAACGACTCATACAGACCATATAATTCCAAATAAAGTCAAAAAATTGATGTATTTGTCAAGAAAGAAGATGATAATCGCTTATTAAAGCATCTTACAGCAATTTTAAAGGCTTATGTTTGATACAATACATGAGATTTCTATTTTAAACAAGAATTTGTAGCAACGAATAAGAAATCGTAACAAGATCTTTAATTTAGAAGCTCAAAATATCATAAAACTTTGGCGATATGCAGATATACATTCTTCTCTGCTTACATTTTCTATTATAAATATCTGTGATGGTAGTTTCATTGTCTATTTGGGCTTTAAAATGTCTTAAGTCTACTTTTTTTCAAATTACAGACTTAAAAAATTCATTACGTGAAGAGTAGATTAATTTTCATTGAAGCATTAACATCTAACGAAGTCTTGAAACTACTCAATTCAAGATAAAAAGCACTACGTTCACAGTTATATTGTATTTTACATCTTACGAGACTTATTATAAATATTTTCTGAGGTACAGAATGAGATTTGTGCAATTTTTCTGCGCTATCATCTTCTTTCTTCGCAGAAGACGCAATTTCTGCCCTCTATTGGCATCGTACAATTTGCCAGTGGCTCGCAGGAGGCACAGAAGTGCATTACCATGTTGCGATCCATTCGTGCAAGTTCTAACGAACCCCAGATTGCCTGTCGCTCGACTAATCTTGTATACAGATAGACACAAGACATACTAAAAACACTTGTCTAATACAATTCTGATCTGCACCACAACAATTCACTGGCATCGTACCAGCAAGGGTCCCCAGAAAGGAGCCAGCGCTGCTCTCAGAAATGATCTTCTCATTCCAGGGACCGTGAAGGTGACAATCACCCGTCGAAACCAAATGGTACAATATTAAACTATCTAGGCGAGCCTGGATCGAAGGATCAGCAGTCGAAGAACTGAGAAAAAGAAGAGAAGCAGCAAATGGTTTGCCTCCGCTGCGCCATACATCATTCTTAAACATCAACGATACGATCAACTACATCTAAAAGAGTGCGAAAGGCACTGCTGGTCAACGTTACGAGAGGAAGCGAACCAAGGAAGGCGATGGAACAGCAGGCGAAGAGGAGAACATTGCGCATCGCAGCCACTCTGATCAAACCGCAGAGGGATAGAGCGGAACCAGAGGAGACGAGGGGCAGGAACCAGTCTTAGAAACTCAACCGCATCGTATACCTTCAGAATAACTGCGAAACAGAGTCAGAACTGTATCAGGATAATCGTGAGAGGTGGGAGAGACGCGTGTGACCGCGTGTACAAAGGGAGGACAAGTCTGTGCGTTGGTTTCTTGGTCTTTAAACGCAGTGGTGTACACAGAGAAAGAGTTACTGAACAGAGTTTTAACTATTACGATTATTATATATATATATATATATATATATATATAGTATATTATATATATGGAGATATTTTAATCGCGATTTTACAAATACTATATGAATGTGAGAACTACTTTTAAGAGGGGAGGATAATTTTAAAAAGAGAACGAACACACAGAAACACGTAGATTCCCATCCGCAGTGGTCCACCGCAGGGCCAGAGGGCCACTTCGTCCTGGCTGGGACCTGGCGCAGGGACGTACGACAGCAGAAGGAGTTACTGAATACGTTTACAGAGAGAGGGTAGTGATCCTGCCCAGTCGAAGGGTACACCTGGATCAGTCTCTTCTCTAAGAGAGACTTGACTCGTTGCTCATGTGAAAACTTCTGCGTACTGCCATCTAAAACAAAACAAAGAGTTGCGTTAATTATTAATATGAAGAAGAGAGAGAGAGAGAGAGAGAGAGACCAGAGGCGGAGGAGCAGACTTTGAGGAGGAAAAATGCTGCCAGCTGCGACTCGTGGACAGAGATGAAGAAGAGATGATTCGCTACCTCAATTTTATATGAAAGAAACCGGATGATCCCCCCTTTTCTCGCGTTACTGGCCTTTCGTCGACCCTGTACACCCTCGAAGGAAGCTTCTCGTTCTTCTCCAAGTAGAATTGTACTCGTTGCGCCAGATTTCAACAGTCGCACGCTCTTTATTCGCGTTTTATCCCGTCGATTACCGCCTTGCACGCGTTGCTTTCTGATTCAGACCTTCGCCACGAGCTTTGAGGGACCTTTAAGCATTCGTACGGTTAAGTGAAAGTCGTCGAGGAGAGTCGTAAACGTATTCAGTACCATGGGGTCCTATAATTATTATCTAGTTCGACACACAAGTAGTTTGAGTAACGCGAAACCATCACCGCTCAGGGGTGAAACTCTTGTCTCGCGTGCGTTCCTTTCTTTCATTGCGTTCCACAGCGTCAATAATTAAGGGATTCACGTGCAAACAGTATCAGATTGTCCAGTATGAAACGTTTGAGCTGAAGCTGAGAGTTTGGTTTGTTGTATTTTAGGTAAGAAATGGTCTAATTGATCAGAATATGTGGCTAAATTCATTAATAGAACGTTTCTATTTTAATGTTTAGCTTCTTTAATACCTGCTGATGGGTTTGAGATACTTTTTCTTGGAAAAGGAGCGTTTAAAGCTTGAAGAAAATGCATACAGTGGATGAGAAAGTGATTTTACATCTAATTGGTCAAAATATGTGGCTAAATTCATTAATAGAACGTTTCTATTCTAATGTTTAGCTTGTTTAACACCTGCTGCTGGGTTTGAGATACTTTTTCTTGGAAAAGAAGCGTCCAAGCTTGGAAAAAATGGATACAGTGGATGAGAAAATGGTTTTATAAGAGTTTTGCAGTTTCAGAAGCGTAGATTTTGGTCTGCTTGGATGCTTCATCTGTTAGTGGCTCGTTATTTCTTCTAATTAATTGCAGTAGAGGTCCCACTGTTATTGATTAACCAGGCTTTATAAGAGTATAGTGGATGAGTTTCTTTTGGTGTATATCTAAAGCTTCGAGGTGTGTTTCAGTGCTTCATCTTTGGTCAATTATTGTGCAGAACGCTTATAATTATCGAGAAGCATTCATTTTTCATTGTATGTAACTATTTGGTGGAAAAATGGACACCTTTCAGTCAGGACGCTGAAAAAAAGGGAGCTTTGAAGTGGTTTCCTTCGCTGTTATTCGTTTAATTCACTTGTAACCAATCTATTCAGCTTCTCTACCTTTCAAATCACTTTCAAGTAGCTTTTTAATGTTGGTATGGTAACTTCAAACATGCTAATTCACATCTCGTTTCAGATAGACAGCCTTTCAGTTGCGAGACTGAAGAAAACAATAAGTTTTGAAGTGGTTCCTTCGCTGTTATTCGTTTAATTCACTTGGAACCCACCTCTTTAGCTTCTCCATCTTTCAAGTAGCTTTCAAATAACGTCTCAATGTTGGTATGGTAACTCCAAACCTTCTAATTCATAACTTTCAGTCTTGATGCTGAAGAAAATAAGCTTTCAAAGTGATTTCTTCACTGTTATTCGTTTAATTTGCTTAGAACCCACCTATTTAGCTTCTCTACTTTTCAAATAGCTTTCTAATCACTTCTTAATGTTGGTACGGTAACTCCAAACCTGCTAATTCACGCCTTTCAGTCCTGACACTGAAGAACAATAAGCTTTCGAAGTGGTTCCTTTGCTATCATTTGTTTGATTTACTTAAAACCCACCTATTCAGCTTCTCTACCTTTAAAATAACTTTCAAATAACTTCTCAGTGTTGGTATGATAACTCCAAACCTGCTAATTCATAACTTTCAGTCCTGACGCTGAGAAAAAAATAAGTTTTCAAAGTGATTTCGTTGTTGTCATTCGTTTAATTCATGTGGAACCCACCTATTCAACTCTTCTACCTTTCAAATTACTTTCGAATGACTTCTCAATGTTGGTACAATAACTCCAAATCTGCTAATTCATGCCTCGTTTCAGTTAGACCCTCTTTCAGTCCTGACACTGAAGAACAATAAGCTTTCGAACTGGTCTGTTCGCTATTTTTCTTTTTAAATACCTTTCAAATAACTTATCAATGTTGTTACAGCAATACCAAACCTTGCTCCTAATTCGCAACATACAACAAACCATCAAAACCAAAAGAATGCGCCTGAAACCCAAATAACAAACCCATTTCAATACAAAAAGGGGAACAAACCAAGCCAAATGCTTCAGGTAATCAAACGTTTCATACTCAATGACCAAATAGAAGATACACTGGCCCCAATTGGGCCTGTCCACGACACAGATCCGCGCCACGCAGCAACTATGATTCGTCTTCCATGCTTCACACGCTTCTCAAAGCCCACCACACCAGCAATCCTTTAATTATCCAGCGAGAGAAGGCAGTGGTGATGGTGAAGCGTGAAATAATGTCTCCGTCTGTGAAAACAATGTTCATCTGTGGGTCAACGTGCATGTTTCTTGGTCCCATTTCTTCAGTTGCGCCCTTAAACTACCTTTTGCAATCAAATTACTCACCTCGAAGCAAAGCCAGGCTCCTCTTCTGGTCCAAGGCGACGTGCACGTTGCTCCACAGTTGAAATACCAAGTGGAATCCATCCAGATGCTTCGCTTACGGTGGTTGTACTTCAGGACGTAGGTGAAGAAGGGTGCGCCCACCTTTTTGCGAGGCCCAGTTTCCCAATACCACAGCAACCTCTTGCGTACCTGACTGGACAGAATTGAAGCACTGCTCTCCTTCAGAAGGAAGCAGCCACGAGTCAGAAGAAAAGGGGCTCGAAAGTTTGCGAACAAATGCAAGAAAGGGCGAACTTCTGGCCTGCATTGTGAAGAGATGGGCGCACAACCAATAGTAGTGTTTAACTGTACCTAAAACAAGTCGTCGTAGTGATTAATGAACGTAATTGTACCTATAAAACATGAGAAGCAGTTCACGAATCTCTCTAAGACGTAGCTACATGTGCAGGAAGGGGATGGAGAGAGGGTTTAGGCGGTGTGAACAAACTGGATCTCGAGAGAGACCGTCTGCAAGTATCGTTTCAACCAGAGATTCATTATTTCTGTACAGTTCTTCAGTTCCTCCTCAATTTCCAGGGCGTTCAGGGGTTGAACTTTAGTTGCAGACAGTGGAGCTTGGCATCGCGTGAACCTGGTGCAGCTGAACCAAAGTGAACGACTGCGATTGCGCACAGTCCAGTCTATTTATTTTGCCCCTCGTTTTCGTTTGCTTTCTCCACGATGCTCGATGCGTCCACTGGTGTACCTGAAAAAGCAAACGAGAAGGCAATTACTTGCTCTTTGAGCGATTGCTTCAAAACAAAATTGGCTCAGTTGATGCATCGAGCAACTGATATTTGGTAAGTTCCCTATTTTTAAGATGACGAAGAGAGAAAGAACGGGTGATAAGAGTCATTGTAAGTTCGCAGGACCTCACGTTCGTTTCCTACTATTTTTGTATGCGACATAAGAGAGAGAAACTTAAGGAGATTGAGGGGAGTAAGGACATGCGAGTGTGAGAGAGGACTAATTCTGGGTGAGAATGAGAGAGCATTTCCTTTGCGAGCACCTCCACACCTTCTTGGTCACCTTCTGATCGAATGCCAGCGCTTTTGGATGAGATTGTGCCTACGGAAGTCCATGAAACTTGGCTGCTTTGCGAGAAGTAATTGAAAATTGACTCAGCGTTCGTTTCAGAGGAGCTTCGTGGTGATTTTCTTCAACTGCTTCTCGCTTCGCAGCTTCATAGAACATGGCATGAGATCGGTGGACCAGTTGAGCCTTGGTTCTTCTTCGTTTCCTTCATTTGGAACACTGTGCTGGACGCAGAGGGCAGTTCCACGCTGATCTCGTTAGACATTGGCTGGCCATGGGGTGGAACGCTTGTTGTTTGAGCAGCTGCTGGCCTGCGTTGCACACATTCGAGGCGCTCCAGGGCGAGACTCCAGCATCACTGCGTTCACATTCGTATTATTTAGACCCACGATTGTTTTCTTTACGTTTAGCATTATGTCAAGAGCGAACGATGGCTGTGCCTTTATGCTTAATTGTAGTTTAGAGACTTTTTCCTTTCGACTGAGAAGTGCGCGCAGGGATCCTTGTCTTCTGTTCCATTCTGAGAGCGCAGAGGAGCTTCGAATGGATCTGCTTTAAGTTTAACGAGCCTGGCGATTCAGATGTGTCCACTGCGGGCCAAGAGATTCGACTCTTCGAGTCTCCAAGGTGTTAGCTTTTTAGTTCTGTTGTTTTTGCGTAGTGTATGTTGCTCAGTTGCGGAAGAAGCTTTTGTATGATTTAAGAAGGTGCGTAAGAGCCTCGAAGAGTCGCTGAGAGGACACTGAGTGAGTGAGCAAGTGTGCGTGGGAGAGAAAGACACCAGGAACAAGCGAAACCTGCTGCGAATCTGGGTATTCGCACTGCGTATGCATCAGGAAGGTGATCGAGCAGGTTGTTGCGATTTAAGAGTCGTCTGGAGAATACAAAAGAGCTATACTACCGACCCAAAGATGCACAACATCATAGAGAACCGGACAATTTGATAGAACTCATGATCAGTCTAATTATATTTCTTGTTATATATTATATACATATATATATATATATATATCATATTTTCCAAAAACGAATTATATATAATTCAATAAAAAAAGAAGACACTCTCGTTTGATACTTTGCGAGATCTTTGAATTATCCCTGTGATATTATTTATTTGTTCTTTCATTTTTTTTTCTAATTCAAAGATGGATATTTGGAGCGAAGCTGATGTTGTAATAGAATTTGAGGTCAATTATCTCAACGCAATGCGCACTGGAACAATAATGATAAAGGCGTACAAGTATAATGTTTGTTGTGTTATTATTTATTTCTTCCTTCTTTTGGAGTTCAACCTTTTCGCCATTTTCTTCTTTTGGAGCGGAAGCATTACGAGTATGAATATTTGAAGCGAAGCTGATGTTGCAATGGAATTCAAGATCAATTATCTCAACGCAACACACTAGAACAGCTAACAGAGTATACTGTCTATTTCTTCTTCCTTTTTTTTTTCTAATTCAGTTTCGCTATTTTCTTCTTTTAGAGTAAAATAATTCGCAGAGTTCTTCGGAGCATTACGAGTATGAATATTTCAAGCGAAGCTGATGTAATAGAATTCGAGGTCAATTATCTGAACGCAATGCAGTGCAAGAGTAACTATAAAAACGTACGAGTATACTATTTATTTCTTCCTTCTTTTGGAATTCAAAGTTTCGCTATTTTCTTCTTTTGGAGTAGAACAATTTTCAGAGTTCTTCGGAGGATTACGAGTATGAATATTTGAAGCGAAGCTGATATAATAGTTATAATAGAATTCAAGATCAATTATTTCAACGCAATGCATTGGAAAAATAACTATAAAGGTGTATGATTATACTATTCATTGCGTTACCATTTATTTCTTCCTTCTTTCGGAATTCAAAGTTCTGCTATTTTCTTCTCTTAGAGTAGAAGCATTACGAGTATGGATATCTGAAGCGAAGCTGATATTATAATAGAATTTGAGGTCAATTATCTCAACGCAATGCACTGGAACAGTAATAATAAAGACATACGAGTATAAAATAAGCTCAAATTATTTTTATGAAGGATGCTTTCGAAGAAAGCCGTTAAAAGAAGAAATTAAAAGAAGTATGGTAATATTTATAATTAAAATATTCTTCAATCGGATGAAGTATAACTAAGCGAATAAAATTTAATTACTCAAATCGCAGATGTGAGAATGCATACGGCTGATTTTATGGATTCCTAATTCTGTTCAGTCTTCGTACGCAATAGTTAAAGAATAGTTCCAGATTGAACGTAAGATCTGCTATCATCAGTTAACAAAATATTAATAAAACACAGCTATATTAAAAGAATATAAATTATATAAATATTCTTAAACCATCTCATCAAGTTTAATCCTGATATGTTTGAATAAAGATTTCCCACAAGATTCTGGAGAAATGTGGAATAGTAAATTTCTTCGCTGAGGTAGTATCAATAAAACTTCTCCATCTACAAAAATTCTGTGTCCAACTTCACTTCGTATTTGCAATATTCCAACTTGCGGACAGAATAGTTTCAGATTGAACGTAAGCTCTACTATTATCAGTCATAAAAATATTAATAAAACAGAACTACGTTGGAAGAATATTAATATAGATGGTTTTAGACTATCTCATCAAGTTTAATCCTGATACGCTTGAATACGGATCTTCTTCAAGATTCTGGAGAATCGTGGAATAAGAAATTTCTTCATTTACCAATGAAACTTCTTCATCCTCAAGAATTCTGAGTCCAACATCACCTCATATTTATAATTTCAAATTAAACGTAAGACTTGCTATCATCAGTTAACAAAATATTAATGAAACACAGTTACGTTCAAAGAATATTAATATAAATATTCTCAAACCATCTCAATAAGTTTAATCCTGATACGCTTGAACACAGATCTCTCTGAAAATCCTGGAGGAAAGTGGAATCCTACTGCTACCAAGTTATAGAAAATTTCTTCGCTGAGATAGTACCAATAAAACTTCTCTCATCCTCAAGAATTCTGCGTTCAACATCGCTTCGTATTTATAATTCCAGATTGAACGTAAGATCTGCTATCATCAGTTAACAAAATATTAATAAAACTAGAAAGGATATTAATGTAGATATTCTTAAACCATCTTAATAAGTTTAATCTTGAGATGCTTGACTAAGGATTTTCCTCAAGATTTTGAAGAAACATGGAATAGTAAATTTCTTCGCTAAGATAGTATCAATAAAACTTCTCCATCTTCAAGAATTCTACGTCCAACATCGCCTCACATTTATAATTTCAAATTAAACGTAAGACTTGCTATCATCAGTTAACAAAATATTAATGAAACACAGTTACGTTCAAAGAATATTAATATAAATATTCTTAAACCATCTCATCAAGTTTAATCCTGATACGCTTGAACACAGATCTCCCTGAAAATTCTGAAGGAAAGTGGAATCCTACGACTACCATCAAGTCATAATAAATCTCTTCGCCAAGGTAGATAATTTGGACACTCGTTTATGGTTACAAGGTTTATTACGTTTTCGTTATTTACACAAGTTCGTTGTAAGTGTTGGACAAGGGTCCAGAGAAACATTGCAGGACCTAGAGAAGGATCGTTATTAAAAAGAATTCTATACAAAGGCATTTGTTATCCCCAATGTCGCTATGAACCAATGCCTCGAGTACGACGAAACGATAACGCTCGTTTCTTCTTTATCGCTTCTGAGCCAGGACGAGCCTTCCTTGAGCTAACAATCGCTTGGGATT
This sequence comes from Xylocopa sonorina, assembly GCF_050948175.1. Lineage (NCBI taxonomy): Eukaryota > Metazoa > Arthropoda > Insecta > Hymenoptera > Apidae > Xylocopa > Xylocopa sonorina. The sequence continues at coordinate 2,312,225 of NC_135208.1, forward strand.
ATTGCACTCTTCATCAAGTATCTACAAAACATCGCAATCAACTATTCTCCAGCTATTCTCAGTGAAGAAAACTAGTTGTAAGAGATGAACGGACGAGTAACAAATTTTTTCTTTGCAAATTGTAATGGATTATTATTGTCGAAGCTTTATATTAAGTTCTGAGAAAATTTTGAGAGAAGTTTTTCAATAGTTATTTCAAGAATTATGGAAATTTCTTTCCATTTCATTCAATGCAAGGAGAATACAATTCTTAATTCTATATTAAGTTCTGACAAAATCTTAAGCGGAGCTTTAACAGCAATTTCAAGAATTCTAAAAATTTCCTTCGCTTCATTCAATGCAAACAGAACAATTCTTGACTTTACATTAAGTGCTCAAAAAATCCTAAGCGAAGCTTTTACAGCAATTTCAAGAATTAAGGAAATTTCCTTCGCTTCATCCAATGCAAAGAGAATAATTCTAGATTCTATATTAAGTTCTCACAAAATTTTCTTCTCAATCCTATATTAAATTCTCAAAAAATCTGAAGCAAAGCTTTAACAGTAATTTCAAGAATTCTAAAAATTTCCTTCGCTTCATCCAACGCAAAGAAAACAATTCTTAACTATTAAGCAAAGCTTTAACAGTAATTTCAAGAATTCTAAAAATTTCCTTCGCTTCATCCAACGCAAAGAGAACAATTCTTGCGATACGATGTTCTACTACCAGTTCTACATTTGAACTCGATTATTAAGCCCCAGAAAGCATCGTCAGAGCCAGCAGTCCCTTAAAAAAAACCTGATCGTCGTTCTCTTCATCCCCCTTTCACGGTTTCCTCTAAAACAGAGCAGACTGGTTACGAGTGTTATCTTAGCGCGTTCATTTCTACCTTCTTCTCTCTTTCTGTTTAAGGTCAATTTTACTTTCTGTACCCACCACCACGTTGGACCCAGTCACGCTTCTTCAGCGGCTCTCGTTCTCTCTCGCAAACTATTAACAACTAAGAAGAGAAAAGTACAGACGCTCTGGACTCGTGCGACACGTTTCCTGATTCTTCTTCGCTGAAAACGACATTTTCCTCCAATTATTCAGCTATTTTTAGCTAGTCTACCTCGAGAAGAATCGAGGAAACGATGGAATTCGTTTCAAGGTACTTCCAATTTCCACGCAAACAGCACAGAAGAGTTTTCTTTGCAACAATTGACGCACAATTCTGCTTCAGCAACAGCCAGAGATTAATTCTCTGCAAAAACAAGACCAAATTGTAAGATAGTTTTCCGTACAAACAGCTTTGCTCTCAAAGAATGAGGCATTGCAATAGCAGAAGACGAAAAGTAGAGACTTCAAGATGATACAGTAACGTAATTTCCACAGATTTCTTAAATTTCTTCTCTCAGAAACAAAGTTAGGAGTTCACAGACGCTATTGACTGAATTTTACAGGATAAATTGGTTCTCTGTTTGACTGTATCTTCTGCAGCAGGCATTGAAGTTTGCAAAAATTGAAGATTGAACGCCTGAAGAAAGGTTTTGGTCCTCTGTGGACTGTGCAGAAGGTCTCGAAGACATCTCTTTGCTTGCAGAAGGTCTCGAAGGACATCTCTTCGCTCAGAAAATCGGAAATACCCCACAGAGAAACTGTCGAGTCTGATTCCAGAGCAGCACCTCGATTTTAATAGAGACTAATGTATATAATTTACGTTTAAGCGTTATAAAAGTGGATTATACACTCGTCTGTCGTCAGATCCCGTTGTTGCAGACTGGTTATTGCTTGTAGTTTCATGGAACAGCTTTTTTTAGTCTTTCTTTTGCCTGTTTTCCTTCATTTCTGCGACAACGGGACTTAAGCACGGCGTTTCATGCAAGCTTGCGACTGCTGTTCGTTCGAGGCAGCTTTGAAATTTGTCTCTGATCGATTTGGCTTGAGAAGCTGGTCTTGCTGCACCTTTTGGAACTCGTTATTTGCTTCTTATGCGCGTGGAATCGAGTTTTAAGGCCAGATTACCGATAAAACTGGAATAAAAGTTGTTGGAGACTCTAAACTGAGCAATAAAACAGGATTGAAAGGTTTGTAGGGAAGTATAGAAGTTGTTGAGGACCTTAGAGTGACCAAACTTCGCATATCAACGCGGTAGAGACCATTTCTTTGCCAGAAATTACGTTGGAACGTGACTATAAACGGTGAGAAATGAGTTTCTCGTGTATGCTAGTAGGAAGTATGCTGATACTTGCCACGGAATTCGGTAAACGGAGAGAAGGACTGTTGAAAATCGTTGAGATGTAACCGTTCGAGTGCCAGGGACCTTTTGGAGAGTACTATGGAACGTTTCTGGACTTCTATGCTTAAATATTTTGGGGAGAATCGTGGATCTCTCTAGTTTCTACGTTGATTTCTGGATTTCTATGCTTAAATATTTTGGGCAGAGCCATGACTTTCTCTAGTTTCTATGTTTAAGAAGTTTTAGGATGAATCATGTATGGTTCTTTCTAGTTTCTACGTTGAAAAAGTTCTAAGAAGAATCATGTATGGTTCTTCCTAAGTTCTACGTTGAAACAATTCTAAAAAGAATCATGTATGGCTCTTCATAGTTTCTACGTTGAAAAGTTTTAAGAAGAATCATGTATGGCTCTTCTTAGTTTCTACGTTGAAAAAAAGTTTTAAGAAGAATCATGTATGGTTCTTCTTAGTTTCTACGTTGAAAAAGTTCTGAGAAGAATCATGTATGGTTCACCCTAGTTTCTACGTTGAAAAAGTTCTGAGAAGAATCATGTATGGCTTTCCCTAATTTCTAAGTTTTAAAGTGCTGAGCAGAGCCATGGCTCTCCCTAGTTTCTACATTTTAAAATGCTAGAAAGAACGATGGTTCTCTCTAGTTTCTACGTTTTAAATTTTTAGAAAGAACGATGGCTCTTCCTAATTTCTACATTTCAAAATGCTAGACAGAACGATGGTTCTCCCTAGTTTCTACATTTTAAAATGCTAGAAAGAACGATGGCTCTCCCTAGTTTCTATGTTTTTAAAGTTCTAGAGAGAACGATGGCTTCTTCTTCTTATAGTTTCTGCATTTTAAAGTGCTAGAAAGAACGATAGTTCTCTCTAATTTACACATTTTAATGTTCTGGGAAGAATCATGTATGGCTTTCCTTAATTTTTGAGTTTTGAAATATTAAAGAGAACGATAGGTTTCCAATTTCTACGTTTTAAAATGTTCGAAAGAACGATGGCTTCCTCCAATTTCTACGTTTCAAAGTTTTGAGGAGAACCATGTATAGCTCACTCTAGTTTCTACGTTATAAAGTGCTGAGAAAAGCCACAGTTTCCCTAATTTTCACATTTTAATGGTATTGGACAGAGTCATGACCTTGTTCTTGGTTTCTACATTCTAAAATACTAAGAAGAACGATGGTTCTCCCTAATTTCCACGTCTCAAAGTTCCAAGCACCACGATTGCAGCACTGTTTCTCCACTTATCAATAAAGAATCTCGTGTTATTGCTAAGAAGAGTCATGGTTTTCCCTGTTTCTACGTTAAAAACTGCTAGAAAGAGTGATGAACCCTAATTTTCACGTCTCAAACTTCCAAGCACCGCGATTGCTGCGTTATTTACGTACTAATCATCAAAGAATCTTGCATTACCGCTAAGAAAAGCCATAATCCTACATTTAAAATTGCAAAGAAGACCCATTATAGCTCTAAACTTAAAATTGTCAAGAAAATCCATGATTCTGCCCAGTTTTCACGTTTCAAACTTCCAAGCACCGCAATTTCTACGCTATTCTTCCAAGAATCTTGCATTACCGCTGAGAAGAGCCATAATCCTTCATTTAAAATTACCAAGAAGGTCTATTATAGCTGTCCTTAGTTTCTACATTAAAAATTGCCAAGAAAATTCATGATTCTGCCCAAATTCCACCTCTCAAACTTCCAAGCACCACAATTTCTACGCTATTCTTCCAAGAATCTTGCATTGCTGCTGAGAAGAGCTATAATTCTCCTTACTCTCTGCATTTAAAATTGCGAAGAAGATTTATTATAGCTCTTCCTAGTCTCTACATTTAAAATTGCCAAGAAAATCCATAACTCTTCCCAAATTTTCACCTCTCAAACTTCCAAGCACCGCAATTTCTACATTACTCTTCCAAAAAACTTATATTACCGCTAAGAAAAGCTATAGTTCTCCTTACTCTGCATTTAAAATTGTAAAGAAGATCCATCATAGCTCTACGTTTAAAATTGTCAAGAAAATCCATGATTCTTCTCAATTTCTACGTCTTAAAGTTCCAAGCACCGCAATTTCTGCGTTATTTATCTACTAATCATCAAAGAATCTTGCATTACTGCTAAGAAGAGCCATAATCCTTCATTTAAAATTGCAAAGAAGACCCATTATAGCTCTCCTTAGTCTCTAAATTAAAAATTTCCAAGAAAATCCATGGCTCTTCCCAAATTTCCACGTCTCAAACTTTCAAGAATCTTGCATTATCGCTAAAAAGAGCTATAATTTTCCTTACTCTCTACACTTAAACTTGTAAAGAAGATCCATCATAGCTCTACGTTTAAAATTGCGAAGGAAATCCATGGCTCTCCCAAATTTCCACGTCTCAAACTTCCAAGTACCGCAATTTCTACGCTATTTCTCCACGTATCAATAAAGAATCTTGCTATTATCGCTGCTATACTACTTTTACAACCATCCAGCACGATCAATCAATCTCTTCTCCCCAAAAATCCACGCGTTTCCAACTACAAAACTCGATCTACCACTCAAACGGTTACCAAAAACCTCCGTCGACCTCGCATAAAACGTTCCAGCTAGTCGTGCGATCACGACTAGCTCGATTCACCAGGCTGAACGTAAACAGAGAGAGTACTCCTGCGTGTAAAAACGCAGGAATTCCATTTTAGTGCGGCCGCTAAGTTAGCTAGGACAGCGTATACCGGACTAGTATACAATAACATAATAATTAATAATAATGTACCACGCATACACGCACGCACACGTCTAATAATTAATCCTAATCGGTTATCTAGGGCCCCAGGATCTTCCTGAAAACCGCACGGTCCCAACACGTGCCTAGAACAGCTCCATTGAGGAGAACGACCCAACTTGGGGCAGTGTATTCGACAGATGATCAAGCAGACGGCAAGAAGTGATAAATAATTGAGAAAACGACGCTACAGAGATTGTCGTGGCCACGTGTTCGGACCCAGATCGGGCTCTCCAAAGCTGTCCCATCCAAGAGACGACAATAACGATTGGCAGTTGAGCAAAATCTCGTGTGATCCACTTGGAAATTCTCTAACGCCTCGACGAGACTCTTCTATTTGGTCGTTAGTTGTCCAGAGAGTTTCTCAGTTTGCGTTTTTCTGTTTTCTAGGGGAGGACGTCGAGGCCAGGGTGGACTTAGCTGCTGTGGCTGTACGCGGTGTTCGTGTAAGGACCGCTGTAGATGGACGAGCCTGTCGTTGAGATGCTCTTGTGCCGTTTCTTCGCCAGTAGCACCAAGATCGCTGCGACCACGGCCAGCATCAGGATCAGACCTGCGATCGCGATGCCGATGGCGAAGCTTCTCTGGGATATGCAGATGCTGTTGGAGTCGTCGATTGTCTGCGAATTGGAATTAAACTTATGTTAGAGTTTTGCTGGATTTGAGAGTTAGCGGAAGGATTTTGTTTCTATTTTCTACGGCTTAAGTTTTCTCTTCTTTTAATTGTACTGCGGACACAAACTATTGGCTTAACGTAGAATTTAGATGGACTTGGTTTGAGTAGAGAGTAGCGAAAGGGTTTTATTTCTATTTTGTACGGCTGGTTTTCTTTTTTTTTATTCTACTGTGGACACTTAAACTAACGGAGATTTAAGTAGTCGTAGGTAGTCTGCGAACTGGAATTAAACTTATGTTAGAGTTTTGCTGGATTTGAGAGTTAGCGGAAGGATTTTGTTTCTATTTTCTACGGCTTAAGTTTTCTCTTCTTTTAATTGTACTGCGGACACTTAAACTATTGGCTTAAGGTGGAATTTAGATGGACTTGGTTTGATTAGAGAGTAGCGAAAGGGTTTCATTTCTATTTTGTACGGCTGGTTTTCTTTTTTTTTATTCTACTGTGGACACTTAAACTAATGGAGATTTAGGTAGTCGTAGATTTTGCGAATTGGAATTTGGGTTTCATTTATGTTCTGTACTGCTAAAATTTTCTCTTTTTTTAATTATACTGTGAACACCAATGCAGATTTAAGTAGTCGATAGTCTGCGAATTGGAATTTGGCTTAAGTTAGAATTTTTATGGAGATGGATTTGGTTTGATTAGAGAGTTAGCGAAAGGATTTCATTTCTATCCTGCATGATTGAAGTTTTCTCTTCTTGTAATTGTACTGTGGACACCAATGGAGTTTTAAGTAGTCGTTGATAGTCTGCGAATTGGAATTTGGATTAAGTTAGAATTTTGGTGAATTTAGATGGATTTGGTTTGGATTAGAGAGTAGCGAAAAGGTTTCATTTCTGTTCTGCATGGCTTAAGTTTTCTCCTTTTGAATTGGAATTTGGCTTAAGTTAGAATTTTGGTCGAGTTTGGATTAGAAAGTAGCGAAAGGATTTTATTTCTATTTTGTATGATTGAAGTTTTCTCTTCTTATAATTGTACTGTGGACATCAATGGAGATTTGAGTAGTTTTTTTGAACTATTTAATTTTCTAAACTGGGTATGCTAAGAACAATTTGCGTACTTCTTTTGGTGTGTTGGTACGATGAGAAATCTCTCTTTTTTTAACTGAATTGAGAACTAATTTAAGAAAAGTTTATGTACTTCTTTTGGTGTGTTCGTACGGCTGAAGTTTTCTCTTCTTTGAATTGTACTGGGTATGCCAATGAAAATTTAAAGTACGCTGAAGCAAAAGAAGTTCTTAAGAATGAACATATTTCAATTAATTATCAATTCTTCTTTTGTTGTATTAGTATTGATCTTGTTCAGCAATTTGTAGAAATAATAATCAATCTCTGATAAACATACATTTTACTATTAATGTCTCTGAATTTCTTAAACTAAATAACTGTTTATTTAATTCAAGAAACAATACTTAAATAACTACTTTGTTATTTCAGAAACATTTAATTCTCTTCATCCACATACGAAGAGAATAAAAATTCATGGAACTGGTAACAGAAAATGTTCGATTATCCTTCGCATACCAAATAATTATTATTCAATAATCAATGGAAAAATAGATGTATTGGTACGATGTATTTCCTTAACAAAACCACACAAACACAGCGAAAGAAGAAATTACAATTAACTGAATTATTATTCTACTTCTTTTCATCCACAATCGACTACTCTTTAATTCTACCAAAAGAAATCATTTGCTTCAATAGAATCCACACAAAGAGAATAAAAAAAAATTCATGGAACTGACCACAGAAAGCGTCCAACTATCCTTCGCATACCAAATAATTAATATTCAAGAACCAATTCCCTTTCGTAGCATTCGATGGTCCTCAAAGGTGGTAAATTGTCACCAATTGTGATTCCTCTACCGCGTCTAATCGACGGAGAAGCGGAATATAAATGAGACAAACCCTTTCTCTGAAGACGTCGTCGGTGAAACCCGACTTGGAGCCAATATCCGAGGCTTCGTTCACGTACAGCCCGCTGTAGACCTCAATGGTAGCTGGCGTACCGTCCAGACCCTCAACACCTTTCACTGCATCGTCATTGGCGATGTCTCTGCGTCTCCTGGCCACCGAATTACACGCAGGCGGCTACAACAATAGAATACTGATGACTCCTTTTTGGAGAGGCTCCAAAACGCCAGTTCTTGGAATCCCAATTTCCCATCGTTTCCATTCTCACTTGAACCATTGAAATTCTACGCCTTATTTCCCACTGAACTACCATTCGGAATGCAATCTTTATTACCGTATTGGTGCATCCTCCATCGTGCTTCACACACAGCCTGACGTTGCACTGGTAGTAGACGCTGGCTGTGTAGGGGAACTTGTGCGCTTGGAAGTTCACCCTTGCTTCGGTTTTGTCCTCGTTGTACGTGAACTGTCCCATGATCTCTCCGTCGACTGGGCAACTACAATAGTTTTTTAATATTGTAAGCTGTCTTTGCACTTCGTTTTGTTTTCTACAACTGATACCATAAGAAATTGATGCTATTCTATCGCAAAACTTGATTTACTCTATTATCATAGGAACAAATTGAGAAGAAAAGTGTGCATTGTATTCGCTAATCAAATCAGATAATTTGTTTATAGACAGAAGTCAGTGAACCAATTCGCTTTGTACTTTGTACACCGTCCTTTGAATGATTCGTAATATGCTCTAATGTTAATAATTTATTTGCATCGCCTAAAAGATTGTCTATTATTAATGTTTTGCACTCTAAGCCTTCTCTGGTAATGTTTATCAGCAATGTAAAGTTTCTGTTGTTGATAGAAATTTTTAAAGAGATATGTATTACTTAAAAAGTTGCAGTAGAACGAGTTTAATTGCTGATGTACCCTCAGAGAGGACCTCAGAGTAATATATTAGACTTATTAGTTTTGATGCACCCTCAGAGAGGACCTCAGAGTAATATATTAGACTTGCGATGTCCTCTCTGAGGGAATATCAGAGTATTTCTTAAAAAGTTGTGGTGCAACAAGTTTAATCACTGATGTACCCTCAGAGAGGACCTCAGAGTAATATATTAGATTTATAGTAATATAAAGACTTATAATATAATATATATTAGACTTGCGATGTCCTCTCTGAGCGCAAAAAGTTAAATATCCTTGCAAGTAAAATACAAAATTAAAAAATAGAACAGCGAACATCTTCGTAAGCAGAATAAAGTTGGAGGGTTCAGATTCTTGGTTGGTAAAAGGCTTATTTCATCAATGAAATTACCCTTCGTCGTTTATAAGCCTCTGCTCTCCCCATCCAAGACCATCGCGCACCAGACAGTCAGAGATCTTCAGTCCAAACATTTCCTGTTTGTCGATGCTAATCACCAGAGTCAGAGGGTCCCCGATCTTCACGTTCTCCGCTACTTGATGCCTCGTTGGATCTCCACTGAAGATCTTCATCGTGCATCCTGGCATTGGAGCTGTTGCCTGTTGGTAAACACAAGATTTTAGTTCTTATTCATATAATGTACCCTCTTCTTAATCGTATCTACTTTATTTAGCAAGAAAATGAATGAATAACTCTGTCCAGTTAAGTAGAAGCCTCTGAGCATGTGCGCAAAGTTAATTTAACATGCGTTTTCGCTTACTACACAAATTATTCACTGCGAGTCAAACTTGTGGGTTCCGTTTATGGCACAAATTGTTTACCACGAGTTAAACTTGTGTTTAACTTTAAATAATAATTCTTGTCAGTAGAAACTCGTGTATAAACACTGTAGGACTGCTATTTCCTCAGAATATTAATATAACCGTAACATATAAATATATAAATAGTCAACTATATAAATCAAATATATATTTAGATAAATTTTGAGTAAAATTGTCGATTAATAATAAATTAAATATCAATTCCATCGAAAAATAATAATTCTTACCAGTGGAAGCTCGCGTGATACGACATAACCTCCAATTTCTACATGATATTAATATAACCTTCTATTTTAACATAATATTAATCCAACGAGTCCATTCTTTCTTTAATTCTTCCTTTATAATAATAAAATACATAATTCTTAAGCTTAATATCAGTAATCATCCTCTGGTTTATGAAAAAGATGGAAAAATCTTGGTGCAAACTCGTACGCATTGTTGTTGTTTCAATGGCGTCGTGTTTGACAGCTGCGCGCATGCGCAGATAGGAAGCTGCGCGCATGCGCGGATAGGAAGCTACGCGCATGCGCAGATAAGAAGCTGCGCGCGCAGCTGCAAGTTAGAGTGGGAGCAGTGACGTAACTGTTGCATCGCAATCTGGCGCGATAAACCAAGGTGAGTCCTTTTTGAAAACATTGAAAGATTACAACGAAGAATTAGCAAAGGAACCTTCATTTTTTTTCAAGGAAAATGCAAATTGATGCAGGTGAATTAAGTTGCACGCTGAATTCTTTCAAATTACGATTATTCTGAATGGAAAAGTTTCACACACAGGTTTGTTTATTTCTTTCGTAAGCTGAGGAATTAATCGTAATATACTGTTCTAAGTATAATATATAATAAAATGCATTATATTTGGGAAATTTATGCTTGTAAATCGTTATGAATTGCAGGAGTATAAAGAAAGAATTGCAGAAGAAAGAACTCGTTATATTAAAAAATGTTATTGATGATATTTAGTGGAAACAGGGGGTGCTGCAGGTCCACAGTGCCTATACTAAAGTTAAATAGTACTTTAAATTCATAATAAAAATCTAGATGAAAGGATAAGTCGAAAATATAGAATAACAATTTTTCATTTCAGGCTTCGTTTTGGAGAAAATCGACTTTGAATTGCCAGCACTGAAAAAAGCTATCGTTTCTTCAAGGATTTGATATTTAAATTCAATGTAGCATATTTTTGTAAAAAATTAGCAAGAGAATCTTCATCTTTTCAAAGAAATTGCAAAATAATACAGATGAGAAGTTTGCATGCTGAATGCTTTGAAATTGCAATTATTCTGAATGAAAAAGGGTTCAAATCTGTTGGAGAACTATCCATTAGAGTGTTTTCCAATAGTAAAAGCAAAAAACGATACTGATAATATTGTATTCGAGCTAATAATTGCTGCTTTGTAAATATTGCAGCATTGTCTTCAAAATGTTAAAGTTCTTTTCATTATTTAATAAATAAAATACCTAGTACGTAAAATATACTCAGTTTTAAGTATGGTATCAATTTAAAAATGCAATCTGTAGTATTAATCCTCCTTTTTGTAAGAAATTTTCAGTTCTCCCTGAAGAGGATGAGAATTTTACAAATACCGAACCACCACTGGAAAAATCTATCATTTCTTGAAGGAATTAACAAAAGAATCTTTATTTTTACAAAGAAAATGGAAAATAATACATTAAAATTGCAATTACTCTAAACGAAAAGGTTCTATGCAAAGATTCTTCAATCTTTTTCATAAACCGAAAGATGGCTACTGTAAAGGAAGAATTAGAGAAGAATATTCCAATATTCTGCGAAAAGGAAATGTTTCTAAAAAAAGTTAATTGGCATTTGATTCAATACGGATATTTCTTGGAAATTTGTTTATTAGTCTTGCCAAATACTGATTGAATTTTGTTGGAAGACTCACTCTTTCAATAATTTATTGAAAATGCTTAAAGACACGTCCAATTTGTGCCAACACAGGTATTCCTTGGAAACTTACTTAAATACAAATCTAACGATTCAAGTTTAATTACAAATATTATTATAAATATATTGACAAAATTTATTCAAATTTCAATGTTAAAGTTCAACCATATAACAACCGATATTCCTTTTGCATCAACTTAATAAAGTGATGAAATTATAGCTATAATTAAGATCAATCGTATAATATTTGTAATCAAAATAAAGAGCAGATTCCAAGCTTTAAAATGATGTAATATATCAACAATATTTATTATAATTTTTATTCAAATTTCAATGATAAAGCTCAACTACATAAAAACCGATATTTCTTTTGCATCAACCAAATAAAGTGATCAAATTATAGTTATAATTAAAATCGATTGCATAATATTTGCAATCAAAATAAAGAGCAGATTCTAAGCTTTAAAATGATGCATAAATATTGACAATATTTACGTAAAAACAGATATTTCTTTTGCATCGACCTAATATTTTCAGTTACGCATGCTGTAAAGACATCGTCTGACTTTCGATGAAGGCAAAAAGAAGAAAATTGTGGTCTTTACCTGCAGCGGTAGGGACTGAAGCATGGCCACGTGGGTCTGGTCGTTCGTTACTACTTTGTCTCTCGTCTGGTACCGACATCGCACGTGGAAACCTCTGCCCTGGTTCGTGACCAATTTCAAATGTGGCTGCACTACTATCGTGTTGAAGTACTCGATACCACCGTCGTCCTGCAACATTAATTTAAACACATCTGATTAGCACAAAGCAGCAATCACCAAGCATCGATATCCTACAAAGAAGAGTCTTCGAGCATCAAGAAATTTCACTAAAAATCGAGAAACATTACTTTCATATTTATATTTAATATAAGAGACAGTAGTAACTAAGAATTTAGTTACTATTGGAAGTTAATTAATGAAGAATCTGTCTACTATGTTTCTAAGATTCTATGGAACATTGTATGCAGCTCTTTGAAGGAAATATTGCTTTCATATTTATATTTAACATATGAAGACAGTAAGCAATTAAGAACCCAAATTGATCAATGATTAGTACAATAGTAGAGTTACTATTGAAACTATCTGCCATATTTTTAAGATTCCATGGATCATTATATATAGCTTTTTTGAGAGAAATACTCTTTTACATTTACATTTAACATAAAAGACAGTAGTAATTAAGAACCCAGATAGTAATAGAGCTTCCTATTGAAAATTAATTACTGAAAAATCAATCTGCTATGTTTTTAAGATTTCATGGAACATTGTACACAGCTCTTTGAGAGAAACATTCTTTTATTTTTCCATTTCACATAAAATACCATAGTAACTAAGAACCCAAATTGCTCAAGGATTAGCAGAGTAATAGAGCTTACTATTGAAAATTAATTACTAAAGAATCTGTCTGCTATGTTTTTAAGATTCCATGGAACATTGTATGCAGCTCTTTTGCGAGAAACACTCTTTCATATTTACATTTAGCATAAAAGACAGTAGTAACTAAGAATTCCAAATAGTAATAGAGCTTACTATTGAAAGTTAATTAATGAAGAATCAATCTGCTATGTTTTTAAGATTCCATGGAACATTGTACACAGCTCTTTGAGAGAATCATTGCTTTCATATTTATATTTAACATAAAAGACAGTAATAACTAAGAACCCACATTGCTCAAGGATTAGCACAGTAGTAGAGCTTACTATTGAAAGTTAATTAATGAAGAATCAATCTGCTATGTTTCTAAAATTCCATGGAACACTGTATGCAGCTCTTTGAGAGAAACACTCTTTCATATTTCTATTTAACGTAAAAAAGAGACAGTGAACTAAGTAAGTTCAATATCATTAATTATATTACACAGATAGAGAGAGTAAATCGTTTCCGCTCAAGCTGTATTTCTTTCTTATAAACTACACTAGGTCTGTATATTATATTTTTTATAAAGTGCACTTATGTTTGCACCTTATAAGAGAAAAAAAAAAAAGAAAATCGAGAAAGATATGTATTAAAGAGAGAACGAAGCTAAATTATCGAATGAGTCACGATTTGGCTGCCCTTCCACAAGATTTATTGCCTCGTTCGTAGCTCGTGGGAGGGGCACGCGTGCTCGAAGGCGAATTTCGTCGAAGTTCTTTCATTTACAAGCCGTTTCGACCGCTATAATCGCGGTCGTGACGCCAATCTTGTTCCTCCAGGACTTTCAGAGCCCAAGATCCGTCTGTCCTTGCACCCTGCTGGCAAAAACCGGCCAGGTTCGCTCCTCGCCTTCTCCATAGCCGATTCTTTCGCTTCTATCACCCAGAAAGGAGCGACTCCATCGTTTCTTCTTTGGTCAACGTTCACTTTGCCGCTTGTTTACCTTGTTTCGTCCCATTCTTTCTTTACTTTTCCATCAGAAGGCACAATCGATTACTTATTAGTTTCCTTGGTATTCTTCTTGCTGTGTGGCTCAAAGAGCTGCGTTTCTAGTTCAGTTTAGTATCTTTGCATAAAGATTGAACTTAAGTTAAGTATCTTAACTCAAAGATTGAACTTAAGTTAAATTCCTTAACTTAAAGATTGAACTAAGGTATCTGAACTTAAAGATTGAATAGATACAAGTGCATGAATAGAATATCAGAGACTTCACGTTTGATTTATTAGAATTAGCATTTAATTAATCACAAAGTAGAATAATTAAAACAAGGAGACAAATAACAATTCAAAGTGTACGACAACCTATTCCATGTATTATCTATAAAACTAAATTTGCAGGTTGAACTCTTTGCGGATCACTCTACTAAGAGAGTATCTCTGGTACCAAAATATGCAACAGATCTCCCAAAAGAAAGTGAGAGAAAAGTACAGAACACCAAAGTAAGTAAAAAGAAGAAGATAGGAATTTTCAGAAACAGACCAAAGAAAAGAGAATACCAAAGTAAGTAAGAAAAAAGAGTACAGGAATTCTCAAAAACAGACCAAACAATAATCCAACTCTCCTAAAAGAAAGTGAGTGAAGAAAACAGAACAGCAAAGTATGTAAGAAAAAATAAGAGTTCAACGATCTATTCCATCTATTATTTACAGAACTAAATTTGCAGATTAAACTTTTTATGGATCAAACAATATTGCTAATACCAAAATATGCAACAAATCTCCCAAAAGAGAGTAAGTGAAGAATACAAAACACCAAAGTAAAAGAAAAAATAATACAAGAATTCTTAAAAACAGAACAAACAATAATCCAAATCTTCCAAAGGACAAGGAGTGAAGAATACAGAACACCAAAGTACAAAAGGAAATACAGGAATTCTCAGAAACAGACCAAACAATAATCTAAATCTCCCAAAAGAGAGTGAGTGAAGAATACAGAATACCAATTAAGCAAGAAAAAAAAATACAGGAATTTTCAGAAACAGAAAAAGCTATAATCCAAAGTCTTCAACAACTTATTCCATCTGTTATCAACAAAACTAAGTTTCCAGATTGAACTCTTTATGAATCACTGTATCAAACAATATTGCTAATACCAAAATATGCAACAAATCTGCCAAAAGAGAGTAAGTGAAGAATACAAAACACCAAAGTGAAAGAAAAAATAATACAAGAATTCTTAAAAACAGAACAAACAATAATCCAAATCTTCCAAAGGACAAGGAGTGAAGAATACAGAACACCAAAGTACAAAAGGAAATACAGGAATTCTCAGAAACAGACCAAACAATAATCTAAATCTCCCAAAAGAGAGTGAGTGAAGAATACAGAATACCAATTAAGCAAGAAAAAAAAATACAGGAATTTTCAGAAACAGAAAAAACTATAATCCAAAGTCTTCAACAACTTATTCCATCTGTTATCAACAAAACTAGGTTTCCAGATTGAACTCTTTATGAATCACTGTATCAAGCAATATTGCTAATACCAAAATATGCAACAAATCTGCCAAAAGAGAGTAAGTGAAGAATACAAAACACCAAAGTGAAAGAAAAAATAATACAAGAATTCTTAAAAACAGAACAAACAATAATCCAAATCTTCCAAAGGACAAGGAGTGAAGAATACAGAACACCAAAGTACAAAAGGAAATACAGGAATTCTCAGAAACAGACCAAACAATAATCTAAATCTCCCAAAAGAGAGTGAGTGAAGAATACAGAATACCAATTAAGCAAGAAAAAAAAATACAGGAATTTTCAGAAACAGAAAAAACTATAATCCAAAGTCTTCAACAACTTATTCCATCTGTTATCAACAAAACTAGGTTTCCAGATTGAACTCTTTATGAATCACTGTATCAAGCAATATTGCTAATACCAAAATATGCAACAAATCTGCCAAAAGAGAGAGAATCAGCCACGATATCCGCCTTTTTCTCAACAGCAGGAATCGTCCTCGACAAGGAGAGAGGAGAGCGCAGTTAGAGACCGGATGCTGAGTGAAAATTCTCAAGGTACGCCGTGTATATCGAGCAGGCAACGACCTTCGACGATGCACGGTGCCCGACCTCAGCAAGGATACTCGCAATCTGCGGTGCATCGGCCCGAGAGCCTCGTCAGATCGCTCACTTTACGTTTCACACTTCTCTCTTAGTTGGCAACGACGGACTGCCGCCACTTTTATGCTTAAAACAGTCCCAGTTAGCTGTCTGGCTGTCCATTCTATTTGCCAGGACACGTTGCTGCGACATCTTCTGCTGTGCGACACAGTTGAACGATAAGAGCGACTCTCGTTATCGTCGATTTCTAAATTATGTCTGCGAGAGTTGTTCAACCGTGGTGTTTATATTGGCTTTCTTTCTCAGAGCAATGTACAGTATTTCTGTAAACTAGAAACACTGTGCAATGCATTGTAAAAGGAGCATGCTGCATTGTAACTTTATTTAAAAAGTTGATGTTACTTTATACTACTGTAATGTAATTTGTACTTAATTTGTTATAATTTGTACTTAATGTTGTTCAAGTGTGGTGTTTATTATGGAATTCTTTTTTTCAGAAATGAGAATGTAAGCTAGAAACATTGTGGCATTGCATTCTGCATTGTAAAAGAAGCATGCTGCATTGTAAATTTAATTAATTAGTTAATGATACTTTATACTACTGTAATGTAATTCGCAATTAGTTTGTTATAATTTATACTTAACGTTGTCCAAGTGTAGTGTTTCTATTGGCTTTCTTTTTCAGAGTAATGTAAACTACCTATGTAAAGTAGAAACATTGTGGCTTTGCATTCTGCATTGTAATAATTTGTACTTAATTTAACTGTTATAAT
Organism: Xylocopa sonorina; assembly: GCF_050948175.1. Lineage (NCBI taxonomy): Eukaryota > Metazoa > Arthropoda > Insecta > Hymenoptera > Apidae > Xylocopa > Xylocopa sonorina. The sequence continues at coordinate 2,328,724 of NC_135208.1, forward strand.
TTCCACTTAATTTGTTATAATTTCGATAATGTTATAATTTATACTAAATTTTGTTCAAGCATGGTGTTTATTATGGATTTCTTTTCTCAAAGATGAGAATGTAAACTATCTGTGTAAACTAGAAACATTGTGCATTGCATTCTGCATTGTAAATTTAATTAAAGAGTTAACGATACTTTATACTACGGTAATGTAATTCGCACTTAATTTGTTATAATTTATACTTAACGTTGTTCAAGTGTAGTGTTTCTATTGGCTTTCTTTCTCAAAGTAATGTAAACTATCTATGTAAAGTAGAAACATTGTGCAATGCAGAATGCATTGTAAAAGGAGCATGCTGCATTGTAGATTTAATTAATGAGTTAATATTACTTTGCACTACTGTAATGTAATTCGTGCTTAATTTGTTATAATTTATACTTAATGTTGTGGTGTTTATATTGACTTTCTTTCTCAGAGCAATGTAAACTATCTATGTAAAGTAGAAACATTGTGGCTTTGCATTCTGCATTGTAAAAGGAGAATGTACATTTAATTATAGAGTTAATGTTGCTCTCTACTGCTATTTTGCTGTTGTATTTGTACTTAATTTGTTACAATTTATACTTAATGTTGTTAGAAGCGTGGTGTTTCTATTGGCTTTCTTTCTCGGAGCAATGTAAACTATCTATGTAAACTAGAAACATTGTGCAATGCAGAATGCATTGTAACTTTAATTAAAGAGTTGATGTTACTTTGTACTACTATGCTGCTGTTATAATTTGTACTTAATTTGTTATAATTTATACTTAATCTTGTTTAAGCGTGGTGTCTATTATTTTTTCAGAGACGAGAATGTAAACTATCCATGTAAGCTAGGAACATTGTGGCTTTGCATTCTGCATTGTAAATTTAATTAACGAGTTAATGTTACTTTGTACTATTTTACTGCTGTTGTAATTTGCGCTTAATTTGTTATAATTCATATACTGGTATAATAATGTTATAATTTATACTTAAATGCTTCATTGTAAATTTAATTAAATTGCACTCTACATTGTGAATTTAATTAAAGAGTTAATGTTACTTTATACTACTATATTGATGTTACAATTTGTACCATTTAATGTTTTGTCTAAACTGTTGTCTAAGTGATGCATTAAAGACATGGATCCTTTGTCTTCATTGGAATGCAAAGGATTTTCATGTTTTTTGATACATTTATTTTATTTCGGTTTAGATAGAAGTAACATTGATTCTTTAAACGAATTTATAGTTTTCTTCTTTTGTTTTTTTTGTAATGTGTACATTGTACGTAATATTTCTATTGTGATTTGTAGTACTGAAGGAAAAAGGGTGGATGTTATGTGCGAAGGAATGGATTGGAGAAAGATGAGTAGCATGAGTGAGTGGGTGAGAAAGAAAAAATGAGAGAAAGAGAGAAATAGATAGTATGAGTGAGTGAGTGAGTAAGAAGGAGAATATAAGTTAGAGAAAGAGACTGTGTGGGAAAGGATGAGAGAAAGAAACTGCATGTGAAAGAATGAGAGAAAGAAACTGCATGTGAAAGAGCGATAGTTGAATGTAGAGAGATAGTACAAGAAAGAGTGAGAGAAATAAAGATGGTATTAGCATGAGAGAGATGGTATAAGAGAATAAGAGAAAGAAAGATAATATGAGTGTGAGAGAGTTAGCATGAATGCGAGAAAGTCAGCATGAATAGAGATAGTATGATGCAGAGAGACAGTATAACAGAGATTATATATGTATGAGTGTAGAGAGATAGTGTAAGAGAGAGTGAGAGGAAGAAAGAAAGAAATATAGTATGAGCATGAGAGAGAAATAGTATAAATGTGTAGAGATATAGTATAAGAGAGAGTGAGAGAAAGGAAGATAATATGAGTGTGAGAGATAGTATGAAAGAGAGTGAGAGAAGGAAAGAAAAATAGTATGTGTGTAGAGAGATAGTATAAGAGAGAGTGAGTGAAGGAAAGAAGAAAGTATAGTATGAGTATAGTAAGAGAGAGTGAAAGAAAGAAAAATAGTATATTAGCGTAGAGAAATAGTATAAGAAAGAGTGATAGAAAGAAAAATAGTACGACTGTGAAGAAAAGATATAAGAGAGAATAATAGAAGGGAAGAAAGAAGTATAGTATGACTGTGAGAGAGTTAGAAAGAAAGATAGTATTAGTATGAAAGAGTTATCATGAATACAAGAGAGATATAATATAAAAAAGAGTATGAAAAAGAAGAAAAAAGAAAGTAAGACAGTACGAGCATAGAGAAATAGTAAAACAGAGAGTAAAAAAAAGAAAGAAAGAAGTAAACTACGATTATAACAGATAGTACATCAAACAACAAGAGAAAGAGACCAAGAAACATAGTACAACTGCTCAAGAGAGAAAGCACAGTGCTCTCCCAGCTAAAAGACCACCCAAACAGGCGCAAAGAATTTTTACAGCTCCGTTTCCTGCGCGAGGCAATTCTCCACGGTTCCATCTCGAGCATCTCGATGCTCTGCTCGCGTTATCCAGAAAGGAAATTCCTGGACGCCGATTCCAGCGAGTCATGTAGCATTTTATAGCGCCACTCAGCGCTCTTTTACGATCCCCAGCCACGGAGGAGGGCTCTGCATTCCATCTTCGAGGTCCTGTTCAGTCGGTTCATTGGTCGAGAATAATCACGCGCGATTTTTCGATGCTCGCCACAGGCGATCCATGGCTGGCGAACAACCTGGCCTGCCATAAATGATGAAGACTATTACCTAAGATCAATATCCAAACCTGCCTACGATGGCAACTAATATTTCTTTTAAGATCAATATCCAAACTGCTGTTTCTTTCTGCAGTCACTCAGGTATCAACTCTTCAATTAATTCCATTAAAACCATCACACGACTACATAATCGCCATTCACATTTCAGATTCCATTCTGCTGTCTTCTCTTCGCAATCAACAGTCAAGAAGAAACCAAATTATCGCATGGTATAGAAAAGACTGTGTATTTCTGCTTACCAAATTTTATTTACCAAAACTATGGCACACATTAATTAACTGTGCATTTTCAGGTCTGAAAGTGATATTTAATAAGAAGAAGAAGAGTCAGTTTCCTTCTCTTCGCAATCAACAGACAAGAAGAAACCAAATTATCGCATGGTAAATTTTATTTACCAAAACTATGGCACACATTAATTAACTGTGCATTTTCAGGTCTGAAAGTGATATTTAATGAGAAGAAGAAGAGTCAGTTTCCTTCTCTTCGCAATCAACAGACATTAACTAAGATCAATATCCAAACTGCTGTTTCTTCCTGCAGTCACTCAGGCACCAACTCTTCAATTAATTCCATTCAAACCATCACACGACTACATAATCGCCATTCACATTTCAGATTCCATTCTGCTGTCTTCTCTTCGCAATCAACAGTCAAGAAGAAACCAAATTATCGCATGGTATAGAAAAGACTGAGTATTTCTGCTTACCAAATTTTATTTACCAAAACTATGGCACACATTAATTAACTGTGCATTTTCAGGTCTGAAAGTGATATTTAATAAGAAGAAGAAGAGTCAGTTTCCTTCTCTTCGCAATCAACAGACAAGAAGAAACCAAATTGTCACATGGTATGAAGAAGATTGTGTATTTCTGCTTACATTTACCAAAACCATGGCACACATTAATTAACTGTGCATTTTCAGGTCTGAAAGTGATATTTAATGAAAAGAAGAAGAGTCAGTCTCCTTCTCTTCGCAATGAACAGACAAGAAGAAACCAAATTATCGCATGGTATGTTAAAAATTGTGTACCTCTGCCTACATTTACCAAAACCATGGCACACATTAATTAACTGTGCATTTTCAGGTCTGAAAGTGATATTTAATGAGAAGAAGAAGAGTCAGTTTCCTTCTCTTCGCAATCAACAGACAAGAAGAAACCAAATTGTCGCATGGTATGAAGAAGATTGTGTATTTCTGCTTACATTTACCAAAACCATGGCACACATTAATTAACTGTGCATTTTCAGGTCTGAAAGTGATATTTAATAAGAAGAAGAAGAGTCAGTTTCCTTCTCTTCGCAATCAACAGACAAGAAGAAACCAAATTGTCACATGGTATGAAGAAGATTGTGTATTTCTGCTTACATTTACCAAAACCATGGCACACATTAATTAACTGTGCATTTTCAGGTCTGAAAGTGATATTTAATGAAAAGAAGAAGAGTCAGTCTCCTTCTCTTCGCAATGAACAGACAAGAAGAAACCAAATTATCGCATGGTATGTTAAAAATTGTGTACCTCTGCCTACATTTACCAAAACCATGGCACACATTAATTAACTGTGCATTTTCAGGTCTGAAAGTGATATTTAATGAGAAGAAGAAGAGTCAGTTTCCTTCTCTTCGCAATCAACAGACAAGAAGAAACCAAATTGTCGCATGGTATGAAGAAGATTGTGTATTTCTGCTTACATTTACCAAAACCATGGCACACATTAATTAACTGTGCATTTTCAGGTCTGAAAGTGATATTTAATAAGAAGAAGAAGAGTCAGTCTCCTTCTCTTCGCAATCAACAGTCAAGAAAGAACCAAATCATCGCATGGTGTATTAAAGATTGTGCATTTGCAGGTCTGAAAGTGATATTTAATAATAAGAAGAAGAGTCAGTCTCTCTCTCGAGAGAAGAAGTGAATAAATTCTCTTACGTTCACCCTTTACTCTCCTAATAATTCATCTCAGGTGTGCGTCTGGTGTTTTCGAGGCTGGTGGATGAGAGAAGAATCCTTCAGCCACACAACGACCTCAAGAATAGTAGATTTACACATACAAATGAAAGCCTGCTTGTGTATGCATGGAACGAGGACAGAAGAGGGTATCAGAGGGAGCCAGGATGGATGAAATGCGAGAAGAAAACGAGCAAAAACAAGGGGAGCCTTCGTGCAACGATGGACGAGGGTCGATGCTAATGGCTTAAGATCAGAGATCGCTCGAGCGCGATTTTAGTAATCGCACAATGCCAACGACACTCGATAATGCTTTGTAGCCTCGTGAAACTTGGATTATAGTTTGCGTTTGCGTTCCAGGGCCATCTGTCGACGGCAGACGAGCATCTCACGCGTGGCCAGCGGCGAGGATACCCGCCAGATCGACTGGAAGTCAGGAATTTATTATGAAGTACCGTTGCGATACGATTGTCGAGCCTATTGTTCACCTGGTGGAGCCTCTAACGGTTAAAAAATTCCTCAAAACTATCCTCCACCTTGTGTACCGTTGGTTTATCGTGAACTGAAGCCATTCAGCCAAGTGACGAGGCGAATTTAAACGATGGATGAGAAGCTGAGAGGACTGAGAGGCATCTTCTTCTTGCAGAGTCACGTGTGAGGCTATCTGGTATCGCCATGGATTTTGTATTTTGTATTCTAGTCTTGTAGGCTCCTCTAGATGATTCTACTGGTTCGTTTCAGCAGATTTTGAGTCATTTTCTGGTTGGAAGCTCGAAGAAGCTTCAAGAAAGGCGAGAACAAATTTGAGATTGAGAAGAGAGGAAAGTCTTGTGTTTATTGATGTTGTCTTTTGTATTTTGGCCTTGTGATCTCCTCTAGATGATTCTACTGGTTCGTTTCAGCAGATTTCGAGTCATTTTCTGGCTGAAAGCTCGAAGAAGCTTCAAGAAAGGCGAGAACAAATTTGAAATAGAGAAAAGAGGGAAATCTGGTGTTGGATGTTCGCTAAAAAAATGGTCGTGGGTTTGATTAGATGGTTTATTACGTGAAGATTGCGAAATGAAGCGATCAGAACGTTAAACATCTGTTTTTTATTTTTTTTTTTTAGAGAAGTTTTTGAGCGTTTCGTGTAAAAACAGCAAACGAGGAGGATGCACGATTTGTAATCACTTAGAAGGGATATTAAGCTGAGTTTTTGGTCCATGAAAGATCTTATTAGCTGGAGATTATGTAACTCTTTGGAGAGAATGTAGTTTTCTTCGATTAGTTGCAGAATAATGTCTTTGGAATGGATCTAAATTAATTTTTAATTTTGTTGTCAATGATTTTATGTTTTATCTGAGATTTACTTGTTGAAGGACAGTTCCTCTAGTTCACTAATTGTAGCTCTGAAGCTCTGCTGTAATTTATATTTATGGAAATTATTATACATTTGTTATTGTCTTCTTTATTCACTGAAGTGGAGTCACAAAGTTAATGAAGAAATGCAAAGAATTAAAATAATGCATCTCAATTATTCAGAAGCCTTGTTATACTCTTCTCTGCCTAAAAAAAGCTAATTCTATCACGTTCATACTCTAAACAACACGGAGAAAGAAGGTGGAGACATTGAAAAAATTCTAAAATTGCTTTAAAATCTACAAGTAGAGCAACGACTTTAAAAGACAGTTCCTTCGACTTATTAATTGTATTAATTATAGCTCTGAAGCTTTTTTTCTTGAAATTCTTCTCTGTAAGTGTACTCCTCTCAAAAACCATCGTTACACTCTTCTCTGCTCAACAAAAATCAGGCTTGTATCACCAGAAAACAACGTGGACAGGAAAAAGAAGGGTCTAAACGCATTTTTAAGGGTCACACGGAAGTCCAATCAAAGAGAGTATCTTCCCAGAGATTCGCCAACAGCCTGTGGGCTACTTTGTCCACTTATTACGATGCATCTAGCTTGGCTTGGACTTTCCACGGGTTCGACGTCCGGTCAGTCCAGAGCGGGGCTCCAGCCAGCTGCAGCCACCACCGCGTCTGAATAATTCTGGATGCCCGCTGTCTGACGCGAGGAACGTTGCCAATTTCCCGCGCAACAGCCGAAGAAATCGACGATAAACGCGCTTACACCGCCTGGAAATGAAATTCCACTGTGGAACAGAGAAGTGGGAGAGCGGATGTCGATGATGGGCGGCTCTGTCGGTAAATTGGTGGCCTGCCACGAAAATATCCCCTCAATTTCAACTCCAACATTGAAATAAATGAATTTCAGGTGGTGTTTTGGCCCTGTGAAGGAATTTTAAACACACTTTCGCTCTTTTGGAAGCATATTCTACTATATTTCATTGGATAAATGGATATTCTGCTATATTTCATTGGACAAATGGGTAATCCTGCTATATTTCAAAAAATATCCCCTCAATTCCAACTCCAACATTGAAATAATTGATTTTCAGGTGGTGTTTTGGCCCTGTGAGAGAATTTTAAACGCACTTTCACTCTTTTAGAAGCACATTCTACTATATCCTGCTATATTGCAAAAAATATCCCCTCAATTCCAATACCAACACTGAAATAATTGATTTTCAGGTGGTGTTTTGGCCCTGTGAGAGAATTTTAAACGCCATTTCACTCTTTTGGAAGCATATTCTGCTATATTTCATTGGATAAATGGATATTCTGCTATATTTCATTGGACAAATGGGTAATCCTGCTATATTTCAAAAAATATCCCCTCAATTTCAACTCCAACATTGAAGTAATTGATTATCAGGTGGTGGTTTGGCTCTGTGAGAGAATTTTAAAGGCCCTTTCACTCTTTTAGAAGCATATTCTACTATATCCTGCTATATTTCAAAAAATATCCCCTCAATTCCAATACCAACACTGAAATAATTGATTTTCATGTGGTGTTTTGGCCCTGTGAGAGAATTTTAAAGGCCCTTTCACTCTTTTGGAAGCATATTCTGCTATATTTTATTGGATAAATGGATATTCTGCTATATTTCATTGGACAAATGGGTAATCCTGCTATATTTCAAAAAATATCCCCTCAATTCCAATACCAACACTGAAATAATTGATTTTCAGGTGGTGTTTTGGCCCTGTGAGAGAATTTTAAACGCCTTTCACTCTTTTAGAAGCATATTCTATACTATATCCTGCTATGTTTCATTGGATAAATAAATATCCTGCTGTATTTCATTGGATAAATGGATATTCTGCTATATTTCAAAAAATATCCCCTCAATTCCAACTCTAACATTGGAATAATTGATTTTCAGGTGGTGTTTTGGCCCTGTGAGAGAATTTTAAAGGCCCTTTCACTCTTTTGGAAGCATATTCTGCTACATCCTGCTATATTTCACTGGATAAGTGGATATTCTGCTATATTTAACAGCATTTTTGTCACTGTTGTGTGATATTACTTCAGTTAAAGTTGATTTATTGAAGAAATTCTTTTTTAGATCTTGTAAAAACACTTCAAAGTGGGTTTGTATTGTTTTAATGAAGAGTTACGAGGTTTTTACTTGCTTATAAATATGAATGAAGCTCAGAATCTTAGTTTTATGTGATGTATGGCACTGTGGAACTGGGTTGAAAGGATGTTGCTTGCATATTTTACTCTCACAAGCGTTTAGATCGTTGTTATCGTGATCAGATGTAAGATTGATGTCAGTTGAGTATATTTAAAGGCTTGCAAACGGTATAATTAAGAACCAAATTAATTAAAATCCATTTCTTTAAAATTTTTGTTGTATGCATCATCTTAATACTCTTTTTTTTTATTTTACAGGATGTTATCTCGTTGAAAAAATGGATTTGCAATTAAATTTGATGGAAGAATTAATTTATTGTTAAAACGACACGATTCTTCTTCTATTTTTACGGATAAGGCGTTTTAAAGTCGCTTTTTTGCAAATTAAATTCATCCATTTGCAAATCAGAGCCACACTTTGGCATTTCTTTTTGGATTAATTCAGTAAGAATTAAAAGCCAGTATGAAGAATCAGCTGACTGTTAAGCAAGGAAATTGCAGGCTAATCGAATTCACTCAGAAACTTTCGAACATTCTTCAATCACCCACACCAACAGTGGTGACTCAGCATTGACGAATTAATTTTACCAAACAGACCTGTAACTTTCTTTTACAGTTTTCACAAGCTGATTTTAAGCAGCCTTGCGAAAAGAAACTTGTACAATTATCATCATTTAAGTGTACAGATGAAGAAAATAAATTAATATCGCAAAGAAGAGAAGGGATTTCTAAGGACAGAACACTATTGCAAAAGCATGAATGAAAATTGGATCTCCTCCCAAATTAATACTCTGGAGAGTGTTCAGCAAATTAGATTCATTAATTTGCAAGTCAGATTCACTCGTTTGCAAATCAAATTCATCGTCCTACAAGTTAATCTCACCCTTTTCTCGCATCAAATATAAATAATCCCTTTGCAAATCAAAACCATCCTTTTGTAAATTAAATTTATCCTGCCTCGAAACAAAATCGTTCTTTGAAAAGTCTGAATTTAATTTAGAAAAGGGAGAATTTAACTTTTAATACGATCAGTGTGATTTGCAAATTGATAAATTTCATTTATAAAATGTAGAATTTAATTTGTAATAGGAAGAATTTGCAAAAGAGTTAATGGAATCTTTAAAAGTATGATTCTAATTAATAAAAAGCTGAATTTCATTACATAGACAACAGAAACGAGGATTAACGAATTGATATTGCACAGAAGAGAAGGAACTCTGAAGGACAGAATACTATTGCAAAAAGATGAATGAAAATTGCATCTGCCCTCAAATTAATACTCAGGAGAGCGTTCAGCAGGCTTCGAAAAGAAGAAAAATGAAAGTGCGCCGGTGGTTTATGAAACGAATCGCCTGCAATGCGAGCCAGAAGAAGGTGGAAGCCGTTACGTAAGACGCAATAAAGAGTCGCGCGAATGGATGATCTGGCTCGCTTTTATGTCATCGCAGGTGTCACGTACGCTTTGTTTTCTTCATTGTTACGCGTTCAGAGGACACGCATCGAATTTCATTGACACAGTTTTGAAGAGAGCTGCAATTGAAGCGGTTTGGCCCAGCACATTTAATACTAAGCTTATCAAGGGGTCATTTTGACTTGTCTGAGATCATTTTTCGCTAATTTTCTTCAAGAATATAATTGTGTAGCATTTTATGAGGATATTTTAATTAGATTTGCGATTATATCTGCAATTGGAGCGACTTGACCCAGCATATTTAATACTAAGCTTATCAAGGGGTCATTTTGACTTGTCTGGGATCATTTTTCGCTAATTTTCTTCAAGAATATAATTCTGTAGTATTTTATGAGGATATTTTAACTAGATTTGCGATTATATCTGCAATTGGAGCGACTTGGCTCAGCATATTTAATACTAAGCTTATCAAGGGGTCATTTTGACTTGTCTGAGATCATTTTTCGCTAATTTTCTTCAAGAATATAATTCTGTAGTATTTTATGAGGATATTTTAATTAGATTTGCGATTATATCTGCAATTGGAGCGACTTGGCCCAGCATATTTAATATTAAGTTTAACAAGGGTCATTTTTAATCATTTGAGAGAGCTTTTTGTTAATTTTCTTCAAGAATATGATTGTAGTATTTTATGAGAATATTTTAATTAGATTTGCAATTATATCTGCAGTTATATCTGCAATTAAAACAGCTTGGCCCAGCGTATTTAATATTAAGTTTAACAAGGAGTCATTTTGAATCATTTGAGATAACTTTTGGTTAATTTTCTTCAAGAATATTATTGTAGTATTTTGTGAGAATATTTTAACTAGATTTGCAATTATATCTGCAATTATATCTGCAATTAAAACAGCTTGGCCAGCTATTATTGTAGTATTTTTTTTAGAATATTTTAATTATATTAGAGATTAAAGTTTTGATTACATGTCTTATAAGTGTGAGTAAAAATTCATTAAAATATTCTTCAGAAAATTTATTTTCTTCAAGAATATTATTGTAGTATTTTCTGAGAATATTTTAATTAGATTTGCGATTATATCTCTTATAAGTGTGAGTAAAAATTCATTAAAATATTCTTCAGAAAATTTATTTTCTTCAAGAATATGATTGTAGTATTTTCTGAGAATATTTTAATTAGATTTGAGATTAGATTTGCGATTATATGTCTTATCTTTTCTTCAAGAAAATTATTTTCTTCAAGAATATTATTGTAGTATTTTATGAGAATATTTTTATTAGATTTGCGATTATATGTCTTATAAATGTGAGTAAAAATTGATTAAAATATTCTGTTAAAATACGGAAATTATTTTCTTGAAGAGAATTAACGGAAAATGTTCTCAGACTTTTTTTTTTAATATGAAAAGTTATTTATAAGCTGCAGTTGAGGAACTAAATCTTTGAAATGAATTTTAAATAGTGGAGAGTTGTTGGTAATAAGCAGTTACTTGTCTAGAATTCTCTTTTTTTTTTATAACTATTATATATAGACGTTAGAAACAAAGTATAACGTTCGTTTTCTTTTACAGAATTTTCAAGCAAAAACTGAACACATTCTCTGAAACAACAGCTCCAATTTAGCCATGGTAATAATAATAATAATAATAATAATAATAATAATAATAATAATTAAGGAGCAGCTACTTATCTAAAATTCTGCTTCTTTTTTCTTATAACTATATAAATATTTAAAAAAAAACGTACAATGTTCTTTTTCTTTTACAGAATTTCCAAGGAAAGGCTGAAACAACAGCTCCAATTTAGCTATAGTAATAATAACAATTATGGAGCAGTTACTTATCTAGAATTCTCCTTTTTTTTCTTATTACTGCATAAACATTAGAAACAAAGTACAATTTTTGTTTTCTGTTACAGAATTTTCAAGCAAAGGCTGAACATTCTCTGAAACAACAGCTGTAATTTAGCCCCAGCAATAATAATAATTAAGGAGTCGTTACTTATCTAGAATTTCTCTTTTCTAATTATATCATGTATAATAAAAATGAAATTTTACAGAACTTTCGAGTAAAGGCTGAACACGTTCTCTGAAACAGCAGCTCCAATTTAACCACTGCAATAATAATAATTAAGGACCCATTACTTATCTAGAATTCTCCTTTTCTTTTTCTTATTACTGCATAAACATTAGAAACAAAGTACAATTCTTGTTTTCTGTTACAGAATTTTCAAGCAAAGGCTGAACATTCTCTGAAACAACATCTCCAATTTAGCTATAGTAATAGTAATAATAATTAAGGAGCTGTCACTTATCTAGAATTCCTTTCTTTACTATATTACATTGTATATAGTAAAAATGAAATTTTACTGAATGTTTCAAGCAAAGGCAGAACACATTCTCTGAAACAACATCTCCAATTTAGCTATAGTAATAGTAATAATAATTAAGAAGCAGTTACTTATATAGAATTCTTCTTTTTTTTTCTTATTATTGCATGGATATTGTGTTTCTTTTACAGAATTTTCAAGCAAAGATTGAACATTCTCTGAAACAACAACCCCTATCAATTGTAACTACAGTAATTCTACTACCAGATAGAAGCAAATTGAAGAATGCAAGTAGATGGAAGCAATCTTTAATTTCCTGCGAGCATACCCAGCGATTAGTCTGCCAGATTAAAGAAATAAACCATCGCATCGTGTTTCCGGTTCGAATCATCATCCTATTCTTATTATCCATCCTAGTTGTATTTCCTTTTTTTCTATTTACTCAAATCTCGATACTTTTAACAAAGAAGTGCGAAGGATTAAAATAGAGCATCTCAATTTTTCAGAAGCCTTATTTATACTCTTTTCTGGTTCAAGAAGAATAAGTTAAGCCTTCTTCAATCAAGTTTATACTCCAAACAACGCGGAGATGGAAAGAAGAGACTAAAATTGTTTTAAGACTCAACGAAGGAACGCTTTTTATTTTTTCAGAAGCTGTTATACTCTTCTTTGCTTCAAGAAAAATACATTAAACTCTCTTTAATTACATCTATACTGTAAACAACACGGAGAGAGAAGGTAGAGACTATTGAGAAAGTTCTAAAATTGTTTTGAGAAGCTTATGGAACTCCACAAGTAGAGCAACGACTTCCTATCTTATCTAAAATTTACTTTCAAAGGACAGTTTCTCTAGCTTACTAATTATATTAATTATAGCTCTAAAACTTTCTTATAATTTACTATTATATTTTTCTTCTTTGTATTTACTGAAATTCAGTTGCAGTCAGCAAAGAAGTGCAAAGGATTAAAATAGAGCATCTTAATTTTTCAGAAGCCTTATTTATACTCTTTTCTGGTTCAAGAAGAATAAGTTAAGCCTTCTTCAATCACGTTTATATTCCAAACAACGCGGAGATGGAAAGAAGAGACTAAAACCATTTTGAGACTCAAGGAAGAAATACAAAGGATTAAAATAGTGCTTGTTAATTTTTCAGAAACCTTGTTATACTCTTCTTTGCTTCAACAAAAATAAGTTAAAGCTGAGTCTATCACGTTTATACTGTAAATAACTTTGAGAGAGATAGGAGAGTCCTTTGAGAAAATTCTAAAATTGTTTCGAGAGGATTATGGAACTCCACAAGTAGAGCAACGATTTCCTATTTTATCTAAAATGTACTTTCAAAGGACAGTTTCTCTAGCTTACTAATTATATTAATTATAGCTCTAAAACTTTCTTATAATTTACTATTATATTTTCCTTCTTTGTATTTACTGAAATTTAGTTGCAGTCAGCAAAGAAGTGCAAAGGATTAAAATAGAGCATCTTAATTTTTCAGAAGCCTTGTTATACTCTTCTCTGATTCAAGAAAAATAAGTTAAACCTTCATCAATCACGTTCGTACTGCAAAAAGCATGGAAAGAGATGAGAGAGACCATTGAGAAAATTCTAAAATTGTTTTGAGAGGCATATGAAAATCCATAAGTAGAGCAAGCACTTTCTATTTTACCTAAAATTTATTTCAATGTTCCTCTAGCTTACTAATTAAATTAATTATAGCCCTGAAGCTTTGCTGTTATTTATATTCGTTTCTTTCCTTTTTATTTACAGACGTCAAGTCACAGTCAATAAAAGACTGCAAAGGATTAAAATAGTGCATCTCATGAATTTTTCAGAACCTCCTTTACACTCTTCTCTGGTTCAACAAAAATAGTAATATATGTAAATAACGTGAAGAGAGATGGCAGAGACCTTTGAGAAAGTTCTAAAATTGTTTTGAGTGGCATATGAAAATTCACAAGCAGAGCAACGACTTTAAAGGACAGTTCTTCTAGCTTAATAATTATATTAATTAATCCCTGAAGGTTTAGACTTAGAAGAGAGACAAAAATCATTTTGAGACGCAACGAAGAAATGCAAAGGATTAAGATAGTACTTAAACAGTAATAGTATAGTGCTTCTTAATTTTTCAGAAGCCTTGTTACACTCTTCTCTGCTTCAAAAATAAGTTAAACCTTCTTCAATCACGTTTATACTAAAAACAATGAGTCCAATACCATTTTGAGACTCAAGGAAGAGATGAAAAGGATAAGAATAGCGCTTCTTAATTCCTCAGAAACTATTTTACTACCTTAAAACTATTTTACTAATTTTACAGAAACTATATTTTAATTATCACACTCTTCTCTGCTTCAAAAATAAGTTAAACCTTCTTCAATCACGTTTATACTAAAAACAATGAGTCTAATACCATTTTGAGACTCAAGGAAGAGACGCAAAGGATAAGAATAGCGCTTCTTAATTCCTCAGAAACTATTTTACTAACTTAAAACTATTTTACTAATTTTACAGAAACTATATTTTAATTATCACACTCTTCTCTGCTTCAAAAATAAGTTAAACCTTCTTCAATCACATTTATATCAAAAACAAGGCAAAGACCATTGAATATCATCATCGTATTCTAATTATCCTTTCCAATTGTAGGTACAAACGACCACTGATTATCAACGAAACAATTCACAACAATTTGCAGGAGGCGTTGCGCAAGGAAATCCAAAGAATCGCTCGTTCAATTGCATAATTCTCGTTTATGAATAATGGAAGGGTTCCACTGAATAGTACACAGCGAACGCGAGGACTTTTACACCCTCGTTGGACCTGCGAGCGGCTGTTTCGAATGCAACGAGGATCGCCAAGCGGCGCCAACAAGCAAATATTGACAAAAGGAACATTTTTACGAGTCCTACGTGGCTTCCTCCGTCGTCCAGCGAGCGTGCACCGTACAAGCAGCATGACATCATCGGCTGCAGACTCTCTTTCTCCAGGGAGTCGCGTCAGGATTATTTTTAGAGCTGAGAGGAACGATCGTTCTGTAACTGTGTCTGCTCTTTTTTTCTCATTTTTCAGCCAGTTGTACTTGAATATTTGTTTTAAGGAGAGATACAAAGAATGATGGGAGGAGATATCAGATGATTATGCAGAGAATGAAGAGAATTAATGGTGAGAGGGGATATCAGAAGATGAATGCAGAGAATGAAGAGAGTCAATGGTGAAGAAAAATCAGAAAATGATGCAGAGAATTAAGAGACAGTCAATGATGTAGAGAATGAAGAGACTGTACTTTTTTTTCAGCTATTTGTACTTGAATATTTGTTTTAAGAAAAAATACCAAATGATAAGAGGAGAAATCAGAAGTTGATAGAGTATCAACGGCGAAGAAAAATCAGAAGATGATGCAGAGAATGAAGAGACAGTCAATGATACAGAGAATGAAGAGAGAATCAATTATGAGAGGAGAAATCAGAAGGTGATGCAGAGAATGAAGAGATTTTACTTTTTTTTCAGTCACTTGTACTTGAATATTTGTTTTAAGGAGGGATACAAAGAATGGAGGGAGGAGATATCAGAAGGTGCTGCAGAGAATGAAGAGACTGTCAATGATGCAAAGAATGAGGAGAATCAGTAGTGAAGAAAAATCAGAAGACGATGCAAACCATGAAAAGAGAATTAATGATGAAAGGAGAAATCAGAAGGTGATGCAGAGAATCAATGGCAAAGAAAAATCAGAAGATGATGCAGAAAATGAAGAGAAATAAGACATACAATCACAAATCTAATCTCTAATCTAATTGAAATATTCTCATAAAATACAACAATAATTTTCTTGAAGGAAATAAATTTTCTGAAGAATATTTTAATGAATTTTTACTCACATTTATAAGACATATAATTGCAAATCTAATCTCAAATCTAATTAAAATATTTTCATAAAATATGACAATAATATTCTTGAAGAATATTTTAGTCAGTTACGAAGAAAAATCAGAAGATGATGCAGAGAATGAAGAAAGAGTCAATGATGCAGAGAATGAAGAGAATCAATTACAAGAGAAGAAATCAGAAGGTGATGCAGAGAATGAAAAGAATCAATGATGAAGAGAAATCAGAAGGTGATGTAGAGAATGAAGAGACTCTACTTTTTTTCAGCCACTTGTACTTGAATATTTGTTTTTAGGAAAAATACAAAAAAAGATGAGAGGAGAAATCAGAAGTTGATGCAGAGAACGAAGAGAGAATCGATGATAGGAGGAGAAACCAGAAGGTCATGCAGAGAATAAAGAAAATCAGTAGCGAAAAGAAATCAGAATTTTCCAGAATTTGATTTGCGAAAAGGTGAATTCAATCTGTAAAAAGATGAATTTGTTTTACTTAAAGAGCAAACTTAATTTGCAAGAGGATGAATTTCGCTTACTTAAAGGCTGAATAGAATTTGCAAAATAGTAAAATTAAAATACCAACACAGACAAGACCTTAGAGAGGGACTTAAAGTAGCAGAAAAATACACATGACCCTCATCAACAGCTTGTGCACCCTGTTACCAAGTATTTCCTACATGTTTTTTTAGAAGACGATGCAGAGAATCAGTGGCGAAGAAAAATTAGAATCTGATGCAGAGAATGAAGAAAATTAATGATAAAGAGAAACCAGAATGCGAAGCAGAGAATGAAGAAAATTAACGATGAGAGGAGAAATCAAAAAGTAATGCAGAGAATGAAGAAAATTAATGATGAGAGGAGAAATCAAAAAGTAATGCAGAGAATGAAGAAAATTAATGATAAAAAAAATTCAGAAGGCGATGCAGAGAATCTGTGGCGAAGAAAAATCAGAATATGATGCAGAGAATGAAGAAAATTAATGATAAAGAGAAACCAGAATGCGAAGTAGAGAATGAAGAAAATTAACGATGAGAGGAGAAATCAAAAAGTAATGCAGAGAATGAAGAAAATTAATGATAAAGAGAAACCAGAATGCGAAGTAGAGAATGAAGAAAATTAACGATGAGAGGAGAAATCAAAAAGTAATGCAGAGAATGAAGAAAATTAATGATAAAAAAAATTCAGAAGGTGATGCAGAGAATCTGTGGCAAAGAAAAATCAGAAGATGATGCAGAGAATGAAGAGAAATCAAAATAAGATGCATAGAACGAAGAAAACCAATAACAAAAAGAAATCAGAAGATGATAAAGCTACAAATTAAAGCGCATTGATGCTTGCACAGTACTATCACTTTAAATTCACACTTTTACAAATCAAATTCACCATCTACGAAGCAATACAATCCATCGTCTCACAATTTTGCTATTCAAGCTTGATTTATAAAAAGTATGAACGCGATTTGGAGAAGAATGAATGTGTATTTGAAAAGAATGGAGCTTAAAGTATCGATGCTGTGCACGTGGGCGCAAGGATGTATCCTTGTCGAGCAGAATTAATTCTAATCGGTATTGGTGAAAGTCGAAATCCTGTTTGGTGGAGGCGAGACGAGCCGAAACAGGTATACCGTCGCGTGGGTGGATTTTATTCAAAAGCCAATCGCGATTCTGACCTCTCCTTGTAGCCTTGGACCTTTCCAGAGAAATCAGATTCAGCAAGTTGGCGACTGAAGCTCTCAACTCTGATTCAAAACCATTCTTTTTCTTTCTATCATCTTTGTTACTTTGTTTTTTGCAATTTGTGATTCCTTTTCTTTCTATCATCTCTGTTTTCTTGTTTTTTTTTT
Source organism: Xylocopa sonorina (assembly GCF_050948175.1). Lineage (NCBI taxonomy): Eukaryota > Metazoa > Arthropoda > Insecta > Hymenoptera > Apidae > Xylocopa > Xylocopa sonorina. The sequence goes on from NC_135208.1 coordinate 2,346,420, forward strand.
CAGTTTATTTATCTCGTAAAAGGTTTTGCTCGTCACTGGGACCAAAAAAATAGCATTCAGAGATTTATATTTAAAGTATCAAAGTTTGAAGAGATATATTTTCAATATATATGGTCATAGAAGATATTTATTTGTTGTTTAAAGGGAAATAAGGTTGTAGTTTTGAAGCTGGTCAAATATCTATGGCTAAACTTCTTATATAATAATTAATTTCATTGTTTGATGCTGTGAAAATCTGTTTATTAGATGGTTTTTGTGTAATATTAATTTTGAGGATTTTTTTATTTATTTTCTATTTTTATTTTTGTTATTATAATACAAATTGTAAGGAATTTATTTTCTTCACCCATATAAATCCTTATATACATGTATACCTTTAAACTTAACAAATATAAATTGAAACATGCATTTATAAAATTTGTATTATAACAAAGATGAAAATAGAAAATAATCTCCATAAAATTTGTATCTCTGTTATAGCACAAATTCTATTGAATTGGTTTTCTATTTTTGTCTCTATTATAATACAAATTCTACAGAATTGGTTTTCTATTTTTACCTCTGTTATAAAATAGCCAAATTAATTAAAATATTCTCATAAAATACGGCAATAATTTTCTTAAAAAAGTTTTCTCAGAGTGGTCAATATCTTAGTGTTAAACTCCCAATACTGTACAGACTTCCATCAAAACATCCCAGCAACTCTAACAATCTTTAATTCATAAAAACAATTTCAGAACTCGCAGAGCAAACACCAGCGAAAGCAATCTTAGAAAACTCGAAGCTCCTTAAAAAAGAAGAAGAACATTAGTACCAAAGAACCAGAACCAGAACCAGACACAAAAGTCCTTTAAAAACAGGAAGAGCAAGTTCCAGACTCAAGGAAGTATCTAGAAGAAAAATAAAGGTAACAGATTCTAAATTTATAAAAACAATTTCAGAACTCGCAGAGCAAATACCAGCAACAGCAATTTTAAAAGACTTGAAGCTCCTTAAAAAAAGAAAAGAACATTTGAACCAAAGAACCAGAACCAGAACCAGACACAAAAGTCCTCTAGCAACAAGAAAATCGAGCTCAAGACTCAAGGAAGTATCCAAAAAGAAAAATGCATGTTACAAATCTTTAATTTGTAAATTATTACTGAATATAATTATTACTTATATTATAATTATTTAATAATTATTACTGAAAAGCAAAACAATTTCAGAACTCGCAGAGCAAATAAGAATCGAAGCTCCTTAAAAAAGGAGAACATTTGGTCCAAAGAACCAGAATTCATAAAAACAAATTCAAAACTCGCATAACAAATACCAGCAAAAGCAATCTAAAAACACTTGAAGCTCTTTAAAAAAAGAAGAAGAACATTTGAGCCAAAGAACCAGAACCAGAACCAGACACAAAAGTCCTCTGGCAACAGGAAAAGCTAGTTCAAGACTCAAGGAAGTATCCAAAAAGAAAAATGCATGTTACAAATCTTTAATTTGTAAATTATTACTGAATATAATTATTACTTATATTATAATTATGTAATAATTATTACTGAAAAGCAAAACAATTTCAGAACTCGCAGAGCAAATAAGAATCGAAGCTCCTTAAAAAAGGAGAACATTTGGTCCAAAGAACCAGAATTCATAAAAACAAATTCAAAACTCGCATAACAAATACCAGCAAAAGCAATCTAAAAACACTTGAAGCTCTTTAAAAAAAGAAGAAGAACATTTGAGCCAAAGAACCAGAACCAGAACCAGACACAAAAGTCCTCTGGCAACAGAAAGAGCGAGCTCAAGACTCAAGGAAGTATCCAGAAAGAAAAATACATGTTACAAATCCTTAATTTATAAATTATTACTGAATACAATTATTACTTATATTACAATTCTTTAATAATTATTACTGAAAAGCAAAACAATTTCAGAACTCGCAGAGCAAATAAGAATCGAAGCTCCTTAAAAAAGGAGAACGTTTGGTCCAAAGAACCAGAATTCATAAAAACAATTTCAGAACTCGCAGAGCAAAAACCATCAAAAGCAATCTTAAAACACTCGAAGCTCCTTAAAAAAAGAAAAGAATATTTGTACCAAAGAACCAGAACCAGAACCAGACACAAGAGTCCTCCTACCAACAAGAAAATCGAGCTCAAGACTCAAGGAAGTATCCAGAAAGAAAAATGCACGTTTCTTCTCCTCTGTTCGAAGAAGAAACGCGTCGCGCAGAACGCGGAAGATGATCGTAGGCGAAGTGCAAATAGAGCAGAGATAGAAAAAGGGGTACGAGAAACGGGTTAACGAGAAAGAGGCAGGAAAGAAGTGGAGGAGGAAGGAACGAGGTTCTTCATCGAGGCGAGGAGGTTGGCGAGGTGGTTTCAACGTTGTCGCAAGCCTGCTCCTCTTCATTTTGCTTCTTTAATGCCATTTCGTGTTATAGAATTCTGATGCGAGTGGCGTGGAGATGGTGCTCGCGTTGGTGGTCTTGCGATCAACGTGCTGACCGTCTTGGTATTCAGCGTTCTTTTCTGTCCTTTGCGTGTCATTATCGTTGGCATATTCAGTGTGTGCAGCACTTTATAATATGTCGTATTCGAGTAATTTGTTGTTTCAGAGTATTTTGAAAATTTGTAGAATAAATGTTGCTTCAATATTCGTTTGGGAGTATTTTAGAAATTTGTAGAACACAAATTACTACAATTTCAAAGATGAAGAGTCCCTCAGTGGTGTGAATAAGTGTTTGCACTACTCTAAATACACCAAATTCGATTCGAAGTGCAAAAATGTGAGAGATTATTGCTGCGCGCACTAGCTATTCCATAATGACAAGTTGTTTGAAGCTAAACACTATGTGCGTGCCCTTAAAAATGAGCTTCATGCATGTTTACCATTCATGTGATAAAAAATCCTAGCATGATGCATAGTTTTTGAGAATAATACTGTAAAGCTTCTAATTCAAAGCGTAGAATTGAAAATATTACAGCAAAACTTGTAATTCAAGGCTTAAAATTGAAAATGTAGACGTAAAGTTATGAATTCAAAGCTTAAAATTGCAAATATTAATGTAAAGCTTTGAAATCAAAGCTTGAAATTAAAGATATTAGCCTGAAGCTTTGAATATAAACCTTAAAATTAAAAATATTACTGTAAAACTTCCAATTCAAAGCTTAAAACTGAAAATATTAGTGTAAAGTTTTGAATTCAAAGCCAAAAATTAAAAACATGAATGTAAAGTTTCCAATTCAAAGCTTAAAATTGAAAATATTAATCTAAAGCTTCCAATTCAAAGCTTAGAATTAAAAATATTACTGCAAAACTTGTAATTCAAGGCTTAAAATTGCAAATATTAATGTAAAGCTTTGAATCCAAAGCTTAAGACTGAAAATACTATTGTAAGGCTTTGAATTCAGAGCTAGAAGTCGGAAATATTAATGTAAAGCTTTGAATTCAGAGCTAGAATTTGAAAATATTAATTTTAAAGCTTTGAATTCAAAGCCTAAAGTTGAAAATATTACTGTAAATCTTCCAATTCAAAGCTTAGAATAGAAAATATTAGTCTAAAGCATTGAATTTAAAACTTAAAATTGAAAATATTAGTCTAAAGCTTTAAATTCGACACTTAAAATTGCAAGTAGTAATGTAAAGTTTCCAATTCAAAGCTTAAAATTGGAAATATTAATCTAAAGCTTCCAATTCAAAGCTTAGAATTAAAAATATTACTGCAAAACTTGTAATTCAAGGCTTAAAATTGAAAATATAGACGTAAAGTTATGAATTCAAAGCTTAAAATAGAAAATATTTATGTAAAGCTTTGAATCCAAAGCTTAAGACTGAAAATACTATTGTAAAGCTTTGAATTCAGAGCTAGAAGTCGGAAATATTAATGTAAAGCTTTGAATTCAGAGCTAGAATTTGAAAATATTAATGTAAAGCTTTGAATTCAAAGCCTAAAGTTGAAAATATTACTGTAAATCTTCCAATTCAAAGCTTAGAATAGAAAATATTAGTCTAAAGCATTGAATTTAAAACTTAAAATTGAAAATATTAGTCTAAAGCTTTAAATTCGACACTTAAAATTGCAAGTAGTAATGTAAAGTTTCCAATTCAAAGCTTAAAATTGAAAATATTAATCTAAAGCTTCCAATTCAAAGCTTAGAATTAAAAATATTACTGCAAAACTTGTAATTCAAGGCTTAAAATTGAAAATATAGACGTAAAGTTATGAATTCAAAGCTTAAAATTGCAAATATTAATGTAAAGCTTTGAATCCAAAGCTTAAGACTGAAAATACTATTGTAAAGCTTAGAATTCAGAGCTAGAAGTCGAAAATATTAATGTAAAACTTTGAATTCAGAGCTAGAATTTGAAAATATTAATGTAAAGCTTTGAATTCAAAGCCAAAAGTTGAAAATATTACTGTAAATCTTCCAATTCAAAGCTTAGAATAGAAAATATTAGTCTAAAGCATTGAATTTAAAACTTAAAATTGAAAATATTAGTCTAAAGCTTTAAATTCGACACTTAAAATTGCAAGTAGTAATGTAAAGTTTCCAATTCAAAGCTTAAAATTGGAAATATTAATCTAAAGCTTCCAATTCAAAGCTTAGAATTAAAAATATTACTGCAAAACTTGTAATTCAAGGCTTAAAATTGAAAATATAGACGTAAAGTTATGAATTCAAAGCTTAAAATTGCAAATATTTATGTAAAGCTTTGAATCCAAAGCTTAAGACTGAAAATACTATTGTAAAGCTTAGAATTCAGAGCTAGAAGTCGAAAATATTAATGTAAAACTTTGAATTCAGAGCTAGAATTTGAAAATATTAATGTAAAGCTTTGAATTCAAAGCCAAAAGTTGAAAATATTACTGTAAATCTTCCAATTCAAAGCTTAGAATAGAAAATATTAGTCTAAAGCATTGAATTTAAAACTTAAAATTGAAAATATTAGTCTAAAGCTTTAAATTCGACACTTAAAATTGCAAGTAGTAATGTAAAGTTTCCAATTCAAAGCTTAAAATTGGAAATATTAATCTAAAGCTTCCAATTCAAAGCTTAGAATTAAAAATATTACTGCAAAACTTGTAATTCAAGGCTTAAAATTGAAAATATAGACGTAAAGTTATGAATTCAAAGCTTAAAATTGCAAATATTTATGTAAAGCTTTGAATCCAAAGCTTAAGACTGAAAATACTATTGTAAAGCTTTGAATTCAGAGCTAGAAGTCGAAAATATTAATGTAAAGCTTTGAATTCAGAGCTAGAATTTGAAAATATTAGTCTAAAGCTTTAAATTCAACACTTAAAATTGCAAGTAGTCATGTAAAGTTTCCAATTCAAAGCTTAAAATTGAAAATATTAATCTAAAGCTTCCAATTCAAAGCTTAAAACTAAAAATATTAATCTAGAGCTTCCAATTCAAAGCTTGAAACCGAAAATATTAACAGAAACCTTTAAATTCAAAGCTTTAAATTGGAATCTTTACTACTAAACTTCCAAAATCCTAGCATAATACATAGAATCAGTCAATAATAAGCCTCTTCTCATCTCATCTCGAGTAGCTCGCCATTCAAACAGATTCCAAACAATTCTAAAACCAAAGAGAAGAAGTGTTAATTAATGGATGTTCCACCATAAAAGAAAGACCAAACAAACACATGGTTCTACAATAATTAATGCAGCTTGAAAAGATAAGATACTTCTCCCCGTATTCAGAGATAATCTAAACGAACCACGTGCAAACCAATCGACACGATTGTAAAAAGCAACCAGCAGCTGTAACGTGGCTCGTCGATTTTCTGTGGAGATCTATCGAGTCATTGAATAATCACCAGAGAAGATTCCTTCTGGACTTACGAGTCCCTCGACGAGGTAGAATCGAACATAAATCGTGGTCAGCTCGGTCACAGCGATGTAACTTGATCAACATGTCGATCCAGGCTCGCTGGTTTCTAATTATAAAGTTTCTGGGTTCCCAGGATTCACATTATTTATCGTAGAACTAATATTGTAATACAAATTCCATGGAATTTATTTTCTATTTTTGTTTTTGGTATGATAGAGGATTTTGTGGAATTTCAAAATTTGTGGAATGCAAATTTCATGGAATTTATTTCCTGTTTTTGTCTTTGATATAATAGAAGATTTTATGGAATTTGTTTTCCATTTTTATTTTTGTCATTATAGTACAAATTTCAAGGAATCTTCTGCTATTTTTATTTTCGTTATTATAATGCAAATTTCATGGAATTTACTTTTTATTTTTATCTCTGATATAATAGAAGATTTTATGGAATTTGTTTTCCATTTTTATTTTTGTCATTATAGTACAAATTTCAAGGAATCTTCTGCTATTTTTATTTTCGTTATTATAATGCAAATTTCATGGAATTTACTTTTTATTTTTATCTCTGATATAATAGAAGATTTTATGGAATTTGTTTTCCATTTTTATTTTTGTCATTATAGTACAAATTTCATGGAATCTTCTGCTATTTTTATTTTCGTTATTATAATGCAAATTTCATGGAATTTATTTTTTATTTTTATCTCTGATATAATAGAAGATTTTATGGAATTTACATCTATTTTTATTTTTATTATTATGATACACATTTCATGGAAATTGTTTTCTATTTTTGTCTTTGATTTAATGGAGGACTTTATGAAAATTTTTTCTATTTTTATTTTTGTGATTATAATACAAATTTCGTGGAAATTATTTTCTATTTTTAACTTTAATATAACAGAAGATTTTATGGAATTTGTGTCTTATTTTTTTCTCTGTTTTAATAGAGGATTATATGAAAATTTATACTACTTTTATTTTTGTTATAATAGAAGATTTCATGAAATTTCTATATATTTTTATTTTTGATATAATAGAAGATTTCATGGAATTTATTTTCTATTTTTGTCTTTAATATAATAGAAAATTTTATGGAATTTGTATTCTATTTTTGTCTCTGTTATAATACAAATTTCTATGGAATTTGAGAAACAGAAACATGTGTCTATAAAATTTGTATTATATCAAAGATAAAAATAGAAAACAGATTTCATAAAATTCTCTATTATAACAAAGATAAAAACAGAAAACAAATTCCTTAAAATTCTCTATTATAACAAAAATAAAAATAAAAAAGAAGTTTCTTAAAATTCTCTATTATATCAAAAATAAAAACAAAAAAGAAATTCCTTAAAATTTTCTATTATATTAAAAATAAAAATAGAGAACAAATTCCTTAAAATTCCCTATTATAACAAAAATAAAAATAAAAAAGTTCCTTAAAATTCTCTATTATATCAAAAATAAAAACAAAAAAGAAATTCCTTAAAATTTTCTATTATAACAAAAATAAAAATAGAAAACCAATTCCTTAATATTCTCTATTATATTAAAAATAAAAATAGAGAACAAATTCCTTACAATTCTCAATTATATGAAAGATAAAAATAAAAAATAAATTCCATGAAATTTGTATTATAATAAAAAAATAAAAATAGAGAATAAATTTCATAAAATTCTCTGTTATAATAAAGCTAAAAATATAAAACAAATTCAATAAAATTCTCTATTATAACAAAAATAAAAATAAAAAAGAAGTTCCTTAAAATTCTCTATTATATCAAAAATAAAAACAAAAAAGAAATTCCTTAAAATTTTCTATTATAACAAAAATAAAAATAGAAAACCAATTCCTTAATATTCTCTATTATATTAAAAATAAAAATAGAGAACAAATTCCTTACAATTCTCAATTATATGAAAGATAAAAATAAAAAATAAATTCCATGAAATTTGTATTATAATAAAAAAATAAAAATAGAGAATAAATTTCATAAAATTCTCCACTATGATAAAGCTAAAGATATAAAACAAATTCAATAAAATTCTCTATTATAACAAAAATAAAAATAAAAAAGAAGTTCCTTAAAATTTGTTCCTTAAAACAAAAATAAAAATAGAAAACCAATTCCTTAATATTCTCTATTATATTAAAAATAAAAATAGAAAACAAATTCCTTAAAATTCTCAATTATATGAAAGATAAAAATAAAAAATAAATTCCATGAAATTTGTATTATAATAATAAGAATAAAAATAGAAAATAAATTTCAGGAAATTCTCTGTTATAATAAAGCTAAAGATATAAAACAAATTCAATAAAATTCTCTATCACATAACGAAGATAAAAATAGAGAACAATTTATGGTAGAGCGAAAAGTATGACTGGCTAAAATCCTCTCTAGTCGCTGATTGAATCTGATGCCACGGTTTATTACAAGCTTCACTGGAGATATCGAAATGCACGCATCATTAATCACTTGATTAAATGTTACGGTACTGGTAGCTCGTAGAATGACTTAGAAGTGTGATTACTGGAGATAACGATCTTAATGGCCCAGTCGAGGGAAGATGGGATCGCTGGATTATATAGGCATTTAGAAATCTTGCGTTTGTGAAGAAATTGTTAATATTAAATTTTAACACTTGAATTAGAAGTTTCATATTTACATTAAATTGTAAGCTTCTGATTCAATATTAAAATCTAGCGTTAATGTAAAGCTTTCAATACAAAGCTTAAAATTGAAAATATTATTGTAAAGCTTTGAATTCAGAGCTTAAAGTTGGAAATATTAATGTGAAGCTTCCAATTTAAAGCTTAAAATTGAAAATATGGATGTGGTGCTTTGAATACAAAGCTTAAAATTGAAAATTGTAGTATAAAGCTTCCAATTCAAAGCTTAAAATTTAAAATATTACTGTAAAGCTTTAAAATCAAAGCTAAAGATTTAAAATATTACTGTAAAGCTTTAAAATCAAAGCTAAAGATTTAAAATATTACTGTAAAGCTTGCAAATCAAAGCTTAAAATTGAAAATATTACTGGAAAGCTTTAAAATCAAAGCTAAAGATTTAAAATATTACTGTAAAGCTTTCAATTCAAAGCTTAAAATTGAAAATATTACTGTAAAGCTTTAAAATCAAAGCTAAAGATTTAAAATATTACTGTAAAGCTTTAAAATCAAAGCTAAAGATTTAAAATATTACTGTAATGCTTCCAATTCAAAGCTTAAAACTGAAAATATTGATGTGGTGCTTTGAATTCAAAGCTTAAAATTGAAAATTAAAGTATAAAGCTTCCAACTCAAAGCTTAAAATTTAAAATATTACTGTAAAGCTTTAAAATCAAAGCTAAAGATTTAAAATATTACTGTAAAGCTTTAAAATCAAAGCTAAAGATTTAAAATATTACTGTAAAGCTTGCAAATCAAAGCTTAAAATTGAAAATATTACTGGAAAGCTTTAAAATCAAAGCTAAAGATTTAAAATATTACTGTAAAGCTTTCAATTCAAAGCTTAAAATTGAAAATATTACTGTAAAGCTTTCAAATCAAAGCTAAAGAGTTAAAATATTACTGTAAAGCTTTAAAATCAAAGCTAAAGATTTAAAATATTACTGCAAAACTTTAAAATCAAAGCTTAGAATTGAAAATATTGATGTGGTGCTTTGAATACAAAGCTTAAAATTGAAAATTGTAGTATAAAGCTTCCAACTCAAAGCTTAAAATTTAAAATATTACTGTAAAGCTTTAAAATCAAAGCTAAAGATTTAAAATATTACTGTAAAGCTTTAAAATCAAAGCTAAAGGTTTAAAATATTACTGTAAAGCTTTCAAATCAAAGCTTAAAATTGAAAATATTAATGTAAAGCTTCCAATACAAAGCTTAAAATTGAAAATATTACTGTAAAGCTGTAAAATCAAAGCTAAAGATTAAAAATATTACTGTAAAGCTTTCAAATCAAAGCTAAAGATTTAAAATATTACTGTAATGCTTCCAATTCAAAGCTTAAAATTGAAAATGCTGATGTGGTGCTGTGAATTCAAAGCTTAAAATTGAAAATATTAATATGAACCTTCAAATTCAAAGCTTTAAACTAGAAACTTTACTATTAAACATTCAATAATTGAATAATTCAGAATCTAAAGAATCTCAATTTCTATTTCAATTTTCAGAAGCAGCGGATCGTCGCAGAGAACCCCCCCAAAATTCTCAGCATTCATCGCAGCTGAAATTCCTGTTTGTGTGCGTGAAATATAAGTCTCGAGCCATAGGCAAAGGGTTATCAGGAGGATCGTGGTGCGACGACCTCAGGGTGTTCAGGTCGTCGATACCTTGGCGCCAGCATTGTCCAGCGGATCAGGCGTCTCGTCGACGCTGTGGAAGGACAGTGGAGAGGAATTACGATGATACTGAACAAGGACAGTGGAGAAGAATTGCGATAATACTGAACAAGGACAGTAGAGGACTATGACAATGTTAAACAGAGACAGTAGAGGACTATAATAATACTGAACAAGATATTTAACTTAAGTTCAGTCTTTAAGTTTAGATTCTTAGCTTAATCTATAACTTAATTTTAACTTAGTATCTTAAGATACTGAAAGTTCAAGCTTTAAAGTTCAATACTTAACTTTTAGTTAACAATGTTCAATTTTACAGTTAGGGATCTTGAGTTAAAAATTCAGTTAAATATCTTAACTTAGACTAAGATAATAGTAAACAAGGACAGTGGAGAAGAATTGCGATAATACTGAACAAGGACAGTAGAGGACTATGACAATGTTAAACAGAGACAGTAGAGGACTATAATAATACTGAACAAGATATTTAACTTAAGTTCAGTCTTTAAGTTTAGATTCTTAGCTTAATCTATAACTTAATTTTAACTTAGTATCTTAAGATACTGAAAGTTCAAGCTTTAAAGTTCAATACTTAACTTTTAGTTAACAATGTTCAATTTTACAGTTAGGGATCTTGAGTTAGAAATTCAGTTAAATATCTCAACTTAGAGATTGAATTTAAGTGAAGGATCTTAAGTTCAGTCGTTGAATTGAGGCGTTCTTTATAAGTTCAGACTTCAAGTTAAGATATTTAAGTTAAGATATATAAGTTAAGTTCAATCTTTGAGTTAAGATATGCAACTTAAATTTTAAGTTAAGATCTTTAATGTCTTAAAATGCAGACTTTATGTGGTCACTTTTTCTTAGTCAAGAAGAGCCCGACAGTAGATGATTACAACAATATTAAATAAGGACAACAATGATACTGAACAAAGACAGTGATGGACTGCAGTAATACTAAAGGAGCATAGTGGAGGACTAGAATAATAGTAAACAAGATACTTAACTTATGTTCAATCTTTAAGTTAAGATATGCAACTTAAATTTTAAGTTAAGATTCTGAACATAATCTTAACTTAGTATCTTAAGATACTAAAAGTTCAATCTTAAGCTGAACCAGCTAACTATGTTTAAAAAAGTTCAATCTTAAAGTTAAAGATTTTGAGTTAAAAATTAAGTTCAATCTTTAAGTTAGGATATTTAACTTAATAATCGAACTTAAGTTAAGGATTTTAAGTTCAATCTTTGAATTGAGATGTTCCACCTTAGTTTAATCTTTAAGTTAAGATATTTAACTTAAATTCAATCTCTACGTTAAACTATGTAACTTAAACATTAAGTTAAGATCTTTAACTTAATCTTAACTTAATGTCTTAAGATGCAGACTTTACTTGGTCATTATTTCTTAGTCGAGAGGAGCCCACAGAGAAATAAGGACTACAATAATACTGAACAAGGACAGTGGAGGACTACGATAAGACTGAAGAAGAACAGTGGAGGATTACGAGAATATTAAACAAGGACAGTGAAGGACTATCTACTATATTGTTGTAGAATAATAACAAATTACATCTATTATATTGTTGTAGAACAATATTAAACAAGGGCAGTGGAAGAGTACAACAATATTAAACAAGAACAGTGGAGGACTATGATAATACTAAACAAGGACAGTGGAGAACTACGATAATACTGGACAAGGACAATGGGGGATTACGATAATACTGAAGAAGCATAGTGAGGAACTGAGATAATGGTAATCAAGGACAGTGGAGGACTACGATAATACTGAAGAAGAACAGTGGAGGATTACGAGAATATTAAACAAGGACAGTGAAGGACTATCTATTATATTGTTGTAGAATAATAACAAATTACATCTATTATATTGTTGTAGAACAATATTAAGCAAGGGCAGTGGAAGAGTACAACAATATTAATCAAGAACAGTGGAGGACTATGATAATACTAAGCAAGGACAGTGGAGAACTACGATAATACTGGACAAGGACAATGGGGGATTACGATAATACTGACGAAGCATAGTGATGAACTAAGATAATGGTAATCAAGGACAGTGGAGGACTACGATAATACTGAAGAAGAACAGTGGAGGATTACGAGAATATTAAACAAGGACAGTGAAGGACTATCTACTATATTGTTGTAGAATAATAACAAATTACATCTATTATATTGTTGTAGAACAATATTAAACAAGGGCAGTGGAAGAGTACAACAATATTAATCAAGAACAGTGGAGGACTATGATAATATTAAACAAGGACAGTGGAGGACTATCTATTATATTGTCATAGAACAATAGTAAATTATGTCTATTATATTGTTGTAGAACAATATTAAACAAGAACAGTGGAGGACTACAATAATAGTGAAAAAGCAGAGTGGAGGACTAGGATAATAGTAAACAAGGACAGTGATGGATTACGACAATATTAAACAAAGACAGTGGATATCTATCATAATACTGAAAAATGAGAATGGAGGCCTAGAATAATAATGAAGAAGGACAGTGGAGGACCACAATAATACTGAACAAGAACAGTGGAGGATTAGGATAATACTGAACAAGGAAGGTGGAGGATAACGATAATACTGAACAAAATATTTAGCTTAAGTTCAATCTTTAAGTTAAGATATGCAACTTAAATGTTAAGTTAAGATGCTTAACTTAATCTTAACTTAATGTCTTAAGATGCAGACTTTATGTGGTCACTTTTTCTTAGTCAAGAAGAGCCCGACAGTAGATGATTACAACAATATTAAATAAGGACAACAATGATACTGAACAAAGACAGTGATGGACTGCAGTAATACTAAAGGAGCATAGTGGAGGACTAGAATAATAGTAAACAAGATACTTAACTTATGTTCAATCTTTTAGTTAAGATATGCAACTTAAATGTTAAGTTAAGATGCTTAACTTAATCTTAACTTAGTATCTTAAGATGCAGACTTTACTTGGTCATTATTTCTTAGTCAAGAGGAGCCCACAGAGAACTAAGAACTACGACAACACTGAACAAGGACAGTGAAGGACTACAATAATACTGAATAAGGACAATAAAGGACTAAGATAAAACGGAAGAAGAAGGACAGTAAAGGACTAGGATAAAAAGGAAGAAAAAGGACAGTGGAATCTTCTTCTCCAGCGAAAGAGGAGACGATGAGAGACCGGTTGAAGCGAAGAAAGGACGCTGGCGTCCTCAGGGTGAAAAACTAGCCAGCAGCTGGGGCCACTCGCGCCTCAGTCAGGGGTCAACGAGGTTGGAGGAACTCGAGGTTGATTAAATACCGGCGCGACTTGCCTGTGTCGTTGACAGTGGCTCTCACGAGGATCACGTTAACGTTATTTAGCATGTTAGAGTAGTTTAAATTTATAATTTTGCCAGCCAAAGTCATTCACTTTGCGAACTGAATTCATTCTTTTGCTAATCAGATTGGTAATTGAGTTTATCCCCTGGAAATTAGGTTCATCCAATTGGAGATTAATGGCAGTCGCTGAGAATTAAGTTCATAGTTCTAAAAATCATATCAGCTTCTTGGAAATCAAATTTATGCCCTGGCAAGTTAAATTCACCCTCTCTCAAATTACACTTAAATAAAATTCCTTTGCAAATCAAAGTTATCCATTTGGTGATTAAGTTTTTCCATTGCAAATTGAATTTGTTGATTTGGAGATTAATGTTTGTCATTGAGAATTAAGTTCATAGTTCCAGAAATCATATCAGCTTGTCGCGTAATTAAATTCATCCTTTTGCAAATCAAATTCATCGTCCCAAAAGTTAATTTCACCCTTTTCTCACGTCAAATATAAATAATCCCTTTGCTGATCAGAGCCATCCTTTTATAAATTAAATTTATCCTGCTTCAAAACGGAATTGTTCTTGCAAAAGTTTGAATTTAATTTATAAGAGGTAGAATTTAATTTTGTAACAAGGAGAATTTACTAAGGAGTGAATGGGATGTTCAAAACGATGATTTTAATTTGTAAAAAGCTAAATTTCATTTGCAAAGAAGTGTATTTGATTTGCAAAAGAGTGAATTTAATTTGCAAAGGGACGAATTTAATTTGTAGAAGAGAGAATTGGCAAAAGAGTGAACAGGATCTTCAAAAGGATGATTTTAATTTGCAAAAAACGGAATTTCATTCGCAAAAGGGTGTATTTGATTTGGAAAAGGAACGCATTTAATTTGCAAAGAGACGAATTTAACTTGCAAAAGGTAGAATTTAATTTCTAATAGGGAGAACTTACGAATAGACAAATAGGATCTTCAAAAGGATGATTCTAATTTTTAAAAACCAGAATTTCATTTGCAAAGGGGTGTATTTAATCCTTAAACTGGTGAATTTAATTTACAAAACATTGAATTCCACTAAAAAAGTTAAGTAAACTAAAGTAAAGTTTTGAATTCAAAGCTTAAAATTGAAAATATTACTGTAATGCTTCCAATTTAAAGCTTAAAGTTGAAAATATTACTGTAGAGCATCTAATTCAAAGCTTAAAATTGAAAATATTAATGTAAAGCTTTGAATTCAAAGTATAAAATTGGAAACATTACTGTAAGGCTTCCACTTCAATGCTTAAAAATTGCAAATATTAATATAAAGCTTCCAGTTCAAAGCTTAAAAATTGCAAATATTAATGTAAAGCTTCCAATTTAAAGCTTTAAATTAAAAATATTACTGTAAAGCTTCCAATTCAAAGCTTAACATTGAAAATATTAGTCTAAAGCTTTGAATTCAATGCTTTTAATTGAAAATATTAATCCAAAGCTTTGAATTCAAAGCTTAAAATTGAAAATATTACTATAAAGCTTCCAATTCAAAGCTTAAAATTGAAAATATTACTGTAAAGCTTCCAATTTAAAGCTTAAAAATTGCAAATATTAATGTAAAGCTTCCAATTCAAAGCTTAAAAATTACAAATATTAATGTAAAGCTTCCAATTTAAAGCTTTAAATTGAAAATATTGCTGTAAAGCTTCCAATTCAAAGCTTAACATTGAAAATATTAGTCTAAAGCTTTGAATTCAATGCTTTTAATTGAAAATATTAATCCAAAGCTTTGAATTCAAAGCTTAAAATTGAAAATATTACTATAAAGCTTCCAATTCAAAGCTTAAAATTGAAAATATTACTGTAAAGCTTCCAATTTAAAGCTTAAAAATTGCAAATATTAATGTAAAGCTTCCAATTCAAAGCTTAAAAATTACAAATATTAATGTAAAGCTTCCAATTTAAAGCTTTAAATTGAAAATATTGCTGTAAAGCTTCCAATTCAAAGCTTAACATTGAAAATATTAGTCTAAAGCTTTGAATTCAAAGCTTTCAATTGAAAATATTAATGCAAAATATTAATGCTTCCAATTCAAAGCTTAACATTGAAAATATTAGTCTAAAGCTTTGAATTCAATGCTTTTAATTGAAAATATTAGTCCAAAGCTTTGAAATCAAAGCTTAAAATTGAAAATATTAATGCAAAGCTTTAAACTCAAAGCTTAAAATTGCAAATATCAATCTTAATCCACAAAACATAGAAACCCCCTAAAAAAAAACCTCTGAAACTCCCCAAAAAGTCCCCTAAACCCTCAAATTACCCAAATACACCCACTAATCACCCACCCAAATCTCTAATCCCACGCACAGACCACTCCACGTGCAAAATGTAATCACCGTGGAGCGCTCTTGTGAGGAAAAAAAGAAGAAAACGGGAAAAACGATGCATCTAATCGTTGATTAAAATTGTAAATGCAGCCTCCGTCGATGGAACGATGGATAACCAGCGAGAAAAGAGCCCACTAACGAGCGAGTAACTTGAACAGGAAAATGGAAAAGCGTTATCTCGATGTTGGGCAACGATTAACAGCGTGGCGTCTAAGAAACCAGCGGTGTGCGCCTTCTGATTCAGCGAGAATTAGAATTCCACGACCTCGACTGGTGCGCAGGAAGTGCGGGTCGAAGACGAATGAATCTCTTCTGCTTGCTGCTGAGAAGAAAAAGGAGAAATGATTTTATGAGCAACTCGTGGCGGTTCTTTAAGACTCGTCATTGGAGAAATAACGAGATCCACTGTTTTCTGAGAGCACACAAATGTTTCTATCTGTTTTCATACACACATATCGACTGCCTTTCATTTTTAACGAACTGAATTGGTATTTCGACTTAGCACGGCTTAGTATTTTAGGATACCAAGAGTTCAATCTTTAAATTAGAAATCTTAACTTCAGTTAACAAAGTTCGATTCTAAAGTTATTGATTTTAAGATCAATCCTTGAACTGAGACATTCGAGTTAAGATATTTAACTTGAGGCCTATCTTTAAGTTAAGATATGTAACTTAATGTTTAAGTTCAGATGCACAACTTAAAGTTTAAGTTAAGATACACACCTTAAACTTTAAGTTAAATTATAAGTTAAGATATGCAACTTAAACTTTAAGTTAAGATATTCAACTTAGTATCTTAGGATACTAAAGGTTCAGTCTTTAAGTTGCGCATCTTAACTTAAAATTGAACTTCAATTAAATATCTTAACTTAGAGACTGAACTTAAGTCAAGGATCTTAAGTTCAATACTTTAATTGAAACGTTCCACCTTAGTTCAATCTTTAAATTAAGATGTATAACTTAAACTTTAAGTTAAGATGCTCAACACAATCTTTAACTTAATCTTAACTTAGTATCTTAAGGAGATAAAAGTTCAATCTTTGAATTAAAATACTCAACTTTAGTTAATAAACTAAACTCAGTCTTAAAGTTAAGGATCTTAAGCTAAAGATTAAGTTAAATACCTTCACTTAGAGATTGAATTTTAGTTAAAGATCTTAAGTTCAATCTTTGAACTGAGATATTCGACTTAAGTTCAATCTTTAAGTTAAGATATTTAACTCAAGTTTATTGTTTAAGTTAAGGTATGCAACTTTAAGTTACAATACTCAACTTAGTATCTTATGATATTAAAAGTTCAATATTTAAGTTGAAATATTTGTCTGTAGTTAACGAAGTTCAATTTTAAAGTTGGAGATTAAGTTAAATACCTTAACTTAGAGATTGGATTGAAGATAATAATTTTAAGTTCAATCTTGGAATTGAGATATTCAATTTGAAGATCGAACTTTTAGTATCTTGAGATACTAAATGAAAGATCAAGTTAAGCTTCTCAACTTAAGATTTAAATTACATGTTTCAACTTAAAGATTGAACTTAAGTTAAGTATTTTAACTTGAAGATTCAACTAAGGTCGAACGTCTCAATTCAAAGATTGAACTTAAGATCCTTAACTTAAGTTCCATCTCTAAGTTAAGATATTTAACTTAATCTTTAATTCAAGATCCTTAACTTTAAGATTAAACTTTGTTAACTAAAGTTAAATATTTCAATTTAAAGTTTGAACTTTCAGTATCTTAAAATACTAAGTTAAACTGAAGATTATGTTACATATCTTAACGTAAAATTTAAATTACACATCTTAACTCAGACAGTTTCATTTATTTTTATCAATTTCCAACATAACTTAAAATTTAAGTTACAAATCTTGACTTAAAATTGAAGTTAAAAATTTTAACTCAGACAGTTTCATTTATTTTTATCAATTTCCAACATAACTTAAAATTTAAGTTGCAAATCTTAACTTAAAATTGAAGTTAAAAATCTTAGCTTAAACTTTAAATTAAATATCTTAACTTAAACTTTAAGTCACAAATCTTAACTTAAAATTGAAGTTAAAAATCTTAACTCAGACAGTTTCATTTATTTTTATCATTTTCCAACATAACTTAAAATTGAAGTTGCAAATCTTAACTTAAAATTGAAGTTAAAAATCTTAACTTAAACTTTAAATTAAATATCTTAACTTAAACTTTAAGTCACAAATCTTAACTTAAAATTGAAGTTAAAAATTTTAACTCAGACAGTTTCATTTATTTTTATCAATTTCCAACATAACTTAAAATTTAAGTTGCAAATCTTAACTTAAAATTTAAGTTAAAAATCTTAGCTTAAACTTTAAATTAAATATCTTAACTTAAACTTTAAGTTACAAATCTTAACTTAAAATTGAAGTTAAAAATTTTAACTCAGACAGTTTCATTTATTTTTATCAATTTCCAACATAACTTAAAATTTAAGTTGCAAATCTTAACTTAAAATTGAAGTTAAAAATCTTAACTTAAACTTTAAATTAAATATCTTAACTTAAACTTTAAGTTACAAATCTTAACTTAAAATTGAAGTTAAAAATTTTAACTCAGACAGTTTCATTTATTTTTATCAATTTCCAACGGAAACATTCTTCCTCCATTTTTTTGCCTTTCATCTTTCTTCTTTTCTCTCTAGAAAACCGAAGCAAAGCGCTTAAAAGACGTAACTGGCGAAGAAGATTGGACGATTCGCGCTGGACATTTTAGCTGCAGCTTTTATCTGGAACAAGTGACTCTGAAAACGCTCATCCGTCACGAGCAACTGTTTCGTCTCGTCTCATAAATCCTGCGAGTCGACATTGAAGGCGCCGCTGGTTTTTTCCACTTCGATTACGCGTGAAAAGCGTTTACCATACGTTCAAACGGTCTTTTTCTAAGGTCTGCACGACTGGTACAATTTTTTCTGGACGTAGAAGAAGTTCTAGAATTTTAAGTTCACCTTGAAATTGAAGGCGTACTGATGGAAGGCTCTTTTTCTTTTTTTTAGTGGAAGTCTATTCTGGCTAGAAATGTGGAGAAGAGGATTTTATGTTATTTTCTTTGGAGAATGGACCTTTTTAGATCATATTTTTGAAGGATATCGAAGTACTACCTTAGATTAGGCCTAGAAATGTAAAGAAGAGGATTTATGTTACCTTCTTTGGACCTAGAAAGTTAAAGAGGAGGATTTTATATTATCTTCTTTGGAGAATGGACCTTTTTAGATCATTTTTTTGAAGAATATCGAGAGTACTAAGTTAGATTGGACCTAGAAATGTAAAGAAGAGGACCTTATGCAGTTTCTTTGGAGAATGGATCTTTCTGGAGGAATTTTTTTGAAGAATATTGAGAATACTACCTTAGATTGGACCTAGAAACCTATTTTTCTCAAGTCTGTACGACTGGTACAATTTTTTCTAGACGTAGAAGAAGTTCTAGAATTTTAAGTTCACCTTGAAATTGAAGGCGTACTGATGGAAGGTTCTTTTTCTTTTTTTTAGTAGAAGTCTGTCCTGGCTAGAAATGTGGAGAAGAGGATTTAATGTTATTCTCTTTGAAGAATGGACCTATAAATGTAAAGAAGAGGATGTAATGTTATCTTCTTTGGATAATGAACCTTTTTAGATCATTTTCTTGAAGGATATCGAGAATACTATCTTAGATTGGACTTAGAAATGTAAAGAAGAGTCTTTTATCTTATCTTCCTTGGGGAATGGACCTTATTAGAAGAATATTCTTGAAATATATCAAACAGTATAAAGAAAATAAAAAGGAGGTAAAAAACAAAACTCAAAACATAACTTTAAATCCAGCAAACCAATCAGAACATTAAATCCAAAGTAATCTAAAATCACTGCACGACAGGCTCAATAGAAATCGACAATAAAACATCGACTCTCGCCTCTGAAATTACGTAAGCGTGAAAGTGAATGCAAATGATTGCAGGGATTAGCAGAATTTTGGAAATTTTCTCCTCGCGTTGATACGCAACGCATGCACACGATTTATCGAGAAACGTGGCCAGCATTCGCAGAAGAGGAGGATGTCCAGGTATAGCAGAAACGCAGACGTGGAATACGTGGAAAAAGAATCAGCTCGTAAACTTTTACTTTTACGAGGAGGAGCGTGGGTATCGCTGCCCACGAGGCACCGTTTCGCTCGCGATGGTCGTTTTGAGGACCATTCCCACTGGATACGCCGCCAAAAGAGAAAAGGTGACCTCTCAGAAATCGCTAAAGAAACCACAAACAACTCTGCAGCCTTCTCAATACTTGCCTCGACGTTTCAGATTCAATTTTGTATGAAAGAAGCATCGTTTTTTAGAAGAATTCTCTATGCTCGAGTTCAACTTAACGTAATACTCTAGATATCCTTCAAGAGATCACTAAAAAGACCACAAACACACAAGAAATCATCGAAAAGACCATAACTACTCTTCTCAATATTTTACTCGCAAACTTAAAAATTTAAAAGTTGACTTAAAAATTTTGAAAAAATAAGAAGTAATATACCATTCGAAAGCTAGGTTTTCTTGCCAATTTTTTTACATAAAATTCAAGTCGATATCTTTTTTCAGTCAAAAGTTATAGCCTCTAAAAAAAATTCGCTAACTGCAAACTTTAAAATTTAAAAGTTGACTTAAAAATTTTGAAAAAATAATAAGTAATATACCATTTGAAAACTAGATTTTTTTAGCGATTTTTTGACATAAAATTCAAGTCGATATCTTTTTTCAGTCAAAAGTTATAGCCTCTAAAAAAAATTCGCTAACTGCAAACTTTAAAATTTAAAAGTTGACTTAAAAATTTTGAAAAAATAATAAGTAATATACCATTTGAAAACTAGATTTTTTTAGCGATTTTTTGACATAAAATTCAAGTCGATATCTTTTTTCAGTCGGAAGTTATAGCCTCTGAAAGATTTCCCTAAATGCATAATTTTGACACCCTCCCCCTCCGTTATTAGAAGACCTATAAAAAAGTTACTCTGGCAATTGATGACTCACATATAGATCTACAAATGTGCAAAGTTTAAACAAAATCGGTTGAAGGCAAAAGCTTCTAGAAAAACTTTTCTGAATACAGTCCTTTCCATAGTACTTTATATAAACCTGATCAGCTCGTACAAGGCCAATCAAAAAGTTACTCTGTCAATTAATGACTCACATATAGGTCTACAAATGTGCAAAGTTTAAACAAAATCGGTTGGTGCGAAAGCATATAGTTTTAAAATTTGGTTTTCCTTTAGCAAAATCTGAAAGCAAGTCTTCTAAAGACGTAATACATCTTGTTTTTCAGATAACCAAGTATTAAGCATCGTCCATGGCTCTCAGAATGCGAAATTTCCGGCGATTTAATGTAACACGTTGGTAACTGTACATAGTGCAGTCGCTTAGGTGCGTTCATCGTTGCACACACAAGCTGCACGACCATGTATGCGCAAGGCCATCGTCAAGGATGTCGTATAGCAACAGACTGGGTGCTTATACCGGGTGATCCAGCAGCACGATTCGTACATTCCACGCTGCACTAAGTTTTGGGTAATTTCTATCCAGATTGTGTGCTTACACAGGTTCTATATTTTATAATTAATGCAGTTTCACTGTTGGTGCTTACTCTACTATTTTTTTAACAGGACAAAGATTATAATTATGGAGAAAAGGGTGGTTGGAGAGTTTAAGAAAGGAATTAGCAGCAATACGTAGCTAAAATTAAGAGATATCCTGTTCTAGAAATGTTTTAATACTATAAGGACCATAATTATCGAAAAAAGAGTGCTTAGAGAGTTTAAGAAAGGAATCAACGACAACTCATAGCTAAAATTAAAAGGTATCTTGCTCTAGAAAGGTTCTAAACTTTTGCTTTAAAATTCTGTAAAAATCTAGCATTAAAAAAATGCTAAATTAACGCAAAATAAATAATTGTTCGTCGTAGACCACTCAAGATCGCACAATTAAATAGTTCTATTCTTGATGCAAGCTCTACAATTTTTCTAACAGTACAAGGACCAGAATTATTGAGAAAAAGGTACTTAGAGAGATGTTATAAATGTTTTGCACCTAAATTCTGTGCTTAAAGAATTCTGAATTAATATGAAATAAATAATTGTTTGTCGTAGATCACTCAAGATCGCACAAATAAATAATTCTATTCTTGATGCAAGCTCTGCAATTTTTCTAATACTATTAGGACCATAATTATCGAGAACAGAGTACTTGGTGAGTTTAAGAAAGTAATCAGTAGCCATTCATAGCTAAAATTAAGAAGTATACTACTCTAAAAATGTATTAAACATTTACTCTAAAATTCTGTAAGAATCTAGCACTCAAAAAATGCTAAATTAACGCAAAATAAATAATTGCTCGTCGTAGATCACTCGAGGCCAGTTCCATGAAAGCAAGAACGTCGATTTGCCTGGGTAATTCCAAGTGGAAATATTCAAATGGAGTGACTACGATCTTCCAAGAGGCGATGTAACCGCAGGCGTTTCGCGAATCGATCCGTCGCGGGGCTAAAACCGGCGATGGATGTTCCTCGAAGCATGCGAATAACGCTATTGCCAGCTTGCGTTACTTATTACACCATCTCGTGTCTTTATTTGCTTCCCTGTTCGCGAGGCGTGAGCAGCCTTCAGTCTGAATAGCGGAATTTTAAGTTGCTCTTCCAATCAGTTCCATCAATTTTACGTTACTCTTCTATTGTGAAGGATAATGGAATTATTTTTGTTAAAAATTATGAAATAAGTAATATTAATAAATCATATATAATAATTATATATTTTAGTAAAGCTAATAGATTAATATTAATACGTAATAAATTATAAATAAGATCATTCCATTATTTTTCATAATAGAAGAGTAACTTGATGGAAGGATCTGATGGAAGAATTTTTTCTTCTGCAAGAATTCATAACAGAAGAGTAACTTAATAGAAGGAACGGATGGAAGAATTTCTTCTTCTGCAAGAATTCAGTCTGAATAGTGGAATTTTAAGTTGCTCTTCCAATCAGTTCCATCAATTTTACGTTACTCGTCTATTATGAAGCATAATGGAATTAGCTCTTTATAATTTATTCGTTATAATATTATTTATTAATTATTAATTATTTTAGAATTTTTTATAAAGACAATTCCATTATCCTTCATAATAAAAGAGTAACTCAATGGAAGGAGCAACTTTCGGTTTGAGTAATGGAATTAAAAGTAGCTCTTCCATCAATTCTTCCAGAAGAAGAAGTTGTTCTTTCATCAATTCCCTCTATTAAGTTACTCTTCTATTATAAAGTTCTATTATTTTATTATGAAGAATAATGGAATTATCTTTATTAAAAGTATAAATAAAATAAGTTCGTTATCCTTCAAAATAGAAGAATAACTTGAAATTGATGGAACTGATGGAAGAATAACTTCCTCTGGTAGAGTTGATGGAAGAGAAACTTTTAAAAGTTATCTTTTACTATTATATTATTTAGACTGAATATATTATTCAGCTTTTCCGTCAATTCTTTCAGAAGAAAAAATTATTCTTCCATCAATTTCATCAATTTTATGTTACTCATCTATTATGAAGCATAATGGAATTAGCTCTTTATAATTTATTCGTTATAATATTATTTATTAATTATTAATTATTTTAGAATTTTTTATAAAGACAATTCCATTATCCTTCATAATAAAAGAGTAACTCAATGGAAGGAGCAACTTTCGGTTTGAGTAATGGAATTAAAAGTAGCTCTTCCATCAATTCTTCCAGAAGAAGAAGTTGTTCTTTCATCAATTCCCTCTATTAAGTTACTCTTCTATTATAAAGTTCTATTATTTTATTATGAAGAATTCTATTATGAAGAATAATGGAATTATCTTATATTAAAAATATAAATAAAATAAATTGTAAAATAATTAATAAATGGTATTACAAATAATAAATTATAGAAAAGGTAATTCCATTGTCCTTCGTAATAGAAGAGTAACTTAATGGAAGGAACTGAATGAAGAATAACTTCTTGTTCTGGAACTAGAATCGATGGAAGAGTAACTTTTAATTCCATTCTTGAGATTGATAGTTGCTCATCCATCAATTCTTCCAGAAGAAGAAATTATTCTTCCATCAATTCTTCCAGAAGAAGAAGTTATTCTTCCATCAGTTCCTTCCATTAAGTTTCTTTTTTGTTATGAAGAATAATAGAATGTTCTTTTTTATAATGAATTATTTATTATATATATATTTATATATATAATTATTATTCCTTATTATTTGGTTTCTTTCATTAAGTTACTCTTCTATTATGAAGAATAATGGAATGATCTTTTTTATAATTTGTTATTTACTAATATTATTTATCAATATCTATTAACCTTACTAATATATATTTATTATGTATTATTAATTATTAATTATTAGTTATTTTATCATTTTTAACAAAAATAATTCCATTATTCAAATTGAAAGTTGTTCTTCCATCAATTCTTCCAGAAAAAGAAGTTACTCTTCGCTCCATTGAATTACTTTTCTATTATGAAGAATACAGTTTGAATAATGGAATTAGAAGTTGCTCTACCATCAATTCTTCCAGAAGAAGAAGTTATTCTACGTTCAATTCCTTCCGTTAACTCACTCTTCTATTATGAAAGATAATAGAATTACCTTTTTTACAATTTATTATTTATAATACTATTTATTAATTATATTATAATTTATTTTATTTATATTTCTAATGTAAGATAATTCTCTCCAATCATCTAAGATAATAGAAAAGAGATTTTTTCACAATCCCTCTATTGTAATCTTTCTAACATCTTAAGAAATCTCAAACCAACTTGTTTCATTGCTATTAACGATAAATAGCACTTTATAATTCATTCAGAATCTTGCAAGAAGATGATATAGCATTAGAAAAAATAGAAACAGAGTAAGTACATACAAGATTGTACAAAAAACACTGTTTGCACGCGTTTATTCAGAGCATTTGGATGGAACGAGATCTCCTTTCGAATACAAAAAAGTGTATGCTGCAACTATTGCAAGATTCTAACGCAGAATTGTGCAAGAAATCTTTTACATATTACTAGAAAAAGTATAAAAGCAAGCTGCGTGGATGAATATTCATTTAACTCGCTGCAATTTTTAATTCAACGCTTGATTACAGGTCCAAAGAGTCTGTAAAGTAACGGATCGCAGCGTTGACAAGGCAGACGAAACGAAATGCGAGCCTTAAATGGCGAAGTTGG
Organism: Xylocopa sonorina; assembly: GCF_050948175.1. Lineage (NCBI taxonomy): Eukaryota > Metazoa > Arthropoda > Insecta > Hymenoptera > Apidae > Xylocopa > Xylocopa sonorina. The sequence continues at coordinate 2,371,518 of NC_135208.1, forward strand.
GTCCAACGAGTTGGTTTTCGTCGCTTACGTAATCGATTCCAAGCAACGCCAGCTCGTGGCATAAATTAGTGGGCGTACAGTTGCAGAAAAATGAGTTGCCTTCGCTTTAAAACTGCCTAAGAATAAATACCAATGTCTAGGAAACAGAAAATCTATTCAGAAACTCGATAAAATCCTATAAAAATAGAGTCAAACATTTTTTTACTAAATTGTTACAGTTCAGAATCCATTTTTCTTGTTTTAAGATCAGTAATTTTCTTCTTAACTGCTTTAGACGACTATCGAGAAGATTTTTCTTCATTGCAAGCATTGCAAGTGCTGTTTTAAGATCAGTAATTATCTTTTTAACTTCTCTAGACGACTATCGAGGAGAATTTTGGCACTGCAAGTGCTTCTTACTCTTCTCAGTGTTGCACAGAAGAGAAACAGCCTTTCTCCTTCTCTCTCGTTGGAACTGCGAAGCGTACAGTTCCACACAAAGATTATTCTACCTTTTTCATGAATTATTTTTATGATTTTGTACAAAATATGCTTGTTTTGGAGAGCTTACTGAGTTTACAGAGCGAAATGGAGGACTGTTTTTATGTTTTTTGTGATTTAGGAATTTCCTTTTATTGAGAAGAATGGTTTTACGTGCGCAAACAGGACTCGTCATCGTCCAGGATGTAGTGATACTGCCCACGAGTCCCTTTAACGCCTACAACGATCAGGAGCGAGCTGTATGGGGGAGGTCAAAGACTCTGTTCACCTTTCCAACGTTCTACCATAGTTGGTCTTGCTGCGTTCCTCTCGCAGGACAAATTGTTCCCTTCGACTGTACCAACGCTCAGAATTGTGCTGGGGTTTTTGTGCACCTGAAGAAGTATCGTTGTTAGCTCTACATTTCTTAGCATGCACTAATATCAAACTACTATAAAATATAAGTTCATAAAGAATGTAACTTGTATTATTTTTGGAGTAAAAATTTTTACAGCCTCAAGAAACCTTCTCCAAAATCAGAGAAAGTACTTAAATTCTTATTTCTCATATCTGTTAGCAAGAATTAATATCAAAGTGCTATAATATAAATTCATAGAAAATGTAACTTGTATTATTTTTATAGCAAAGATCCTTAAGACATCTTCTACAAAATCAGAGAGAGTATTGTACTTAAATCCTTATTTTTCATATCTGTTAGCAAGCATTAATATCAAAATACTATAATATAAAGTCATAAAAAAATGTAACTACTTGTATTATTTTTGCAGCAAAAATTTTTACAGCCTCAAGAAACCTCCAAAATCAGAGAAAGTTCTTAAATTCTTATTTCTCATGTCTGCATCTCTGTTACTTCTATATTTCTTAGCAGGTATTAATATTAAATTACTATAATATAAATTCATAGAAAATGTAACTTGTATTATTTTTATAGCAAAGATCCTTAAGACATCTTCTACAAAATCAGAGGAAGTACTTAAATTTTTATTTCTCATATCTGTATGTGTTATTCTTACATTTCTTAGCAAGCATTAATATCAAAATACTATAATATAAGTTCATAGAAAATGTAACTTGTATTATTTTTATAGCAAAGATCCTTAAGACATCTTCTACAAAATCAGAGAGAGTATTGTACTTAAATTCTTATTTCTCATATCTGTTAGCAAGAATTAATATCAAAGTACTATAATATAAAGTCATAAAAAAATGTAACTACTTGTATTATTTTTGCAGCAAAAATTTTTACAGCCTCAAGAAACCTCCAAAATCAGAGAAAGTTCTTAAATTCTTATTTCTCATGTCTGCATCTCTGTTACTTCTATATTTCTTAGCAGGTATTAATATTAAATTACTATAATATAAATTCATAGAAAATGTAACTTGTATTATTTTTATAGCAAAGATCCTTAAGACATCTTCTACAAAATCAGAGGAAGTACTTAAATTTTTATTTCTCATATCTGTATGTGTTATTCTTACATTTCTTAGCAAGCATTAATATCAAAATACTATAATATAAGTTCATAGAAAATGTAACTTGTATTATTTTTATAGCAAAGATCCTTAAGACATCTTCTACAAAATCAGAGAGAGTATTGTACTTAAATTCTTATTTTTCATATCTGTTAGCAAGCACTAATATCAAAGTACTACAATATAAGTTCATAAAGAATGTAACTTGGATTATTTTTACAGCAAAAATTTTTAAAGCCTCAAGAAAGCTTCGCCAAAATCAGAGAAAGTACTTAAATTCTTATTTTTCATGTCTGTATCTCTGTTATTCTTACATTCTTTAACAAGCACTAATATCAAACAATTAATATAAATTTATAAAAAATGTAACTTGTATAATTGTTACAATAAAGATCCTCAAGAGACGACAAACCATTTAAATTCTAATTTCTCATATCTATATCTGCTAACTCAGACTCAGATGCAACTCAAAAGTTGACTTAAAAACGACAGGTTGAATCAACTCAAAAGTTGACTTAAAAACGAAAGATTGAACCAGCTCAAAAGTTGACTGAAAAACAAAACGTAGAACCAAGAGGAACACGCGAAAACGAGAATAAAGGCAAACGCATCCTGTTGTTCATCTTCCCTTATAATACAAACTACTATTCATAATGAGTATAATAATAAAAGATCCTCAAGAAGCGAGAAACCATTTAAATTGCTGTTTCTCATATCTATGTCTATTAACTCAGACGCAACTCAAAAGTTGACTTAAAAATGAAAGGTTGAACCAACTGAGGAGTTGATTTACAAACAAAAGATTGAACCAACTCAAAAGCTGACTTAAAAATGAAAAGTTGAAGCAAAAGGAACACGCGAAAACGAGAATAAAGGCGAACGCATCCTGTTGTTCATCTTTCCTTATAATACAAACTACTATTGATAATGAGTATAATAATAAAAGATCCTCAAGAAGCGAGAAACCATTTAAATTGCTGTTTCTCATATCTATGTCTATTAACTCAGACGCAACTCAAAAGTTGACTTAAAAATGAAAGGTTGAACCAACTGAGGAGTTGATTTACAAACAAAAGATTGAACCAACTCAAAAGCTGACTTAAAAATGAAAACTTGAAGCAAAAGGAACACGCGAAAACGAGAATAAAGGCAAACGCATCCTGTTGGTCATCTTTCCTTATAATACAAACTACTATTCGTAATGAGTATAATAATAAAAGATCCTCAAGAAGCGAGAAACCATTTAAATTGCTGTTTCTCATATCTATGTCTATTAACTCAGACGCAACTCAAAAGTTGACTTAAAAATGAAAGGTTGAACCAACTGAGGAGTTGATTTACAAACAAAAGATTGAACCAACTCAAAAGCTGACTTAAAAATGAAAACTTGAAGCAAAAGGAACACGCGGAAACGGGAATAAAGGCGAGCGCATCCTGCAGTACGTTAGTAAATCGCGATCAGCCGGTTCATTATCAGCAAACGGTGGAAGGAAACCAGCGTTCCGTTAAGGACACGCGCGTTTGCATGGTATATCGCAGCCGTGAGGCGTTAGTCCGCTGCCCTGGCTCTATACTGTACACCTCTCGTAACGCTGCCAAGAAGAAGGCCGTAACTCCGGTCACATAACGGTCCAGTTATGGTATAGCGCGAGGAAGCAATCTCTCGCCTCGACACACGATTCCCTCGTTACACCAGCCCGTGTTTTCCTCCTTTCCTTCTTTTTCCACCCGCTCGTGACCAAAGCATCCGCGTTATCCTTCACCAGCCACTTCCACTGCCTCTTCTGAGCATCGAAGCTCCTGTACACGCTTTTTCCACCGCGTGATTCATCTCTGAGGTGTCCACGAAGCTTCTTCATGCTTCAACGATGCGGCTGTAGCCTTTGTTTCTTTGTAACACACTTTTTTCACTGGGTTTTGTAGAATTATCTGCTCTCGTGCGGTTTAAATAGTTTGAGAGGAGGTTTATTTGGCTGTGTTCCAGTTTTTTGAGAGGTAAATGGTGGAAATTAAGGTACTGGGCTTGAGAATGGGTTTTGGTCACTTACCAGCTCGGTGGGCATTGTGTTGCAAGATCTCAGAGGCAAGTTGTAGGTGATGGGCGCGGGCTGGCTTCTGTACTCTTGCAAGCAAGAGCTGTTCTTCGACAATCCTCGCGGATACACCAGACCATGGAATTCAGTGTTACCCTCCGTTGAAATGTGGACGATTATCGACTCGCTTGCGCACTCGATTTGCACGGTGCTCGCGATTGCAGCGGTTGCTGGAAAATTAAAATATTGCCGCTCTTTAACTTCGTTTATTACTCTAGATTTTTTTATATCTAAAATTACAATTGTGGAGACTGTAAGAAATATTTGTACCTCGTAAACAACTGCAGATTTTTTTTTATTTAGAATTATAATTGTGCAGTTTTACCTCTTTCAACCCCAGATTTTTTTATATTTACAATTACAATTGTGGAGACTGCAAAAAAAATATTTATACCTCGTTCATAACTGCAGATTTTTTAAATTTAAAATTATAATTGTGCAACCTTTAATAAAAATATTTATACCTCTTTCAAATCCAGATTTTTTTTTTATTTAGAATTATAATTGTGCAGAATCTTAAAAAGATATTTATACCTTGTTCACAACTCCAGATTTTTTTATTTAGAATTATAATTGTGCAGACTCTAAAAAAGATATTTATACCTGTAAACAACTCCAGATTTTTTAATTCAGAATTATAATTGTACAGACCTTAAAACAAATATTTATACCTCATTTACAACTGCAGATTTTTTTTATTTAGAATTACGATTATGGAGAGTTTAAAAAAAATATTTATACCTCGTTTACAACTCCAGATTTTTTATATTTAAGACTGCGATTATGGTGACTGCAAAAAATATTTATACTTCGTTCATTACTCCAAATTTTCTACATGTAAAATTACATTGTAGTTTTTTATTCAAAATTATAATTGTGGAGACTGCAAAAAAATATTTATACCTCGTTTACAACTCCAGATTTTTTTTATTTAGAATTACGATTGTGGAGAGTGTAAAATAATATTTATACCTCGTTGTAGTGAAGATAGAACATTTGTCTTTTTCTTTTTCTATGATTCAAGGAGATGTACCTTTTTGATGGACTTTGATTTGAATGGATACTGGTTGTGAATGATATAACGGTGCTAGTCATCGATCGATTACAAACTGTTCACACTTTTATTCTCGCCAACTGGTTACCAATTCGGATCGATCCCTGCTGAGCAACAGTTAGCATTTTTACGAGCTCGGCACAACAATTCGTGATTAGTAATTCGGTCCACGCTTGATCGGTCAGCGAGCCGCTAATTTCGAGTTTAATAACCTCTCCATTTGTTACGCAAGATCGCTTCTGTGCAAATTGAAAAAATAACGTAGCAACCAAATCTCTTTGATTCTAACCTAACAAAATGTAAGTTTATGTTTAAAATACCTTCTATTCGATGTTTTTTCATTCTTAAGTGATTCGTATATCAATTAATGATCGTCTTGAACAGCTTTTTAGCTTCATTTTAATCACAACTCACCTTTTTTTCCATATTTCGTTAGTTGTTGACAATGTTTACCTTAATTCGATGTTCATCGATTTAAAATACAACAGCTGTTGATTTCATTTGTTCGGGATTGGTTAAAATGTTGCGCATGCGCAAATCGTGTGTGTTTATGTGTGTGTGAGAGAGAGAAAGAGGAAGAGTCGGAGTGAGAATGAGTGTGAGAGAGGAAGAAAGAGTAAGGACGGGAATGAGTGAGAGAGAGAGAGAAAAGGGTAACAACCAGAATGAGTAAGAGAGAGAGAGAAAGAGTAAGAGCGAGATTGAGTAAGACTGAGAGAGAAAGAGTAAGAACCAGAATGAGTAAGAGAGAGAAAGAAAGAGTAAGAGTGAGAATGAGTAAGAGAGAGAAAGAAAGAGTAAGAGTGAGAATGAGTAAGAGAGAGAAAGAAAGAGTAAGAGTGAGAATGAGTAAGAAAGAGAAAGAAAGAGTAAGATCGAGAATGAGTGAAAGAGAGAGAAAAGGGTAACAACCAGAATAAGTAAGAGAGAGACAGGAAGAGCAAGATTGAGTATAGAGAGAGAGAGAGAGAGAAAGAGTAAGAACGAGAATGAGTAAGAGAAAGAGAAAACGAGTAAGAGAGAGAGAGAGAGAGAGAGAGAGAGAGAGAGAGAGTTGAGAGAGAGAGAGAGTTGAGAGAAAGAGAGAGTTGAGAGAGAGAGTTGAGAGAGAGAGAGAGAGAGTTGAGAGAGAGAGAGAGTTGAGAGAGAGAGAGAGAGAGTTGAGGGAGTTGAGAGAGAGTTGAGAGAGAGTTGAGAGAGAGAGAGAGTTGAGAGAGAGAGAGAGTTGAGGGAGTTGAGAGAGAGTTGAGAGAGAGTTGAGAGAGAGAGAGTTGAGAGAGAGAGAGAGAGTTGAGAGAGAGAGAGAGAGAGTTGAGAGAGAGAGAGAGTTGAGAGAGAGAGAGAGAGTTGAGAGAGAGAGAGAGTTGAGAGAGAGAGAGAGTTGAGAGAGAGTTGAGAGAGAGAGAGAGAGAGAGAGTTGAGAGAGAGTTGAGAGAGAGAGAGAGAGAGAGAGAGAGTTGAGAGAGAGAAAGAGAGTTGAGAGAGAGAGAGAGTTGAGAGAGAGAGAGAGAGAGAGAGAGAGAGTTGAGAGAGAGAGAGAGAGAGAGAGAGTTGAGAGAGAGAAAGAGAGTTGAGAGAGAGAGAGTCAATGAGAGACAATGAGAGAGAAAGGATGAGAGAGAAAGAATATGAGAGAGAGAATGAGAGAGATAGAATATCAGTGAAAGAGAGAATATGATGAGAGACAGTGAGAGAGAGAAAGATTTGATACAACTGAGACTATCGCAAATTAATTAATTAATTAATAAATTAATCTAATTTCTCAATTAAGTTATTCCTTTCCCTCCCACAAACAAAGTAGATCCCACCCTTATCTCTATTTTCCAACCCCAATTATAAGCACAAAAAGAATAGATGCGAATCAAGATAATAAAAATGAAGGTAAAACTAAGCAATAAAAATTTCGAAGTTCTTTTTCTTAAAAAAAAAGAGTGCAACTTAAAAGCTACAAATCCTACATTTTCTTTTTAGATTTGTTCAACTGTTTTATTGAACAGTTTCTTAAACCTTCTCATTAACTTCCAAACTCTTGAAATTAAAATACTTGAAGATCTCTGAGCCTTACGTAACCACTTAATCCATTAATCACTTAAATTTATCTCTATTAAAAAAGAAGAGATGATGCTTGAATCGTGTACTTCATCTGAAATCATCTGTGCCTTCTCTGTAACTTCCAAACTCTTGAAATTAAGATACTTGAAGATCTCTGAGCCTTACACAGCCACTTAATCCATTAATCATTTAAAACCTGTGCTAAGAAAGAAGAAATGATGCTTCATCTGAATTACATGCCTCATCTGAATTGTGTGCCTCATCTGAAATCATCTGTGAACAAAATCTGCACAAGGTATGCAAAACCCTAATCTAATTTTAAGTGGAATAACCTTGATTATCCTAAGAGAGCAGTTCTGCATTTTTTATTCGTATCCAGGTCGAAAATAACAGCTGTTCATTGCACGAACGGTTATCCTTACGGTCCAGCAAACCCATAAAATTTTCTTTTCCTTCCAGATAACTGTGCCTTATTTTTTGCAATCAAGTTTAACGACACGATCAATTATAAATGGATCAGATATGGTTGAGTGACACTTATGTGCCAGTATTTTCTACATTATCACAAATTGATGACATAAAAAACTCCACTAAGTATATTTAAGAAGATATGCAGCGAAAAGGAGGTATCTTTTCAAATATCTGACCATTTAAACCAAAATTTTAGTTCAAAAATGGTGCAAGTCCATTTTCTTTAGTCTCAAGAAAATTGAATGTTAGCAGATCTGACGATTAAAAAATATAGGCTAATTATGCGAGGTCTGAGAATGTTTGTACAACATTTAAATTGACAAAGCATTGGCATTTCTTAAGATATTAAATACTAACTAGTTACAAACAAAAAGTTTACACTGAATTAAGCATAAATTACGTCATATCTCATTTTTTTTTTTAAAAGGACTTGCACTACTTTCAAAATAAACAGAAACAAAATTCATTTATCGTTCACAAGATTCAATAATCTGCTATATTCCATAATCTATGATCAATTAGTCTTATAAGTCCATTCATCTTGAAATAACAACTATATTTAATGGCTAAATACGCGAATGATCTTAGATTCGCATGTTTCGTGATAATTATCTCATTAATGTATGAAACATAATGAAAAAATATTTTTTTTAGGATCTTCAATGTCCAGACAACGAAAAAGGATGAATACGAACCACTATTGCAGAATATTTAAGTATTAGTTACTTAATTACAAAATACAATGATGCTAATTTAAGTTCACCAGACATTTTTCATTTTAACAAAATTCTGAGACTTATTAAGTTCCATTAATAGTTTCTAATTACGTTCTTAAGCAATTTTGTAATTAGTTAACTTAAGAATCTCAAGATACTTAATTTATGTTCAACATCTAATTTGAGATACTTAACTTAATCTTTAATTTAAAGTCCTTAACTTTAAAGATCGAACTTAAATTAAATATCTCAACTTAAAGATTGAACTTTGTTAACTAAAGATAAATTAAATATCTTAACATAAAGATTAAACTTTGTTAACTAAAATTAAGTATTTAACTTGAAGATTGAACTTAAATTAATGATCTGAAGTTCAATCTTCAAATTAAAGTATTTCTCTGAAGTTCAATCTTTAACTTAAGATACTTAACGTAATTTCAGTCTTGAAGTTAGGGATTTTAAGTTAAAAATTAAATTAAATATCTTAACTTCAAGTTTAAGTTATAAATCACATCTTAAAGATTGAGCTTAACTTAAGTATCTCAAGTTAAAGATTAAGCTAAATATCTTAACTTAGACACTGAACTTAAGCTCAATCTATGAATTGGGACACTGAATACTAAGTACAGTAATTAATTGCAGTAAAATTTCAGCGATGATGATATCAAAAACCGTAATCAGCACGAGAGAGAAGGATTTATGAAGATCTGGAAGCACTTAGAGCAAATTGGCGCGATCAAGGCTAATAGAATTTCATTACACAGTCGATTTCTAATGAGAAAATTGTTAATATCGAGCAAGTTTCCCTTTAATGCTCGATCGTCTCGTTGCTCGTCGATTAAGCGGCAGGAAAGCAGTTTCTGGTCGAGGGAAGAAATGATTAGGAATTAAATGAGATAAGACTCCATTAGCTCTAAATGCAAAAGGAAGAGGCTGTTACCAAGTCAAGTTCACAACTCTCTCATCATTGTGCCTCCACTGCTGTGCTGTGCGACGATAATGCTAAGACCAGGACGATCATTGTCATTTTGCCTGCTCAGGCTTGATGGTAATTTTGTTAACGACGATGTCGTTGAGCACTCGAGAATTAATGACACGCAACCATGGGCTTCAACCTTAGAATGAATTCCACTTTTATTTAACTTTTTATAGGAGACTAGTGAAAAGATCTTAATATTGGTAAAATGAGTTTTTTAATGTCTTCTTTACTGATTTTCTTAATGCAAGCATAATTTTCAACTTTTCTTTTTTCATTTATTGCATACTTAAACGACACTCCAGTGCATACTTTTTTTTCATAGAGTCCATGTTACAGAGAACTTTAGAATCTATATTGCAGAAATCTTTAGAACCCTCACTGCAGAGAAATTTAGAGCCTGTATTGCAGAGAACGTTAGAAATCATGCACTTCAGAGCACTTTGGAACCCATATTGTAGAGAACCTTAGAACTCATGGAACTTTAGAATCCATATTGCAGAGAACTTTAGAATCCATATTGCAGAGAAATTTAGAATCCATATTGCAGAGAACTTTAGAATCCATATTGCAAAGAACTTTAGAATCCATATTGTAAAAAACTTTAGAAATCATATTGCAGAGAACATTAGAACCTATGAAACTTTAGAACCCACATTATAGAGAATTTTAGTTCATAGAGTCCATGTTACAGAGAACTTTAGAATCCATATTGTAAAGAACTTTAGAATCCATATTGTAAAGAACTTTAGAAATCATATTGCAGGGAATTTTAAAACCCATATTCCATAGAACTATAGAACCCCTATTGCAGAGCACTTTAGAGCCCATGGAACTTCAGAATCCACATTGGAGAAATCTTAGAACCCACATTGCAGACAACTTTAGAGCCCACGGAACTTTAGAATCCACATTACAGAAATCTTAGAATCCACATTGCAGAGAACTTTGGAGCCCATGGAACTTTAGAATCCTAGAATCTGCACTGTGAGTTCTAAAGATTTTTACAATATATTTTTTCTCAAAAAGTATTTGTTCCTTTTATTTACACTTTGGACTTATTTGTATTACTTTCAGTCTTCTACTCTTGCATTTGCCATCACTATATCAATATATTCCAATTTTTCTCCTTGCATTTATCTTATATATCTATGTCTACTTTATTTAACATGAATATCCTGTTTCAGGTGCTACTCCCTAAAAATAATCAACAAAACTGAAGTGAGTTACTCTCGCATTTGTCATCACTATATGAATATATTCTAATTTTTCTCTTTGTATTTACCTTATATATCTGTATCTACTTTATTTAATATGAGTCTCTTGTTTCAGGTGCTACTCCCTAAAAATAATCAACAAAACTGAAGTGAGTTACTCTCGCATTTGTCATCACTGTATGAATATATTCTAATTTTTCTCTTTGTATTTACCTTATATATCTGTATATACTTTATTTAATATGAGTATCTTGTTTCAGGTACGACTCCCTAAAAATAATCAACAAAACTGAAGTGAGTTACTCTTGCATTTGTTATCACGATCAATATATTCTAATTTTGCTCGTTGTATTTACCTTATATATCTGTATCTACTTTATTTAATACGAGTCTCTTGTTTCAGGTACTACTCCCTAAAAAATAGCTAACAAAACTGAAGTGAAGTGAAGTTAACATCACAATTATACGCTTATGATTAAGTAAGAGCAAATGGAGACAAATAAATAAATGAACGAAGAGATGAATGAATAGAACATATTTGCACAACAGTGCGATAACTTAGTAAGAGCAACTAGAAACAAATAAATAAATAAATGAATTTATACAGTGAGATACAGTGATGATATACAGTGAGATAACTAAGTAAGAGCAACTAGAAACAAATAAATAAATAAATGAATTTATACAGTGAGATACAGTGATGATATACAGTGAGATAACTAAGTAAGAGCAAATAGAAACAAATAAATAAATAAATGAATGTATACAGTGAGATACAGTGACGATATACAGTGAGATAACTAAGTAAGAGCAAATAGAAACAAATAAATAAATAAATGAATGTATACAGTGAGATACAGTGACGATATACAGTGAGATAACTAAGTAAGAGCAAATAGAAACAAATAAATAAATAAATGAATTTATACAGTGAGATACAGTGATATAACTAAGTAAGAGCAAATAGAAACAAATAAATAAATAAATGAATGAATAGGACATATTTGCAACAGTGAAAGAAGAAGATGAGGGCGACGTAGGAACTTTATGATTTATTGCCACACTCTTGGCTATTAATTAATTCAATTGCCACGATATTTAAGGTTGACAACCCTCTCTGAAGCACGCAATCGCCTGGGGTACGATTCGAACGTTTCACAACGTTCAAACAGAGCCAATTAGCTACACGCGAAAACCCAGCGTCGCTCTCGTAACACTCTATTGACTGAGTCAATAACTACGATAGCTGATGGAAGGAAGTGTCGACTGAGAACCGAAAAAACCGTAGAACGCGGGGTCGTTGACCCTTAGTCGTCTCTTCTTTGTCCTTCGACGCTTTTTATTTCGATTTTTTACGATTCTGTATGTTACTTTATTATTAATTATGTTGGAAATAACTAACATTATATAAATAACTAATTGCAATTTATTTTTTTAGAATATTCTTCATTTCTACGCAATGGAAGTGAACTTTTTCTTGCACTCTGTATGGAGAAATGAACTAAAGTAGTGAAGAACTTAAATACATAAATAAAATAAATAAATAAATAAATGTATTTGTAAAGAAAGGCCATCTCTTCTCACTTGAGGACAAGAGATTAATTTTTCTATTTGCTTTCCAACGAGAACTAACAATTGCTCAAGATGAAACGTAAGATTTTGCACGCCTTTAAAGAATAAAAAATAAATACTAATTTTCCTACGAGAAGCATATTACAAAGTCTATATTATGAGTCTCAGAATACCATTAAGTTAAATATCTTAACTTTAAGATTGAATTTAAGTTAAGGATTTCAAGTTCAATCTTTGAACTGAGACATTCGATTTAAGTTTATTCTTCAAGTTAAGATATTTAACTTAAGTTCAATCTTTACGTTAAGATATCTCACTTAAATTTTCTGTTAAGATATGCGACTTAAACTTTAAGTTAATATACTCGACTTAGGCATCTTAAGATACTAAAAGTTTAATCTTTAAATTGAAACACATAACTTTAGTTAACAAAGTTCGATTTTAAAGTTAAAGTCGAATGTCTCAGTTCAAAGATTTAACTTAAGGTCCTTAACTCAAATTCAATCTTAAAGTTAAGATATTTAACTCGATCTTTAACTTAAGATCATTAACTTTAAGATTAAACTGTTGTTAACTAAAGTTAAGTATTTCAATTTAAAGATTAAACTTTTAATATCTTAAGATACTGGGTTGAGCATCTTAAATTAAAGACAAAGTTAAACATCTTAACTGAAAATTTAAGTTACATATCTTAAAGATTGTAAATAACTTCTAATCTCAATTAATTAAAGATAAGTAGCAGTTGATAAACATATAAAAAACGACAGAATCTCTTACACACACATAATTATATAGCAACCAATAGTTTTAAGTCATCATTAAGTCATTTAACTTTAGTACAATTGTCTATAAAGAGAGCAAGACAAAAGTTTACTTCCACTACATGAAAGTAAGGAGTATCATAAAAAACAAATCGTTATCCGTTATTTATAAAACCCAAAAAATAAAATTAATAGAAAAATAATAATAAAAATAAAATGAAAATGAAAATAAAACCCCAAAAATAAAATTAGTAAAAGAATAATAATAAAAATAAAATGAAAATGAAAATAAAACCCCAAAAATGAAATTAGTAAAAGAATAATAATAAAAATAAAATGAAAATGAAAATAAAACCCCAAAAATGAAATTAATAAAAGAATAATAATAAAAATAAAATGAAAATGAAAATAAAACCCCAAAAATAAAATTAGTAAAAGAATAATAATAAAAATAAAATGAAAATGAAAATAAAACCCCAAAAATGAAATTGGTAAAAGAATAATAATAAAAATGAAATGAATATAAGACCAAACCCCAAGAATAAAATTAATAAAAGAATAATAATAAAAATAAATCGTTATCCGTTATTTATAAAACCCAAAAAATAAAATTAATAGAAAGATAATAATAAAAATAAAATGAAAATGAAAATAAAACCCCAAAAATAAAATTAGTAAAAGAATAATAATAATAATAAAATGAAAATGAAAATAAAACCCCAAAAATGAAATTAGTAAAAGAATAATAATAAAAATAAAATGAGAATGAAAATAAAAATTTCCACCAGAAATAACAATGAAGATACAATTCAATTCCAAAGAAATCTTTCTCTTAAGTACACGTGCACACAGACAGACGCAAGATCCATCGATGGAGAATCCTGGGGAGCAGAAAAACCGGCGGTTCACCTGCGCTGGGTTCGATTTCCCTTTCTTTCTCTTTCTCTCGGTTGGCCGTTTTCTCCTGGCCATCTGAGTCATCGAAGAGGTCCCAGCTGGGCGAGACAAAGGCGTGTACCGAGCGGCAATTTGCAAACGACACGCGAGCCGCGCGGTTTCCGGTACCCCAACGATTCTTTTCTTTTCTTCTCTCGCTGGGAATACACCTTGCCGCCTCGCAAGTTCTTTAACCTTTCGTTCCTCTGTCGCCTGATTTCCAGTATATTCACAGAGTTTTGCTATACAGGATTTGGCATTTTCTATTCAGATATTTTGTAAATTAAAATAACTCTTCTGGGACTTACAACTCTCAGTAATGTAGTCAATAAATATTTGAATTTTGACAACTATTTAGTTTCGAAAAGTATATTGACAAAGTATCGCAATACATTTGGCATTTTGTATTCAGATCTTTTGCAAATTTAAATAATAAATAATAACTCTTTTGGGACTTACAACTCTCAGTAAAATAGTCAATAAATATTTGAATTTTAAGAACTATTTAATTTCGAAAAGTATATTGACAAAGTATCGCAATACATTTGGCATTTTGTATTCAGATCTTTTATAAATTTAAATAATAAATAATAACTCTTTTGGGACTCATAACTCTCAGTAATATAGTCAATAAATATTTGAATTTTGAAAACTATATTGACAAAGTTTTGCAATACAGAATTTGGCACATTATACTCAGATCTTTTGCAAATAATATAATAAATAATAATTCTAAAAAATGTCGCCTGATTTCGAGTATATTCACAGAGTTTCGAAATACATTTGACACTTTGTATTCAAATCTTTTGTAAATTGAAATTACTCTTTTGAGACTTACAACTCTCAGTAATGTAGTCAATAAATATTTGAATTTTGAGAACTATTTAGTTTCGAAAAGTATATTGACAAAGTATCGCAATACATTTGGCATTTTATATTCAGATCTTTTGCAAATTTAAATAATAAATAATAACTCTTTTGGGACTCATAACTCTCAGTAATATAGTCAATAAATATTTGAATTTTGAAAACTATATTGACAAAGTTTTGCAATACAGAATTTGGCACATTATACTCAGATCTTTTGCAAATAATATAATAAATAATAATTCTAAAAAATGTCGCCTGATTTCGAGTATATTCACAGAGTTTCGAAATACATTTAACGCTTTGTATTCAAATATTTTGTAAATTGAAGTTACTCTTTTGAGACTTACAACTCTCAGTAATGTAGTCAATAAATATTTGAATTTTGAAAAGTATATTAACAGAGTTTTGCAATACATTTGCAACTTTATACTCAGATCTTTTGCAAATTTAAATAATAAATAATTATTTTGAAAAATAATCATTCTTTTGCGACACTCACAACTCTCACTAATATAAACAATAAATATTGATTTTGAAAAGTATATTGACAGAGTTTTGCAATACATTTGGTACTTTGTACTCATATCTTTTGCAAATTTAAATAATAAATGGTAATTCTAAAAAATAATAATTCTTTTGCGACTCACAACTCTTAGTATATTTCACTAAAAATTTAAGTTCTGAGAACTATTTAATTTCAAAAAGATTAGTTGAATAAATCATGTTCTGATTTCTTTTCTCCATCACTATTTGGTGTTTGTTTCTTTTTTACAATAAAATATTTAAGTAAATTTGCAAAAGAATCGCAAGGGTGAACTTAAAGCGCCATTTAAATCCCAGTTTATATTAGATATTATGTTTCGACGAATGAATTTATTAATTCTTGGTAGATTCTACTCGATTATTGACTGGCTGGAATTCTTTCAATCGAAGGATCGATGAATCGAGCAGAGACAGGAAGTTGTACGTTCGTCGATACGATATGCCACTCATGCATTCAAATCTCACGCACGGAAGTCGTCGAGTTTTTTACATAACTGTGCGTCCCATCGCTTTTGAGTCCTCCAACTCAGCTATTTCTCCAAGATGTAATTTCACGCAGAAAAATTTCTGCTTTTCTCTCCAATGTATAATTTAGCCTGGAAAAATACTATTGCGAGACGTATTACCTTGTTATCTAAATATCTAGAGCTGCGATACGTCTGCATTATGTAACTGGAATTGCTCTGTTTAGAAACGATCGTAATATCCTCCCTAATTTTCTCTAATTTCTCTCTGATGCTCTCTCGAAAACCGTACATCTGCAATTATGGAATTCGTGGTCTCTAATTTACTTCCAATTAACACTTTGAATGGCCACGTTAATTCTACAATAAACACAGAATTTTTTATTATGCGACAGTAGATGTATACTTTTTAATTCAGATAAATATAAATTTATTTATAAATTAATTTGTAAATAAAAAATTTAATTAAATTATAAACAAATTGTATTTTTTAATAATTTATAGTTTATCCCATAAATTATTAAATAATATAAGTTATTTATAATTCAATTAAAACTATACATCTATATAATGAAATTTAATAATATGTGATAATAATATAATCATAAAAGTTGATTTATAATATGATTATAAATATTTTATAATTTAATACAGAATTTAAATAACAAATAATGTTAACTTCTGCATCATCTGTTGCTCTATGCAAGAGTACACCAGAGTGCCTACAGAATTGTTCTATTAAAGTTGAGAATAATGTTGGAAAGGAAACGGGTTAATGAGCCGAAATTTAACAAGCTGCTAATCTCCATAATCGCCTAACCGTCTCTCGTTGCGAAACCGCTACTTTTACAATATCAGCCCAGGAATTGGGATAGGAAACGCTCAGTGGGCGAGCGATTTGCATATCTGCGGATGGTTTTTGAGAAATCACGGATGTTTCACTGTGAAACAGGTTTCACAAATCACTTGTCCACTGACAACAGCAGAAACCTTTTAATAATTATACACAGGTGTTGAGAGAGGCTTTTATTTACTGAGGGCTTTCACTTAGAAGCGACAGAGTTGGAGTTTTAGTAGCACTGTGTAGGCGTCATTTTTTTATTTTTGATCAAATTTGAGATATAATACCCAAATCTTTGACTAAAGGAATTTTATATAATACTTTCAAATTTCGAAACATCGAGAGTCCATTTTTGCATATTCTTTCCTTTTTAATTACAATTCGTTACTACTCTTTTCTACATCTTCATTAAGAATTAAGGTAACTAACTAAAGTCCAGTGTTCTGAAATGTATTCACTATTATTATTTTTATTTTAGACCAAATTTGGGGTACGTGTAATTTTTCTTTGACTCTGCTAAGGCTGAAGGATTGTTCCAAATGAACAATCGACGACTTTCGAGATTTCTACACACAAATGACACAATCTCTCCTCTCTCTCTCTCTCTCTCTCTCTTCTCTACAAAACCCTATTAGTCGCCTCATACGACAAACAGAGGATAACTACTGTGCATGTATTCTAAAATCCCCAAATCACACAGAGATTGAGTAAGCAATCTCTTTTTCCACACCTTTTTTAATTTTCAAAACACTCTCAAATGGTTAATTACGTCACTCAAGAGTGCTATACATTCGCTAACTAACAATTAAAACCTCGAACGAAACTGAAAAACGCCTAATTAAGAGAACACCCCCCAAGCGGTCACCCATCCCAATTCGTGACGCGGAGGGCGAACGTTAACCCAGCTGATCGCACGACTACCAACGCAAGCATCACCACCAAACTATCATTTTATTTATTTATACTAAATAACGGTATATATGTTACTATTATAACTACATTTGCCCAATCTTTTAAATGACAGTGTAACCACTTAACTTAAGAAGAGAAATTGCTCGTTACGCTCGAGGATAATCAGAGAAAAAACAGCGAGCGCGCGAATTCCGTTAGACTCGCGAAAAAAAGAAAGAAAAAAATGAAAAACCGTTTCCATTGACTTGCTTTCCGCATTATAACTGTCGTATGGTATGCAGCTCGCGTCTGCATCCTCCTTGATGTAATCCCGCTAACAACCGGAAGCGGTGGTAGCGTTACGTTGGTCAATTAACAGGGCTGGTTCGTCAATTCGTCCGAATCGACGCTTGAACGCCACCAGAGGCGTTTATTTTCTTTAATTTATACAAATTAAACGTTAAAATGGTACTGGTATACCTAATTCTTATAATATGAAATAAATAAATAATAAAATAATATAAATAAAAAACCTATAATAATAAAATGAAAAATAAATAAAAAATATAATTATATTAAGAAAAATATTAATATTAAGAAATAATAAAATTTAATATAAAATAATGAAATAGCAAAATGTATAACGATAATAAATAATAATAAAATAATAAAATGTAATATAAAATAATAAAATAAAATATATAATGATAATAAATAATAATAAAATTGTGACGATAATAGTAATAATAATAAAATAATAAATATAATTAGAATAAGACTAAATAATAAAATATAATATTAAGAATAAATAAAAGAATATACTATTAAGAAATGATAAAATTTGATATAAAATAATAAAATAGCAAAATGTATAATGATAATAAATGATAATAAAATAGTACTAATAATAAAATAATAAATATAATCAGAATAAGAATAAATAATAAAATATAATATTAAGAAATAATAAAATTTAATATAAAATAATAAAATAAAAAATATATAATGATAATAAATAATAAAATAGTAATAATAATAGTAATAATAGTAAAATAATAGATATAATAATAATAAGAATAATAAAATATAATATTAAGGATAAATAAAAAAGCTCTACGAAATAAACGTTAATTTTCAAAGAAAAACAGCAAATAATTATAAATAAAAAGAGTCTTATTTGCCTCCTTATAAATTAAACCTTAATTTTTTGGCAAAAATAGCTGATCTATCGAAAGAAATAATTAGCAAAATAATTTCAAACCACTCTGTTCATCTTCAGACATAAAATTTTCCACGTCTTCCACTCCCTTCGCTTATTTCTCGTGTTAAAACAGAAGCAACAGGTTGTTTATTGAAAAAGATCTCAAATACATCACTTCCAGCTCATTTCTCGTCCCTTTTTGAGTAAACAGAACACGAAATTAATTTTTTCAGACGGTTTCTGTGGTCAAGGTTCGCAATGCGAGCATCTGACTGCCCAAATAACAGCAAATTATGTTCTACGATACCTTTGGAGGCGCCATTGCTGCCAATTAACTCGATAAACAGACGAGCGCAATGGAAACATGCGAAGGAGGAGGTTTCGCACAACATCCGCAAGGTTAATTACGCGGAAAGCGAACGGGAGATTTATTAAGTCCTATTTATTAACCCGCGATCCTGGCACGAACAGCTGTTACGAGAGCATTACGCGACAGAGTGACGAATAATTGCTGCGATTAGCTTCGTGGCAAAAGAAGAAGCCAAGATCTAACGGAGCCAACCGGAAGTCGCCTCTGATGCGCTTCGTGCGGCGTCTACCATCGATAATTCGAGCTTCTGAAATACATAAACTCGTCAAATCTGTACAAAAGAATGTATTTGTTAAAGTAACGTATGATTGATCTGTTTATTTTGAAAATGGTGCAAGCCTTGGATCAAGCTTTTGTAAATTTAATTCAAGCTTTTGCAAATTTAATTCAGGCTTCTTGTAAATTTAATTCAAGCTTTTATAAATTTAATTCAAACATTTATAAATTTAATTCAAGCTTTTGCAAATTTAATTCAGGCGTCTTGTAAATTTAATTCAAGCTTTTGCAAATTAAATTCAAGCTTTTGTAAATTTAGTTCCAACTTCTTGTAAATTTAATTTAAGCTTTTAATTAAATTCAAGCTTTGGTAAATTTAATTCAAGCTTCTGCTAATTTAATTCAAGATTTTGCAAATTTAATTCAAGATTTTGCAAATTTAATTCAAGATTTTGTAAATTTAATTCCAGCTTTTGCGAATTTAATTTAAGCTTCTGTAAATTAAATTCAAGCTTTTGTAAATTTAGTTCCAACTTCTTGTAAATTTAATTTAAGCTTTTGTAAATTTAGTTCCAACTTCTTGTAAATTTAATTTAAGCTTTTACAAATTAAATTCAAGCTTTGGTAAATTTAATTCAAGCTCTTGCAAATTTAATTCAGACTTCTTGTAAATTTAATTCAAGCTTTTGCAAGTTTAATTTAATATTATTGTAAATCAAATTCAAGCTTTTGGCAATTAAATTCAAGCTTTTGTAAATTTAATTCCAGTTTTTGTATATTTAATTTAGACTTCTTGTAAACTTAATTCAAGCATTTATAAATTTAATTAAAACTCTTGTAAATTTCTCCTCGCCAATTATTTTTTATAACAATTTATCTACAAATTTTGTTTATAAAACAAAGAGAGATTTGACATTTTTAATTTTTAATCAAGAGATTCAATTGTAAACGATGTAATTATGAACTTAATTTTTTGGAAAAACTGACTTAAGCTTAATTCTATAACTTTCAAAATAAACAACTCCATATCTCATGGATAGAAATCAGCGACAGAAATTCCTCATCGCCAATTATAGTTTTTATCGCAGGAAAGTATCGGGAAACGATTCCACATTTTCCACGCGGCGCGTTCATTACCAGAGGAGGATCCAGCGATTTAATGGATATTTCATTTCATGCGAACGGACTAACGAACAGTCGATAACGGTAAAAATCGCGAGATCTACGATAGAGAGCATTATCAGCGGAAGGATTGATCATGGGAATCTTGGCGAATGAAAATTCCGCTTCGTCTTTACCCTTAAAAGTCCTGATCGGTGGCACTGGCGATTTCCACTGCCGCCAACCATTGTTTTTAGCGTCCTCGAGCGGAACGGCACGCATGTTCCTTCTCTTTGTTTAGAAATAAATATATATATACATATTATTCCACGTTTCTTTTTCCAGCAACGTAATAAACGATGACGAGGGAACGAATTATGGTTATAAAACAATGTTACTCTTCGCTATTGTGCGAGATGATCAGGTTTACATAAAGTACAATACTATGGAAAGGACTCTATTCAAAAAATATTTTCTAAAAGGTTTCACCCTCAACTGATTTTGTTTAAACTTTGCACATTTGTAGATCTATATGTGAGTTATTAATTGCCAGAGTAACTTTTTGATTGGCCTTGTATGAGCTGATCAGGTTCATATAAAGTACTGTGGAAAGGACTATGTTCAAAAAAGTTTTCTAAAAGCTTTTGCCTTTAACTGATTTTGTTTAAACTTTGCACATTTGTAGATCTATATGTGAGTCATCAATTGCCAGAGTAACTTTTTGATTGGCCTTGTATGAGCTGATCAGGTTCATATAAAGTACTGTGGAAAGGACTATGTTCAAAAAAGTTTTCTAAAAGCTTTTGCCTTTAACTGATTTTGTTTAAACTTTGCACATTTGTAGATCTATATGTGAGTCATCAATTGCCAGAGTAACTTTTTGATTGGCCTTGTATGAGCTGATCAGGTTCATATAAAGTACTGTGGAAAGGACTATGTTCAAAAAATAATTTCTAAAAGCTTTTGCCTTTAACTGATTTTGTTTAAACTTTGCATATTTGTAGATCTATATGTAAGTTATAAATTGACAGAGTAACTTTTTGATAAGCCTTGTACAAGCTGATCAGGTTTATATAAAGTACTGTGGAAAGGACTATGTTCAAAAAAGTTTTCTAAAAGCTTTTGCCTTTAACTGATTTTGTTTAAACTTTGCACATTTGTAGATCTATATGTGAGTCATCAATTGCTAGAGTAACTTTTTTGTAGGCCTTGTAATAACGGAAGAGGACGGGGTCAAAGTACGCATTTAGCGGAATGTTTCAGAGGTTAATAACTTCTGACTGAAGAAAGATATCGACTTGAATTTTATGTCAAAAAATCACCAAGAAAATCTAGCTTTCGAATGGTATATTACTTCTTATTTTTTAAAAACTTTTAAGTCAACTTTTAAATTTTTAAGTTGGCAATTAGTGAAATTTTTTCAGAGACTATAACTTCTGACTGAAGAACGATATCGACTTGAATTTTTTGACAAAAAATCACAAATAGAATCTAGTTTTCGAATGATATATTACTTATTATTTTTTCAAAACTTTTAAGTCAGCTTTTTTTAAATTTTTAGATACGCATTTTGGAAAATTTTTTCAAAGGCTACAACTTTTGACTGAAAAAAGATATCGACTTGAATTTTGTGTCAAAAAATCACTAAAAAATCTGGATTGGACTTTAATTGTTCACAGAATAATTAGTACTATATTTATATAACAACTAACACCATATTCATCCAGCTCTAACTAGACCTACTCTCTTTCTGGGTTTTCTAAAATCTGCTCTAGTTTTTCTTCATTTACGCTTCTTTTAATTCTTCACTAGCCAGTAGATGTTGTCCTTTCGAAATCATTAAGTCTCTAGAAAAAGTTTGAAGAAGATGCAGAAAGAGCAACAAATTTTAGTTAAGAAAAAAAGTTTGCAGTGAGAAAAATATATACCTATAATACTGGAAAAGAGGAATCTTCCATAAACTGAAAAAAGATGACTTAAAACAGTACAAGAAAGAGAATTTTAGTTAACAAAAATACTAGAAAAGAGGAAACTTCCATAAATTGGAAAAAGATGACATAAAACAGTACAAGAGAGAGAATTTTACCTAACAAAAATACTGAAAAAGAGGAATCTTCCATAAAATGAAAAAAGGATGACTTAAAACAGTACTAGAGTGAGAATCTTAGTTAACAAACAGAGTTTGCAATGAGAAAAGTATATATCTATAATAAAAGATGGAAAAGAGGATTCTTCCATAAAATGAAAAAAGATGACTTAAAACAGTACAAGAGAAAGAATTTTAGGTAACAAACAGAGTTTGCAATGAGAAAACTATGGAACTATAATACTGGAAAAGAGGAATCATCCATAAAATGAAAAAAGATGACTTAAAACAGTACAAGAAAAAGAATTTCAGCTAACAAACAGAGTTTGCAATGAGAAAACTATGAGCCTATAATACTGGGAATGAGGAATCTTCCATAAAAAGAAAAAGATGACTTAAAACAGTACAAGAGAGACAATTTTAGTTAATAAAAATACTGGAAAAGAGGAATCTTCCATAAAATGGAAAATGATGACTTAAAACAGTACAAGAGAGAGAATTTTAACTAACAAACAGAGTTTGCAATGATTAAACTATGTATCTACAATATAATATTGCAAAAGAGGAATCTTCCATGAAATGAAACAAAATTACTTAAAACAGTAAAAGAAAGAGTCTTACATTGAACAAAAAAAAGAAGAAAATTATGCTCTTCCAACTGATCATTTACCAGTCCATCGTTGGTAACAGTATTCCAACGTGACCGATGGAATTATATAAGATCCTGTGCCCGGTTGACCGCTTTTCAGAGTAAACGAGCAGATCCACTCGGACAAAAATCCTGTCCACCTATAATCCCCTCTATTAACATCCTTGGAAATGTTAACGGGTCACCTTTCGCGTACACTCGTCGAAATTGCTCTCGGTTAATTATACAGCCTCGTGATTTATTTTGAAACCTGTAAATTGTAAATTGTGAATTGTGAATTGTGAAACCACGCTTTGCGTGCCGCTGTTAAGCGTTTCAGAGAAGAGAAGAAATAAGAAGGGAAGAGAAGAGGACAGAAGAGAAGACAAAAAACAAGAAGAGAAGAAACAAGAAGAGGACAAGAGAGAAGAAAAAAGAGAACAGAAGAGAAGAGCTCAGAAGAAAAGAGTTCAGAAGAAAAAAGAGAACAGAAGAGAAGAGCTCAGAAGAGAAAAGAACAGAAGAGAAGAGTTCAGAACAGAAGAGAATAGAAGAGAAGAGTTCAGAACAGAAGAGAATAGAAGAGAAGAGTTTAGAAGAGCTCAGAGGAGAAGAGAAGAGCTCAGAAGAGTTCAGAACAGAAGAGAAGAGCTCAGAAGAGTTCAGAACAGAACAGAAGAGTTCAGAACAAAAGAGAAGAGCTCAGAAGAGAAGAGAACAGAAGAGAAGAGTTCAGAACAGAAGAGAAGAGCTCAGAACAGAAGAGAATAGAAGAGAAGAGTTCAGAACAGAAGAGAATAGAAGAGAAGAGTTTAGAAGAGCTCAGAGGAGAAGAGAAGAGCTCAGAAGAGTTCAGAACAGAAGAGAAGAGCTCAGAAGAGTTCAGAACAGAACAGAAGAGTTCAGAACAAAAGAGAAGAGCTCAGAAGAGAAGAGAACAGAAGAGAAGAGTTCAGAACAGAAGAGAAGAGCTCAGAACAGAAGAGAATAGAAGAGAAGAGTTCAGAACAGAAGAGAATAGAAGAGAAGAGTTTAGAAGAGCTCAGAGGAGAAGAGAAGAGCTCAGAAGAGTTCAGAACAGAAGAGAAGAGCTCAGAAGAGTTCAGAACAGAAGAGAAGAGCTCAGAAGAGTTCAGAACAGAAGAGAAGAGAACAGAAGAGTTCAGAACAAAAGAGAAGAGCTCAGAAGAGAAGAGAACAGAAGAGAAGAGTTCAGAACAGAAGAGAAGAGCTCAGAAGAGAAGAGAACAGAAGAGAAGAGCTCAGAAGAGAAGAGAATAGAAGAGAAGAGCTCAGAAGAAAAGAGAAGAGAAGAAGAATATTCTGTCCTGGGTCAGCTAGTAATCCCCTCATTAAGTCTACTTTAGAAGAAGAAATAAAGTAGACGTTAAAAGAGAAATTAGAATTCCACTTACTGCACTTAGTACCCTTCTAACTCCTCGTAGACGCTTAAAAGTGTACATTTTATTCTCTACCTTGCTACCTTTCAGTTAAATATGATCCCGTTACAGATTTCTCGAGGACATGGAACTGTCGAAGCCACTGATAACGTGACGAAGATGGAATGCAACGCAGAATTAC
The DNA here is from genome assembly GCF_050948175.1 of Xylocopa sonorina. NCBI lineage: Eukaryota > Metazoa > Arthropoda > Insecta > Hymenoptera > Apidae > Xylocopa > Xylocopa sonorina. The sequence goes on from NC_135208.1 coordinate 2,396,111, forward strand.
GATTCCGATTGCATAAGCCGGACGTGTCCCGTGTTAAGAACAGGATGAACCAGTCCTTGGTACCACTCGTTCGAACCTACTCACACGTCCGCTAACTGGAATCGAGAAACTGGATGGACGATCTGGATCTTCCGGTGTCCAGACTATATTTGCAGACAGAGATCTGCATCCGAGATAGAATCGTTTGATTCATAAAGAAGAGTCTTTTTTTGAAAGATACTGAGAGGAAGTCCATCCTATGAGAGAGAGGAAGTCACCCTGTTAGTCGCCTCTTACGTTGCTTGCTTGGGTTTTTAGTTTCAGATACCCGAGGTAGATCGTTTCTTAGGTTGCTTGGGTAGTTTGGAGATCTTTAGAGGCTTTTTTCTATGTTTTCTGTGGGATATAATAAGACAGTAGCAGAAGGTGGATTTATATTGTATTGAGATTTTATGCTCAGGCTTTTTGAGATTTTGTTCAGGATTTTGGGAATTTAATTCAAGTTTTTATGAATTTAATTCAAGCTTTTTCTTACTTAATTCAAGTTTTCGCGAATTTAATTCAAGGTTTAGTAAATTTAATTCAAGATCTTGTAAATTTAATTCAAGCTTTTATAAATTTAACTGAAGCTCTTGTAAATTTAATTTAGGCTTCTTGAAAATTGAATTCAAGCTTTTACAAATTTAATTCAGGCTTCTTGAAAATTGAATTCAAGCTCTTACAAATTTAATTCCAGTTTTTGTAAATTAAATTCAAGTTTTTGTAAATTAAATTCAGACTTCTTGTAAATTCAGTTCAAGCTATTATAAATTTAATTGAAGCTGTTGTAAATTTAATTCAGGCTTTTGTAAATTTAATTCAGGATTTGTAAATTAAATTCAAGCTTTTGCAAATTAAATTCAAACTTTTGTAAATTAAATTCAAGCTTCTTGTAAATTTAATTCAGGCTTCTTGCAAAATTTAATTCCAGCTATCACAAATTAAATTCAAGTTACTACAAATCATATTCACTAGATTGCAAAATATACCATAAATAATATTTATAATATAAATTCATTCAAGAATTTATCAAGAATTTATAAATCCATCCTTCTCGATTGCAGAATATATCATAAATAATATTTATAATTAGAGTTCATTTAAGAATTTACCAAGAATTTATAAATCCATCCTTCTCGATTGCAGAATATATCATAAATAATATTTATAATCAGAATTCATTTAAGAATTTATAAATCCATCCTTCTGTGAACCAAAGACCATCCTGAGCAAGAGGAAGTCACCCTATTAGTCGCCTCTTACGACAAGCAGAGCTTACTGTGGGCGTATTCTGCTCCCCACCGCACAGGGATCACCCAACAATTATTAATTCCACAATTTTAAATTCCATTTACAAGATAGTAACAGTACATCCTAAAGACCAATCGTTGTAACTGGTTTCGACACGAATAACTCTATAATTCCAGCGATAGCGTACGTATCCAGCCAGGAGATGAAACGAAAACGCTATCAAGGAAGAAGGTAACATAATTCGCACATCACTCCTTGGCGACCTTTGGCCCCTCTTACGGTTCTTCTGATTGTGCCGTATATCGAAGAGGAAGCTTCTCTCCCGCGCTAGTAATTTCCAATAACACGTGTAACGAAATATCAAACGCTATTCGCAGAAAATCCCGTTTGGGCTGCGCCATCGTGAGAAACAGAGGGCAGCACAGCGTCTTCTGTTGGGTGAAACGAGACGATTCAGTGGCTACGACCAAGGCCAGAGATTAATAAAGAGTTAAACCTGATGTTTCCTCGAAACCAGATGCTCCTGCTTCTTCTTAACAAGCGTGCAAGTCTCAAGGACCATCTCCTTCCATCCAGTTCCCCTCGAATCAGCTGATGGTTCGCAGTTCGACGCACGTCTGAGCTAATTAAAGTCGTCATCGCTATTTCTGGCCAACCAATGCCGTCCAATAGTCTTCAGAAGGTGGTCTCAAGGATCCTCTCCGTGCTTCGACGGTTTCCGTGCGAAAAGATTCCTTTTGTTCGTCGCGGGACCGTCCTTAGAATGATTTAACCGCTGCTGGGTGCTAATCAACGGTCCAATTAGCCATCTGTTTATTGTCTGCGGGGTTTTCGACGATCACGGACGAAGTAATTAGCTTGGAGAAGATTGTTTAATCGTTTCGCGCTGAATTCGTTCGAAGGATGCATAGAAAGATTGAACTTAAGTCGAATGTATTAATTCAAAGATTGTATTTAAAATCCTTAACTTAAGGTCAATCTTTGGGTTAAGACATTTGATGTAAGTTTATGTTGAGATATATTATAATAAGTTGTATATGTTCAATTTTTAAGTTAAGATGCTTAATTTAAGTTCAATCTTTAATTTGAGATTCTTAAGTTAAGATCAATCTTTGAGATGTGATTTGTAATTCAAACTTGAAGTTAAGATATTTAGCTTAATCTTTAATTTACAATACTTAACTAAAGTCGAATCTTTAAGGATATTCAACTTAATTAAATTCAATTTTTAAGTTAAGATTTTTAACTTAAGTTCAATCTTTAACTTGAGATCCTTAAATTAAGCTCAATCTTTGAGATATGATTTATAACTTAAAATTGAAGTTAAGATATTTAATTTAATTCTTAACTTAGGATCCTTAACATTAAGATTGAAATTAAGTTAAATATTTTAAGTTAAACATTGAACTTTGTTAACTAAAGTTAAATATTTTAACTTGAAGATTAAATTTATTTAAGTTAAGTATAAGTATCTTAACTGAAAGATTGAACTTATTTAAGTTAAATACAAGTATCTCAAATTAAAGATTGAACTTAAGTTAAATACTTTAACTTTAATATTGAACTTAAGACATTTGACACAAGTTTAAGTTGAGATATTAAACTTGAGTATGTTCAATCTTAAAATTGAAATACTTAACTTAAGTCCAGTCTCTAAATCAAGACATTTAATCCAATATTTAACTTAAGATCCTTGATCTTGAATAATTGAATGATCCTTGAACATTCTGAACTTCATTGTCGACATAAAATTATTGTAAATTGTAAATCTCTAAGCCTTACAATTTTTAGTTTTCAACATTTGTTTTAAGGACCTCTTGCAGCCTGTTAAATATTATAGAACAGCATATTAATATCCGTTTCCTCGACTAGCAGTTACCAGCATTTCTTTCCCCCGCCCTGCGCATTTAAAGTGTCAGAAGGGGAAATAAGAGGCTCGAGGAAGCGTTGAAAAAAGCCTCGGTGCTGTTCGAGTTAACAGCCAGGCAACGTTCCGCGGTTGCACACTCTGGCGCACTCCTAACGGGCCCACGCTTAGGCCAAATTGATTCTTACGCAAACGTCGTCCAACGAATTGTCCGTGAATCGTACGCGAGGCGCGTACCGTTACATCACCGTTCGAATACGCCAGGAACGGTATTCCTAGGTTCACTAACATTATTAGCACTGTAGATCTGCAGCACCCCTTATTTCCACTTGATATTAAATATATTTATTAACCAAAGTTTTCGAATACACCAGGAATGGTATTCGAAAGTTCACTAACAGTGGTGGCAACAGTATTAGCACTGTAGATCTACAGCATCCCTTATTTCCACTTGATATTAAATATATTTATTAACCAGAAAAATGGAGAAGAACGATGTGTTTCCTCTAAGCTTGATATGCATCGTCTGCGTTTGTTAAGTTCTATGAAAAAATTGAAGGAACGACACTCGACGAAACTATAACTAAGTTGATCTACCAAAACTCTTACAATAATATATTATATGGCGAGTTGATGCAAAGTATAGTGATAAGAAAGTGTGTAAATTTGTTCGCAGAGTAACATTTGTTCATTTAAGCCAAATTGATTCTTATGCAACTGAATACTTTACTGAAATTGAATCTTTAATGGGTATTTAAGTTAAGTAAGTTCAATGTTTAAGTTGAGATCCTTAACTTAAGTTCAGTTTTTAACTTGAGATACTTCAGTTAAGCTCAATCTTTGAGATATGACTTGAAGTTTAATTTTTAACTTAAGATCCTTAACTTTAAGATCGAACTTAAGTCAAGTATTTTAAATTAAAGATTGAACTTTGTCAACTAAAGTTAAGTATTTTAATTGAAAGATTGAACTTAAGTTAAACACTTTAACTTGAAGATTGACCTTAAGACAAATGTCTTAATTCAAAGTTCGAACTTAAGATCACTAGCTTAAGTTCAATCTTTGAGTTAAGACATTTGATGTAACTATCCGCATTTGAAAGATCAAGCTTGAAGATTCATCAAGTTCAAGCGACTAATACGTCAACAATAGATCAATAGGGGAAGTTGTTGAATGATACTTTCTCATACAAGGTTTCGTAATAATTCTAAATAATCCAACTGAAACGTTAAACATAGATTCACTCGAGATTGGAACTTTGTACGAGAAAGGTATCACTTAGGTAGAGCATTTATTTATATATAAAATATAACAATTCTCAATCGCAGTTAGTTATTCATATCCTATTCTTGTCTTGAGTATTAGTTATTCATATCCTATTTCTTTTTCCTTGAAATAATGAGTTCCATGAGTTGTACGCTGTTTCGTGTTAAGTGCACCATGTGAGAGAGGAGTCCTATTATCCTATTTTTCTTTTTTAAATGAGTTCCATGAGTCCTACGATGTTTCATGTTAAGAGCACCATGTCAGGAAAAACTAACGAGTGTTCTCCAAACTTTTCTCATCGCAAAACGTTTCTTAAGTTCTAAAATTATTACACGATTGAAAGAATTTCACTCAGGTGAATTTCTATTATTTTGCTACAATTCTTTTTAACAGTAGTGAGTAATAATGTTTCTAACCTCAATTCCTTACAAGACGCTTGATGATTGTTTATGTGATAATATTATGAATTCCATTTATTCTGTTACAATTCCTTTTAAGAGTAACCAGTAACAATATTTCTAACCTCAATTTCTAACAAGACGCTTGGTGATTGTTCATGAATAATGGCGGCCAATGTACAGACGCTGTCGAACCGCAGCAACCCCTATTTCCACGCGATATTAACATAAAATTTCTTTAATTTGCTCTCTATACCTGTAAAAAATATAAATCTTCAATTCAATGCCAATATTTGTCCACTAATTTATGAAAAAGACAGAAAAATGTTTGTAGAAAACACGACAAAGTTCGCAGGTCCAGCGACGTGATGTTTGACAGTCGCGCATGCGCAGATGGGAAGCTGCGCGCGACTCTGCGACGCAAAGATCGCGCGATAATTTGAATATCAGCTGATTGACATTCTTTAGAGAAAAATATGTTCTCGATGGATGTAAATAAATTTAAAGGTTGTAACACTGTCAAAATTACTGGAATAATTACTTTCTTGATTCTTGAGAAGGCATAAGTTTTGTGGAAATAATAAATTTCTCTTGAAATAAAAATCTTTATCATTCTATTAACCAGCTGATCTTCGTTCCACAATTTCAAATATCCTATTCACAATTTCAAAACTTCAGAGCTTCAGAGCTCAATATTTCAGATCTCAGAGCTCCAACTTTCAAAGTTTCAACTCTAAAAGCTTGAAAGCTCAAACCTTCAACTTTAAAAGCTTGAAAGTTGAAAGCTTCAACTCTAAAGGCTTAAAAGTTGAAAGCTTCAAAGCTTCAACTCTAAAAACTTCGATTTAGAATTTCAATTCTTAAAACTTCAGAGCTTCAAAGCTAAACATTTCAGATCTCAAAGCTTCAACTTTCAAATTTTCAACTCTCAGAACTTCAACTCTCAGAGCTTCAATGCTAAAAGCTTCAAAGTTTAGGACTTGAACTCTAAAAGGTTCAACTCTAATGCTTCAAAGTTTAAGACTTCAACTCTCAGAGCTGCAACTCTAAAAGCTTCAAAGTTCAGAGTTTCAACTCTAAAAGCTTCAAAGCTTAGAGCTTCAATTCTAAAAGCTTCAAAGTTCAGAGCTTCAACTCTAGAAGCTTCAAAGTTTATTACTTGAACTCTAAAAGGTTCAACTCTAATGCTTCAAAGTTTAAGACTTCAACTCTCAGGGCTGCAACTCTAAAAGCTTCAAAGTTCAGAGTTTCAACTCTACAAGCTTCAAAGCTTAGAGCTTCAATTCTAAAAGCTTCAAAATTCAGAGCTTCAACTCTAGAAGCTTCAAAGTTTATGACTTGAACTCTAAAAGGTTCAACTCTAATGCTTCAAAGTTTAAGACTTCAACTCTCAGAGCTGCAACTCTAAAAGCTTCAAAGTTCAGAGTTTCAACTCTACAAGCTTCAAAGCTTAGAGCTTCAATTCTAAAAGCTTCAAAGATCAGAGCTTCAATTCTAAAAGCTTCAAAGATCAGAGCTTCAATTCTAAAAGCTTCAAAGATCAGAGCTTCAAAGCTTGGAGCTTCAATTCGAAAAGCTTGAAAGTTGAAAACTTCAACTCTAAAAACTTCAAAGCTTAGAGCTTCACCTCTAAAAGTTTCAAGGCTTAGAGTTTCAACTTTAAAAGCTTCAAAGCTTGGAGCTTCAATTCTAAAAGCTTCAAAGATCAGAGCTTCAATTCTAAAAGCTTGAAAGCTGAAAGCTTCGACTCTAAAAAAAAAGGGAGGGACAAACAAGAGGGACCAAGAACGCATCTCAGCCAGCATAAGTCCATGGTGGGATTGCAAGCTTCCGTAGAAGGAACGCAATGGGTCGTAACGATCGCCTGGATCAGCGGCCGTGAATCCTTTCGAGGTAGGCCATCGATCACGCGGCTGATCGCGCAGAAGATCATTTCTTAAGTGATTCATTGTTTTCCACAGAGTTTACTCGCGACGTATGGTATATTATGGTATCACACTGCTCGTGGACCCCCCTCTGTTCAACCGCGATGATCAACTTGAGAAATGAAAGTGGCTTGGAATCCAGCTGCGTCATTATTCTTAAATCATCCTGACGAATGTATATAAAAGTAACTCTTCTGTTTTAGGAAATAGGAAAAAAAGGAGATTGATGATCAGACAAATTTTTACTTCGCTCGATTTCTTAATATCTTGCAGAATTCATTTTGAAAGAGGATACTCTGTTCAATTTCTTAATATCTTGTAAGAATTTATTTCTAAACTGGCTAAGTCCATTTTTGGCAAATATATATAAAAGTAGCTCCTCTGTTTTAAGAAATAGGAAAAAAAGGAGATTGATGATCAGACAAATTTTTACTTTGCTCGATTTCTTAATATCTTGCAGAATTTATTTCTTAATATTTTTCAGAACTTATTTCTAAGTCCATTTTTGGCAAATATATATGAAAGTAACCCCTCTGTTTTAGGAAATAGGAAAACAAGGAGATTGAGGATCAGACAAATTTTTAATTTCTTCGATTTCTTAATATCTTGCAGAATTTATTTCTTAATATTTTTCAGAACTTATTTCTAAGTCCATTTTTGGCAAATATATATGAAAGTAATTCCTCTGTTTTAGGAAATAGAAAAAAAAGGAGATTGACGATCAGAAAAATGTGTAGGATAGTACCAATAGCAAGATTTGTTTCCAAAGTGGATACTTTGTTCAATTTCTTAATACTTTTAGGATGGTACCAATAGTTAACTTAGAGAAAGGACTTAAGTTATCTCAAGTAAGGATCGTAAGTTCAATCTTTGAACTGAGACATTCGCCTTAAGTTCAATCTTCAAGTTAAGATATTTAACTTAAGTTCAATCTATAAGGTAAGATATCTAACTTAAATTTTAAGTTAAGATCCTTAACTTAATCTTAACCAACTTTACCCTGAACTTATGTAACACATGCATTTTTCTGCGCTTTACTACAGATATCCTTTGGATCCTTACGCAAGGACAAATTTGACTTGAACAAAACACCATCGATAAACCTTGAAAGACTTTCTAAAATTGCTAAAGAGAAACCTACCTAAGAACAGCAAACTCGAAGAAAGTAAGTTCTGTAACCATCTTCTCTGTAGGAATTAAGAGAATCAGGCATTCATCTTATATGCAGGATATAATATGCCCAAACTTGGAATTTGAAACTTATTTATGGAAGTTATAGAGAAAGCAAGACAACACAGTGAAAGGACAAAGATTATTCTCAACTGTGTATATCCACACCTTTCTGTTATTATGTAAGGGTTTTAAGTCAGTTTAGAGGCTCAGAAATTGAAGAGATGAACAATAAGTTGAGTCGAGCTAGAGAAAACGAGTTTTAAAACGATTCTAAATGTGAAACCATAAATGTACTGAGGATTTGAAGCTTTGAGAGTTGAAACCCTGAGTTTTGAAGCTTTTGGAGTTGAAGATCTGGGTTTTGAAGTTTTTAGAGTTCAAGTTCTAAGAGTTGAAGCCCTGAGTTTTGAAGCTCTGAGAGTTGAAGATTTTAGAGTTGAAGCTTTTGGAGTTGAAGTCCTGAACTTTGAAGCTTCTGGAGTTAAAGGCCTAAACTTTGAAGCTGTTAGAGTTGAAGCCCTGAGTTTTGAAGCTTTAAAAATTGAAGCTCTGACCTTTGAGGCTTTTAGAGTTGAAGATCTGCGCTCTGAAGTTTTGAGAGTTGAAGCTCTGAAATCTTAAATTTTGGGCTCTGAAGATCTGAGCTCTGAAGTTTTGAATGTTGAAGCTCTGAGATCTTAAATTTTGAGCTCTGAAGATCTAAGGTTTTGAGAGTTGAAGCCCTGAACTTTGAAGCTTTGAGAATTGAAGCCCTGAGATCTGAAATTTTTAGCTCTGAAACTCTGAAGTTTTAAGAGTTGAAGCTCTGAGCTTCAAAACTGTGAGAGTTGAAGCCCAAAGCTTTGAAACTTTTGCAGTTGAAGCTCTAACATTTATTTCAAAATTTATTTAAATTTCAAAGACAAATTTCCTCTTTCATGAACCTAACATTTAATTAAACCACTACAGAGAGACCAAAGCGTTATCTATTATTATTATTCACAATTATCGATCTAAAAAGTACATTTAAAATAAAATCGTAGGCGCAGTCATAAACCTACCATCTCGATACCTACATCAATTCTTCTGCCACCGAGGAATTCCGTTCTAACGAAGAGAGACGGAGATTAAACTGGTCGCACAGGATGCATAGGAAACGAGGATCGTTCGCTATCAACTAAAGAGAACTAAAAAGTACCTCGTTGGCAGGAATTACGTTAATCGCGCGGAATAAAATCGCTTCTAACGGAACCTCGTTGGAAGGAAGCGTCGTTGACCGCTTAATAATCCTGCAATCGTCATTAGCTGCGATCATTTATAATTCTCCCTTCTATTTCTTCTTTCCTATTCACGGTCCACCTGATCGTGGGCCCAGATGGTTAATTATGGACCCAACAAGCGTACAGTTACTAGTAGTTACAGTTCTCTGTTATTACAATCTCTTAAGTTCAGCTCAATCTTTGAGATATGATTTATAAATTAAACTTTAAGTTGAGATAGTTAATTTTATTTTTAATTTAAGATTCTTAACTTTATGATTGAAATTAAGTTAAGTATCTCAAATTGAAGACTGAAATTAAGTTAAATATTTTAACTTGAATATTGAACTTAAGATAAATGTCTTACTTCAAAGCTCCTTAACTTCTAAAGAGTCCAAACCTTAAGTTCTTTAACTTAAGGTCAATCTTTCAGTTAAGACATTTGATGTAAGTTTAATATTGAGATATTTAACTTGTGTATATTCAACTTTTAAGTTAAGATGCTTGACTTAAGTTCAATCTTTAACTTGAGATTCTTAAGTTAAGCTCAATCTTTGAGATATGATTTGCAACTTAAACTTGAAGTTAAGATATTTAATTTAACTTTTAACTGAAGATTCTTAACTTTATGATTGAAATTAAGTTAAGTATTTCAAGTTAAAGATTGAACTTTGTTAACTAAAGTTAAATATTTTAACAGGAAGGTTGAATTTATTTAAGTTAAATATATGTATCTTATCTCTAAGATATGATATGTAACTTAAACTTGAAGTTAAGATATTTAATGTAATTTTTAACTTAAGATCCATAGCTTTAAGATTGAACTTAAGTTAAAGATTGGACTTTGTTAACTAAAGTTAAGTATTTTATAACTAAAAGATTGAACTTATTTAAGTTATATAAGTATCTTATCTCTAAGATATGATATATAACTTAAACTTGAAGTTAAGATATTTAATGTAATTTTTAACTTAAGATCCTTAGCTTTAAGATTGAACTTAAGTTAAAGTATGGACTTTGTTAACTAAAGTTAAGTATTTTATAACTAAAAGATTGAACTTATTTAAGTTAAATATAAGTATCTTATCTCTAAGATATGATATGTAACTTAAACTTGAAACTATGATATTTAATGTAATTTTTAATTTAAGATTCTTAACTTTAAGATTGAACTTAAGTTAAAGATTGGACTTTGTTAACTAAAGTTAAGCATTTTAACTGAAAGATTGAACTTATTTAAGTTAAATATAAGTATCCCAAGTTAAAGATTGAACGTAAGTTAAATACTTTAACTTGAAAATTGAACTTGAAGCATTTGACACAAGTTTAAGTTCAGATATTTAACTTGAGTAAGTTCAATCTTAAAATTAAAATACTTAACTTAAGTCCAATCTCTAAATCAAGACATTTAATCCAATCTTTAACTTAAGATCCTTGATCTTGAATAATTGAATGATCCTTGAATATTCTGAACTTCATTGTCGACATAAAATTATTGTAAACTGTAAATCTTTAAGCTTTACAATTTTTAGTTTTCAACGTTTTTTTTTGGGACCTCTTGCAGTCTGTTAAATATTATAGAACAGCATATTAATATCTGTTTCCTCGAATAGCAGTTACCAACATTTCTTTTCCCCATCCTGCGCATTTAAAGTGTCAGAAGGGGAAATAAGAGGCGCGAGGAAGCGTTGAAAAAAGCTCGAGAAGCGTACAGTTACTAGTAGTTACAGTCCTCTGTTATTACAAGCATTAAATTAGAAGTATGGATGGTTTGAGGAGGTAGAGGTGAGCGATCGAGTAGGGGTCGCCGAAAATAACGGTGTCCTGATGGTATTCTTTCGTTCAGACAGCAGGAAGTACGTTGACTTGCTTGGGTTTTTAGTTCTAGACACTTGAACATCGTTTCTTATGTTGGTTGGTTAGTTTGGAGGATGTCTCTTGAGGTTTTCTTTCATGACTCCTGGGAGATGTAATAAAATAGCAGTAGAAGGTGGATTTCTATTGTATTGGGATTTTGTGTTCAAGATTTGTGTGAATTTAAGTCAAGATTTTGTAAATTTAATTCAAGTTTTTGTGAATTTAATTCAAGATTTTGCTAATTTAATTCAAGTTTTTGTGAATTTAATTCAAGTTTTTGTGAATTTAATTCAAGCTTTTGGAAATTTAGTTCAAGCTTTCGTAAATTTAATTCTAGCTATTACAAATTTAATTCAAGCTTTCACAAATTTAATTCCAGCTTATGCAAAGTTAATTCAAGCTTTTGTAAATTTAATTCCAGCTTTTGTAAATTTAATTCAGGCTTTTGTAAATTTAATTTAAGCTTTTACAAATTTAATTCAAGCTTTTGCGAATTTAATTCAGGCTTTTGCAAATTAAATTCGCTCTTTTGCAAATCACACTCACCTTTTTATATCCTTAATTTACAAAATGGGTGAATTTGATCTGTAAAAGGGTGAACTTAATTTGCAAAGAGACGAATTTAATTTGTAAAAGGTAGAATATAATTTCTAATAGAGAGAATTCCCAAAAAGTTGAATTTCATTTGCAAAGGGGTGTATTTCTTTTGCAAAAAGCTGAATTTCATTTGCAAAAGGGTAAATTTAATTTGCAAAGAGACGAATTAAATTTGTAAAAAATAGAATTTAATTTCTAACAAGGAGAATTTTCAAACAGTTGAATTTCACTTGCAAAGGGGTGTATCTCTTTTGCAAAAAGCTAAATTCAAAGTTTCAGTACTGTACATTTCTAAACAAATGCAACAATCTTCATTTCCATCAACTTTTTCATTTCTTACCACCAAATTTGCATTGTATATTTCTCCAAATTCAATTAAAATACTTATATATTTAATTAATATAAGAACAATGGTCTCTTCAATTTAAAACGGCTGGTGAACAATTTATACCAAGAACTTGGGCTGTTAATTATGTGCTCCAGCTCGAGCACGGTTCTATTCACTTTTATGAAAGTTCTGATAGTTGAAATGAACGCGTGCGAACAGAGGCGGCCTTGGAGTTTACCTTGGATAGCTGATAGGGGCGAAATGAAAAGTGAACGTACGTACAAAAGGAAATCGATGGTTCTCAGACTGCTGTACGAAACAGAATTTTTTTATACTGCGTCCAAATGTTATCTTATCATTTTTCTTCTTTTGCAACAAATTAAAAAAAAAAAAAAAAAAATAGAATATGATATCCAAACAAGCAAATATTTCTTCTCTCAACGACTCAATCTTTTTTCTTTTTTTGCAACGAATTAAAAAAGAAAAGAAAATAATATACAAGCAAGCAAATGTTTTTTCACTCAACGACTCAATCTTTTTTCTTCTTTTGTAATAAATTAAAAAAAAAAAAATAATGTCCAAACAAGCAAATGTTTCTTCTCTGAACGACTCAATTATTTTTCTTCTTTTGCAACAAATTAAAAAGAAAAATAATATCCAAAGAAGCAAATGTTTCTTCTCTCAAAGACTCAATCATTTTTCTTCTTTTGCAAAAAATTAAAAAAAATAAAATATAATATTCAAGCAAGCAAATATTTTTCTTCTCAATCTTTTTTCTTCTTTTGCAACAAATTAAAAAAAAAAAGAAAATAATATTCAAGCAAGCAAATATTTCTTCTTTCAGTGATTCTACTTTTTTACTGTTCCTCAAGAAAATTAAAAGAGTAGTGTACCATCGATTTTTAACAAGAATTTGAACAATTCTACTAAATTAATTTCTTTAACTTGAAAAATTCTACTAATTTAATTTTTTAAATTTGAAGAATTCCACTAAATTAACAATTCTACTAAGTTAATTTCTTGAACTTGAAGAATTCTACTAATTTAATTTCTTGAACTCGAAGAATTCTATTAAATTAATTTCTTCAAGTTGAAGAATTCTACTAAATTAACAATTCTATTAAATTAATATCTTGAACTTGACCAATTCCACTAAATTAATTTCTCCAACTTGACCAATTCCACTAAATTAATTTCTTCAACTCAAACAATTTCCCTAAATTAATTTCTTCAACTCAAACAATTCCCCTAAACCAAAGACTTCTTCTTTACAGAGCACTCTCGCTCAAATAGAAACCGAAACGTGCGCTCGTTTTCAGGCTTTCTTCGCAGCCTGGTGACACATTAATAATCTCCGAGTTGCTGACTATCCAGAGCGTAACAGGCAGCTGGCTCTCGATCGTTTCTCGAAACGAACGATAGAAAGTCAAAGTCGTCTCTCGATTCGTCAGACATCCGGGTAAAAAGCGGTCTGACTCGCCTGATCGTTCGTTTCAGGTGAAATGTGAACCGATGTTCTCTTACATAAACCGATTACACTGTAACGTTGCTAACAACTGAGCCAGACTTTTTGTTTTCCCTGACAGTGGACGGATTTCAGTCGATTTATCAAATATTTAAGGGGCTGGCTCTTAAAAGAAACAGTTCTACTAGCAAGATAAATGAAACTGGGTTTCTTCTTGCTATAAATTGCTAAATATTAAACCTTTGTACTTTTTTGTCGAGTCTGACTCAAACATTACTAAATAAATAAAAAGAAACTAATACAAGTTCCATAAATATTTAGTAAACAAAAGTAACTATCAAAAAAGAAAATTTTAATGAATATATATTTAGCTATTACTTTTAAGAAAATGAAGATTTCAAATTTAAATAAATGATTTACCAAATAATTAAAATTTGTGTCGAGTGAGCAATGTTTAAATTTAAATTAAGAAAATAATTAATCTAAATTTAAGCACTGTTTACACGAAATAAATTCCAATAATTTATACAAATTTGAAATAAATTTAGCAATCATTTTTCTGAGTTCAGACTCCACAAATCTATCTCCACAGTTCTTATAAAACGTGCCACAGTTCTTTATCTACGCGTGGCAAGAGAAGTGAACGTGGTGCAACAGATGAAAGCAATCATTCGCTGACTGTTTACAGAGTGTAAGGGATAGAAAGGTAAACGTTCGATCAATCATCGAGGCTCGCAGAGAAACTTATCCTATCGCAACACAGTTTCATACGAATAACAAATACCTTCGCAATAAAGTACCAAATACAAATATAGAAACTTCGATACAACAATGAGACGTACACGTACAATACAAAGTACAAAACACAGCAAAAGTTACGAAACATTTAACGAAACAATTCGCCAATTTGCGCGAAAGGTTCGACTGGTGAAATTCGGTGGGGACTCGACAGTAAAAGGCTGAAAGTGGTTACGTGGGGGACTTTCGATTCGCATCGATGTCGAGGAGGAAATCGTGCACGTTTAGAATCGTCATCCCGTTTCGTCTCGCTGGGACCACATCGCAGCCTCCTTCTTCTCTCTCTCTCTCTGTGCTCGCCACATGAGAATCTAGGTCGCACGGCTGCGCTCACCTTCCAGTAAAGCAATGTCTTCCAAGGAAGGTCGTCGCTTGTCTGGAAAGTCTCTCTTCGCCATTCTTTTCCCTTTCTTTCAATTATCAAGGCGCCAAGTCGCAGTCCCCTCTTAACGACAAATCACTTAACTCTTTGAGGTTAAATAAGACCAAAAACTGTCTCATAATGATAAACATACTTCAACTTACCTCGAGAAATTCATGTTACTCGTAATCGCACAGTTTAAGTTCCTCATTCAATTCGAAATACTACAAATCAACCATAAATCTGTACTTACATAAAAACACATATTTATTCAAATTAAAACGTACTAATATGTTATTGTGATTAATATTAACTAATTGTGTGATGCAGTAAATGTTTACAAGACAAAGATTCAAAATATTTACCAAAATGTATCACTCCAAGACGATGTTTATTATTCAGCACGAAAATAAAAGAAGTTCGCACTATTTTACGTTGTATTATTGTAATGCAACCATAAAATATTAAATAAGGATAATAAAAATGTGAATAAATACATGTACAGTTGATTAATTAACAATTATGAGTAATAAATAGAAGAATATGACTGTCGCGTGAACTGTACAAGCGTACTGTCATGGCGGTTACTACGCGCATGCGCAGTAGCGTAGTTGTAGTACTGCGCATGCGTGGAGACTCCGCGCGAGAGTACGAACAGCTGTGAGAACCATTTCGGTCCATTTTGCTTTGGAAAAAAATATATTTCGATTGTCATCAATGAAAACATTAATCATATGGCAAGATTGCACTCTTATATTGAAGTTTACTTACTTTGAGTGGTACTTTATGTCAAGCGATTGGAATGTACGCTTTCGTTTGTATTAAAATAATTTTTTGTAACTTGGACTTCTGTTTGATTTAAAATTGTGGGCCTCAAAGAGTTAAGCGAGTTGTTGCCTATTGGTAGTATCGCAAATGTAACTGAGAACTTCGAGTTAATGTATGTTTATTTTTTGCAGACGATTGTCAACACTTTTCTGTCATGAATTTGGAAACATAGGAATGAAAGTCATGGATATTGTTGATGGAGTCATTGCAACAGAAGAGACGAACTAAATTGTGCCTAATTTTGATGGTCTGCTCTTTAACACGCGTTTTGATTATCATAATTTATGCTCATAATAATTAATAAGTGGATAATGAATAATTAATAGGCGAAGAATGGTACAGTGCACTCCATTACTTTCTTCACGTAAAAGTAGATTAATCTATGAAAATTGAAAGGGAATCACAGCGTGATTAATTAGTTTCTAATTACTAAGAATGAATTGTCTTTTTTCGACTCATAGCTAATCAATTTCTAAGAATCTGTGGACAATAATTTTAAATAACAATTAATGATATCAATCATTTGGTTCACAGCTCATGCAAAGCTTTCTAACAAATGACGAAAACCGTTTTAACGGTTTCTACGATTGTGGAACAACCTGCTTCACTCAAAAGTCGACGTCTCACTGCTGAATTTGATTTGCAAACGAGTGAATTTCATTTGCAGAAAACTGAATTTGACTTGCAAACGAGTGAATTTAATTTACAGGACAGCAGAATCGATTCTCCATCGAATAAATTCAACTCGCAGAAGATTGCTATCCAAAGGTCCAAATAAACTACAAATAAACAGGCCATTAATCAGCAAACAACCCATTAATCAGCAAACAACCAAGTAATCAATCCTGAAAACCAACTACTCCTTACCAGACTAATTACACTCATTCAGAACTCGATTATTACTGCAACGAATCGCTATTACCATCATCGACACGCACTGTAAACCTTAAGAAACTGGAATGCACAAGAAGAAGAGCTTTCCTTTTCTACTCGAACGCGCTTTTCAACGAGGAAACGTTTTTCCATGGGAAAAGAAAATGCACAACAGGTATCGTTCTCCCACCAGTGTAGCTCTTTCGCAGTTAATTGACCCCCACTGCTAATTAGTTATCGCTGCTATGTTGACAATTAGAAAGTGTATACTCACACGTAGGCAGTTGCTGGGGTATCTGGGCCGCGTGTGTGGTGCCGTGCCTCGCTATTGTGATCTGAAAAGAAAAAGAGGAGCTCGTTAGATTGCCTCCAGAGAACCCAGCTTGTCCCCAGAGCGATAACGGGGAAGGAACAGGTGGGCGTGGGACAGAGAAGCTTTAGAAATTCGAGACTCCTCGTGGCTTCTCATCTTTCACTTGGATGGACATTCGTGTCTTTCAACGAGGACGATCAAAACGCCAAGGAAAAAGAAAGTACTCGAAGTCTGTATTGTAGAAATGTTTATATATAAATATGAACTTAAGTTAAGGAGCTTAATTTAAAGATTATTGAACTTACTCAAAGTTAAATATCTCAACTTAAACTTACGTCAAATGTCTTAACTTTGCAACTTAAATATTTTAACTTGAAAATTGAACTTAAGTTAATGATCTGAACTTCAATCTTCCAGTTAAATACTTTAACTGAAGTTCAATCTTTAACTTAAGATACTTAACTTAATTTAAATCTTAAAGTTAAGAATCTTAAGTTAAAAATAAGATTGAATATATCAATCTCAAGTATAAGTTACATATCATATCTTAGAGATAAGATACTTATATTTTTAAGTTAAATATCATATCTTTGCAAACACATCAAAGTGGTAATTTAGAAAGAACAATCGAATCTCATTTCTCTGAATAAAAACGAAAATAACGCAACAGATCTACAAAATGGACGCTAGTTTCTCAGCAACCCAACAGTAAGTTCCACGAAGGTCTCGATCGTGAAATTTAATCGATCGATTTCCTGCGAACCAGCAGCCTGTGATCATTTTTTGCTCGAGCTCGCATTGTACAGACGCACAACCGTTTCTTTCCCGTGGAATTCGTTAAATAAAAGTAAATTGATGAGAAAAGGCCGGCATTGTGCCGGCATCTTCGATTGTCCTCGAGATCGCGTCTCATCGGCACGTTTTCCACGGATCCTCTTAGCTAATGATCAAGTTTAATCGACGTGAAACCCTCTCTGAAAATCGCATGATTCATATACCGGCTTCGAGCGATTCTGAGAGAGAGAGTTGAACGAATCATGCCTGGCCTGACATTATCGCAACTACTTTTCTGTCGATGACGCGGTCTCTTTAAACGATCCTCGATGCAAAGTTCAAAATGTCTGAATCGAGTATCCACATTTATTTTTATTGCTTCGACAGAGATATTCCTCTGTAATACCGTGCTACGACTGATTTAGTAATTCGTAATCGCGAAGAATAGTTTTACTTCATATTAATCCTTGATAAAAATATTATAAACAATTTTAGGAATTCTCTAAATGATTAGAATAGTTTTAGTAATTCTGTAAATAATAAAAGGAATCATAAAACGGTATCTTTAATTCGAGATACTTAAGTTAAGCTCAATCTTTCAAAAATAATTCTCGATAAAAATAATATAAACAATTTTAATAATTCTGCAAATGATTAGAATAATTTTAGTAATTCTGTAAATAATAAAAGCAATGATAAGAGGGTATCTTCAACTTGAGATACTTAAGTTAAGCTCAATCTTTGAGATATGATTTATAATTTAAACTTGAAGTTAAGGTATTTAATAAGATTTTTAACTTAAGATTCTGAACTTTAAGATTGAACTTTGCTAACTAAAGTTAAGTATTTTACCTGAGATTTAACTGAGATTTAACTTATTTAAGTTAAATATAAGTATCTTATCTCTAAGATATGATTTGTAACTCGAACTTGAAGTTTCTAATCTAATCTTTAACTTAAGATCTTTGATCTTGAATGTTTTCATCTTCATCTTCATCTTCATAAAATTATTATAAATTATACATGTTTAAGTTTTACAATTTCTAGTTTTCAACGTTTGTTCTTTGGACCTTTTGCAATCTGTTAAACATTATAGAACAGCATATTAATTTCTATTTCCTCGAATAACTGTTATCCACAATATTGGAACTTACTCTTAAGTTGAGACATTTAACTTGAGTAAGTTCATTATTAAGTTAAGATACTTAACTTAAGTCCAGTCTCTAAGTTAAGATATTAAATCTAGTTTTTAACATGAAATCCTTGATCTCGAATGATTGAAGTATCCTTTAAATGTTTTCAACTTCATTGTCGACATAAAATTATTGTAAATTATAAATCTTTAGATTTTATAATTTCTAATTTTCTATGTTTGTTTTCTGGACCTCTTGAAACCCGTTAAGTATTATATTAATTTCTGTTTCTTGCATAACTGTTATCTGCAATATTCAAACTTATCCTTAAGTTGAGATATTTAATTTGAGTAAGTTCAATCTTCAAGTTAAGATACTTAACTTAAGTCCAGTCTCTGAATTAAGATACTTAATTCAATCTTCAACTTAAGATCCCTGATCTCGAATGATTTAATGATCTTTGGATTTTACAATTTTCAGGCTTTCAACGTTTGTTTTCTGAACCCCTCGCAATCTGTTAAGAATGATAGAACATCATATTAATTTCTATTTCCTCGAATAACTGTTATCCACGATATTGGAAGTTACTCTGCGACCACACTGGACGTTCTCCAACGTCGAGCGACGATGGCGGACGAAACAAGGGCACCTTTTACACCTTTTACTCCTCGGCACACTTTTATTTTCCGATCAGCGCCGATTTAGGTATCGACGGGAACGAGAACGTCGACTCGCACGACCACTGTGCGGTCACGGATTAGGTGAACGCGTAATTGTTGGAAGTTGACCGGTTTCACCGCCTCGACGCAAGGCGTTACGTCCATTCTTTTTTTCGTTTTTTTCTCTTTCTCGTGCTGAGAACTCGATGGATCGACGTCTCAGCCGGTAACCATGAACTGGTTCCGTTTCGAACGCATCGTTTTCAATTATTGCCACGATTCGTGCGTGCAATTCAACGTCTGATCGAAATATCAACCGTTTAGTCTGAAAACAGCGCAGATTAACGATAATATTCTGTACAATTGAATGGTAAGAAAAATATATAATATTTTTAAGTCGACAATGAGGTTGAAAATAATTAAGGATCATTCAATTATTTCAGATAAAGGAGCTTAAGTTAAAGGTTAGATTGAATGCCTTAATTTGGAGAGTGGACTTAATGATAAGTTTGAATATTGCAGACAACAGTTATTCGAGGAAATAGAAATTAATATGATGCTCTATAATGTTTGATATATTGCGAGAAGTCCGGAAAATAAACGTTTGGAAACCTGAAAATTGTGAAAGCTAAGGATACACGATTTATTATAATTTTATGTCGACAATGAAGTTGAAAACATTTCAAGGATACTGCGATCATTCGAGATCAAGGATCTTAAGTTAAAAATTAGATAAAATATCTTAACTTAGAGACTGGACTTAAGTTAAGTATCTTAACTTGAAGATTGAACTTACTCAAATTAAATATCTCAACACAAGATTGAGTTTGAATATTGCAGATAATAGTTACTCGAGGAAACAGAAATTATTATGCTGTTTTATAATTCTTAACAGATTGCAAGAAGTTCAGAAAACAAAAGTTGGAAACCTGAAAATGGTAAAACCTAAAAATTTACGATTTACAATAATTTTATGTCGACAATGAAGTTGAAAACATTCAAGATCAAGGATCTTAAATTAAAGGCCAGATTAAGTATCTTAATTTGGAGACTGGACTTAAGTTAAGTATCTTAACTCAATAATGAACTTACTCAAATTAAATATCTCAACTTAAGAATAAGTTCCAATATTGCAGATGGACTTACACCACAATATTTATGATGCACTGAAGGAATGTAAGGTAATAACTGCTGCATATCCTCATATTTCTCGAAAGTACCAGGCTTGGCATCGTGAAACAACATTTAAATTGAACAAAGCATTGCCATTTTCTAAGATATTAAATACCAACTAGTTATAAAAAAAAGTTTACACTGAATTAAGCATAAATTACGTCGTATTTCTTTTTTTTAAGTAAAGGACTTACACCACTTTCGAAATAAACGATCCATATACATAACAGATTGGCAGACTTAATTGTTATGGAATTGGTGAACAGTGATTACCATTTCGATTGGAGTTCGAACGCATTAAACTCGTTTTCTACTTTATTTTGTGTCAGTGTTGGAGAAACTGATCGACGAAGGCTTTTTAAGTCACTTTTTAAGTCTCATCAACGAGAAAATAGACAATGAAGGATATTAGAAATATCTAACGTTGAATTTAATAAGAAAAATATTTTCTAGCTAGCTGTAAAACTTAATTAAATTTAAATTAAGTGGTGAATCTGATCCACATTGAATTTAATAAGAAAAATATTTTCTAGCCAGCTCTAAAATTTAATTAAACTTAAATTAAACTTGCTTTTCACTTTATTTTATATCAGTGGTGGCAAATATGATCCACTAAGGTTTTTTAAATCACTTTTTAAGTGTTATCAAAGAGAAAATAGACAATGAAGGATATTTGGAATATTTAACGTTGAATTTAATAAGAGAAATGTTTCTAAATGGACATTGATCAATTGATTTTGTTCATGGTTTCACTAAAATTTAATCAAATTTCAAAGATAAAATGTTTAACAATATAAAAGCCAACATTTCTTTTGCATTAATCTAATATGTAGCGTGGCTGTTGAAAATTCGAGCCTTGAAACCCCTAATTTCCATTCTTTTGCCATTACAGCGCATCAATTTTGTATAATTTCTTGCAAACCATGGGTCTATTTTATTTTCTGAGAAGCTGTGCACCAAAGAGCCAACCTGGCCATATAAAATCACAAAAAAAACCAACATTCCTCTGGAAGGAACTAATATATACCTCGTCGCCATACCAATTAGCGTGGCTATCGAAAATGCGAGTCCTAAAACCCCTAATTTCCATTCTTCTACCATTACAACGTATCAATTTTGTTTAAATTTAGTTTATGACTATTTTATTATCTGTAACTTTTTTTATTATTTCTAATCTTTTCTTTTGTTATTTCTAGGGTCCGAATTTATTTTCTAAAAAGCTGCGAATTTTCTGAAAGCAAGCCAGAGCCCAAGCAAAGTTACCCAGTGGATCAATGGTTCTATTTTATTTTCTTAAACTTCTTTTATTGTTTCTATGGTTCTATTTTATTCTCTGAAACTTTTTGTATTATTTCTAATCTCTTCTATTTTATTTTCAGGAAAGCTGCGAATTTTCTGAAAGCAAGCAAGAACCCAAGTAAATCACCAAGTGGATCAATGGTTCTGGATTTTATGGTTCTATTTTATTTTCTTAAATTTCTTTTATTATTTCTATGGTTCTATTTTATTTTCTGAACCCTTTTCTATTATTTCTAATCTCTTCCATTTTATTTTCTAAAAAGCTGCGAATTTTCTGAAAGCAAGCAAGAATCCAAGCAAAGTTACCAAGTGGATCAATGGTTCTATTTTATTTTCTTAAACTTTTTTTATTATTTCTATGGTTCTATTTTATTCTCTGAAACTTTTTAATTATTTCTAATCTCTTATTTTATTATCTCTAGGGTTCTAATTTACTTTCTGAAAAGCTGAGAATTTTCTGAAAGCAAGCAAAGTTACCAAGTGGATCAATGGGCAATCGAATCTCTGGCGTCTATTTTATTTTCTGAAACTTTTTTTATTATTTCTATGGTTCTATTTTATTTTCTGAAACTTTTTGTATTATTTCTAATCTCTTCTATTTTATTTTCTGAAAGCAAGCAAGAACCCAAGCAAAGTTACCACCAAGTGGATCAATGGGCAATCGAATCTCAGGCGTGGGCAGGGATCTCCTTGGGAAACGCCTCGCATCGTTCGATTTCGCTGGCATAACGCAAGTCACATTAGTCATTGGTGGCTACGCGATTATTATATCCTCTGAAAGCGTTTCTCTGACGTAATTCGTGCGCTTAAAGTAGCACGTGCCTCCATGTAACCGAATACGAGCCTCTACGCTTACAATTCCATCTTCTCAGCGATAAACAGAGTACGTACACAACAAATTTGTTGATTTAAGTAATAAGAAAATAGACGTTTCAATAAAATACACTTTATCTTATTCTTTTAAAATGGATTTTGGAGAGTTTAAGTACCAATTCTAGCTTCTCAACTATAAATAGAGAAAGCATATGACGAATTCGTTGATTTGAAGAATGAGAAAATGGATATTTCAATGAAATACACTTTATTTTATTTTACTAAACTAGATTTTACTGGGTTTAAGTACAATTCTACCTTCTCAATCATAAATAGAAAAAATATACAACGAATTTGTTGATTTAAAGAGAAAAATGGATAATTCAATGTAATGCACTTTATCTTATTTTTTTAAAATAGATTTTGCTAGCTTTGAATACAATTCTACCCTCTAAACAATAAATAAAGGAAGCATACAATATATTTGTCAATTTCAAGAGTGAAAAAATGGATATTTCAAGGAAATACACTTCCACCTTATATTATTAAAATAAATTTTGCTGGGTTGAACTATAATTCTACCTTCTCAACAGTAAATAGAGAAAGTATCCAACGAATTCGTCGATTTAAAGAGAAAAATTGATATTTTAATGAAATACACTTCCACCTTATTTTATTAAAATAAATTTTAGTGGATTTATGGATATTTCAATGAAATAAACTTGCATGTTTGTTTTATAAAAATAAATTTTGCTGTGTTTTGTTGATTTAAAGAGAAAATCGAATATTTTCATGAAATGCACTTCACTTTATTTTGGATTAAAATAGATTTTGCTGGGTTTAAGTACATTTCTACCTTCTAAACCATAAATAAAGAAAGCATGCAACAAATTTGTTCATTTAAAGAACAAGAAAATGAATATATTTCAACATAATACACTTTTTTTTATTTTATTAAAGTAACTTTTGCTGATTTTAAGTGCATTTCATAAACGAACAAGCTATTTAAAATTAATTCCATGGAACTAATATTCATTTAATTGCCAATAGACCAGAGAGAATCATCGTGGATGCAATACTGAGCCATTCATCTTCAAATAATTCAATTCTAAACCAACGTGAGCAGATGGAAGACCATATTGATGCTGAATAGAAAGCGAGAGTTCGTTTCTAGTATCGAAAACGCACGCATTGGTGAAATTGTCTAATAAACACCGACCACAGCGATGTTAATGCATTCGTGGGTCAGTGTGTGTCGATGAAAGTGGTTTAACAAGTCCCAAGACCATTTTGCATGCATCTACGTGTGCATATTTTTATATGCAATAGCCACGTGGCATTCTCTGGAATTGACCAGCTGTATTTCTCAAATCAATTCAGAAGAAAGGTAATTTTTGTAAAGTAAACAAGAAAAAAGAACGACAGTAGAAATATGTAATTTATACTGAATTTAAGTATCTTAATTTAAAGATTAAAACCTGTATTGCAGAGAACTAGAAGCTATGGAACTTTAGAATCCATATTGCAGAGAATTTAAGAATTTATGAACTTTAGAGTTCATATTACAGAGAACTTTTGAACCCATATTGCAGAAAACTTTAGAAATCACACTTAATTTAAGTTTCAATCTTTAAGTTAAGATGCTTAACTTAAGTTCAATCTCCAAGCTAAGATATTTAACTTAATCTTTAACTTAAGATCCTTAACTTTAATATTGAACTTAAATTAAATATCTTAACTTAAAAATTGAACTTTGTTAACTAAAGTTAAATCAGATATCTTAACTTAAAGATTGAACTTTGTTAATTAAAGTTATAGAACTAAAGTTAGAGAACTTTGTTAAATATCTATTTGTAAAATATCTTAACTTAAAGATTGAACATAAGTTAAATATTTTAACTTGAAGACTGAAATTAATGACCCTCAACTTAAGTTCAATCTTTCAATTCAAACATGTGACATAAGTTTCAGTTGAGCTAATTAATTTAAGTAAGTTCAATCTTTAAGTTAAGATACTTAAGTTCAATTTATAAGCTAAGATATTTAACTTAATCTTTAACTTTAAAGATTGAACTTAAATTAAATATCTTAACTTAAAGATTGAACTTTGTTAAGTAAAATTAAATTAAATATCTTAACTTAAAGATAGAACTTTGTTAACTAAAGTTAAGTATTTATTTTAACTTAGAGACTGAACTTTTAATATCTTAAGATACTAAGTTAAAAATCCAATTAAGCATCTTAACTCAAACTTTAAGTTACATATCTTAAAGATTGAACTTACGTCAAATATTTTAAATCAAAGATGAAACTTTGTTAACTAAAGTTAAGTATATTAACTTGAAAATTGAACTTAAGTTAAATGTCTGTATTGAAAGATTGAACATAAGTTAAATATTTTTAACATAAGTTTATATATATTTTTACTTGAAGATTGGAATTAATGATCCTCAACTTAAGTTCAATCTTTGAATTAAGACATGTGACATTAGTTTAAGTTGAGATAATTAATTTAAGTAAGTTCAATCTTTAAGTTAAGAAACCTAAATTAAGTTCAATCTCTAAGCTAAGATATTTAACTTAATCTTTAACTTAAGATCCTTAACTTTAAAGGTTGAACTTAAATTAAATATCTTAACTAAAAGATTGAACTTTGTTAAATAAAATTAAATTAAATATCTTAACTTAAAGATAGAACTTTGTTAACAAAAGTTAAGTATATTAACTTGAAAATTGAACTTAAGTTAATCGTCTTTATTGAAAGATTGAACAGAAGTTGAATATTTTAATTTGAAAATTGGAATTAATGATCCTCAACTTAAATTCAATCTTTGAATTAAGACATGTGACATTAGTTTAAGTTGAGATAATTAATTTAAGTAAATTCAATCTTTAAATTAAGATACTTAAGTTCAATCTCTAAGCTAAGATATTTATCTTAATCTTTAACTTAAGATCCTTAACTTTAACATTGAACTTAAGTTCAATATCTTAACTTAAATATCAAATTTTGTTAACTAAAGTTAAGTATTTTAACTTAGAGATCGAACTTTTAATATCTTAAGATACTAAGTTAAAGATCAAATTAAACATCTTAACTTAAAAATCTAACTTTGTTAATTAAAGTTAAGTATATTAACTTGACAATTGACCTTAAATCAAATATCTTCATTCAAAGATTGAACATAAGTTAAATATTTTAACTTAAAGACTGAAATTAATGATCCTCAACTTAATTTCAATCTTTGAATTAAAACATGTGACATAAGCTTAAGGTGAAGTAATTAATTTAAGTAAGTTCAATCTTTAATGTTAAGGATCTTAACTTAAAGATAGAACATTGTTAACTAAAGTTAAGTGCATTAATTTCAAAGGATTGCAAAATACAACGACCCCAATAAGAAAAAGTGCCACTAAAAAGCCAAGTATTCCCTCGTGCAGAGTACAAATAATCGTCGAGGCCAGAATAAACAGGGAACAAGGCTCTATGGAAATATCCCAAGGACGATGTCCAGTTAAAGAGATCTCTATTACCATTTTCCATAAACTCTGTGTACTTTTAAAGGCGTACGCGTGTTCAACCAGCCAGCGAATGATTTACACGCCTCGATTCGAGGCTGTACAATCTGTTCTTCATCCTTGGAGGATAAAAGCGTGTTCGTTCAAGTAGGATTGTAGGCCCAGAAAATTTTCATATTCTCGAGGCAACATCTACATCTCATTTTTTGTGGAGTTCGCAGACTTTGAAACCTATTTTTGCGATCGTAGAAAATGTTTAGAGAGGATTGGCTTTGAATATCCCACTGTGAGGTGTCTCAATAGGGACATTAAAGATTCTATTAGCAGATTACTTAAGTTTTTTAAATTAGCAATTTCTCAATCTTGTTTGAGAATTATAGAATTCTTTTTTTACAGTAATTTTCATGCAATATTTTTACAGTAATTTACATGCAATATTTTTTATTCAATGTCTAATCTTCTACTGGAAGATTACTTAAGAATTCTAGAATTTTTTTTACAGTAATTTTCATGCAATATTGTTTACTGAATGTCTAATCTTCTACTCATAGATTACTTAACTTTCTAAGAATATTTTTTACTGAATGACTGATTTTCTATTCGAAGGTTACTTAACTTTTCTAAATAATTTTCAATCCAATTTCTCAATCTGGTTTAAGAATTCCAGAAATCTTTTTTTACAGCAATTTTCCTGCAATATTTTTTGCAATATTTCTACAGTAATTTTCATGGAATATTTTTTACTGAATGTCTCATCTTCTATTCGAAGATTAATTAACTTTTTTAAATAAGGGAATTTTTCAATCTTGTTTGAGAATTTCAGAATTCTTTTTTACAGTAATTTTCATGCAATATTTTTTGCAATATTTTTACAGTAATTTTTGTGGAGTATTATTACAGTAATTTTCATGGAATATTTTTTTACTGAATGTCTGATCTTCTACTCGAAAATTACTTAACTTTTCTAAATAATTTTCAATCCAACTTCTCAATCTTGCTTGAGAATTCTAGAATTTTTCTTTTGCAGTAATTTTCATGCAATATTTTTTACTGAGTGTCTGATCTTCTATTCGATGATTATTTAACTTTTCTAAATAAGAGAATTTCTCAATCTTCTTTAAGAATTCCAGAATTCTTTTTTTACTGCAATTCTGCAATTTTCATGCAATATTTTTTGCAATATTTTTTGCAATTTCTTTTGCATTATTTTTACAGTAATTTTCATGTAATATTTTTACAGTAATTTTCATGAAATATTTTTTTACTGAATTTCTATTCTTTTTTGCAGACTTCTGGCTTCGTTTGTCCTCTGCTAGGAAATGATAGCGTTGATTTCATCTATTATTCGCCACATGTGACTCTGGTTAATGCGTGTATACAAATGTCTTCTCTGATATAATGCATTCTGAGGGAGATGCACGTTGAATGGAGAATTACTGTGAAACGATTACGCGACAATAAACCAACTGTAAAGAGACTCGTTAAAACGTGAAAGTTATACGTATCAGATTGGCACGCGAGGACCTTCTTCAAGCTTTGTCTGCACCTTTCACCATCACAGATGCTAATAAATAAAGCGTGTTTTGTATTTAAAAAAATAATAGCACTGAAGTTCTCCTTAAATTTATGAGAAAATGCTGAATAATACAACTTTTTATGAGAAAATTGTTAAATTGCAAAAGGTAAACAAAACAGAAGGTAAAAATTGCAAATGGTAAAAAAAACAAAAGGTAAGAATTGCAAAAGATTCTCCATAAATTTATGAGAAAATTGTTAATTAAAATTCTCCATAAATTTATGAGAAAATGTTGAATAATACAACTTTTTATGAGGAAATTGTTAAATTTTAGCTTAGAAAACTTAAGCTTAGGAACCTTGCGCTTAGAAAGCTTGAGTTTTGAATACTCAAGCTTAGAAACCTTGCGCTTGGAAGGCTCAAACTTTAGAAATTGAAGTTGAGGAATATTGATCTTAGAAAACTTAAGCATAGAAACCTTGCGCTTAGAATTCTTGCATTTGGAAAGTTTGAGTTTAGAAAACTTAAGCTTAGAAACTTTGTGCTTAGAAAGCTTGAGTTTTGAATACTCAAGCTTAGAAACCTTGCGCTTAGAAGGCTTAAGCTTTAGAAATTGAAGTTGAGGAACATTGATCTTAGAAAACTTAAGCATAGAAACCTTGCGCTTAGAATTCTTGCATTTGGAAAGTTTGAATTTAGAAAACTTAAGCTTAGAAACTTTATGCTTAGAAAGCTTGAGTTTTGAATACTCAAGCTTAGAAACCTTGCGCTTGGAAGGCTTAAGCTTTAGAAATTGAAGTTGAGGAACATTGATCTTAGAAAACTTAAGCATAGAAAACTTAAGTATAGAAATCTTGTGCTTAGAAAACTTAAATATAGAAACCTTGCCCTTCTAAAGCTTGAGTTTTGAATACTTGAGCTTAAAAACCTTGCGTTTAGAAGGCTTAAGCTCTGAAAATTTCAGTTTAGAAACCTTCAGCTTAGAAAACTTAAGCTTAGCAAAATGTAAACAAAGTAAAAGGTAAAAATTGCAAAAGATTCTCCATAAATTTATGAGAAAATTGTTAATTAAAATTCTCTACAAATTTATGAGAAAATTGTTGATTAAAGTTCTCCATAAATTTCCTCAGAAAATATTGAATAACACAACTTTTTATAAGAAAATTGTTAAATTGCAAAAGATGAAGAAAACAAAAGGTTCTCTACAAATTTATGAGAAAATTGTTGATTAAAGTTCTCCATAAATTTATGAGAAAATTATTAATTAATGTTCTCTATAAATTTCCTCAGAAAATATCGAATAACACAACTTTTTATAAGAAAATGATTAAACTGGCAAAAGGTAAACAAAACAAAAGGTAAAAATTGCAAAAGGTTCTCCATAAATTTCCTCAGAAAATGTTGAATACTACAACTATTAATAAGAAACTTATTAAACTGACAAAAGACAAACGAATAATTCAAATAATAATTCTTTCATTTCAGATTTCTTGGATTTTAAGTCAACTCTGACTTAAAAACTCTCGACAGAGTGGAGCCCTATCCTTTCGCCATTTAATGGTTCGATTACGTGCGTTACTTGCACTCAGAAAACCGACGATCATTACCTAGGCATTAGCAAGGGAATTGCGTAAAGATTTTCCGCGTGTTTTTATATAATCCTCGCGTAATAACAGTCGATGGAGTATCAAAACCAGGTGTTCTGTTCTTCCACGGTGTCTTAATTAATTATAAAAGTTCATTCACTCGCATGATTATTGCCCAGA
This sequence comes from Xylocopa sonorina, assembly GCF_050948175.1. Lineage (NCBI taxonomy): Eukaryota > Metazoa > Arthropoda > Insecta > Hymenoptera > Apidae > Xylocopa > Xylocopa sonorina. The sequence continues at coordinate 2,425,319 of NC_135208.1, forward strand.
CAGTATTTTTTTTGCCTGTAAGCGACAGACGTTGGATTGGTACAGTCTCTCAAACGTCAATTTATATACAAGTTTTCGTTGTGAAATGGTTTTATTTATTTCAGATTGGATTTGGAGTTTCGAACACTTTCACTAGTTAATGGTGCTACTATTTAGAAATCCATATTGCAGAGAACTTCAGAACCCATACTGGAAAGACATTCATATGTTTACGAGTTTTTTCAATTTATAAGACATTTTTAAAGCATATTTATAGCTTTTTAAGTCGATTTAAAAACCCATAGTGCAAAGACACTTATATGTTTACAAGTTTTTTCAATTTGTAAGAAATTTGTACAAGTATATTTGTAAATTTAAAAAGCCATATTGCAGAGAACTTTACAACCCAGACTGCAAAGAAATTTATAAGCTTACGAGTTCTTTAAATTTATAAGAAATTTGTACAAGTATATTTATAAATTTAAAAACCCATATTGCAAAGAAATTTATGAGTTTACAAGTTTTTTAAAGTTATAAGAAATTTGTACAAATATATTTATAAATTTAAAATCTCATATTGCAAAGAAATTTATAAGTTTACAAGTTTTTTAAATTTGTAAGAAACATTTAAAGTAGATTTATCAAATTAAAAAGCGATAGTGCAAAGAAATTTATAAGTTTACAAGTTCTTTAAATTTATAAGAAATTTTAAAAGTATATTTATAAATTTAAAAACCCATATTGCAAAGAAATTTATGAGTTTACAAGTTTTTTAAATTTATAAGAAATTTTAAAAGTATATTTATAAATTTAAAAACCCATATTGCAAAGAAATTTATGAGTTTACAAGTTTTCTAAATTTATAAGAAACTTTTAAAGTATATTTATAAATTGAAAATCTCATATTGCAAAGAAATTTATAATTATACAAGTTTTTTAAATTTATATGAAATTTTAAAAGTATATTTATAAATTTAAAAACCCATATTGCAAAGAAATTTATGAGTTTACAAGTTCTTTAAGTTTATAAGAAATTTTAAAAGTATATTTATAAATTTAAAAACCCATATTGCAAAGAAATTGATGAGTTTACAAGTTTTTTAAATTTATAAGAAATTTTAAAAGTATATTTATAAATTTAAAAACCCATATTGCAAAGAAATTTATAAGTTTACAAGTTCTTTAAATTTATAAGATATTTTTGAAGTACATTTATAAATGTAAAAATCTATATTGCAGAGAAATCTTATGTTGATTAGTGCCAAGGCTCTGTACATGTTAGAGCAATAAAGTAGAAACGAAGCACAGAGTGACTTGGGACCATAATCGCAGCTTTTGTGTTTACGATAGTTATCAGACAGCTCAAATGACACGTCGTCGTGCATCAAAGTCTTTCTTGGTCCACCTAATGACCTGCATAAAATTGACCAAACGATGATTACTGAAAACAGTGTTTGCAAAAGAGAAGCTTGGTTTTTATGATTTTGATCAGTCTTTATATTGTTGTGCAAGTATTGTAATATAATTTGCATTACATTATACTTCAATTCTTCCATAGTTTGCTGCTTTTTCTGAAACCATAGGAAATTCCTCGAATTCGTTTAGTTATCTTCGCCACTAAAAGGATTAACCCTGTTGATTTGAAATCCAACAATGCAATTACCATCGCCACAATATCGCTGACAATTATTTACGATAGAAAAAGGCTTACAAATCGCTGATACGCGTGGGCACAGCCAAAGATTGCAAACCCTCTGTTAAATTCCAGGTTTCACAAGAACCGCCCACGCCTCCGTTCTTCGACACTTTTCTATCGCGTCCTCTGTCTCTCGAGGCCATATACGGAGCCACCAGTTCCGGTTCTCCGCTCAGATCCGTTTGGAATCCGCCAAACGAGCGTCCTTGCCAGTCGAGTCACGTAAATCGATGGGATCGAACGGAATCAGCGAAAAACCATTTACGCAATCGACTTCGCTCTAAACTTGGCCCGCGTCAACGACCACTTTCTCTTTCTCGTTCTCGACGAACGTCATTTTCTATTGACCATTCTCACGATACGTTCCTTCGAGCACATGTCTGTTCTATTAGAGAACTGCAATTACTCGATCGCATCCAGCTGGATTCTTTTTACCAGCCATGCTGCTTTGTATTGTATTCTTGTTAAGTAATGTTTGTTTTTACACTTTGAAGAGTTAATTGTTAATTAAAATTATGGTTTATTGGCAGATTTTCAAACGCCTGATATGGCAGATTTTCCTGCATAAAAAATTGTAAAGAAGAAAACCATGGATGAAGAAGAAAATGAATGTATGTGCCAGGTGATTCATGAAATATGTGTTTTCAAAAGGGACAATTTTTCATATATTATATTATTAAGTATTTTTTTTCTTTAAGAGAAAAACTTCTTTTCTTACTCTTTGAAGACTTAATTTAATTGTTAATTAAAATTATGATCTATTGGTAGATTTTTGAAAAGTGCAATTTGCTTTGTATTATATTCTTATTTTTTTTTTTTTTTTAAGAAAGTTACACCTTGAAGAAGTAATTGTTAATTAAAATTATGATTTATTGGCAATTTTCAAAAGGTGCAATTTTTCATATATTATATTCTTGTTAAGTATTTTTTTAAGAGAGTTACACTTTGAAGATTTAATTGTTAATTAAAATTATGATTTATTTGCAGATTTTCAAATGGTTTCACCTTCATAAAAAATTGTAAAGAAGAAAACCACGGATGAATTAGAATTAATTAGACGCTGAATCTAGTTGACACGATCTTCCATTGATCTCTTAAGAATCATTTTTTGTAAAGATGAGCCAAGGTTCTTGCATAAATTTACTGTTGGAAGCTTTATGCTATTTTCTTGTGGTTGCTATGTTTCCGCAATGCACAATTTTCCATGTATTTTATTCTTAAGTATTTTTTTTTAAGAGAGTTACTCTTTGAAGAATTAATTATTAATTAAAATTATGATTTATTGGCATTTATTAAGTATTTATAATTTATTTAGTATTTTTTTATATCAAAATGAAAGCTTCTGAAGCATAAGTGGAGAATGTATGGCCTCTGCGAGTCTTCATATGAACTAGCTCTTGTATTAATTAATATTTAATTCTACACACATAAAAATACCAATAGTAAAATATAAAAAGTTACAGCAGCCTTCAAATAAGCTAACTCTTGTGTTAATTAATATTTAATTCTAGTGAAGTACAAAAAATCATTTAGCAGCCTCCTTTATTACTGTTTAGTTCAATTATTGCCTTCAATGATAAAAAGATTCCTAAAGTCTCTTAATACATGTTGTATTTAGTTTTTTCTACTCTCTTGAACCTGGAATTCAATGAAGAAGAAGTGTAAGGCCTAATTTAGATTTAAAGGGCCAATACAGTGCAATCAACCATCATCTACAAGGCTCTAGAATCCAACAAAGAAGAAATATATGACTTAATTTGCAAAAATATCAATTTAAAGGGCCAATACAGTAATCAACCATCATTTACAAGGCTCTGGAACTCAACAAAGAAGAAGTATAAGGCTTGATTTGGATTTAAAGGGCCAATGCAGTAATCAACTATCATCTACAAGGCTCTGGAATTCCACAAAGAAGAAGTATAAGGTTTGATTTGGATTTAAAGGGCCAATACAGTAATCAACCATCATCTACAATGCTCTGAAACTCAACAAAGAAGAAGTATAAGGCTTGATTTGGATTTAAAGGGCCAATACAGTAATCAACCATCATTTACAAGGCTCTGGAACTCAATAAAGAAGAAAGGTATGGCTTCATTTGGATTTAAGGGGCCAATACAGTAATCAACTATCATCTACAAGGCTCTGGAATTCCACAAAGAAGAAGTATAAGGTTTGATTTGGATTTAAAGGGCCAATACAGTAATCAACCATCATCTACAATGCTCTGAAACTCAACAAAGAAGAAGTATAAGGCTTGATTTGGATTTAAAGGGCCAATACAGTAATCAACCATCATCTACAATGCTCTGAAACTCAACAAAGAAGAAGTATAAGGCTTGATTTGCGAAAAAATGAATTTAAAGGGCCAATACACCATCATCTACGAGACCACGTCGAAATTTCCTCAACAACGCAACGCTGGGACGTGTGAACAGCTCGCAAGGAAGCGTTTAGCGGCTCACTTCCGATATCTCTGCTCTCCTACCAGCTCCACAGAGAAACGTTTGTGAAAACGGGCTCCAGGCTCCGCGAGATACTCTAAAAGAACACCAAGTAAAAGTAGGCGCGGTTGGTCCTCTCTTTCCAGCGTTTGCTGAACCGCTGAGCAAATATTTGCCAGCACACCAGGCGTTCTTCGACTCCTTATCGCCTGTTCTCTTTTTTATCCACGCTCCAGAAGACCTTGGAGTTCTTCTCGCAGGTTTAAACGTTGATTCTCCTCGACAGATCAGCTTTTTTCAACTCCAACATTGATGCTCTTCGACAGAGCAGCTTTTTTCAACTCCAACGTTGATGCTCTTCGATGGAGGATGCTCAAAGACAATTTGTTTCGCATTCAGAATGAAGAGAAGACTAGAAACTTTAGTTTAGACGTCTCAAGAGTGTCCTCAGCTTTCTGTAAATATTTCCATCCGCTTGAAACTCTTTCTTGGATAAATATTTGTGAAATTTTCAGGATTTTCAATGTTGATTCTCCTCAGATGTGAATATGAGTGCGTCCACTTGGTTATTCCACGCGAGCATCTTCTTGAAACGCTTTCTTCTCTTAAAACTTGCCTTTTCTACTGAGCTGGAGGCTTTTTGCTTCGCTCTCGAGATCGCTGGCGGAAAAACGGGATCAAGTTTGAATGTATTGGCTCTGAATGCATGCGAGCTATTAAAATCACTAAGATTTAGTAACGTAGTAGTAGAATCTGTTTTTTACAGTATGGTAACGTAATTATCTCTTTGTTTATGCCATTTCTGCTATTTCGTTGGCCATTTTTCTGGTACCAGTGGTTGTCGTAGCAAAAAACAGAAGGCATTTTGGTGGATTTTGGTCCAACGAGGATAAATTGTAACACAAAAAGTTTCAGAATCACTGATTTAATTAATATATTCTACTTGAATTGTATGCAATTATTATTAAACGTTGCATAGACACAAAATTGCAACCTTTTGATTGAATTAATGATATTAAATTCATAGTTCTTTGTTTTATGATAGTGTTTGTTGTATACAATTGATAATTATTGCAATATTTGCTATGAAATGTATTAGCGTTTCTCTCTAAATTATTTTGTACAATTTTGTACAATTCTTTTTCTTGTTTTAGAGCGATAGAAATGTCTGTAATGCAAAAACTATTGTTGCAGTTAATACAAAGTGCCAATCACTCTTTATCAATATTATTATAATACAAAGAACAAAAATTATGTGATTGTACATATTCTATTGACTTTCACAAGCTGTACAAAAAGCCAGTGGTTGGTTTAATTAATCATAACTTTGTCAGAGGTTCTATATTTTGTTATATTCGATAATAATTTATAGTGTATAATTTTTATTTAATGCAGAGAGTTTCTGATAGAATAAAGTCATTAGAATTAGGGATTTTGTTAGAAATTCTACAGATTTTTCTATTCAACAATAATTCTATAATATTCTAATTTTCTAATTCTCATTGAAAGCAGTTAATAATATAATAAAATTATCTAGAATTATAATTTTATCAGAAGTTCTACATTTTTTTCTATTCGACAATAATTCTATAATTTTCTAATTTTCTAATTCTCGTTGAATACAGAGAGTTACTCTGAGTTACTGAGAGTTATAGAATAAAATTATCTAAAATTATAACTTCATCAGAAGTTCTACATTTTTTTCTATTTGATAATAATTATATAATTTTTAATTCTCATTGAACGCAGAGAATTACTAATAGAATAAAATCATCTAGAATTAGGGACTTCATCAGAATTTGTATATTTTTTTTCTATTCGACAATAATTCTATAATTTTCTAATCTTCTAATTCTCATTGAATGCAGAGAGTTATTGACAAACTAAAATAATTTAACAGAAACAGAGAAATGATTCATAAAAACATGAATTGCTGTATATAAAATTAGTGCCAAGGCAAGAAAAAAAAAGAAACAAAAAAATTGCAAAACACAAAAGATTTGCAATGAAAAAAGGAAGATGATAGTTGATAGAATAAAATAATTTAACAAAAACAGAGAAACAATTCATGATAACATTGAATTGTTGCATACAAAATTAGTGCCAAGGCAAGAAAAAAAAAAATAATTGCAAAACGCAGAAGATTTGCAATGAATGCAACAAGCTATTGATAGAATAAAATCAATTAGCAGACATAGAGAAACAATTCATGATAACATGAATTGCTGCTTATAAAATTAGTGTCAAGGCAAAGAAAAAGAATAAAAAATATTGCAAGACGCACGAGATTTGCATTAAACTCAGAAAGTTATTGTTGGAATAAAATAATTTAACAGAAATAGAGAAACAATTCATGATAACATTGAATTGTTGCACATTAAATTAGTGTCAAGGCGAAAAAAAAAATAAAAAGATTGCAAAACGCAAAGGATTTGCATTAAACTCAGAAAGTTGTTGATAGAATAAAATCAATTAACTAAAATAGAGAAACGATTCATGACAACATGAATAACTGTATATAAAATTAGTGTTGAGGCAAAAAAAATATAAAAGAATTACAAAACGCACAAGATTTCCATTGAATACAGAAAAAAAAAAGAAAAATTGCAAAATGCAGAAGATATTCAATAAACATAGAAAAATAATAGTTGATAAAATAAAATCAATTAGCAGAAACAAAGAAACAATTCATGATTATACCACGAATACAAAATCAGTGTCCTAAAAAATCCAAAACACAGAAGACTTTCATAAAACGCATAAAATCGTTGCCACAATAAAATCAATTAACTCAAACAGAGTGACAACTCCAAATTGCCAGGTGTAAAACAACCAAAAAATCGCAGAAAATATTCCAGCCGCTTCGACACAGTTAGTGGAGCGCTCTTTCAACAAAAGCATTACATAACCCTCAGCATTCCAGCTCGTGGTGTGCTCTCAGCCACGCTGTTTTTTTTCATACGATAAGAGAAAGCGTATTGTCCACACGATCCATCGTGGGCGATCAAAATCACCATCGAACGACGGCAAACTAATCCTGCATCTCCAAATCATCTTCAATCGACTCTCTGACGAAAAATTACGATCATCCACTTGCATTCTTTTACTTTCTCTCTCCAATTAAATCATCTATCATCAATACGCACGTATTAATTAATAAATAAACATATTAATTGTTAATTCTAGCAAAATAAGTAAGAATAACAGAAGTGCACATGTCAAGTCGTTTGTTTTGATGCTGTCATCGACTAAATCTCTCTGTTTACTCACCAATAGAAACAGCAATACGATCTCCCGCCAGTCCATGGCTAAAATGAAAGAGAAAGTCAGATATTAATAACTGGGTCGAAGTCTCGTGGCTGCGAGCGTCTCTCGCGCGACGCCATTTCATCACAAACGAACGAAAAATCCACACAATTTCGCTGTTTCACTCGATATTTCTCATCCCATTTGGCCTCAGTCGAACGTCTCTGACCAACAACAACGTTTATTAAGTCCAACCAATTGCGTCGCGCGAGTAATCGAGCGCTGATTGGTCGTTCTCATCGAGAATCTCGAATTCGCGCGTGATCCAAAATGGCGGCTGAAAGGTGTCAACGATTGGTCACTGGCGAACGCTTTCGTCACGAAATCGAGGCCAAATCAAGGTTAATTGGAATTTTAAACGAAGGAGGACCGGAATTCTGCAAAATACGACTGAATTTAGCAGAAAATGACTGGATTTTTGGACTTAGAGGCAGTTAAATGGTTTAATTTCGAAAGGTTAGTAACGGACGTATTCATCGAGGATAAATCAAGATTAATTGGAATTTTAGAGGATAATTCAAGGTTAATTGGAATTTTAGAGGACAATTCAAGGTTAATTTGAATTTAAAATCGACTAGGCCTGAAATTTAACAAAATGTGACGGAATTTAGCAAAATATGACTGAATTTAGCAACAAATGACTGGATTTTTGGACTTAGAGGCAGTTAAATGGTTTGATTTCGAAAGGTTGCTAACGACAGTGTTCATCGAGAATAAATCAAGGTTAATTGGAATTTAAAATGAAGGAGGACTGGAATTTAGCAAAATGTGACTGAATTGAGCAGAAAATGACTGGATTTTTGAACTTAGAGGCAGTTAAATGGTTTAATTTCGAAAGGTTGCTAACGACAGTGTTCATCGAGGATAAATCAAGGTTAATTGGAATTTAAAATGAAGGAGGACTGGAATTTAGCAGAAAAGGACTGGAATTTAGCAAAATAAGACTGAATTTAGAAAAATATGACTGAATTTTTGGACTTAGAGGCAATTAAATGGTTTAATTTCGAAAGGTTAGTAATGGACGTGTTCATCGAGAATAAATCAAGGTTAATTGGAATTTTAGAGGATAAATCAAGGTTAATTCGAATTTAAAATCAAGTAGGACTGTAATTTTGCAAAATATGTTTGAATTTAGCAAAATACGACTGGATTTTTGGACTTAGAGGCGATTAAATGGTTTTATTTGGAAAGGTTAGTAACAGCCGTGTTCATCGAGGATAAATCAAGGTTAATTGCAATTTTAGACGAACCAGGACTGGAATTTAAGAAAATGTGACGAAATTTAGCAGAAAAGGACTGGAATTTAGCAAAAAGTAACTGGATTTTTGGACTTAGAAGCGATTAAATGATTTAATTTCGAAAGGTTAGTAACGACCGAGTCCATCGAGGATAAATCAAGGTTAATTGGAATTTAAAATCAACTAGGACTGGCATTTAACAAAATGTGACGGAATTTAGCAGAAAAGGACTGAAATTTAGCAAAATATGACGGAATTTAGCAGAAAATAACTGGATTTTTGGACTTAGAGGCGATTAAATGATTTAATTTCGAAAGGTTAGTAGTGGACGTGTCTGTCGAGCATAAATCAAGGTTAATTGGAACTTAAAATCAACCAAGACTGGAATTTAGCAGAATATGACGGAATTTAGCAAAATATGACTGAATTTAACAAAAAGTAACTGGATTTTTGGACTTAAAAGTGACTAAACAGCTTAATTTGAAAAGGTTAGTAACAACCGTGTCCATCGAGAATAAATCAAGGAACTTAAAACGAAGAAGAACTGAAATTTAACAAAATATGACGAAATTTAGCTGAAAATGCCTGGATTTTTGGACTTAGTGGCGATTAAGTGGTTTAATTATGGTTTAGTTTGGAAAATTTAGTAACAGCAGTGTCCATCAAGGATAAATCAAGGTTAATTGGAACTTAAAATCAACTAGGACTAGAATTTAGCAGAAAATGCCTGGATTTTTGGACTTAGAGGCGATTAAATGCTTTAATTTCGAAAGGTTAGCAGTGCACGTGTCCATCAAGGATAAATCAAAGATAATTGGAATTTACAATCAAGTAGGACTGAAATTTAGCAGAAAACGACTGGATTTTTGGACTTAGAGGCGATTAAATGTAGTGGACGTGTCTATCGTGGATAAATCAAGGATAATTGGAATTTAAAATCAACTAGGACTGGGATTTAGCAAAATGTGGCTGAATTTAGCGGAAAACGACTGGATTTTTGGACCAGAAGGCGACTAAATGGTTTTGGAAAGGTTAGTAACGGACGTGTCGTGAAAGCGACGCGGCAGAGTTTTGTAAGGCTGGTCGAACATTACGCGAAACACGTTCACTTTTTCGTGAAAGAGAGGCGAGCTGCTGGAACGACGACCTCGAGAACACTGGACCGCCGCGGTTGACCGTAGCCCTCGCAACTGCCCGCCATTTTCCAGACCAAGACCAAACCCGATACTCGATTCGACCAACGACGAAACGGACCACGATTTTGCGAGCCTGGTCGATCGACATCCCGCGAGGTTCTGCCAACCCTTCTTCCCCACCTTTTCTAACGACGGACGACCAGGCTCGTGTCGAGAGCCTTTGGATACCTGCTGGCCCAGGGACGTATCTAACGACGCCTTTCACTTTCTGCTACTTCTCTGTTATGTGAATGAAATATAGATGATGATTTGATGATGGTATTTTATGTTGTCTATTGTGTTTTATGTTTGCGCTTGGGAGAATCGAGCTTGTAAGTTTGTTATTCTTTGCAGATGATGTTCGTCCTTTTGCAAGTCACATATTACGTTTAATATTTGTTTACTATTGTGTTTAAGCTTGGGAGAATCGAGTTTGTAAGTTTGTTGTTCTTTGGAGATGATTGTTTGGAAGTTGAAGTTGTTCTTTGGAAATGATATTGGGCCTTTTGCAAGTCGCATATTATGTTTGTAAGTTAAAATTAGTCTTTGGAAATGATGTTCATCCTTTTGCAAATCACGTATTATGTTTAATATTTGTTTATTATTATGTTTACGCTTGTGAGAATCAAGTTTGTAAGTTAGTTATTCTTTGCAGATGATGTTCGTCCTTTTGCAAATCACATATTATGTTTGATATTTGTTCAGTATTATGTTTACACTTGTTTAAATCAAATTCCTAAGTTTGTAAGTTGAAGTTGTTCTTTGAAGATGATAGCTTGTAAGTTGAAGTTGTTCTTTGAAGATAGCTTGTAAGTTGAAGTTGTTCTTTGAAGATGATAGCTTGTAAGTTGAAGTTATTCTTTGAAAATGATATTTGTCATTTTGCAAATTATGTATTATGTTTAATATTTGTTTATTATTATGTTTACGCTTGTGAGAATCGAGTTTGTAAGTTAATTACTCTTTGCAGATGATTGTTTGGAAGTTGAAACTGTTCTTTGAAAACGATATTCGTCTTTTTGCAAGTTACGTATTATGTTTAATATTTGTTCACTATTATATTTACACTTGTGCAAATCAAGTTTGGTATTTTATAACTTGAAGCTGTTCTTTGGAAATGATATTGGTCCTTTTGCAAGTCAAGTATTATGTCTTCACTTTCCATTTTTTTTTTCTGTTATGCGATTGAAACACAGATGATAATTTGGTATTAGCATTTTAAATTCTGTATTATGTTTAATATTTGTTCAATATTATGTTTATGCTTGTACAAATCAAGTTTGGTAGTCTGTAAATTGAAGTTGTTCTTTGGAAATTATATTTGTCCTTTTGCAAGTTAGATTTACCCTTTCTGACAAATCAAATTGAAATAATCCCTTTTGCAAATGAAAGTCATCTATTTGGAAATTAATTTTCTTCTTTAGAAATTGAATTCATTGTTTTGATGATTAATGTTAGGCTCTGGGAATTAAGTTTATAATTCTGGAAATTATATCAGTTTTTTGTGACTTGAATTAATTCTTTTGCTAGTCAAAGTCATCCAATCGGAAATTAAATTTATATTTTGGATGTTTTCAAATTCATTACTTTGGAAATTAAAAATCACATCACCCTTTTGCGAATTAAATTTATTCTTCTGTTTTTTCAAATCATTCTTTGAGTTTTTCAATAATTCAAAGGAATCAATTGTTGAAGAAATTGTTGAGATAAATCTTAAAAAAAATTATTTATCATTGTAGAAGTATAATGTATGGTTGATTGATGATATATGGTTGATCTCCAGAACAATGAATTTGATTTATAAAGGAGAAACTTAATTTCCAAATGGATGACTCTCATTTGCAAAGAGATTATTTAAGTTTCATTTGAGAAAGGCTGAGTTTAACTTGCGAGAGGATGAATTTCATTTACAACACAACAAATTTAATTTACAAAAGAGTACCAAAATTAATTTGCAAAAGGATTATTCAAGTTTAATTTCTCAAAAAGGGTGAATTTAACTTGCAAGAAAACAAATTTAATCTACAAAAGGGTAAATATGATTTGCAAAAGGGCTATAATTATATATAATTATTCTAAGAGCAGCTATTTTCTATTTCAGGTTCTGCAGAATTCTTTGATTGTCTGCAAGTCGTGAAAATGTCTTGGTTTGATGGCCACAAAGTGTTGGTAGATCATTGAGAGTGCTGGTATAGGAACAGTGCCCACGTCATGGCATACCGTGCGTTGAAGTCACCGCTGACTTTTATCGCGTAACGCGGACATAGTCATCGATACATATGCGTTTTGCCAGCTTGCGAAACTTCAAGATTTCCAAACACAACAGACTAGTCTTATGAGCAATAAATTCAATAATCGTGTTCGTTTAAACAGAAACTCTAAACTCAATCCCAAAGCAAGACAATTGCGATTTACTTGCAAATAAAGCATTATTGAATTTAGGTATTTTTTACAAGGTACAAACAATTTATTTTAGCAAGTTAAATACATATTTTATTTAGTTACAAATACCAAAACTTAAATAAATAAAGTAAATATTTATAAAATATATTTTAAATGTATTTATTTAAGTTTTTGTACTTGTAAGTAATATTTGGTAAAATTAATATTTTATTTATTGACGTAACTAATTTATTTAAGTAGATTTTATTTATTTAGGTAACTAATTTATTTAAGTATTATTTTATTTATTTGATAACTAATTTATTTAAGTATTATTTTATTTATTCAAGTAACTAATTTATTTTAGCAAATTATAGTACTCGTAACTAAATAAAATATTTATATAATTCTCTAACAATTTTTTTTTATATCAAAGAACTTTAAATGGTTCTTTAATACACTATTGAAACAAATTATTCTTCTTAAAATTCTTTTAAGATAATCTAACATTAGATTAAATAATATATTTAATAATTTTATTACTTTAATAACTAATAATTCCTTATCTAATTATCTTTTAAGATAAGGTGCGTCACACGATGATCTCATCTCACGACTAGCAACAGTTGAAACAATATTCTGCTAACATACTTTTCCTGACAAAACCAAAAATAAAGTTTGCAATATTGTACTACTTGAAGCAGCTACCATTACAAGGGAATACTTTGCAATATTACTATTAGAACTACTTGAAGAAGCCACAAATTTAATTTAGGGACTGGTGGCTCCAGAAAAATTCCAAATAACTCTATGGTAAATATTAAGAAGAATTTCAAGTAATTCCTTAAAGTTCGCAATATTGCACAACTTGAAGAAGCCAGAAATTTAATGACTGACGGCTCCAGAAAAATTAGAAACAACTCCATAGTAAATATTAAGAAGAATTTCAAGTAATTCCTTAAGATTTGCAACATTGTACTACTCGAAGAAGCCACAAATTTGATGACTGGTGGCTCCGGAAAAATTCCAAATAACTCTATGGTAAATATTAAGAAGAATTTCAAGTAATTCCTTAAAGTTCACAATATTGCACACCTCGAAGAAGCACATACTACTTAAAGAAGCCACAAATTTAACTACTAGTGGCTCTCCAAAAATTCCAAACAACTCCACGACAAATATCAAGCAAAATCTCCAACTAATCCCTCAAATTTCACAGATCCTTTCATCCCAGAATATAATGCAGCGTACATCCGTGGACCAAAATCATCAGTTTCAATACGCGTGAGCGTGGACGATCCTTGGCGTCAGCATATTTGGTCACCAGTGTAACCACCTACGAGGATGAACAAGCGTCGCGAGCCTTGTACCCGTTTTCGCGTGGTTCCGTTGCATAACGCGGTTTCATTAAACCGACTGTAAAGTCCACGTTGAACCCATTCAGCCGTTGGCAGGGTCCGCCCCTCCGTTTTCCGTGCGTGCTCGAGAAAGGAAACGATCGCTTCCACGTTGCTCGCGCAGCTGCCAGCCATTCTCGCGTGTCCCAAACCCCTCTATCTGCTTCGTTTTTCGACGCTAGCCCTCTCACGGCCTCCTGGCTGTTCTCATGGAACGATATCAGCGTTCAGATCGAAATTGTGGCCCCACAGATGGGGCCAACGTTTTGGATGAAACGCGCGTACGCGTAGAAGCGTGATTGTACCGGATGTAAGTCGACGGTTGCGGGTGCAACGACGTGGGGTATTCCAGGAACTTGGATCTACGTTTTCGATACAGATTTAAGCGTCTAAGAAATAGTTTTCATTCAAGATTTTCATTTTGTTTGATTTTAGAATGATTTAAGCTGGAATTTATGTTTTATTCTAGTTGAATGCGATAATATTGTTCTGAATGGAGAGAAATAAGTTCTTTTGGATACTATATTGATCCTGACAACAAAATTGAATCTCTCTTTAATTTTATAAGAGATGAAATAAATGTTTGTAAATGTTTTTCTAGTATGTTAACATTTTTGAGTATTTTTATTTGATGAAATAAATGTTTGTATGTGTTTTTGCAACACGTGAACATTTTTGACTGTTTTTATTAGATGAAATAAATGTTTGTATGTGTTTCTGCAACACGTGAACATTTTTGAGTATTTTTATTTGATGAAATAAATGTTTGTATGTGTTTTTGCAACACGTGAACAATTTTGAGTATTTTTCAATGAATTATTAAGTTTCTTGAATGTGATTTAAGAACAGAAATATATGATAAAGATTAAGAAACTAAAATATTCAGAGATTTTTATAATTTACGATATTGAGATTAATTTTAGATACATAAATGTAATAAAATGAATTCATTGCGATGGAGAAAATATGTACCCTAAGAAATGCCACTAAAAGGGAGAGAAATGCATTGAGAAGAATATTTATGAGTATAAAGTATAAATTAGAAAGAGATTTTAAGATAACTTGTGTCATGAAACTAAAATATTTGACAATTTTTATAACTTACAATGTTGAGTTCAATTTTAGATAGAATTGAATTCGAAAGAAGTTATTCTTTTCTATTTAGAATTAATTGCTCTATTTAGAATTGATTAAGAAGAAATTTTAATATCACTTCTGTCATGAAACTAAAATATTTGACGATTTTTGCAACTTACAATATCAAACTCAATTTTAGATAGAATTCAATTGAAAAGAAGTTATCCTTCTCTATTTAGAATTAATTAAGAATTTAATTGAATTTTATCGAGCTCAATTTTAAATAGAATTCAATTCAAAAGAAGTTATTGTTCTCTATTTAAAATTAGTTAAGAATTTTAATATTACTTGTGTTATGAAATTAGAATATTTCTCGATTTTCATAACTTACAATATTGAGCTTAATTTTAAATAGAATTCGATTCAAAAAAAGTTATTCTTTTCCATTTTGAATTAATTTCTCTATTTAGAATTAATTAAAAAGAAATTTTAATATCACTTGTGTCATGAAACTAAAATATTTCTCGATTTTAATATCTTATAATATTGAGCTCAATTTTAAATAGAATTCAGTTCAAAAAAAGTTATTCTTTTCTATTTAGAATTAATTAAGAATTTTAATATTGCTTGTGTCATGAAACTAAAATGTTTCTCGATTTTCATAACTTACAATATTGAGCTCAATTTTAAATAGAATTCAATTCAAGAGAAATTACTCTTTTCTATTTAGAATTAATTAAGAAGAGATTTTAATATTATTTGTGTCATGAAGTGTCGCAACTTCTATTGTGAACTAATATTAGTTGTTTAATTAATTAAGAATTTTACAATATCGAGCTCAATTTTAAACAGAATTCAATTAAAAAGAACCTATCCTACTCCACTAAAAATTACATAATCGCATTTCAAAATGCAGATTAACAATTCAGCCAACAGTATTCGATTGCAAAAGACCCACATCGATGCAAATAGGCGTACAGCACCAAGAGAAATCCCAAACCATCGAAAGCAAAACGAAATACAGTAAAAAAGAGCATTTACGCTCGCTGTGAAACGCGCGTGCTCGCTTTCGACGACCTTGAGACCGTGGAACCACCTCTCTCGATGTCGTAACCAGCGAATTTTCAACCCCTCAATCGCATCTGAACCGTCTGCGACGATAAATCCGCTGGGAACTCGTTCTAAGCGGGCTGAGCGCCCTTGAACGGCCGCCAACGTGATCTTCGCGGTCCTTCCTTGTAACAAGATATTGCGCCATCTTGGTTTCAACGCGGATAAAAACAGAGAGAGCACTCAGAGACGTTCGACGAGCCCCTCATCGACTCGTGCAGCAATTTACACGCACCAGAACACCTCCAACATTCATCCAGCACACCAATTTGGGACGCGAACTCGTCGACAATCGAACGTATCGCTCTAAAGTAGAGAACAGACCATTCAAAATGTCCCTTGAGACGAGAAAACAGAGATCAAAGAGCATATCTCACCTGTCTGACCAGTGATCCACGTCCAAGGATTGCTCAGTTCACCAATATCTTCTGATTTCCTCGGCCAGAAACGAACACTTTGCTAATTAAGGGAAAAATAGAGTCAGAAATGATTGCTAGGATCACTTTTCAGAGAGATTTCTCGATCACCAGCTCGGTTCTCCTCGTGGATCCGGCTGGTTCGTCATCAGCACTTCCGGTAGGGCACGAGATCCTCGCGAGAAGGTAGAATGCAAGTGAATAATCGAGGGTAGCATCGAAAACGCGTTCTGGTTGGCCATAAAAACCATCTCGCGTGCGTCGTCATCCCCAAATCAGCAGCAATAACGCGAGAACGACTGGTGTGGGTCGTTATCGAGGTCCTGAGGGTCCACCAGACGAGCGTCCATCGTCTCGACGCGCACTACGAGTCGTTTACATCCAAATATTGCCAATAGTCATCGTATTTCTTCTCTGTTCGTCTCTTTTAAGGCCTGCAAATCGTCACTGCGAGGTTGCTGATGAAGTTTAAGGGATTTGTAGCTGTATTTTGGCTTGGATTCGAGGGATACCGTCACTGCAACGCGTACCAGCGAGTTTTAAGTCCCGATCGAGCCGTGAAAACGAGCCACAGACTGGAGAACTCCGTTGCGATCGACGCGAGGCTCGAGACTGCACTGTTCTTCGTCCTCTCTGTTACCTTTGAGCCGTTCTCCTCGCTGAGACCAGCGGAGAATCGTTCACAGGTGAGAGAGGGAGGCTCTAGAGAGAGAGAGAGAGAGGTGAAAATACGTGTTGCAAGCAAGGAGAGACGAGGATGCACGGAAGAAACGGGACGACGATGAATCTGAGCAGGAGGAGGAGAAGAAACGACGAGGACGAGCTGCTTTCAGACCCTGAAACAGAGGGGAACCGTTCGATTAGGCTTTAGAGGACGATGCAGTAAAGAGAGACGAGAGAGAGAGGTGTTTTAAGTATTTATGATGTGTTTCGAGGATCTACCGGCAGAGGACGGTGCTGCTGCGCTTCGTTTTTCAAGGGAAGGACACGTATTGACCGACTTTGATCCCTATCTGAAGCAATTAAGGTCTTATTGGACTGTTTGGAAAGTCATTTCCCTTTTTTAATGAAATTTTGGCTTCTTTAGAGTGTACAAATATTTTATTAAATTGTGTATTCTTCATTTTTTGGTCCACAATACCTTTTGCCATCTTTTTCTGAAGCAATTAAGTATTTATTGGGCTCTGTAAAATTATTTCGTTCTTTTTCTTTTGCTGAAAATGAAATATAGTTCTTTTCAGAGTGTATGAATATTTTATTAAATTATGTATCCTCTATTTTGGTTCACAATACCTTTTGCCCTCTTTTTCTGAAGCAATTAAGTACTTATTGGGCTGTTTCTAAAGTCATTTCGTTTTTTTTCTTTCGCTGGAAATGAAATATGGCTTTTCTTAGAGTGTATAAACATTTTATTAAACTATTTCACCTGATCCTAATTCGAAGCGAAGGTCTTCTGAAGCAATTAAGTACTTATTCAGCCGTTTGTAAAGTCATTTCCCTTTTTTAATGCAATATGGCTTTTTCTTACAGTGTATGAATATTTTATTAAATTGTGTGTTCTTCATTTTGGTCCACGATACCTTTTACCATCTTTCAGACTGGAAATTGATTCCACGTTTATTATTCTTCTGATTTTTGGTGGCAAAATACTGGTCCGAGTAATATTTGACTTGATCCTGATTCGAAGCGAAGCTCTTCTGAAGCAATTAAGTACTTATCGAGTTGTTCGTAAAGTCATTTCCCTTTTTTTATGAAATATGGCTTTTTTTAGAGTGTATAAGCATTTTATTAAATTAAGTATACTTCATTTTGGTCCACGATACCTTTTGCCATCTTTTTCTGAAGCAATTAAGTACTTATTGGGTTCTTTGAAAAGTTATCTCGCCTTTTTTCTTTTGCTGGAAATATACAAGAATTTAGAAATAAAACATTTCTGATTTTTGCTGGCAAAATATTTATTTCAATCTCTTCTATATTTCAGTAATTATCGCGATATTAGCATATTTTGTAGTTTTATTTTAATTTCTTGTATATCTCAGTAATTTTTGCGATATTAGCATATTTCATAATTTTATCTTAATTCCTTGCATATTTCAGTAATTTTACTGCAATTTATTGTATACTTTAGTAACTTGATTTTAATTTCTTGTATATTTCCCGCTTTATAGGTAAGAGAGAGAAAGATATATGCGAAAGCTGTAAGAAAGAGTGAGACAGATATAATCGACTCCATTGTAGAACACGTGGCGCCATCTCTGCGAAAAGCGCTCAAACTGCTCGCTCAGCGTTACCGACAGCGAAGTGAACTACTTATCGACAGTGGCGCCATCTGTGAGGAGGGCGCTGAAACTACTCGCCATTTAGTTTCAGCGACACTCGCAGAGATGGCGCCACCACAGCGCTGAGTGCGCGCGAAAATTTGAAAACTATTTGAAATCATAAAGATAAATTATATTATAAGATAACGAGAAATATGAGATGTTTAGTAGATCAAATATAATCGTTTACGTTAATTAACAATAAATAGTAAATATATACATATCAATTAAACAAGAATTATAACAGTAGAAATAACAAATATAATTAAGTAGGTTTAGTACAAGAAGATACTTGTTAGAATATAAAGCTTGTTAATTCTACTTTTGCAATTAAGTATATAAAGGCTTATTTTATTAATAGGTACAGGATATATAATTGTAAACAATATTCTCTCAAATAGAAAGTAAATAATTTGATAAAACTCTAAACTATCGCAGTTAATTCAGTACGAATTGAATAAACTACATTTCTTATTAATTAACGAACGTAATCTAAATGATTTAGTATGTTAAACATTTCCTATTCTCTGCTTTTTAATAATAAAAAAGGATTTAATTGGTTTCAAACAGTTTTTAAATCTTCGCGCGCAATCAGCGCCTGTGGCGCCATCTCTGTGAGGGCTGCTGAAACTACTCATCGTTTAGTTTCAGCAGTTCTCACAGAGATGGCGCCACCACGTCGCTCACTGCGCGCGAAAATTTAAAAACTATTTGAAACCAAATAAATGAATTATATTATTAAATAATAAAAATTGCTAGTATATATATTAGTTATTTATCATTTTTATTATTTGTAATTAATACACATAATTATTTATTATGAAAAACCAGTCACAGATGTTTATTATTAATATTTGTTACTCTTATTATTAATATATCATACATAACATTTATTGTACTAACATTTATTATTAATACAACATACAATATTTATTATTATTACTATTATTATCGTTATTATTATCATTAATATTATTATTATTATTATCATCATCATTATTATTATTATAATCATTATTATTATTATTATTATCATCATCAGTATTATTACTACTATCGTCATTATTAGTATTATAATCATTATTATTATTATCAACATCGGTATTATTATTATTATCATCATCATCATTATTGTTATTGTTATTGTTATTGTTATTGTTATTATTATTATCATTGTTATCATTATTATCATTATCGTCATTATCGTCATTATCATCATTATCATCATTATCATCATTATCATCATCGTCATCATTATCATCATCGTCATCATTATCATCATCGTCATCATTAATATCATTGTCATCATTATCATCATCGTCATCATTATCATCATTATCGTCATTATCATCATTATCATCATCGTCATCATTATCATCATCGTCATCATTATCATCATCGTCATCATTAATATCATTGTCATCATTATCATCATCGTCATCATTATCATCATCGTCATCATTAATATCATTGTCATCATTATCATCATTGTCATCATTATCATCATGGTCATCATTATCATCATGGTCATCATTATCATCATTGTCATCATTATCATCATTATCATCATTGTCATCATTATCATCATTTTCATCATTATCATCATTATCATCATTGTCATCATTATCATCATTATCATCATTATCATCATTGTCATCGTTATCATCATTATCATCATTATCATCATTACCATCATTGTCATCATTATCATCATTGCCATCATTGTCATCATTGTCATCATTATCGTCATTATCGTCATTATCATCATTATCATTATTATCATCATTGTCATTATTATCATTAGCATTATTATCATTATTATTATCATTATCATTATTATTATTATAATCATTATTATTATTATCATCATCAGTATTATTATTATTATCATCATTATTAGTATTATAATCATTATATTATTGCATCATCATCGGTGTTATTATTATTATCATCATCACTATTATTATTATTGTTATTGTTATCATTATTATTATTACTATCATCATCATTATTATTATCATTATTATTATTATCATCATCATTATTGTTATTGTTATTATTATTATTATTTTTATTATTATTGCTATTATTATTGTTATTATTATTATTAGTTAAGTATCAATTATTAACCTTACATATTAATTACTAAATAATTTAATATCCTTTATTAAAAGCAACATCTCTACTTTACCCGCGAACAGTCAACGGCCAATGGTTTGCACGCGCGCCGCAGGTACCACGTGTTTGTCGCTGCGGTAGTGGATTTAAAAATGGCGCTCGCACATCGTGTTAATCAAAACTACTCGCCTCTGTTAACCACGTTCTACTGTAAATGTATAGTCAACAAACGGTTCCAATCATGGCAGAGGGACCGGGAGACCAGGTCCAGACGCGGTACGCCTTTTAAATCGCCAGCAATATCCATTTAAACGCTCGACTAACCTTCGCACTCTAACCTCAACAACTTTCAACTTTCGCATCTTCGATTCACCGTCAATTTCCTCGAATCCACCGCGATAATCATCGAACGTAATCTGCTTTCAGCAACGTTCCTCTTCACCACGCTTATCTTGCCACTAACAATTTAATTATTTGCATATTTGCTGAGCGCAACCACTGTTTGCTGAGGAACGAACCACCAATGAAGATATCATCAATGAAACTTAATTAACAAGCGTACAAAAATACGTGACTACCCTCACATCGTCTCTAATCCATTCTAGAAACTATTGTACATTAAACGACTTACTTACAATTCATAATATCTCGTTAAACCATTTGTATCGTTAGTACGGACATAAAATTGCTTTGTACCGTCTACGACCGCCTACGTCTATGTTTTTACACTTTTAAATGCTTCGGCACTGGCGTTGGAACAACGACGCTTGATTTATTACAAAAACTTTTTACTTCCGTTCGAAAGAGTTCTTAAGTTCTTGAGAAAGGCTTTGAGAGCTCGCGAGAACCCTGCGAAGCGAGCGAGCTGAGTAACCGAGGCATTACGAATGTTTCGCAGAACCTGGCAAGTCGAACGGTACGTTCAGAACGTTCAACGAGATGATGGAGTTCAGACGGAAACAGGCGAGGAAGAGCGTTCTGATCAAAGTGAGCACGTTCGATCACATCCTGCAGGTGCATGGGTTCGTCAGTCGTTTTGGCACTGTAGCGAGGACGTTCCCCTTCACCACGCTGAACGACCAAGTAGGTACACAGAGATCGCCCTTGTCGTCCAAATTCCACGGTGCGTGGCTGGTTTGCATTGTTCGATGTCAACCGTAGAACTTCCTGCTGCTCGAGATGGAGGCGGAGAAGCAGGTGGAAAGTTTTCAATTGATAGCCTTCGCCAAATTGAGCCCTGACTGCACGTATACGACTACGCCTTTATTCTACTACCAGGGACAGCAGAACACTTACTCGCACGACTCGTCGGTGCTCAAGAATATTTGTACCCACCATCACTCGACGTTTAGAGTTTCCAGCGCAGAGGAGATCCGGAAGCATCTACGATCACTGACCACAGTAACGTATCGATGCGCATATGTTAGAGATTGGATTACGTTTTGAGAATAAGCAGAGACGTTGCGCTGTTTCCAGCCCACGGAGCAGATGATGGCCCTCTGCGAGATGCTGACCGTGACAGACTTGAACATAAGACTCAGGTTTCACACTGCCGAACAGATCAGCTATTACATATCGAAGTTGTTCTCAAACCTGCACGTCCTGCCATTCGGCTCCTCTGTGAATGGGTTCGGTCAGATTGGCTGCGATCTAGATTTACTCTGCCAGACTGACGGAAAGAAACAGACGCAGTACATGAATGTAAGTAGCCACGCACTGCCTCAACGACTCAGCGAAGCATGCCTAAGGCTCAGCCTCACTGACTCTTCTCTCCGTAGCAAAAAGGACGGTTCCTGTTCTGCACGCAGCCACTCTACTTCACAGAGAAAAACGAGCAGAAGGAGTTCCTCGAGCTGATCAGCATGATGATGAGGATGTGCGTGCCTGGCATCAGTGGCCTGAAGAAGATCCTCGAAGCGAGGGTGCCAATAATCAAGTTCTACAATATGAACACCAACATGCAGTGCGATCTCAGCTGTACGAATTCGTACGTATGTTAAAATGCGCCCAGTCGAACTGTTCAGAGCTGCGTAATCATGTTCGAAACCATCGCACAGGGTTGCGCTGTACATGTCTGAGCTGCTGTACATCTACAGCGAGCTGGACTGGCGAGTCAAGCCATTGGTCTGCACCATTCGCAAGTGGGCACGCAACGCTAACATAACAAGAGAGACGCCTGGTCATTGGCTGACCAACTTCTCTCTGACCCTTCTGATAATGTTCTACCTGCAGACGAGGAACGTGTTGCCCTCGTTGAACACCTTGAAGACCTGCCGTGGTGATTATGATCAGTCTGCGCAGCGTTTACTCTGAGGATACAGTGCGCATGTAAATGTGTATCGTTCGCAGGTTTCACCTTCTCTGTAAATACCTTGTACACCAACGATACGCAGTCTGAGAATAAACCGTGGCACGTGCAGTGGAGGCGCAACACCAAGTGCAACAACCAGGAGTCCCTGCACAGCCTTCTGTTCGGCTTCTTCGAGTACTACAGCATGTTCGACTTCAAGATGCAAGCGATCTGCATTCGAGAGGCGAAGCTCAAGCCGAAGAGTGACCAGTCGCCTCTGTTCATCTACAATCCATTCAATCCAACGCTGAACGTCAGCAAGAATGTGACCATGGTTGAGATTGTGCGCATGATCGATCAGTTCAGACAGGGGCTGCAGACAATGCTCGAGTCTGAGGATTCCACTGTGATTCTGAATCTGATCAATTGTGCCAAGCCGAGTGGCCTGTCCGCACAGAAGCAGTTCAGTGGTAACAAAGTGGAGAGTTTTCGGTGCAACGACCAGGTGAAAGGGCCTGAGTTGATGGACGAAGAGCTGTTCGACAGTAAAACTAACACGAACCAGGCGAAAGGGAGTCTGATGAAGTAGAAATAGCTGTAAACAATTTAACGCTGTACAATAATTTATTCGCCATTGATTTTTATAAAGCTCGTTCGACTTGTAAATATAGTTTTTCACCTGATAACTCTGGACGCTGGACAGAACGCTGTACTTTTTTAGATTTAATCAACGAGAGAGAGATAGTCGGACACCAGTATGATTTTTATTTTTGTTTTCTAGGATTTTTAGGGGGAAGAAGAGGGTGTTAAAGAAGTATTAGGATGTTGGAGGATGGTTCGGTTGCCCTCTGCGAGACTCGATTGCTTCGTTATTCCTGAGAATACGGATTAACGTTTGGAGAAATGTGTTTTAAAGGGAACGTTGGTCTACGTTAGATATTTAAAAATCATATTATTCTTGGTAATATTGAATAATCTTTGAAAAAATGTGTTTTAGAGGGAACGTTGGTCTACATCATTCATCTAAAAGCCAAATTATCCCTGCAAATACCAAATGATCTTTGGAAAACTGTGTTTCGGAGGAAACATTGATCTATGTCAGCCATCTAAAATTCATATTATTCCTGGGAACATTGAATAATCTTTGGGAAATTATATTTTACACAGTTCATTGGTCTATGTTAGTCATCTAAAAATTATTTTACACCCGCAAATGTTCAATAATCTTTGAAGAAATGTATTTTAGAGGAAACGTTGATCTATGTTAGTCGTCTAAAAATCATATTATTCCTGCGTATACGGATTAATTCTTGAAGAAATGGATTTTAAAAGAAGCCTTGGTCTACGTTAATCATCTAACGCTCATATTGCTTCTACGAATACCAAATAATCTTTGGAAAAATGTGTTTTAGAGGGAACATTGGTCTACGTTATTTCGTATAAAAATTATTTTACGTTTTTGGTTTATTTTACGCATTGGTTTCATCTAAAAATTAAATTATTTCTGTGAATATTCAATAATCTTTGGAAAATGTGTTTTAAAGGAAATGATGGTCTACATTATTCATGTAAAAATAACTTTGCTCCTGCAAATATTTAATAATCTTTGGAAAAATGTGTTTTAGAGAGAGCATTATTCTATATTAGTCATCTAAAAATTATTTTACTCCTGAAAATATCCAATAATTTTGGGAAAAATGTGTTTTAGAGGAAGCGTTGGTCTACGTTAAACATTTAAAAATTATATTATTCCTGGGAATATTGAATAATCTTTGAAGAAATATATTTTGGAGGCAACGTTGGTCTATGTTAGTCATCTAAAAATTATTTCACTCTTGCAAATGTTCAATAATTTTTGGAAAAATGTGTTCTAGAGGCGATGTTGGCCTACGTTAGTCATCTAAAAATTATATTAATCCTGCAAATATGGATTGATCTTTGAAGAAATGTATTTTAAAAGAATAGTTGGTCTACGTTAGTCATCTAAAAATTATTTTGCACTTGCGAATATTGAATAATCTTTGGAAAAATGTGTTTTAGAGGGATCATTGATCTACATTATTCACATAAAAATTATTTTACTCCTGCAAATACCGAATAATCTCTGGAAAAATGTATTTTGGAGGAAACATTGGTCTATGTTAACCATCTAAAAATTAAATTATTCCTGTGAATATTCAATAATCTCTGGAGAAATGTGTTTTAGAGGAAGCATTGATCTATGTTAGTCATCTAAAAATTATTTTACTCCTGCAAATATTCAATAATCTTTGGAAAAATGTGTTTTAGAGAGAACGTTGGTCTTCATTTTTCATCTAAAAATTAAATTACTGCTCTGAATATTAAATAATCTTGGAAAAATGTGTTTTAGAGGGGATGTTGGTCCACGTTAATCATCTAAAAATTATTTTACTCCTGCAAATATTCAATAATCTTTGGAAAAATGTGTTTTAGAGAGAACGTTGGTCTTCATTTTTCATCTAAAAATTAAATTACTGCTCTGAATATTAAATAATCTTGGAAAAATGTGTTTTAAAGGAAATGTTGGTCCACGTTAATCATCTAAAAATTATTTTACTCCTGCAAATATTCAATAATCTTTGGAAAAATGTGTTCTAGAGAGAGCATTATTCTATGTTAGTCATCTAAAAATTATTTTACTCCTGCAAATATTCAATAATCTTTGGAAAAATGTGTTTTAGAGAGAACGTTGGTCTTCATTTTTCATCTAAAAATTAAATTACTGCTCTGAATATTAAATAATCTTGGAAAAATGTGTTTTGGAGAGAACGTTGATCTACATTATTCATCTAAAAATTATTTTACTTCTGTGAATATTCAATAATCTCTGGAAAAATGTGTTTTAGAGGGAATGTTGGTCCACGTTAATCATCTAAAAATCATATTATTCCTGCAAATATTGAATAATCTTTAAAAAAATGTGTTTTTGATGGATCATTGATCTACATTAATCATCTAGAGATCATATTTTCCTATATTTTGCGACTACACATAAAGATTCGCTGATACTATTCTTAATATGTACTTTTATTTGATGATTAAATGCTACCAATTTAGAAATAATTTAATTATATTCTTAAAGATGGTACATAATTGAAGATTAAGAGAAATTGGACTTAGATATTTCTTCATATACAGCTCGCATACTTAAAGCTTTTCGTTCAAGGAATAAATTGAATAATTTTATTATAGTAAAAGTAATATTTTTTTTATTTTATGAGCTTGAGTGCTTCTTTGCTAATTATTTTTTGTCGTATAATAGAAAACACAAGAGAGTAGATATCTGAAAGATATTATAAACATTTTATCTTCTTTAAACTTCAGAATTAAGCTTCAACGCTTGGTTTTCTATAAACTTAAGTGCTTTATTTTGCTTGAGCTTCAAAATTAAGCTTCAGTGCTTTGATTTACTTAAGCTTCAGCGCTTTATTTTCCTTCAGCTTCAGTGCTTTATTTTCCTTAAGCTTTAATGGTTTATTTTCTTTAAGCTTCAATGTTTTATCTTCTTCAAGCTTCAGAATTAAGCTTCAATGGTTTATTTTACTTAAGCTTCAAAATAAAGTACTCCTTCACTAATTATTTCTTATCATTAAATAAAAAATATAAGAGAGTAGATATCTGAAGATATTATAAACATTTTCTCTTCTTCAATCTTAAGAATTAAACTTCAACCCCTTATGATTTCCTCAAGCTCCAGAATTAAGCTCCAATGCTTTATTTTCTATAAGCTTCAGTATTAAGTTTCAAGCATTAATAATTTCTTTAATCTTCAGAATTAAGATTCAATTCATTATAATTACTTTAAGCTTCAGAATTAAGCTTCAATGCTTTATTTTACTTAAGCTTCAGAATTAAGCTTCAACTCATTATAATTTCTTTAAGCTTCAGAATTAAGCTTCAACCCTTAATAATTTCTTTAAGCTTCAGAATCAAGCTTCAGCACTTTATTTTCCTTAAGCTTCAGAATTAAACTTGAATGCTTTATTTTGTTTAAGCTTCAAAATTAAACTTCAATGCTTTAGTTTCTTTAAGCTTCAAAATTAAGCTTCAGCCCTTAATAATTTCTTTAAGCTTCAGAATCAAGCTTCAGCACTTTATTTTCCTTAAGCTTCAGAATTAAACTTGAATGCTTTATTTTCTTTAAGCTTCAAAATTAAACTTCAATCCCTTATAATTTGTCTAAGCTTCAGAATTAAGCTTCAGCTCTTCATTTTCCTTAAGCTTCAGAATTAAGCACCAATTCTTTATTTTCTATAAGCTTTAGAATTAAGTTTCAAGCATTAATAATTTCTTTAATCTTCAGAATTAAGCTTCAACCCATTATAATTTCTTTAAGCTTCAGAATTAAGCTTCAATGCTTTATTTTCTTAAGCTTCAGAATTAAGCTTCAACCCTTAATAATTTCTTTAAGCTTCAGAATTAAGCTTCAACCCTTAATAATTTCTTTAAGCTTCAGCACTTTATTTTCCTTAAACTTCAGAATTAAGCTTCAACCCTTAGTAATTTTCTTAAGCTTCAGAATTAAGTTCCAACCCTTAATAATTTCTCTAAGCTTCAGAATTAAGCTTCAACCCCTTATAATCTCTTTCAGCTTCAAAATTAAGCTTCAACCTCTTATAATTCCCTTCAAACTTCAAAATTAAGCTTCAACGCTTCATTTTCTTTAATCTCCAACATCTTCCGATCAAATAAAAAATTTCTGACTGAAAACTATACTGCGCCACATTGTTAAATATATTTTGACCTCATCATTGACCATTCCACATGAAAAAAAAAAGATTATTATTTAATAAAATGTAGGAAAATATGTTCTTTAGATTCTCCTTCGACCTACACAAATTAATATCCCTCTCAAAGGACATTTATCATATTTTTGCAGCACTCTTCAAGCATTTTTTCATGCTCATACAGGAAACAAAGTAATTAAATTAAGCGAGACACCATGTACAAAAGAAAAGAGTTCAAAAATTTCTCTTTCGTTACGTATTATCATTTAGATATTGCAAAGAAACTGAATTCGATGTCAGAAAAATGCTGAATCGCATTGCAAACCGTTGCGTTATGAAAATCAAAGGCGTAATTACCTTTACACCAAACAAAATCAATTAGAAAATTTATAATAAACAGCGAAGAGGAGTTCGATGCAAGAGTAACTCTCAGCGCAAAGTATTACGCAGGAAGTTATTTTTAAAAAAAGTTACTTCGCTCTTACGCTTTAAAATTGCAAGACTTTTCAGAAGTTTCGCTTTTACAACATCAGAATACATTTTCTGAACCGATGATGTCCTACGCAGATAATACAAAATAGTATTCAGAGAGTTATCAAGCATCTTTCATCCTAGTCGCTTAATTTAGCATTAAAAATTATATTGGTGTCTGATTATTTCCATCGAACCGAAAGAGCAGTGCAGTATTTCCGTATTCTATTAAGAAAAACAAAGTAACAACTTCGATTGTACATTAAGATGCGTAAACAGAGACCGAAAGCAAAGTTTTTCTGTATAAGACTCTATCGTATTGTTTCAATTCCATCATAACGAAGAAACAGTAATTTTATAATTCGCTATTGGGTTTCAATAATTGCTATCGTAAGCCAATATGAAGAATGTAAAGTATCCAAACCCTATAAATAGATAATCAGACATGAACAAGTGCCAGATCTAACGTATAATTAATTCAGTTTGTCCAATCGTTGGACAGACAGAGCCTCGCTACTCAAATAAGAGCAACGAAGGAGCAAAACAGAGTGAAATGTTGGTGCGCATTGCATTTACAGCAATCGAACAACACTGTAATACTTCGTAACTTGTATATTTCCTCTATCGTCAGCAATTCGACATTTCTGATACATGATTAATCGTGTACATTTGCTATAGTTGCAACGTTCCTGGTGGCCCATACTCGAGGGCCACCGCAGGAGGCGTTGTTCTCTTAATATCTTAACAATCGCGTGTTTCAATTACGTTGGAGCCCTCGCCTCTCGTTGAGAGGGCTGTCTGGCTCTCACAGAGCGTCTCGTGCAATTGTAAAAACACCAATCACGATTATCCAGCCCACAATAATGGCCAGAGACGAGGGTTCCTCGTGGTTTTTTGGCAAATTACGAGTACACTCTTTAATTAGGCTATTCTGAGGGTGACCAGAGGCACGTGGCGGTCTCTGGGACCCTCGTGCACCCTTCGATACCTCGCTCGAGGGTGCTCGGTTACATAGAAACCCTAAATCTGGCGAGTGTTCGACTCGCGCGACGCTCGTTAGCCGAGTTCAATGAAAACTTTGAGCAGCACGGGATGATTATTCCCTCCAGTCGCCTTCGTACGTCCTCGACAACGTTTCTCGGACCCCCAGCTTCGTTTGTTACCCCGTAAGTTACTCTGTTTAATCGCTAATCCTAATTATCGAGCCTGTCGACCGCTGTTCGCAGGCTGCAATCAACAATAAGTGCGTCAACTTATGTGTTCTCCACTCTTTTACGTTCTTACATGTATTATATATTTAATGTATACTTGGTGGCTCCTGTTTTACGTATTTACTTCACTATTGGCAGCGATACTGTTCACCCTCGCCGCTTCGAGGCGCGTGCGAGCGGCGTTCTGATTAAAAAATCGCGACGCCCCTACGTCGAAGGCTGGCATTGACCCTGGAACAACAACAATTTCATCGTACAAACGTTGAAAAAACACGATGTTGGTCCGTACCCGAGGAAACGAGAACGAGCGAGCCTGCAGAGCCCTCGTTCGCGAGTAAAAACCGATGCACTAGTCGACGGTGCAGACGAATGGCAGTTTAAAAGACGACGAACGATGTTTACTGTCCCCCGTGGACGTTGCTGGAGCACCAGACGAGACGTTCTCGCGTTAAAGAGCCGTCTCGTCTGACGAAATCCATCAGAAACCAACAACAACGTCGCTGGTCGGGACGATGCCCGCGCGTTTGGGCGTTCTTAAGTCCATCCAGCTGGCTAGACTCGAGCAGAACTACTCGCAGAAGCCAAGAGGACCTTGGATTCCATCGACTGCTACGTTCAACAACATCTACGCTCGCGATTTAGCCAGCTGAGTGGAACAATAACTCGAGATCCCCTTTCTGTTCTTAATTAGTCTTGCTCTTTCTGTGGTGGCGGTGATGATGAGCGTGATGGCGACGAAGATGCGACCTGGTCTCCTGCACAGCAGCGACCAGAGTCCTCACCGTCTCCTCGTGGCCCTCGAAGCTGTCCGTTTTCTTCAGCTGGCTGAGCGACGAGGCAGCGCCCTCGCTGGTGGTGACGCTGCGTTTGGCCTTTGGACGCGGGAACGTCTCCCAGGAGCGTTGCTTCTGCACCAGAGAGGACTTTGGAGTCGGCTCTATCAGGAGGACCATCGTTTTCCTTGGATCTTGCGCGCTGGACTGGGCAACAGTGCCCTCAGCGATGCTGGAACGCCTGCTGCCGGATCCTGTGGTGCTCAGACTGTCGCAGCTGGCTCGTCGACGCCTCCTGACCTCGCTGCTGGTCTTCTCGTCGGCGTAGAACACGTCCTCTGAGTCACTGGCTGGGTATACCTTCGCACCCTTGCTGCTTGGCGCTGGCTGATCGTCTGGCACCGCGTGCACCTGGGCCTGCACCCGTTTTTTGGCTTCGCCCATCGTCGACGCCTCTGATATTCGCTGGTACTCCCCCTCCTCGACGGCTAGAAGTATGGGAATGGCAAATGTGAATGGGCTGAGAGATGGTTCTGGCGATAGTGGCCAGGCTTTTAAGCGAGTGTCGCGGGTTTCTCGTTTTTTGAGGACTCTAAGATTGCTTTTTTTACCCTTTGCACCTTATTGGGGATGTTGTTGGGTGTTTTTCTTTTTTTTTAGGGACTCTAAGATTGTTTTTTACCCTTTGCACCTACTTGGGGATATTATTGGGTGTTTTTCTTTTTTTTTAGGCACTCTGACATTGTTTTCAACCCTTTGCACCTTCTTGAGGATATTATTGAGTGTTCTTTTAATTTTTTCTTTTTTTTTGAGGGACTCTAAGACCTTTGCACCTTCTTGGGGATGTTATTGAGTGTTTTTCTTTTTTTTTTGAGGGACTCTAAAACTGTTTTTTACCCTTTGCACCTTCTTTGGGATATTATTGGGTGCTTTTATCGGTTTTTTGCTTTTTTGCGAGACTCTAAGATTGTTTTCTACCCTTTGCACCTTCTTGGGGATATTATTGGGTGTTTTTCTTTTTTTTTTGAGGGACTCTAAGACCTTTGCACCTTCTTGGGGATGTTATTGAGTGTTTTTCTTTTTTTTTTGAGGGACTCTAAAACTGTTTTTTACCCTTTGCACCTTCTTTGGGATATTATTGGGTGCTTTTATCGGTTTTTTGCTTTTTTGCGAGACTCTAAGATTGTTTTCTACCCTTTGCACCTTCTTGGGGATATTATTGGGTGTTTTTCTTTTTTTTTTGAGGGACTCTAAGACCTTTGCACCTTCTTGGGGATATTATTGGGTGTTCTTTTAATTTTTTCTTTTTTTTGAGGGACTTTAATACTGTTTTTTACCCTTTACACCTTCTTGGGGATATTATTGGGTGTTTTTCTTTTTTTTGAGGGACTCTGACATTGTTTTTTACTCTTTGCACCTTCTTGGGGATGTTGGTGGATTTGTGTGATGGTTTCTATTGTTGGTGGATGTTTGCGATGGTTTCTATTGCTGGTAGATGTTAGTAATGGAAGTTATTAAGAATTTATACTGGAGTTTCTGTTATTTGCAGATGTTTGCGATAGTTTTTGTTATTGGTGGACTTTAGAAATAGTTTTGTATTACTGATAAATGTTAGTAATAGTTCCAGTTATTAGTAGATGTTAATAATTGCTTCTATTATTGGTAAACGTTAGCAATAGAAACTAATAAAATGTAAAGCAATAGTTTCTGTTATTGGTAAGCGTTAGCAATGGTTTCTATTATTATCAAACGTTAGTAATAGTTTATATTATTACCAGATGTTAGTAATAGTTTCTACTATTGCTACACATTAGCAATACCTTCTATTACTGATAGACGATAGTGATAATAGCTAATAATTAGTAATAATAGCTTTTACTACTGGTAGACGTTAGCAATAGTTTCTATTAGTGGTAAACATTAGCAATAATTTCCACTACTGGTAGATATTAGCAACAGTTTCTATTACAGGTAGATGTTAACACTAATTTCTGCTACTGGTGAACATTAGAAATAGTTTCTATTATTGGTAAACGTTATCGATAGAAACTATAATAAATAATGCAATAGTTTCTATTATTGATAGACGTAAGTAATAAAAATTATTATTAATGCCCTCTACGAGTAGTAGAAGCTATTGCCAGCAACTATCAACAATAGAAATTATTGCCAATATCTACTATCAATAGAAATTGTTGCTAACATTTGCCAGTGATAGAGACTGTCGCCTTTTTTTTTTATAATTCCTATTGCTAACGTTTATCAATAATAGGAACTATTATCAATGTTTACCAGTAATAGAAATTATTGCCAACAACTATCAACACTAGAAATTATTGCCAATATCTACTAGCAATAGAAACTATTGCTAATATTTGTCAGTAATAGAGACTATTGGTTTATTTTTTATAATTTCTATTGCTAACATTTATCAGTAATAGAAATTATTGCCAATATTTACTAACGATAGAAGCTATTCCTAACGTTTACCAGCAATAGAAACTACTGCTTTATTTTTTTATAATTTCTATTGCTAACATTCACCAGTAATAGAAACTATTGCTTAAATTTTTGTAATTTCTATTACTGTCGTTTACCAATAATACAAACTATTGCCATAATCTACCAGCAATGGAAACTATTCTTAACATCTCCCAGCAACAAAAAATTTCCATTTCGATAGAAAACCTCAGACAAGCATGCATCTCTCAAAACGTTGCAGCGAAACTTAAATTTTCCCTTCAGCAATCACTAATTAATTCCAATGTCCCCTCAGAGAAGACGTCTCTCAAACGAATTTCTCCTCAAACTCGCATTGTCCTCTCAAACGAAGAATCCTAGTGCAAAGGGTACACAACAAAGCGGAACTGATTAATCACAATGCTTGTAATTAAATCTGTTTTAGAGTAAACCTGCTTAAAAACCTGATAGCCAGGAGAATGATAACAATGATACCAGGCTGCGTAAGCCGCAGATCTTTGATTTGCACTTTAAAGATGATAGAATGGAGAATGCGTGGCTTCATGCAACTTTCTCTGCGATGTTAATCTATACGATGTACTGTTATTCGATTATCATCTCATCGTGGCTTTTTTAACAGGTCGAAGGCCATTAGTTCTCATTTACGTTCAATTTATGAGATCGTTGAGAGTCTGCGTAGATCTTTGTGCCTTAAAAACAATTTTCAATACGTTAACTAAAGCAAAAACACTGTCGAACAGTTAGAAAATAATGATACGTATGCAAATTAATTTTTTGCTATTCTCAATTCCTGTTTCTATCACTTTTGGCAGCCAACGTGTTAAAAAAGG
Source organism: Xylocopa sonorina (assembly GCF_050948175.1). Classification (NCBI taxonomy): domain Eukaryota; kingdom Metazoa; phylum Arthropoda; class Insecta; order Hymenoptera; family Apidae; genus Xylocopa; species Xylocopa sonorina. The sequence goes on from NC_135208.1 coordinate 2,458,776, forward strand.
GATGATAAAGTTGAAGTACGTAGCTTGTAGTTGGACTGCGTTCTATAAAAAAGGAACCAGGCTGTTCTAAAACGAAAAAAATTGAGAAAACTCAGTTTACAGTTTCTGTAGTTCGCTAAAAAAAATATTACTATTTTATTTCATTTAGAAAAATTATTTTTGGCTTGTGTAAACCTTTGCGAACTCATATAAAATAAAAAATTTAATTACCATAGTTGCAGTGAAAGCTAATTACAATTTTATCTAAATTTTCTGATCTCTATTTCTCTTCGTACTGCTTTCTTTTTATTGCGAACTCATGTAAAACTAAAAATTTAATCACAATAGTTCCAACGAAAGCTAATTACAGTCAAATCTTAAATTTCTGATCTCTATTTCTCTTCGTACTGCTTTCTTTTTATTGCGAACTCATATAAAACTAAAAGTTTAATCGCAATAGTTCCAGCGAAAGCCAATCGCAGTCAAATCTTAAATTTCTGATCTCCATTTCTCTCCGTACTGGTTTCTTTTTTTAAGAACTCGGTCCAACGAATCTCTGGTACAGAATACAATCGCCAAATCGTTAACCAGAGTAGCCATCAGCGTTTCACAGTGGACAGACAACGCCTCATCGACTTGCTCGACTAACTTTAATTACAATTCTGCTTGGCGTATCGAAGAGCAGCCACGAAAGAGCTCAACACACACAACAAACCCCTCGTTCCACGTAGAACTGAACATTGCTAGGTAAACAGCTTCTCAGCTGATTAGTTTACACCTTAATCAATCACTTCAGACGCTCGTCGAGCCCAAATTGGGCGCAAATTGAGTGCAACAACTCATTTTCTTATACAATACGACTTATGTACAATAATATCTGTTACGCAATCCTTGTGACCAGGTCCAGAGAGCTTATCACAGTAACCAGAAGAGGATGGTCGCCTCTAGAAACGGCTATTTAGTCGTGCATACAATCCTCACGGATTTGCTCTTACCAGTCGTGTGCGACTGTGGCTGCTGTTGAGGATCCGCGCATCTTTCTGGCTGATCGAGGCCGTCAGCGGACACGTCGCCGCTCCCGCCCTTCAGAGAACGATACAGGGACCGCACTTTGCTCGCTGACGAGTGGCCAAGCGGGGTTTTCGGTTTGGTGCCGTCTGGCGACTTCCTGGGCCGACGAGTCTGGCTGCGATCGCGGCTCTCCTCCCTGCCTGGCGATTTCTTGCGGTCTTCTTTGCTTCTCGCCTTCTCGATCAGCTGGCTGAGCACTCCTCGCTTCGAGTCTGAGGCCTTGGCTGTGCCGTAGACCACGATGTTCCCGCTGGAGTCCAGCACCGCCTCCACGCCGCCTGATGGGGTGCAACAGCGCGTTGGGATCTCCTTCGTTTCTGAGGGGAATTTATGGTTTTAGTTGAAGTGGTGGGATTTGTCTGGCGTTGGATGTTGTAGAGCTATTTATTAGGTTGATGAGGAGTTATTGGGGGCTGTTTTGGATGATTGGTAGGGCAAGAATGGTTCGTTAAAGGTTTTAAGCTTGCGTTCCTTAAGGAAGTAGTTTTGTAAAATGGTATATTAGGGCGCAATGAATTTTTGAGCATGTATCTATCCCCTGTGTGTTGATAATATGTTCTACTTTGGTCCATTTAAACTCTGAAACTTGTATTCTTTAAGGAACTATTCCTTTTTCATTTTATATTGGTGTGCAATGAATTTGTGAGAATAAATCTATCACCTGCATATTGATGATATATTATAGTTTAGTCCATTTAAACTTTCAAGCTTGTATTCTTCAAGGAATTATTTGTATTATATTAAATACCACTTCCACACCGCTGGATGGGATGCAACAGCGCTTTGGGATCTCCTTCGTTTCTGAGGGGAATTTATGGCGTTAGCTGGAATTTGGGATTTGTCTGGCGTTGGATGTTGTAGAGCTATTTATTAGGTTGATGAGGAGTTATTGGGGATTGTTTTGAATGATTGGTAGGGCAAGAATGGTTCGTTAAAGGTTTCAAGCTTGTGTTCTTTAAGGAACTATTCTTTTCTCATCTTATATTGGAGCGTAATAAATTTGTGAGCATGTATTTCTCCCCTGTGCGTTGATAATATGTTCTACTTTAGTTCATTTAAATCCTGAAACTTGTATTCTTTAAGGAACTATTCCTTTTTCATTTTATATTGGTGTGCAATGAATTTGTGAGAATAAATCTATCACCTGCATATTGATGATATATTATAGTTTAGTCCATTTAAACTTTCAAGCTTGTATTCTTCAAGGAATTATTTGTATTATATTAAATACCACTTCCACACCGCTGGAGGGGGTGCAACAGCGCTTTGGGATCTCCTTCGTTTCTGAGGGGAATTGATGGCGTTAGTTGGAATTTGGGATTTGTCTGGCGTTGGATGTTGTAGAGCTATTTATTAGGTTGATGAGGAGTTATTGGGGATTGTTTTGAATGATTGTTAGGGTAAGAATGGTTCGTTAAAGGTTTTAAGCTTGCGTTCCTTAAGGAAGTAGTTTTGTAAAATGGTATATTAGGGCGCAATGAATTTTTGAGCATGTATCTATCCCCTGTGTGTTGATAATATGTTCTACTTTGGTCCATTTAAACTCTGAAACTTGTATTCTTTAAGGAACTATCCTTGTTTCATTTTATATTGAAGCATAATAAATGTATGGACACGTATCTCTCTTTTATGGGTTGGCGATGCATTCTACTTTGGTCCATTTAAACTCTGAAACTTGTATTCTCTAAGGAACTATTCTTGTTTCACTTTATATTGCTGCGCAATGAATGTATGGACATTTAAACTCTGAAACCTTTAACTCCAAACCTTTAACAACTCCGAAACCATTTAAACTTCTTTAAGGAATTATTCTTTTTTCATGTTATATTGCTGCGCAATGAATTCGAAAACATATATTTCCCTCCTGTATAATTAATATATTATATTTTGCTTTATTAAAACTCTGAAGCCCATATTCTTCAAGAAACCACCGTTATCTCATTTTATATTGATGCGCAATGAATTTTAAAGCATATATTGCCCTCCTGCATAATTAATATGTTATATTTTGCTTTATTAAAACTCTAAAGCCCATATTCTTCAAGAAACCATCCTCATCTCATTTTATATTGCTGCACAATGAATTTGAAAGCATATATTGCCCTCCTGCATAATTAATATGTTATATTTTGCTTTATTAAAACTCTAAAGCCCATATTCTTCAAGAAACCATCCTCATCTCATTTTATATTGATGCGCAATGAATTCGAAAGCATATATTGCCCTCTTGCGTAATTAATATATTATATTTTGCTTTATTAAAACTCTGAAGCCCATATTCTTCAAGAAACCACCGTTATCTCATTTTATATTGATGCGCAATGAATTTGAAAGCATATATTGCCCTCCTGCATAATTAATATGTTATATTTTGCTTTATTAAAACTCTAAAGCCCATATTCTTCAAGAAACCATCCTCATCTCATTTTATATTGATGCGCAATGAATTCGAAAGCATATATTGCCCTCTTGCGTAATTAATATATTATATTTTGCTTTATTAAAACTCTGAAGCCCATATTCTTCAAGAAACCACCGTTATCTCATTTTATATTGATGCGCAATGAATTTTAAAGCGTGCATCTTCTCTGCAAATCGACAATGCATTCTGCATTCAGCTCTAGAGAATTAAAACGGCTTAAGGATGTATACCTTTCATGTAGAGAGCGTTGTCAGCACTAGTGGCGCTGGCACGAGAGTGTCTATGGTCCTTGGTCGGGGCCTGGGTCTGCGGTTGAGGCGGTTCCTGCATTTGCAATCGTGCCAAGTGGTCCAGCAGCGCTTGCAGATGTTGATTGCTGGATACGTCTGAGGCTGCCATGCTCACCTCGCCAGCGTTCACTCCAGTTGCGAAGGATTTTATGAACGGCTCCAATTGCTGAGCCAGATTCTGCAGTTGCTTCACTTGGCTTCTCAATGTTAGAATGTCGTTCATCTGAATTAAAGAAGAGACTCATCATTGATCCAGTCATTTTATAAGCGAACAGTCGTACTAAAAATTAATGTAAACTGCGAATGTTCGCAGAAACGAACAGAGTTTGAACCTGTGCAGAGATCGAAACAATTTTATGTATTTTTGCTTTTCAATTGCACAGCGTAATTCGAAGAAAGTGAGAAAAACATATGTTCAACAACTAATTAATGTTTCTGCAAAAGAAGAAACATAGAATGTTACACGTAGAATTAAAAATTGAGAATTTAATAAGAAATAAGATATTAAGAATTTAATAATGAAATAAGAATTCTTAATTTTTAATTCTTAAGAATTGAAAATTGTAAACTTGAGAATTAAAAATTGAGAACTTATGAATTAAAAATTAAGAACTTATGAATTAAAGTTTGAGAAATTATATAAATTAAACATTGAGATCTCAAGAATTAGAAATTGAGAACTTATTTCTGTAGAAATTGCAAGTTAATAAATATAGAATATTAAGTTCTCAATTTTCAATACTTAAGAATTAAAAATTGAGAATTTAAGAATTAAGAATTGAGCACTTAATAATTAAAAATTGAGAATTGAGAACTTCAAAATAAAAAATTGGGAACTTAATAAAAATTAGAAATTAAGAACTTAATAAAAATTAAAAATTGCGAACTTAATAAAAAATGAAAATTGAAAACTTAATAAAAATTAGAAATTGAGAATTTATGAATTAAAAGTTGAGAAATTAATATAAATAAAAAATTAAGAACTCATTTCTATAGAAATTACAAGTTAATAAGTACAATATTATAGTCTCAATTTTCAATTACTAAGAATAAAATTTTTCAAGTCTTAAGAATTAAAAATTGAGAACTTATGAATTAAAAGTTGAGAACTTAATTCTTTAAAAATTGCAAGTTAATAAATACAATATTTTCGCCTCAATTTTCAGTCTTTAAGAATAAAATTTCTCAATTCTTAAGAATTAAAAATTGAGAACTTAAAAATAAAAAATTGAGTACTTATGAATTAAAAATTGAGAATTGAGAACTTAAGAATTAAAAATTGAGTCACGAAGCCAATATTAGAAACATCTTGCTCCTTATTCCACAAAAATACTGTACTCGTAAACTATACACCTACAAAAGAAAAAACATAGACCATTACGCTGTGCAATAGAAATCTTCATTGCGAACACTCATTTATATCATCGATACCATTCAAACTTTGCGCAAACATCTACAGATGACCAACGCATCCCCAGGAGTACCTAAGAATGGAAAATCTCCCTCTCTATATGAACCTTAATATTACGCATAGAATTAAAAATTGAGAATTTAATAGGAATTCTTAAGAATTGAAAATTGTAAGCTTGTAAATTAAAAATTGAGAACTCAAGAATTAAAAATCGAGAACTTATAAATTACAATTTGAGAATTTAGGAATTAAAAATTGAGAACTTACGAATTAAAATTTGAGAACTTAAAAATAAAAATTGAGAACTTATGAATTATAAATTGGGAATTGAGAACTCAAGAATTAAAAATTGAGTCACGAAGCCAATATTAGAAACATCTTGCTCCTTATTCCACAAAAATACTGTACTCGTAAACTATACACCTACAAAAGAAAAAACGTAGACCATTACGCTGTGCAATAGAAATCTTCATTGCGAACACTCATTTATATCATCGATACCATTCAAACTTTGCGCAAACATCCACAGATGACCAACGCATCCCCAGGAGTACCTGAGAATGGAAAATCTCCTTCTCTATATGAACCTTAATATTACGCATAGAATTAAAAATTGAGAATTTAATAGGAATTCTTAAGAATTGAAAATTGTAGACTTATAAATTAAAAATTGAGAACTCAAGAATTAAAAATCGAGAACTTATAAATTACAATTTGAGAATTTAGGAATTAAAAATTGAGAACTTAAGGATTAAAATGAGAACTTAAAAATAAAAAATTGAGTACTTATGAATTAAAAATTGGGAATTGAGAACTCAAGAATTAAAAATTGAGTCACGAAGCCAATATTAGAAACATCTTGCTCCTTATTCCACAAAAATACTGTACTCGTAAACTATACACCTACAAAAGAAAAAACATAGACCATTACGCTGTGCAATTAAAATCTTCATTGCGAACACTCATTTATATCATCGATACCATTCAAACTTTGCGCAAACATCTACAGATGACCAACGCATCCCCAGGAGTACCTGAGAATGGAAGATCTCCCTCTCAATGTGAATCCTGCAGAGCTGTTCGTCCCAGAGCGCCTCGAAGACCGTTCTAAGCCGATCTAGCTCCATCTGGTGGTGCTCGAGCTGTTGCTCCAATACACGACAGTCCCTGGCAACATGCTCGTAACGCGATCCCAGCGGTGGTGTGTTCGCCCTTCTGAGCATCGCCACGTCGCGGTGCAATTCCCCTAAACGCTCCTTCACGGTGAGCAGCTGCTGGTTCAGCTCCTTCAGCTGCGTATCAAAGGTCCTGCAGTGGCTGGAGAACGGGCCACCGTCGGTCACGCTCTTCCCTGGGACCCTCTGAGCAGATTTGCTGCTCTGCTTGGAAAAAGAAACCGCCATACGTGAGACACAGCCATCCCAGCGCAACAATCTTTAACAGGACATATCATCTACGCTCAGCCAAAGTCCCTGCTTGGTCTTATCTAAAAGAAAAGTAGCCAATTATATGGAGTTTTACCATTGGTTCTTTAGCTTTTGGTCAGAGTAACGCTTGGCGAGTTACATTTTGTTTAGCCGTTTGGTAGTTTGAGGAGTATCGACTGGTGGCGAGTGGTGTTTTTCAGGATTTTGGTTGAACCTGGAGGATATTCTGGGCTGAGTATTTTCTCTGAGATACTGACTACCACATTGTTGGCTAAGAAACTAACAGGGAGCGAAACGTGGTCTCATGTCTGCCGAGAGATTGTTTAGTTGCTACGAGATGACTGAACACTTGTCCATCGAGTCTGGCATTATTCGTTTGAGAATTGATGGAGATCTATTAGTAGAATGTTCTGTTAAGAATTAAGAATTGAGAAGTTGTGAATTAGAAATTGAGAACTTATGAATTAGAAATTGAGAACTTATGAATTAGAAATTGAGAATTTAATAAGGTTTAAAGATTAAGAACTCATATGAATTAAAAATTGAGAAGTTATGAATTAGAAATTGAGAATTTAATTAGAATTAAAGATTGAGAACTCATATGAATTAAAAATAGAGAAGTTATGAATTAGAAATTGAGAATTTAATTAGAATTAAAGATTGAGAACTCATATGAATTAAAAATTGAGAAATTATGAATTAGAAATTGAGAATTTAATTAGAATTAAAGATTAAGAACTCATATCAATTAAAAATTGAGAACTTATGAATTAGAAATTGATGATTTAATTAGGATTAAGAATTGAGAAGTTAGATGAATTAAAAATTTATAACTCATATGAATTAAAAATTGAGAACTTAAGAATTAAAAATGAAAGACTTAAATAATAATTAAAAATCCAGAAATCATTTCTACAGAAATTGCAAGTTAATAAATATAGGATATTAAGTTCTCAACTTTCAATCCTCAAAAATTAAAAAATGAGAACTTAAATGAATTAAAAATTGAGAACTTAATAAAAATAAAAAATTGAGGACTTATTTCTATAGAAACTACAAGTTTATAAGTAAAATATTAAGTTCTCAGTTTTCAGTATTTAAAAATTAAAAATTATGAATTAGAAACTGAAAATTTAATAAAAATTCTTAATTTTTAGTTCTTAAGAATAGAAAATTGTAAACTCATGAATTAAAATTGAGATCCCAAGAATTAGAAATTGAGAACTTAATTCTATAGAAATTGCAATTTAATAAGTAAAATATTAAGTTCTCAACTTTCAATCCTCAAAAATTAAAAACTGAGAACTAAAGAATTAAAAATGAAGAACTTAAGGATTAAAAATTGAGAACTTATGAATTAAAAGCTGAGAACTTATATGAATTAAAAATTGAGATCTTAAGAACTAAAAATTGAGAACTTACGAATTAAAATTTGAGAACTTAAGAATAAAAATTTTAGAACTTATTTCTATAGAAATAACAAGTTAATAAGCAAAATATTAAGTTCTCAATTTTCAATCTTTAAAAATTAAACAATTTCAATTCTTAAGAATTCAAAATAGGGAATCGAGAACTTAAGAATTAAAAATTCAAAATTTAATAAGTATTCTCAATTTTCAGTTCTTAAAAATTAAAAATTGAGAATTGAAAACTTAGGAATTAGAAATTGAGAACTTATGAATAAAAATTTGGGAACTTATGAATTAAAATTTGAAGACTTATGAATTAAAATTTGAGAACTTATTTCTGCAGAAATTGCAAATTAATAAATATGGAATATTAAGTTCTCAATTTTCAATTCTTAAGAATTAAACAATTTCAATTCTTAAGAACTAAAAATTGGGAATTAAGATTTTAAGAATGAAAAATTGAAAATTTATGAATTAAGAATTGAGAACTTATATGAATTAACAATTGAGAACTTAAGAAATAAAATTTGAGAACTTATTTCTGTAGAAATTGCAAGTTAATAAATATAGAGTTTTTCTATGCTTAAAAATTAAACAATTTCAATTCTTAAAAATTAAAAATTAAAAATTGAGAACTTATAAATCAAAAATTGGGAACTTAATGAAAATTAAAAATGTAGAACTCATTTCTATAAAAGCTCCAAATAAAAATAAAAATTCCTCTATTCAAGATATACAACTGCTCCCAATTTCTCAACAGATCTCAATCATCGCCCACAAAGTAACATCACAATTACAAAATACCTCCAAAAATTACTTTCTTACAACCTAATTACTTAATTCCCACAAATTCTGATCGTCCAAAACCAACAGAAAAAATCATCCACCCCATCCAACGCATCGACCCGTCAACTTCAGACACTCCAAAAGAAATCCCTCAAAGGCAAAATCCTCTCAGCATCGCACAGACTCGAGGGACAAGCGTGTCCTCTAATAATTCTACAAACTACCAGCACACGATTAAAACTCACAAGCCACATCATATATAAATATATCAATAAAAGACTCCTGTAAAACGAAAATACTTACACGGGATTGTGCGCGAGAAATGCAATGAAAAAGAAACTTGTAATATGAACGTAAAGATGGAATCACTCATAATTTCGCCAGGTGCGCAGGGTTAACTCTAGCTACCTGGATGACAGGCGGGTCCTGAGGTGCCATGGTGTGCGTCTGGTCGTACAGCGACTCCTTTGGGGTCTGTGGTTGTCCCACGTACGGCTGCAACGCCCTGGCGAACTCGTTCTTGTAGTTCACCTTCAGATGAGCAGTCAACAGTGGTGGCCTGGACGGGTGGCCCAGCTGGGCCACTCGATTCAGCCTCTCCAGCATCGGATGGGCCAGCTCGAGGAACTGGTACTTGGTCGCACCACTGGTGAACGCTGTGCAGAGCATCAGATGCATCTGCAGAACAGGCAGAGCGTTGCCTAAAGAAAGCAGTTGGGTGCGAACCATCCTCTCCTTGGTCTCGAACTGGCGCTGCAACTCGGTGAGCACGTTCGCGTGGGTGTTTGTGATCACTTCCTGCATTCCTTGGCAGAAGGAGTTCAACGACCTCTTCTCTGACTCCAGACTGTGGCGCAATTCGTCCAGCTGGGACTTGAGGGCCAGCACGCCGTCTCGCACGCCTGCTTGCAGCTCGCAGATGGAGTTCACGGCTCGTTCCATCTTCTTCGAGGCTTGTTGCCAGGCGCTCTCGATGTCCACGCAGTGGATACGCACGTCTGCTGGCGTGTCGCGGAAGCAGGTCGCGCAGAGCATGCATTTCGCGCTCTGGCTGTACATTATGTACTGCTCGCCGTGGGTGGAGCAACGACGTTGGGTGTCCTTCGTGCACTTGCTCATGTGCACCACCTCGTGCGTGGAGAACATCTTCGCGCGGTGTGTGTGCTCTCTGCAGTGGGTGCACAGTGCTTGTCCTGCGGTTGAAAATGGTTTTTTAGTTTTCAGGTGGAACAATGGTGATTGCGGTGCAACACATTCGCTGCTGCGGTGGCCAGAGAATGCTCTGCTGTTGTACGATGTGTTCTATTGGCTCTAATAATTGTTCGAGACATTTTTTAATTCATGTTTCACTGTTACAATGCTCATCGATGGGTACTAAAACTTTGAATACATGTTATGCCATCGTCTAATATATTCTACTGTCTCTAATAATTGTTTAAGTCATTTTTAGATCCATGTCTTACTGTTACAATGATCATTAATGGACAAGAATATGTTTTACTGGCTCTAATAATTATTTGAGGAATTTTTTAATTCATGTTTCAGTGCTACAGTGGACATTGATGGGCAAGAATATGTTCTACTGGCTCTAATAATTATTTGAGGAATTTTTTAATTCATGTTTCAGTGCTATAATGACCATCAATAGGTAATAATATGTTCTACTGTCTCTAATAATTATTTGAGGAATTTTTTAATTCATGTTTCAGTGCTACAGTGGTCATTGATGGACAAGAACATGTTCTATTGGCTCTAATAATTATTTGAGGAATTTTTTATCTCATGTTTCAGTGCTACAATGATCATTGATGGGCAAGAATATATTTTACTGGCTCTAATTATTATTTGGTGAATTTTTTAATTCATCTTTCAGTGCTACAGTGGCCATCAATGGGCAAGAATATGTTCTACTGTCTCTAATAATTATTTAAGTAATTTTTAGATCCATATTAGACTGCTACAATGGCCATCAATGAGCAATAAAGCTTTCTATACATGTTTTGCCACTTTATAATATATTTTACTATCTCTAATAATTATTTAAGCAATTTTAAAGTCCATATTTCACTGCTACAATGGCCATCAATGAGCAATAAAGCTTTCTATACATGTTTTGCCACTTTATAATATATTTTACTATCTCTAATAATTATTTAAGCAATTTTAAAGTCCATATTTTAAAATACATTGCTTCGACAATTCAGAATTAAAGTACACATGATAACAACTAATCAAGAATAACGTACAACTAAATTACTTTAATAGCAAGTAATTTATACTAATAACAGCATAAGAAACCTACTTTTACAATAAAATTAGAGTACAAAATGAAACCTTTAAATGTAGATAATACGCAAACAGTCTCCAGTTGCACAATTATATAAATTATTGAACTTTCTTAATGTAATACTGACTAACAGCGAATGTGTGATTAATTGCAATAACTTAATGGGCCGTATTTCAATTTGTTACGCTTGTCGAGCCTCGATACGTACCACAAGTCGTACAAAAGAACATAGTAGACTTGTCTCGCTTATCACAGTTGGCGCATGGTGGATTCTCAGAGTTGGCCAACTCGACTAGCTGACGTATCAGCTGATCGGGTGGTGGTAACTGCGCTCCATCCTTCAGCTGAGTCTGTTGCCTACGCAAAACAATATATCTTAGATTTTGCAAAACCCCTCGACAATATTCAAAGCTTGATACACACAAAAGAAAAATATCCTAAACGTTGCGGAAGAACAGCATCAGAAACTGAAGCGAACATATTTAAAGCAGATAAAATAAAATTATACACTAAAATAAATTTAATACACACAAGAGAAAGATACTTTGAGCGCTGCGGAGGAACAGCATCAGAAATTGAAGCGAATATATCCAAACGCAGTTAAAATAAAATTATATGAAGCAATAGACGATTGCAAAAAAGATATTCTTATTGTAAAATAGAACTTTATTTATTATAACAAAAATGCTAGAGCTTTATTGAGTTAACTGAAGCTCTGTCAAGCTATTAATTGTTTTATTTTAATTTGAACAAAGCTACAGAGCTTCAGTACACCTCAAAATTTCAATATCCATCAATGTACAGAGATAAATGAAGTTCTACAGCGAACGCAAAGGTGCCAGGCTCATTCTATTTCAATTTCAAGAAAGAGTAACAAGCAACCGAGCCTGCGCACCTCACAGAACTTTGATATACACCTATGTACATAGATAAATGAATTTTTATTGTGAACGCAAAGGCACCAGCTCTGTTCTATTTCAATTTAAATAAAGAATAACAAGCAATAGAGCCTACGCACCGCATCGAACTTTGGTATACACCTACATACATAGATAAATGAATGTTTATAGTGAACGCCAAGGCGACTGGTTCATTCTATTTTAATCTGAACAAAGAACAAGCAATGGAGCCAGCGCACCCAACTGAACTTCAATAGTCAGCTATGTACATAGATAAAAGAAGTTCTACAGTGAACGCAAAGGTGCCAGCTCTGTTCTATCTCAATTTAAAGAAAGGATAACAAGCAATAGAGCCAGCGCACCCCACAGAACATCAATATCCACCTACATACATACATAAATAAAGTTCTACAATGTAACGCAAAGGTGTCAGCTCAGTTCTATTTCAATTTAAACAAAAAATAACAAGTAACAGAGCCTGCGCACCCCACAGAACTACGTACATAGATAAATGAATTTTTACAGTGAACGCAAAGGCGCCAGCTCTGTTCTATTTCAATCTAAACAAAAAATAACAAGCAATAGAGCCAGCGCACCCCACAGAACATGAATATCCACCCACATACATAGATAAACAAAGTTTTACAGCGAGCGCAGGGGCGACAAACTTATTCGGAGGTACAGAAACATGCGTATAGTAGCCGAACCAAACCCAGACCTGGGATCGTCAGCCACCCTAAGGTAGCCATGCAATAACAGTCGTTGCTATCTACCCGCAGATGGGACAGGTGACCTTCCCCTCGAGGTGGGGGCCGCGGATGCACCGTGCGCAGAACGTGTGGAAGCAGGAGAGCAGGCAGGGCTCGTTGTAATAGTCGTGGCAGGCGCTGCAGATCAGCGGGTTCCTGGGCCCGGCGACGCCAGCCGTGCCCTCGTTCTCGCCGAGGCCGTCGACGGCCGCGCCAGCCGGACACGCCATCGCCGCGGGTGACGAACGGCCGCCACCTGGAAACCAGAACCGAGAACCTGCTTCACCACCGCCGCTGTACGTGCATTCCTCATTCTACTCGTTCGAACCCTCCTCCTCGACGACGACGACGACGCCAGGCTAAAGAACGCAAGAGAGAGACAGAGAGAGAGAGAGAGAGAGAGAGAGAGAGGGTAGCAGGGAAGAATTGTTTATACCCCCAAGACCGTTGCCCCGCCGCAGAGGACCCCGTTGGCTACTTTATTGGCTCGTCATTCTGACGTAGCGCACCACGCTCTGCACTACCCCCTGGCTTGCGCCTGACCAGCGGCTCTGACGTCACTGAGCTGCCGCCAATCTCGACACCCTCCCCCCACCACAGACTCAGGCTGCGCGGTGGAGGATGCGCGTGGACTGACTCGCGAGCTGCAGTGAGGGTGGGGGTCGCACCCTGCACGGAGGGTGTAGCTGTGACGTAACCGTGCACGTAATAGTTACCAGGAGCGTATCTAGTGTACTCTGGGCCCCGCGCTTAACGAATTTAGCGCCCTTTTGCCCAAAATTTTTCAAATTCGACTAATTTGCTTCTTTTTACATACACGTGTTCCTGAAAGTATTATTTTTCGCCATTTTGCAGGTTTTCGTTAATTTTTTTAATTCGAACCAGAAATTTATGGAGCATAGAATTTAAGTTAATTGAAGTGAAAAAAAGGGTGAAAATTGATTCAGTGAGAAATTTTGTAATTTTGAGGGTCTCGAGTTTTTGGTTGAGAAATTCTGAGGGAGATTTGCGTTAATAAGTGGAAATTGGAGAAATTTTGTGGGGCCCTCGTGAAGAGCCAGTAGAGAGGGTCCTGTGCGACGGCACTGGATGAGAAGGCGCACCAACGCGATGGATGTTTGACCTCCTTTTCTTCCGCTTTTGGACCAATTTTAGGTGGTTTCAGACGCAAGTAGGGTGTCCAATGAATTTCTAATAAAACGTCTCTCGTTCGAATTGTAAATCTCGCGATTTGTTGATCGATCGATGTACAATTTCAGGGGATCCACTCGACGCAGTTGGGATTCGAGGAATCTTTGCAACCGCATGGGAGTCTCGTTTTGAAGTTGCCGATCGATGTGCGATTTCTGTTCTGCTGGATTGAAAAAAGTAACGATGGACGATGAAAATCGCAAGAGTTCTTAATCGTTTCAAGTTCTAATTTTCAAGACTGATAGACTAAAAATGATTCTTAGAAAATGATTTCTGCTCTGCAATGGAATCTTGTTCTAAAGTCGCAAATCGAGTTGGAATTATTAACGACTGAGGTATCGAATTTAATTTAAGTTGAAGATGGAATTTATCTCGAAGCTGGAATCGAAGCTTGAAATAATAATTCAGAGTATCAATGAAATACACGAAAACGCCTTTAATTCTAATTTTGGAAAAACAAATTTTATCTTTCTCAACAAATACAAAAATCATTTTTATTAATTAGTAAAATTACTATTCTCTTTTTAATTCTATTCTCGAAATATTTAATTCGAGAAAAGAATTTTAAACTCAACAAATACAATAATTATTTTTATTTTATTTAATTTTATTTTAGAAATATTTAATTCGAGAAAAGAATTTTAAACTCAACAAATAAAATAATTGCTTTTATTAATTATTAAAATTACTTTTTGTTTTATTTTATTTTCAAAATATCTAATTCGAGAAAAGAATTTTAAACTCAACAAATACAAAAATTATTTTTATTAATTATTAATATTATTTTTTCTTTTCTAGATTCACACTCAGAATTAATAATTAATAAGAATTGAAGACAGAAGACTTTGCTCTAAGAAAATTAAGCTTGAGGAGATAATTCAGAATATTAATAAAATACAAAAATCGCCAAAAGGAGTCCTTTATCGCAATCGTACGTGATAAACCCTCCAATTTTGCAAAAACAAATCTCATCTTTCTTTAACAAATACAAAAATTCTTATTTTCGAAAATAATAAATCAATAATCAATAAAAATATTATTACATTCTTATTAATTATTATAGTAAGAATACATTACAGATATACAAGAATATAATAAGAATATATTAATTTATATAATAAAAATATAATAATACCAAATAATTAATTAATACAATAATAATATAATAATAACAAATACAAAAATTGTTATTTTCAAAAATAATAAATTAATCATGTATAAGAATATTATTATATTCTTGTTAATTAATATAATATATTAACATAATTTATATAATAATATTCTAATATAATAATAATTGTATAATAATATTCTTATTAATTATTAATTTATTATTGTCAAAAATAAGAGTTTCTGTATTTGTTATTATTATATTCTTATTATATTAATTAATTATTAGTTCTTATTATACTCTTATTATATTAATTAATTATTTGTTATTATTATATTGTTATTATATTAATTAATAAGAATATAATAATATTCTTATTGATTATTAATTTATTATTTTCAATAATAAGAATTTTCGTATTTGTTAAGAAAGATGAGATTTGATGAATGAGAATGATTTTCTTTCATTCTTATTATATTAATAATAAGAATATTATATATTACAAGAATAATTACATTATCTTATTATATTAATAATAATATTAATTTTCTATTGTAATAAATTAATAATTAATAAGAATTGAAGACAAAGGACTTTGCTCTAAGAAAATTATTTTTATTTCTCTCGTTTTTTGAGAAAAATATTTATATTTAATCTTTGAAATTTTTGTTCGACAGATTTAGAAGAACTTCAAATCCATCGCTAGCTTCTAAAGACGTGTGGTGGTACGTATTTGGTTTCTATATGGGTGAGAGCAGCCCCTCGATGTCCTCGTCTCCTCGTCGCCCCGTTTTCTGCACTCCTTCGAGGATCTATACATGCGTCGCGTTGCACGGCTCATATTCATAAAGGATTGAAAATTGAGAGCTCAATATTGTACTTATTAATTTGCTATTTCTGTAGAAATAAATTCTCAATTTCTAATTCTTAAGATCTCAATCATTAATTTATATAATTTCTCAAATTTTCATTCACAAGCCCTCAATTTTTAATTCTTAAGTTCACAATTCCTAATTCTTAATTTCTCAATCTTTAATTTATAAAATTTAATTTATAAATTCTCAATTCTTAATTCTTAAGTTCCCAGTTTTTAATTTTTAAGGATTGAAAATTGAGAGCTTAATATTGTACTTATTAATTTGCTATTTCTATAGAAATGAGTTCTCAATTTTTCATTCTTAAGTTCTTAATTTTTCATTCATAAGTTCTCAATTTTTAATTCTTAAGAACTGAAAATTGAAACCATAATATTGTACTTATTAACTTGCAATTTCCATAGAAATAGGTTCCCAGTTTTTAATTTTTAAGTTCTCAATTCTCAATTTTTAATTCTTAAGGATTGAAAATTGAGAATTTATAATATGTTATTTATTAACTTGCAATTTCTATAGAAATAAGTCCGTGATTTTTAATTCCTGTTAAATTCTCAGTCTTTAATTCTTATTAAGTTCCCAATTCATAATTCATAATAAAAATTAAAAACCGTGAATTTAAATAATAATTAAAAATCCAGAACTCGTTTCTACAGAAATTACAAGTTAATAAATATAGAATATTAATTTTTCAATCCTTAAAAATTAAAAATTGTGAACTTATGAATTAAAAGCCTACTAAAACTTAAAAATAAAAAATTAAAAACTCATTTCTATAGAAATTACAAGTTAATAAATGCAATATTATGGTCTCAATTTTCAATCCTGAATAATTAAGAACTTCAGAATATAAAACTAAAAATTTAATAAGAATTCTTAATTTTTAATTCTTGAGAATTGAAAATTGTAAACTTATCAATTAAAAATTGAGAAATTATGTGAATTAAAAACTGAGAACTTATGAATTAAAAATTGAGATCTCAAGAATTAGAAATTGAAAACTTATTTCTATAGAAATTGCAATTTAATAAGTGAAATATTAAATTTCAATCCTTAAAAATAAAAAACTGAGAACTTAAGAATTAAAAATTGGGAATTTAATCAGAATTAGAAATTGAGAACTTATATGAATTAAAAATTGAGAACTTACATAAATTAAAGTTGAGAACTTAAGAATTAGAAATTGTGAACTTAAGAATTAAAAATTGAGAACTTATGAATTAAAATTTGAGAAATTATATGAATTAAAAATTGAGATCTCAAGAATTAGAAATTGAGAACTTAATAAAAATTAGAAATTGCGAAATTTATTATTTTTTATTTTTTTATTATATTTTTATTTATTATTTATTATTTTAATAAAAATTAAAAATTGAGAACTTAATAAAAATTAAAAATTGAGAACTTAATAAAAATTAAAAATTGCGAACTTAATAAAAATTAAAAATTGAGAACTTAATAAAAATTAAAAACTTAATAACGAACTTAAACTTAAAAATTCAGAACTTAATAAAAATAAAAAATTGAGAACTAATTTCTACAGAAACAACAACTAAATAACCAATCCAAAAAATCCTCAATTCCCGCCTATTTCATCACCATTAAAACCCACACCCAACAATCCCATAATCACCAAACCCAATCCTCTTCAAAATTCCCTCTCCTCAACCCTCCAATTTCTCCAAATCTCAAATATTAAATTCCACTCAAAACAAATCTCCCAAAAAAAAACAAACAAAAAACAAACAAAAATACATTTAAAAATCACCAACATCCTCTTCCCTCGCAAATTTAAATAAAGAATCGATAGTTCCTGAATGAAAACGGCATTTAAATACCAACGCTCTCAAAACAACCTTAATTAACTCCATTGGACGCAAATTATGCCTTCTCGAGGCGAGGACATCCTGAAAGGCTTCCAAGTGTATCCTTTTTTTTTCTTTAATCAACTCTAATCTTCTACCTGTTGCAAAGAAATCGTAAATAAACACAGTTTCTAGGTTAACTTTATAGGTTATGTTTACAATTCTCTGGAATTACCGCTGAATATCGACAATAAGACCCTTAACAACGTTTAATTTCAGTAATTGGATGAATCTGCGCGATGCTGACAGTGGAAAAATCCTGTGGCAGGGCAACGAGGACTTGTAAGTGCGACATAACCTATAACCACTGAATAAAAACCTGAATAACAGAGTTCATCCTTTCACAGGTCTGTGCCTGAGGTGGAACACGAGGCCAGAGTGCCAAAGAAGATTCTGAAGTGCCGTGCGATCTCTCGAGAGATCAACTTCAGCTCAGCGGAGCCGATGGAGCGGTTCAGGCTGGAGCAGAAGGTGCTGTTCAAAGGCAGGTGCTTGGAGGAGTGGTTCTTCGAGTTTGGCTTCGTCATACCGAACAGCACCAACACCTGGCAGAGTCTGATCCAAGCCGCGCCTGAGAGCCAGATGATGCCTGCGAACGTGCTGAAGTAATGCGCTATCCGTTAACGTAGAGGCGATCGGTTGTTTCTGTTCAGTACGGTGGGAAACTGGGTCATTTCTTGTTTGTGCGCAGTGGCAACGTAGTGATAGAGACCAAGTTCTTCGACGATGACCTGCTGGTGTCGACGAGCAAGGTCCGTCTGTTCTATGTGTGAGCGTCCCGTCCTGGCGAGGGTTAACAGAGAGTTCGTATCGAACGTTCCACTTCGTGCACCCACTGTGATAGCACCGTGTTGATTATGCATCCGCTCACGCTCCAACGGTGGAGCAGCCAGCACCACTTTCTCCCTTTCGTCCTCTCAAGAAGCTACTGTGGTGATCGAACTGTGAATCGTGCACTGTTTCCAAGCACGCTGGATCTTTATTTACGTACCAACGGACCTAGCTAATTTTGTACATATTGTAATACACTATACGCTGATGTAATAAAAGTGAAGAAACGTGTATCGCCTCTGTTTATTGCATTTTAGGGAACTAAGAATTGCTGCGGAGGGGAATACTGGATCGAAAGAGATCATCGAAGGTGCTTTTACAGGATTAGCAGTCGTAGAGTTGATAGTTTGGTAGACAATGAGAGGAACGGAGAGGAGAGGAAGCAGATATGCTATCCGTTTCGTTTTTTTTTCACCAAACACCTATGCTATTGATTCGTGGCCTGTATAAGCAATGCATTTCAGAGGCTTCGCTGCCCCTCTTGAGGGTGTTCACGTCGAATACACTCTGTCCCCTACCCTCGTCGCACAGGTGTAAGGAAAAAAAAACCCGTGGAAAGGAGGAAAAGAGAAAAGGCACGGCGCTGGTCGCGGAGTCGCTGTTTGGTAGACCCACAGGGACTTCAAAACCAGTGATTCGATTACGATTGGCCTCGTCCTCTCCGCCAAAACGTAATAACAGCAGTGAATTAATCAATTTTCGAGGGAAAAGAAGCCAACGATGGACTTAAAGGAGGAAGACGAGGGTGCAGGCGAGAGTGGTCGAGAATTGTTCCTGGTGGGCGGTCCGAGGGACCCTCTGGTGTCTTCTGGGGCCATCGTGGCATCCTCTGGCGCGCCAGACGAGCTCGCATCCGGCGCAGACCTGCAGACGACCGCGCTGGCCGGGCTGATCGGCGTGCAATCGTCCTCAGTTTGCTTCCCTGGTAAATTCAGTAAGTGCCAGCCGCTGGGTCCTGATCTAATTAACCAGCTGCACCTCTCGCCGCCTCGTGCAAGTTGGGGTGCTCAATTAAATTATTGCTAAATGCATTAAAGCGAATCGTCGTCGGGCCCCCTTGTATTTTTAAATAGAGTTAGAGCCGGTAATCTGCTTAACAGGGCGTCAATTCGTGGCGATCAAGCGTCCACGACGTCGTCGAGAGGTGGTCGAGGGTGTGACAGTGTCTCTGTTGCAGCGTACGACTTCTCGCAGAGCCCAGGAAGCGAGGAGAGGCAATCCACAGGCGTTGGCAAGCGGAAGCAGCGAAGATATCGCACGACGTTCACCAATTTCCAGCTGGAGGAGCTGGAGAGAGCCTTCCAGAAGACTCACTACCCAGACGTGTTCTTCAGGGAGGAGCTGGCGCTGCGGATACAGCTGACCGAGGCCAGGGTGCAGGTAATTGCTGCGTCTTCTGCTGCGCAGGATGAAAAGGGAGACAGTGATTGGGGCATTTATTTGCTCTCGCAGGTGTGGTTCCAGAACAGAAGGGCCAAGTGGCGCAAGCAGGAGAAGCAGTGCAAGGTGGCCACTCACTTGACACCGCACTTGCCACCCGCAGAGTGCCAGGAGGTGCAGCAGCAGCAGCAGCAGTCGGATCACCTGCTGCTGGAGCCACCGTTGGGCAGCCCACCGCCTATTTACCTTGGCATGGAGTGGGCTGGCTTCTCACCGTACAGCAACACTGTCGCTGCCTCGCCACTGGTGGTGAACAGCATGAACAAGCCGCTCGAGTCTGAGACAGACGACAATCCACTGCTAGACCCTGAACTGCTGCAATTGAAGACACCTCGCTCCTAATAATGTCCATTTAGAGCAACGTTCCTCTCTGCGCGATGTAATAACTGTTGTAAAGCCTGCGAGATGCTGGCGAATAACTCCCTTCGCAGTCCTGAGAATGTATGGGCGAAGAAGAAACCGTGTTTCACTTGAATTGCTGTGTCGTAACATCGAAAGGGACCAAAGACCCTCTGCGAAGGGTCGAAACAGGTTTTTCTCATACAAAAACTCCTGCGCCTTATCCTGAACGGTCTCTCAGACTCGAATTGCTGTGTCGTAGCATCGAAAGGGACCAAATATCCCCTGCGAAGGGTTGAAACTGTCTCGAAACAGGTTTTTCTTACACAAAAATTGCTGCGCCTTATCCTGAATGGTCTCTCAGACTCGAATTGCTGTATCGTAGCATCGAAAGGGACCAAAGACTCTCTGCGAAGGGTCGAAACTGGTTTTTCTCATACAAAAACTCCTGCGCCTTATCCTGAACGGTCTCTCAGACTGGAATTGCTGTGTCGTAGCATCGAAAGGGACCAAATATCCCTTGCGAAGGGTTGAAACTGTGTCGAAACAGATTTTTCTTACGCAAAAACTCCTGCGCCACGTCCTGAATAGGCTGACAGCGAATGAAACTGGCCGCAGCATAAAATAGTAACATCATCTTTATTCCGTGCACATATATTACAATCCATTGAGTCAACTAAGTTAATTAATCGATTGATTTAGGAGCAATTAAAGCGGTTCAGGATGTCTCGTTGACCGTTCGAGCGGGAGTACGCGCGTGCACAGAGAGAGAGAGATTCGAGTATTTTTAAGAGAGACGTGTGTGTGTGTGTATGTGTGTGTGTTTCGAGAAAGAGTGTTCGTACGTTCTCTGTAAAACTCGCTGGCGCCCTCGCGAACGATCAACACTCGCCACTCTGAACGAAATAAATTAATGACCGTGTCGGATGGTACGAGAGAATCATGCGATGTACGAATACTCATCTGCGTTGTTGGGCGTACGCTCGATGTACTGCTTGTCTATCAGGGCTTCGATACACTTTTTGATCATGCTGATCGACGGCGCGAACGTGACCTTAGATTGACTTAGTACCTGGCGATTAAAGGAACGAAAATGAACTTTGTAAACCGAAGGGCCAATAAAAGAGGGTCTGTCTCACCTCCTGCACGAGCTGATTGTGTCTCAACACCTTGCGGCTCTTCATAATACGGACTATGGCCGCTTGCAGGTACAATTTTCTGTCCTCGTCGACGCTGTGGTGCGTCGTCTCGACGTCGTGGCACTCGTGAGGCACGTCTCTCTGCAGCGTGCCCGTTATACGGAACTTGGTCCTCTTATTGTAGTAATCGAAGTTCAGAGTGAGCGTGGTGTCCTCCTCGAGCTCTCCGTCGCTCGACTTCTTCAGTATCTTACAATCGACGAGGCTGGTGGCGTGTTTCACCAGCTGATCGTGAGACAACCGCAGCGAGGCAGCTGCTTCTCTGCACTGCACTGAGTCGCAGTGCTCGAAGAGCAGCAACAGAGCCATCTGGTAGGTCTGCACAGTGACCAGATAGGGTTTCTTCAAGTAATTGAACTTCAGCTCGCCCTGGCACAGCTGGTGCAGCCACGTCAGCTTGCGACCGTTGAACTGAGCGTGGTAGAAGCTCTCGAAGGCTTGTATGGACTTCTCCAGCTGCTGAGGGATGTCGAAGGGGCCTGAGGAAGGCGGAAGACCCAGTGGCCAAGCTCCAGCTTGCAACACGTACACCACAAAACCAATGCCAAGCTGATTCTCTCTGTCCCTCTCTCGCAGACTGCTGGTGAACTTGGCGTTCAGGTCAGCGGACACAGACATGTCTGTGAACATCCTGTGCAGCTTGTTCGTGAACTCGTAGCCGCAGGCTTGCTTCAGACGGTCGATCATCGACTCCTCAGCGTCCATGGACTGAGACTGCTGATGGATCAGCCGTTTCGCCAGCATCCTCGCGTAGAACTTCTGGAAAACGTCCTTGTCGTCGACGTACTTGAACACTGTGATGCAGTGGGCCAGTTTTTCTTCAACTTCGCCCTCTGACGCGGCTTTCGCCGACTTTTTCAGCAACGAGTCGCAGTACTTGGCGAGCTGCAGAGGAGGAACACGAAGGAATTAACGAGAAATCGGGGCCAGCGCGTCGAAACGCGACTACTTAGGAATTACCTACTAGCTCTGGCGCCCTGGCTGGCTGGCGAGGCACTGGCCTGTGGTTCACAACCACTGAGCAAGCCTTGTCGAGCGCTGTGACGAACGCTTGGTCGCTTCTGAACACATCCTTGATCAATTCCGAGTATTTGTGGTGCACGTCCAGCATCGTCTCCACGAATTGCGTGTGTATCTGCGTTTTGCAATAAGAATTAGCGAGAATAACAGTAATTTTAGGTGGGTTTTTAATTAATTACTGGTAAATCTCTCACGTTCAAGACTTTTTACAATGAAAATCAGCGAAAATAACAGTAATTTTAGGTGGATTTTTAGTCAATTACTGCTGAAGAACTCACGTTTTCGCCTTCCAGAGAGCCAATCGCTTGCAGCCCCTGCTGGATGATGTGCTGAGTGAATTTTTGTACAAGTGCAGTCAATCCTGAAGGCAATGGCCTTAATAATGGGTAAAGAAGGGACAAATCTCTCTTGCGCTCGTTGTCGATCATGCTTTCACCTTCTGCGCGAAGCCACGCCACGTGGGTGGCTATCATTTTCTCTTCGCAGCATTGTCTCACCTGAAAATGGTTTTTTTTACAGAGTTTGTTACTCTTGGGTTGATGTTTTTTGTGTGACGGAGGGAAAATTAGGATACTTTAGGCACAGAGCTTGCGTGGAGGAACTTGTGGGCTCGAAGCTCCTCCTGGATGAGTCTCCACGTGACTCGCTCCATGTAGTGCTTCACATCCGACTGCTGAAGCAGCTCTGCTGCTTCTCTCATGTAGAACTCTCCGCTCGCCTCCAGAAATGGGGTCTCAAAGATTTCTTGGTACAACTGCGATTGAGTGGATCGATTAAAAATGTAGTTGGCGTTACAAGAATTAATATTAAGCGAATGAAATATTGTTGCGTCTGTTTGGTTTCTTCCTTTTTGGGCAATTAAGTTACGTGGATTGTATTTATAATTGATTGAGTATTGAGAATTTAATATTGTAATTATTGATTTGCTATTTTTATAGAAATATGTTCTTAATTTTTAATTCTTATTAAATTCTCAATTTTTAATTTTCAAAGTTCTCAATTTTTCATTCATAAGTTTACTATTCTCAATTCTTAAGAATTAAAAATTAAGAATTCTTATTTAATTCTTAAGTTTACTACTTTCAATTCTCAAAAATTAAAAATTAAGAATTCTTATTTAATTCTTAAGTTTACTACTTTCAATTCTCAAGAATTAAAAATTAAGAATTCTTATTTAATTCTTAAGTTCTCAATTCTCAATTTTTAATACTTAAGAATTGAAATTTAATTCTTAAGGAATTTAATTTCATATAAGTTCTCTCAAATTTTAATTCATAAGTTCTCAAATTTCAATTCTTATTAAACTCTGAATTTTTCATTCTTAAGATCTCAATTTTTAATTCATATAATTTCGCAAACTTTAATTCATAAGTTTACAATTTTCAATTCTTAAGAATTAAAAATTAAGAATTCTTGTTAAATTTTCAGATTTTAATTCTGTTCTTAATTCTTAATTTTTAATTTTTAAGGATTGAAAATTGAGAACTTAATATTCCATATTTATTAACTAATAATTATTTAGTTCACAATTTTTTATTATTGAAATCTCAATTCCAAAGTTCTCAATTTTTAAGAATTAAGAATTAAACAATTTCAATTCTTAGGAATTAAAAATTGAGAATTGAGAACTTAAGAATTAAAAATTAAGAACTTTTGAATGAAAAATTGAGAACTTATGAATTAAAAATTGAGATCTTAAGAATTAAAAATTCAGAAGTTAACAAGTATTCTCAATTTTCGTTTCTTAAGAATCAAAAATTGAGAATTGAGAATTTAAGATTTAAAAATTGAGAATTGAGAACTTAAGAATTAAAAATTAAGAACTTTTGAATGAAAAATTGAGAACTTATGAATTAAAAATTGAGATCTTAAGAATTAAAAATTCAGAAGTTAACAAGTATTCTCAATTTTCGTTTCTTAAGAATCAAAAATTGAGAATTGAGAATTTACGATTTAAAAATTGAGAATTGAGAATTTAAGAATTAAAAATTAAGAATTTAAGAATTAGAAATTATGAATTTATATAAATTAAAGATTGAAAACTTATGAATTAAAAATGGAGATGTTAAAAATTAAAAATTCAGAATTTAACAGGAGTTTTCAATTTTCGTTTCTTAAGAATCAAAAATTGAGAATTGAGAATTTAAGATTTAAAAATTGAGAATTTAAGATTGGAAAATTGAAATCTTAAGAATGAAAAACTGAGAACATCAGAATTGAGAATTGAAGAATAAAAAATTTCAAACTTAACAATAATTTCTCAATTTTTAAGAATTAAAAACTGAGAACATCAGAATTGAGAATTCGAGAATAAAAAATTGCAAACTTAACAATAATCTCTCAATTTTTAAGAATCGAAAACTCAGAACCTCAGAACAGAGAATTCGATAATAAAAAATAGCGAGCTTAACAATAATTGCTTAATAAAATCCAGAACATTAAGTTCTCAATTTTCAATCCAACATTTTCAATTCCTAAGAAATAAAAAATCGAGAACTAAATAAAAACTAAAAATCAACAACTCATTTCCCCAAAAAAAGTAACAAACTAACAACCACAACGTAACAAAAATGACCATCGACAGAATAAAAAACCATCATTACATCTATCTGTCCCTTCATTTTGTACTCCTCGACTCTGACGAAACTCTGAATCACACCGCAGATCACTTCAGTGCTGGCGGTGGGTGCAGTGCCAACCCTGTCCGCATGGATGTTCTCCAGCAGCAAAGGGATCAGCTGTTTCTTCAGCGGTGTGATCATCCTGGTCTTCCAGATGTCCAGGCCCAGCTCGCCGATCTCCATCTGTTCCTGGCAGTCGACAGCAGTGGCCGAAGACATGCCATAAATCAATTCTGCCTCGGACAGCTTCTGTTTCTTGATGTGTTGCTGATTTAAGTACAAATAGAGGCGGTGGAGGTAATTGATGCCCTGCGAGTACTCCGTCCAGGCCTGGTGATAAGCCTGGAGGAGGTTCGCTTCGCCCTGGGCGCGCACTTTGATCAACAACTGGAAGACATGACCGTCCAGGAACCTTTTCGTCTCGTAGTACAACTGGTCAGCCAGCGGCTCTGGGTACGCCACGCACAATGAGTACACATCACTGAAACCGAAAGCACACGGCACTTGTACACTGGACGATGGTCGAGCGCAGGCTGTGGAGTGGCTGATCGAATGAATGGATCTCGCAAGGTACCTGAATCTATCATACCATGTTGTACGGGGGACGTACGACAGTGTTATTACACCTTTTACGGTTTCTTTCAATACTTTCCATGTCTGAGTGAAGTCGACACGCTTAGGCTTTAATGACATTCTTCCACTGGGTGAGACCGACTGCCACTTGTCTTAGCAAATTGAGTTCGCCGGTCGAATGCTACAAATTTAAACCTGCAAAGAGATTGTTATCAGTTGCGAGCCATCGATAAGGTTCGAAGAGCGTCTTAAAATTTAGTAAACGTGAGAGGCGAGGGGTTTAAAGGGTAGCGAAGCGAAATATTCAGAATGTATTCCAAGAATAATTGTAGAATGAGTTTAAAGGGAACGCAATGGCTTAGATAGAAGATTAATTGTATGTTTTGCTCTCAGATTAATTTCTGTTCCCTTTTGATCCTTGGAATACCTTTCTAGAGCAACTTGGGTTGAGCGCTCGACTCGATTGAGCTTTGTTAAGCTAGAAATAACAAAGCAATCGAAATAAAACCTGTAAAGAGATCGTCAACGATTAGAATCCATCGATGAGGTTTAAAAAATGTATTAAGTCCAGTAAATGTAAAAAGCAAGGGGTTTAAAGGGCAACGAAGCGGAGTATTCAGAATATATTCCAAGAATAATTATAAAATGAATTTAAAGGGAACGCAATGGCTTAGATAGAAGCTTAATTGTATGTTTTGCTCTCAGATTAATTTCTGTTCCCTTTAGTCCTTGGAATACCTTTCTAGAGCAACTTGGGTCAAGCGCTCGACTTACAAAACTACAAAAAGCAAAGCAATCGAAATATACCCCAAGAATAATTACAAAACAAATTTAAAAGCAACGTAATGACTTAAATACAATCTCAGTCGCATGTTTAACTCCCAAATTAATTCTTGTGCCCATTAATCCTTGGAATACCTCTCTAGAGCAATTGTGTTGAGCGCTCGACTCACTCGATCAATACTAAGCTACAAAAAGCGAAGCAAAGCAAAATATATCCCAAGAATAATTACAAAACAAGTTTAAAGGTAACGCAATGACTTAGATAGAAGTTCAATGGTATGTTTTACTCCCAAATTAATTTTTAGAGCAAGTATCGACTCACTTGACTGATACTAAACTACAAAAAGCTAAGCAATTGAAATATATCCCAAGAATAATTACAAAACAAGTTTAAAAGCAACGTAATAACTTAAACAGAAGCTCAGTGATACACTTAACTCCCAAATTAATTCCTGTGCCCATTAATCCTTAGAATACCTCTCTAGAGCAATTGGGTTGAGCGCTCGACTTGCTAGAGCGATACTAAGTTACAAAAGGCAAAAGAAAGTGAAATATATCCCAAGAATAATTACAGAACAAGTTTAAAAGCAACGTAATAACTTAAACAGAAGCTCAGTGATACACTTAACTCCCAAATTAATTCCTGTGCCCATTAATCCTTGGAATACCTTTCAAGAGCAAGTGATTTGAACGTTTGACTCACTCGAGCACCACTAAGCTACAAAAAGCACAGCAATCGAAATATATCCCAAGAATATTTATAAAACAAGTTTAAAGGTAACGCAACAATTTAAATAGAAGTTCAGTCATACGTTTAACTTCCAAATTAATTTCTAGAGCAAGTGTCGACTTGCTAAGCTACGAAAAGCGAAGCAATCGAAATATATCCCAAGAATAATTACAGAACAAGTTTAGAGGTAACATAACAAGTTAAATACAATATCAGCCGCACATTTAACTCCCAAATTAATTCTTGTGCCTATTAATCCTTGGAATACCTTTCAAGAGCAAGTGATTTGAACGTTCGACTCACTTGAGCACCACTAAGGTACAAAAAGCGAAGCAATCGAAATATATCCCAAGAACAATTACAAACAGTGTATAAAACTACCGGAACAGCTTAAATACAAACTTAATTGCACGTTTAACTCCCAAATGAATTGCTGTGCCCATTAATCCTTCGAATACCCTTCAAGAGCAAGTGATTTGAACGTTCGACTCACTCGAGCACCACTAAGCTACAAAAAGCGAAGCACTCGAAATATATCCCAAGAATATTTATAAAACAAGTTTAAAGGTAACGCAACAACTTAAATAGAAGTTCAGTCATACGTTTAACTTCCAAATTAATTTCTAGAGCAAGTGTCGACTTGCTAAGCTACGAAAAGCAAAGCAATCGAAATATATCCCAAGAACAATTACAAACTGTGTATAAAACTACCAGAACAGCTTAAATACAAACTTAATCGCACGTTTAACTCCCAAATGAATTCCTGTGCCCATTAATCCTTGGAATACCTTTCCAGAGCAAGAGAATTGAACGTTTGACACACTCGAGCACCACTAAGCTACAAAAAGCGAAGCACTCGAAATATATCCCAAGAATATTTATAAAACAAGTTTAAAGGTAACGCAACAACTTAAATAGAAGTTCAGTCATACGTTTAACTTCCAAATTAATTTCTAGAGCAAGTGTCGACTTGCTAAGCTACGAAAAGCAAAGCAATCGAAATATATCCCAAGAACAATTACAAACTGTGTATAAAACTACCGGAACAGCTTAAATACAAACTTAATCGCACGTTTAACTCCCAAATGAATTCCTGTGCCCATTAATCCTTGGAATACCTTTCCAGAACAAGAGAATTGAACGTTTGACTCACTCGAGCACCACTAAGCTACAAAAAGCGAAGCAATCGAAATATATCCCAAGAATAATTAAAAAACGAGTTTAAAGGTAACGTAACAACTGAAATGGAAGCTTAATCGTACATTCTATTCCCAAATTAATTTCTGTGCCCATTAATCCTTGGAATACCTTTCAAGAGCAATTGGGTCGAGCGCTCGCCTCGCTCGTCCACGGTCAATCTACAAGCTCATCCGCGTGCGATCTCGATCGCGCCTGATCCTCGCGTTCACGCGCGCCTCGATCGCGGCCCACCAGCACGTGCGAACGCGCGTTACCAGCCACAGCTGACTGGCACCAGCCAGATGGTCCTCGACCCAGCCACTAACCAAAAAACTCGACGACGAACGGCCGCTCTCTGTTTACCGCTCTCAGTGGTGCGATCGTCGATCGTGCTCAATTCCTCGTTGGAGCAGCTCGACGCAGACGCTTCTTCTCGTTGACTCGTAAATCATTCCCAGTTGCAAAATACATGACATTTACAATGACTCGTCTTGATCGAACGCATCTCTCTCTTTCTCTCGCGCTGCTCTTACAGTTCGTCTCTCTCTCTCTCTCTCTCTCGTTCTCTCGTTCGAGGAAGGGGGGGCCAAGCAGCAGCTCTGCGACTGAAAAATCCTCGCGTCCACACCGTCGTCTAAAAAAAGAACGCACGCACGGGAAATAATAGAAACTCGTAACGATATTACGGCTCAGACGGGGCGCATCGAGCTGCACGGGTTTCTCAATAACATTGCAGAGCCATGTTTTTTTTTTCTTCTTCTTGGTCTTGGTTTTCTTGTTCTTCTTCTTCTTGTTCTTCTTCTTCTTTCGATGTCTCGTTCTCTCTTTCGCGTGCTCGCTGTGTTCGTTGTTCGGTTTCTGAGTGGGGGGAGGGATTGGTGGGCGGTGAGGCGTGCGGCGGTTGTCGAACTGAGCGCCCTTGGACTTAAGAATGGTTTATATACGAACATTGCGGGGGTTTAATAATCCTTATTTATACGTGACATCGATAGAATGTGCTTCTTTTAGTTGTACTGTATTTTTAATGTTAATAATCGTCTAATAATTTGTGAAGAAGATAGAAAAGTGTTCGTACGATTTGTAATTCCCGCAGTATGAAGTTTGAGCGTCGCACGCATGCGTAGTTAAAGAGCTGCGCGCGACGCTGCGAGTCAGAGCGCTGTTACTCCCGCGATAATTTGAAGTACAAGGCATCGCTGATTATTAAGCTGTTATCGAAATTAATGTAATAATAAACTTTCTAATTCTTAATGAAAAATAAATGAAAAATATTGTACATAATTTTGTATCGTAAAGTGAAAAAATAACCAACTTCTTGCAATATATTATAGTACAACTATTGTATAATGAAATGTTATGTAAATAATATATAAACAAAATGATTAAATTAGCACAAGAGAAGAAATTATATTTGTAGACTCTTTTCTACTAATTGAGCATAACTTTTAGTGTTCTCTTCTTTTCTCTATATAAATTTAAGATTTATGGTGAGGAGAATGGAATAAGGCGGCGGTTGTCGAACTGAGCGCCCTTGGACTTAAGAATGGTTTATATATGAGCATCGTAGAAGTTTAGTGTTCTTTATTTTACATGTGATATTGATAGAACGAGTTTTTTTATTGTTGTATTATATTGTTAATGTTAATAATTGTTTAATAGTTTGTGAAGAAGGTAGAAGAAGCTTCGTATAATTTGTAAGTCCCGCGATATGGAGTTTCAGTGCGCGCGCATGCGTGGTTAGGGAGTTGCGCGCGACGCTTCAAGGCAGAGCGCCGTTGTCCCCGCGGTAATTTGAAATACAAGGCATTGCTGATTATTAAACTGCTATTGAAACTAATAGAATAATTCATTTTCTAACTCTTAATGAAAAATGAATTAAAAATATTCCATGGAATTTTCAACATTTTATAACATTTGCACAATAAAACATTGTATAATAAAAACCTAAACATAAAACCTAATAAAAATATTAACCTAAATAAACCCATAAAACCTAAAATATAAACCTAAACATAAAACGTTACAACAAAAATGTATATAAAAATTCTATGTTAAGAAACTTATCCTTCTTCTACTAATTGAGCACAATTTTAAGTGTTCTCTTCTATTTTTTTTTTTTTTAACATAAATTTGAAATTTATAGTGGAGAAAATGAAACAGAGTGGCGGTTGTCGAACGAAGGCGCCCTTGGACTTAAAATTGTTTCATATATAAGCATCGTGGAAATTCAACACCTTTTGAAGAAGATAAAAGAATGTTTGTACAACTCGTAATTCCCGCGGTATGGAGTTTGATTGTCGCGCGCATGCGTGGATAGACTTTGACCTCCAAAGCGGGAAATATTCAAAAAAGAATTTGAAATGAAACTACTAAAATATACAAAAAAGTACTAAAACATACAATATACTACAATGAAATTATTGAAATATACAAGAAATACAATGAAACTAATCAAATTCACCATAAATTATAATAAAATTATGGAAATATAGAATAAATTACAATGAAACCGATCAAATTTACTATAAATTATAATAAAATTAAGAAAATATAGAATAAATTACAAAATAACTATTAAACTATACAATAAATTACAGAAAAACTATTAAACTATACGATAAATTACAATAAAACTAATATATTGTGATTTATTATACGTAATATTAGTTTTATTTATAAACTGCAATAGAATATAAATTGCAATAAAACTAGTGAAATATACAATAAATTACAAGAGAACTAATAGATTAAAATTTATATTTTATTGCAATTTATAAATAAAACTAATAATATGTACAATAAATTACAATATATTAGATTGAATGTAATTCTTTGTATATTTTCTTAGTTTCATTGTAATTACTTGTATATTTCCTTAATTTTATTGTAACTTATTATACATTTCAGCAGTTTTATTGTAACTTATTGTATATTTTGGTAATTTCATTGTATTCTTATGTATATCTCACTAGTTATATTTCAATTTCTTGTGTATTTCCCGCTTTATAGGTAAGAGAGAGAAAGATATATAAGAAAGCTATAAGAAAGAGTGAGACAGATAGTAACGTCTCTACTGTAGAACACGTGGCGCCATCTCTGCGAAAAGTGCTCAAACTGCTCGCTCAGCGTTATCGACAGTGAAGTGAACTACTGAAGAACTACTAGCGCCATCTCTGTGGAAAGTACTGAAACTAATGCTCGACTAGTTTCAGAGATTCTCCAACAGATGGCGCCAGTAGTTCTCGAAGTTCACTTCACTGTCGATAACGCTGAGCGAGCAGTTTGAGCGCTTTTCACAGAGATGGCGCCACGTGTTCTTCAGCAGAGCCATCGTCATCTGTCTCACTCTTTCTTATAGCTTTCCTATATATCTTTCTCTCTCTCTCTTACCTCTAAGGCGGGAAATACCAAAGAAATTTCAATAATATTACTAAAATATACAATAAATTACAACAGAAATAAAATAGAAATAAAATGGAATATTGAGATAGAAATGAAATAGAAATATTAAGATATTAATTATTAAGATATAAATAAAATAGAATATTACAATATAAATGAAATAGGATATTGAGATATAAATGAAATAGGAATGTTAAAATGGCAATAAAATGGAAATATTGACATAGAAATAAAACAGATTATTAAGATATTAATTATTAAGGTGTAAGTAAAATAGAATATTAAAATATAAATAAAATAGAATATTGAGATGTAAATGAAATGGAAATATTAAGATGGAAATAAAATGGAATATTGAGATAGAAATAAAATAGAAATACTAAGGTATAACTATTAAGATATAAAGAAAATAAAATATTAAAATAGAAATAAAATGGAAATATTAAGATTGGAATAAAGTAGATTATTAAAATAGAAATAAAATAGAAATATTAAGGTACAATTATTAAAATAGAAATAATATAGAATAAGCTTGATATTCAATGAAATAACCAATTATACATCTACATATTCCATCTTCCATGACTCGCAATTTTTGCGTCAACTTGAACTCTCTCGTTCTCCAAAGTGCAGTTACAAGTGTGATAATATTTACTTATTGAACATCACAAATCTTTCTAAAAAAAAAAAAATGGTAATTCTCTAAAAATCATTCTTTAGACACAAAACAAACTTTATATAATACATTATCGTAATTGAAACACAACACGATACTAAAAATAACAGAAAACTGAGGAATTAGGTTATGTTGCTGTCAATTGCATCGATGACATTGCACGTTTGATAATATAAAACAGAGAAGTACAAATTTTCGAGCAATTTAAATGAGAAAGTTAGGTTATGTTACTGTTGAATTCATCAATGAAATTACACATTTGTTAATATAACTTAAATTGGAGTGATTTTTGAGCAATTGAAAGGAGAATGTGAGGTTATGTTATTATTGAGTTTATAACGTTAACATAAAATTAGAGATTTTCGAGCAATTTAAATGAAAATGTTAGGTTATGTTACTGTTGGATTCATGATATAACAAAATTATAAGATTAGAATAATTTTTAAAAGTAAATGTAATGAAAAAGTAAGGTTATGTTATGTTTCACAATAATAACACAAAAACAGACATTTTTAAGTAATTATAATGAAAAAGTTAGGTTATATTACTGTTGAGTTCATAACATAACCTAAAATTAGAGATTTTTAAATAATTGTAATGAAAAAGTTAGGTTATGTTTACTATTAAGTTCATAATATAACATAAAGTTAGAAATTTGCGAGCAATTGAAGTAAGAAACTAAGGCTTTGTTACGTTTCATAATAGTAACGTAAAACTATAAATTTGAGAGCAATTAAATTAAGAAACTACAGTTGCGTTACTATTACATTCATCGATGACATTGCACATTTCTTAATATAACATAAAACTATAAATTTGTGAGTAATTGAAATAAGAAACTAAAGTTACGTTACTATTAAATTCATCGATGACATTGCACATTTCCTAATCTAACATAAAACCAGATATTTCTAAATAATTAACATAAGAAAATAAAATTACATTACTATCGAATACATCGATAGCGTTATACGTTTGCTAATACAACATAAAACTACATATTTCTAAGTAATTAAAATAAGAAAATAATTTTGAATGCATCGATAGCATTATACATTTGCTAATATAACATAAAATTACATATTTCTAAGTAATTAAAATAAGAAAATAATTTCGAATGCATTGATAGCATTATACGTTTGCTAATGTAACATAAAACCAGATATTTCTAAGTAATTAACATAAGAAAATAAAATTGTATTACTATCGAATGCATCGATAACATCACACATTGCTTAACACACCACAAAAAATTGCAAATCACCAACCAATTACAATAAACATCGATACAAAACAATCTTATCACCTAACAACATTACATTCTTCTTCTAAAATTACAAATTAGCAACCAATTGCAATAACGATCAACACAAAACAACCTTCTCGCCTAACAACATTGTATTCTCTTCCTCAGAGCATCCTAGCTTACAACGGTGGAGCAATAATCGCCATGAAGGGCAAGAACTGCGTGGCGATAGCAGCAGACCGCAGATTTGGCATCCAAGCGCAAACGATAACATGCAACTTCCAGAAAATCTTTGAAATGGGACCGTACCTGTATCTGAGCTTGCCCGGTCTGGCAACGGACACTCAAACCGTAATGGAAAAGCTGCGATTCAGGCTGAACCTTTACGAGCTGAAAGAAAACAGGAAGATACATCCGAAAACCTTCGCATCGATGGTCTCAAATTTGCTGTACGAAAGGAGATTCGGTCCCTACTTCGTAGAGCCCATTATCGCTGGCTTGAATCCAGTTACGTACGAGCCATTCATTTGCAATATGGACTTGATAGGCTGCATAAGTCCATCGAATGATTTTGTGGTCGGTGGAACCTGCACGGAGCAGCTTTATGGGATGTGCGAGTCTCTGTTCGAACCGGATATGGAGCCAGACGACCTTTTCGAGACGATCAGTCAGGCTTTGGTGAATGCTTGCGACAGAGATGCGATATCTGGCTGGGGCGCTGTTGTTTATATCATGTAAGCTGCGTAATAATTTGTTCTTCTCTTATTTTCTTTCGCTTCGAGGTGTTAATCGTGTGTTTTCGGTTGTTCGCAGAGAGAAGGATAAAGTTACGACTAAGACTGTTAAGACGAGGATGGATTAAGCGGTTGGTTGATTTGTGAGGTGCAGCGAGATGAATGTTCTTATTAAGGGATATATAAGTTAATGATTTTCAATAAACGAAATGGAAAATGAACGATGTGGTTTGGTTGAGCTTCGTTTTTTTGGTCCGTTGAGGGGAGAGGAATGTAAAGTTGGTTGAATTTGGTGGTTTTTAGGGAGTTCAAGGAATATTTAGAAGGTTCGAGGTTTTTAGAAGAAGATTATTGTTTCTTCTTGAGAAGTTTGATGAACATTTTAATTTGTAGAAGAAGATTGTTATTTCTTCTGACAAATTTTCCTAAAAATGAGTGGATAATTAGAATTCCAAAGCTATAGATTTTTTGAGAGTTCGATGAATGTTTTAAACTTGATGAATAAAATTATTTCTTCTAATAAATTTTCCTAAAAATTGGTAGACGATTTATAATTCCAAAGTATACGTTCTTGAGGAATTCTATGAATATTATTTTAAACTTGCAGAAGAAAATTATTTCTTCTTGGAGAGTTCGATAAACATTTCAATTTGTAGAAGAAAATTGTTATTTTTTCTGAGAAATTTTCTTAAAAATTGGTAAATAATTATAATTCCAAAGCTATAAATTCTTTGAGTTCAATGAACATTTTAAATTTACAGAAGAAATGAACATTTTACATTTGCAGAAGAATATTATTTCTTCTGATAAATTTTCCTAAAAATTGATGGGCAATTACAATTCCAAAAATAAAAATTTTTTAGAAGTTCGATGAACATTTCAATCTTGAGAAATAAAATTATTATTTCTTCTATCAAATTTTTCTAAAAAATGGTGCATGTCTATGAATACCACTTATGTTAATATATTAATAATAATTATTGTTCCACAATAATTACTACTAATTCTAAATAACAATTATTGCATATTAACAATACTAATTCTTAATTACAATGATTTAAAATAATTATTAATTGAAATTGATAAATGCCTATGAATAGCATTTACGTTAACATGCTAATAATAATTATTGTTCCGCAATAATTGATACTAATTAGAAATAACAATTATTTAAAACAATTATAAATTAAAATTGGTAAATGTCTATGAATAGCATTTACGTTAACAGACTAATAATAATTGTTGTTCCACAATAATTAATACGAAATAGCAATTATTACATGCTAATACTAATTCTAAATAACAATTATTACATATTACAATATAAATTATGAATAACAATTATTGCATATTATAATACGATTTCTAAATAACAATTAATACTAACTATAAATAATAATTATTGCATATTATAAATGAATTCTGAATAACAATTATTTTATATTAATACTAATTCTAAATAACAGTTATTACATATTATAATACGGACTCTAAATAACAATTATTGCATATTATAATATAATTTCTAAATAACAATTATTATATATTACAACACAAATTCTAAATAACAATTGATACTAATTATAAATAAGAATTATTACATATTAATACTAATTATATTTTTTATATATTAATTATACAATTATTCCATATTATAATACAAATTATAAATAACAAATATTGCATATTATAATACTAATTCTAAATAACAATCATTGCATATCATAATACGAATTCTAAACAAGAATTAATACTAATTATAAATAAGAGTTATTACATATTTATACTAAATATAAATAACAATTATTGCATATTAATACACTAATTCTAAATTACAATTATTATATATTATAATACGAATTCTATATAACAATTAATACTAATTACAAATAAGAATTATTACATATTAATACTAATTATATTTTTTATATATTAATTATACAATTATTCCATATTATAATACAAATTATAAATAACAAATATTGCATATTATAATACTAATTCTAAATAACAATCATTGCATATCATAATACGAATTCTAAACAAGAATTAATACTAATTATAAATAAGAGTTATTACATATTTATACTAAGTATAAATAACAATTATTGCATATTAATACACTAATTCTAAATTACAATTATTACATATTATAATACGAATTCTATATAACAATTGATACTAATTATAAATTAGAATTATTACATATTAATACTAATTATATTTTATATATATTAATCATACAATTATTGTATACTAATATTAATTCTAAATAACAATTATTTCTTATTAACATTAATTACAAATAACAATAATTACAAACACCTATTTTCTCTCCAAATTAAACACACATTCTAAATACAAAAACTGATTGCAACTTAATACCAAAAAACAAACATCTTTCACCAACATAACCTTATACTTCATCAACTCAATATAATCAAATTTCTCAAAAGTTTTGCATTAATCTGCAACTATTTCATCAAAATAACCCAAAACAAACTTAATTAACCTCAAATCCCCTCTCACATTAATTAGAGGTTAGAGATTACAACCTCATTCAGTGAGCGACCACCGTCGACTGCGCAACTCTAACCAAACTCTCCACAAAAATATGCAAAACCAAAATGAATGCTATGGTGATTAACAAATTGTGCTCAGAATTTCGAAAAATAGTAATAAACAGACAAAGTACGTAGAAAATACGACAATTTTTACAATATTTACAACCTAACCTAAAATGAACAAAATTGATGTACAAGCAAAATATAAAAAAATATGTAATATTTTTTATTTTATCAAAAACAACCCAAAAATAACAAAAAAATGTACATAAATTGTGTTATAAATTAAATTTTATTGTTTTAATATTGTATTATTATTATTATTGCAGGTAACATCATCGCAAGATATGTTTCTTCTCACTCATCGATAGACCAAACCTCTGCGCCTCCTCCAAATATCTCCAAACTCCAATTAAACCCACCATTCGCATCAGAACGAATAACGTTTGTCCCAAAAACCCTTAACATAGATTTTAGAA
Organism: Xylocopa sonorina; assembly: GCF_050948175.1. Lineage (NCBI taxonomy): Eukaryota > Metazoa > Arthropoda > Insecta > Hymenoptera > Apidae > Xylocopa > Xylocopa sonorina. The sequence continues at coordinate 2,496,361 of NC_135208.1, forward strand.
ACCCAGACAGCGTCACTAACAAGAAAATATTCGAGATACCATGGTCCGTACGTATACCGTCGATAGAAGACCCTTTAAGACAACCGGTTCAACGAGATCGGCCTGTGATCGACAGATCGATTGATCTGCCGGCCACGGAGAATGCCTTGGAGAAGCTAGCCGAGACCATACTGCGGATCAGAAGATGGAAGATAAAGAAGCACAAGAGGAAGAAGTACCGCAAGAGGATGCAGTTCATTTGGGCGAAGATAAGAGCGAGGCGCAACATATTGAAGGAGAGGACGTTTCAAGCGAAGCAGGTTGAGAAGATAAAGAAAGCGCTTGCGTTCGATGCCAAGCAGTACGTGGCGGACAGACTGGCTATTTTGGATAAAGAGAGGATACCGATGACGTTCAGAGGTGAAATACTGCCACGCAATGTGATTAAGCAGTTCATCGAGGAGAAGAAGGAGCAGCAGAGGAGACGGCTTAACAAACCTCGAATTACGCTTGATTAAATTGCAATTGTATTGCAGTTTTCTATTAATATGCAATAACAAGAATTATTGCGTATTAATATTAATTCTAAAAAGCAGTGTATTATAAAAATAAATGTTTATCGTGTTGGATATTAAACGGTGGGCTTCGATTTCTCTTTTCTTCGGTTTCTGTTTATACGGATGCGAGTTTGGTAATAAATTTGCAGCGTAAAATGAAATTATTGCAATTTTAGGATAGCAAAATTTGGTAACAAGCTTAAATCATCTGCGTTAGTGTTAATATTGTAAATAGAGTCAGTTAATGCAATCAGAGAGCAAATTGGGATGGAAAACTGAATTAAAAATATTCATTTGCATTTTAGATGAAGGAATAAAATAATAATATTGCCTTTTCTGAAAGTTTTCAGTCAACATTGAGTAATAAAATTGATTTAAAGCACTGAAAACTGCTATTTAGTCTATTTTTCAATTCAGAAGAAGTTTTATCATCTTAATTGCTATAATTTTCAGTGAACATTGGAAAATATTCACTTAGAAGCCTTCTCTGAGGTCCGATGGATAATAAAATTAATTTACGAGCACTGAAAAGCGCTGTTTAATCTTTTTTATCAGTTCAGAATTATGTAATGTATCTCAGTAATTATTTAAAACCATTTCATTCGCTATTAACTGCTCTGTTTGCATAAATTCCACATTATTTACTCCATATTTTATATTTTTTACTCCAGTTTACTTCGTATTACGTAGACTGAAAATATTGAAAACAAATTGAGCACTGAAATTACCTCACAAATTAAAAAAAATATAAATATTCATCGATAAACTAATAAAAAGATAATTATTTATATTTTCATAATTAGAAGAAGGTAAAAAAAAGTATGAGAAAGCAATGATAATTAAAATACTGTTCTAAAAGAAATTTAACATTCAATATTCTGAATAAACGAACTCAAAATTCTCTAGAAACATTACAAAACAAATATCTGCTCTTCTAATTATATATAATTGCTTAAAAACCATTATATTTCTCTATTTATATTAAAGAAACAATTTTAAACATCTTAATGGGCAAATTAATCAGCAACGTAGCATCGGATTCATCAGAAACTTGAAAATAAAATTCCATTTAATTAAATAAACAATTTTAAGTATCTTAACAGACAAATTAACTAGCAACGTAGCATCAGATTCATCAAAACTTGAAAATGAAATTACATTCAGTCAGTTTTTTCAGGTTTCAACTAATAAATATTTAACAAAATCGCTACGAACAGATTTAAAGGACTTAAAAGGGGGGATTTATGTACAATTTTATTGTAGGGATATGATAAAATGCTGGTCGAGATGCTGCAACCATTTATAGAGATAGAAATATACATAGTAAACGTATTAAAAATGTTTAATTTAACTTACAGGACATAGTTTTGCATTGCTAAGACCCGCGTACATCCGTCAGACCGCGTTTCTATTTTACAAATATCTACATCTCGCCTCTCGATCGCGTATTTACAGAGAAAATAATACTATAAGACAATAAATAGCACCTGTTACTTTAGCCAGGAGTATCGACAAGCTTTTCAAGGCACGTTTCAACGAAGAATAATATTTTTTTCTACATCCACATCCGATTCTCTCAACAATTTGCACATTTAGAAAAATATATCGCATTGTTGTGCGTCGTTTTCTTCAACTTTCACCCTAAATTTACTTAATAAATACACGTAGCGATTAATCTGCTTAGAAACGACCAGTAAAACGTTAGAATATCGCCGATAAGAAGTCTTAAGTTCCCTAATTGAGACCCTGAATCGTTGCCCAGACTCTGTGTCTTGTTACAAGACAGAAAAAAGAACCCTCGAGTACATATTTCCTAATCAATATTACTAAAACATAGCCGTGCAGCTTGTCTGTTTCTAAATTGGAAGACAGATTTTCTCCTCTGACTCCTTCGCACCGCCTCATGGCAACATTTGTCCCTTCTTCACCTCCAACACCTTCGGCTTGTGCGCTTTGACGCTGCCAGTTTTCAAGCTGCTGCTTCTTCCGGAGAAATAATCCTCGATTTCCTGCAGCGTCTTGCCTTTGGTCTCAGGCAGGCACAGATAAAAGAATATGGTGCCGAAGAGAGAGATGGCACCGTAAAGAATAAAAGTGCCATGCCTGGTGATTGCGCTGGCTAAAAAGGGGTACGTCTTGACCACAGTGAAGATGAAGAGGTGCGCAGTCATGGTAGTCAAGCCACCGATGATACCCCTCACTTGCACCGGATAAACCTCTCCGATCATCACCCAGGGTATGACCAGGAAGCCAAGAGTGCAAGTGACTGTGTACGAGAATATACAGAGGACTGGGAACCAGGTGACAAGGATTGGCAAGCGGTTGGCGAGCCAGTAGGTCTTGAGCCACATGTAGCCACCTAATCCGACCATGGATAGTCCGCAGCCAACTGATGAGACCATCGTCAGTGGTCTTCTTCCGTATCTTCTGCAGAGGATGCAAGCTGCTATCGTAGAGGCCAGCCTGACCACCCCAAGGATCACTGCGGCTAAGTACTTGTTCAGCGTGGCGCCAGAATCTTGGAAGATCTCCACTGCGTAGAATGTGATCACGTTTGTGCCTGACCATTGGTAGATCAGGAAGTAGAGGAAGAGCAGAGTGAACGGTTTGAGAGCGTTGGGCTTCAGGAGAGCTGTGAGTATCTCTCGCAGACCTGTGAGACGCTTGATGTTGTTCTTGTTCGAGAAGTTGATCAGAGTCTCCATTTCTTGGTTGACGTTGTAGGTGCTGCCACGGAACTGTTGCAGGGCTTTGCGAGCCTTCTCTGGCCTGCTGCGGGACATGAGGTAGGATGGCGTCTCTGGGAAGAGGAACATGAGCAGCAGAGCAGCCAGAGGCAGGATTCCACTGATCGCAGCGCAAGTGTTCCAGCTGAGAGCACTGCCTAATGCGTACTCGATGAGGACACCTGTGCTGACTCCAATGCTGGCGAATGCGGTCAGCATTCCTCTTAGATGAGGCTGAGCCACCTCTCCGGTGTAAACCCTTGCTGGAGCACCCACCATGCCGGAGCCAAGGCCTACGAAGAACCTTCCAGCGTAGATCATGCGTATGTCTGTTGCGAATGCTATTAATACCCATCCAAGCAGCGCTGGGATCTCTGTGATGATCAGAGAACGTTTTCTTCCTAGTACGTCCATCATGTAGCCTGAGACCAAGCAGCCGATGGGGGTTCCGATCGAAGACATACTGGCTGCAAAGGAAATATTGCTTTATTGTAAATTATCAAGTTAATGAGACTTTGTTTTGTGAGTTTCTGAAGTTTTCGCAGACTTTTTTAAGTACTTGATGCAAGTTTCAGCTTCTAAAGAGCTCTGATCTTGTGCTGCCACCCAATAATTGGAGAATGAACTACATAAAAGTGGACTTCTGAGTCCCAAGGAGTCCCAAAGTGGGTTTTTAGTATCGTTAGTGAACGAAGAGCTAAGAATCAAAGGAAGTATTGCTTATTGCAATGTTAAATTGAATGAGATAATTTATTTAATGAGTTTCTGAAGTTTTCGCAGACTTTTTTAAGTACTTGACGCAGGTTTCAGCTTCTAAAGAGCTCTGATCTTGTGCTGCCACCCAATAATTGGAGAATGAACTACATAAAAGTGGATTTCTAAGTCCCAATAAGTCCCAAAGTGGGTTTTTTGGTTTCGTTAGTGGATGAAGAGCTAAGAAGCATTGGAATTACCGATCCAAGACTCCTCTGAAGATCCTTCTACGATAGGAATGGTGCTGTTCGGTTCTTGAAGCTGCGGCAGAGCAATGGCAGAGAAACCGAAGGTCATGCCAGTGTTGATAGTCCCTAGCTGAGCCACCACCGCTGCCAGGACTTGCTTAACAACACTGCCGTTAACATTGTGACCGCTCTCTGGGTCATTGCAGGCGGTGTTCGATGGCAGAGCTGGCTTTCCGTCTTCCAATTGATTAGTGGATTGGATCTTTGGTAGTGTCGTCGAGCCCACCAAAGACGACTTCTCTGAATTCTCCATGTCACCATTTTGTCTGCAATAAATAAGAACACTTTGTAAATTGCAAGTTTTGGAGTAATACAGAATTCTGCTTTAATTGAGGCACGTTTAGTTCTAAGAATATTGAAAAGTAACAGAGAATCGCTGTGTAAAGTTAGATATTACCCCATTTGGAGCTCTGCGACTACTCTCAGAGGCGTTATCTTTAATATTAATTAGTAAACAAGATTGTTCGCGAGCAGTAGTCAGAGAACAATCCTTTAAAATGAATTTCAGACAGCAGAGAGTTAATATTCGTATTCTAAATGATTTATACGTAATAATACAGATGTAAGGCTTTGTTCCGCATGGAGGTGGTTTATCAAGCAACGCATTCCACGCTCACGCTCTGTTTTTATCAACCAGCTGGAAGATAATTTATTTTTAATTACTGCGAAGTGCACAGTTCCGTGCAGAGATTTTTCATAAACAAGGGGATGGCTGATATTGAGCTTAAAGACTATGTATTGTACAATTATAAAGGAAAAAAGGACTTGTTATATTAATATAATGTAAATCATGTAGGAATAGGGGCTGCTGCAGCTCTACAGTGCTTATTTGAAAGCCAACATTGAAAAGAACTATCGTTTCATTAAGGAATTGATATTTAAATTCAATGTAGCATATTTTTTAAGGAATTATGTAAAGAATTCTTCATTTTTTTCAAGGAAAATGGAAAATAATACAGATAAATAATTTGCATGTTGAATTGCTAAAATTTCAATTTTTCTGAATGGAACAAAGTTTAAATTTGTTGGGAAAATATTCGTTACAGTGTCTTCTAATAGTATAAACAAAAAAACAGTAGTGATATTGTTTTATTCTAGCTGATAATCGCTGCTATAAATATTGAAAATTTGATATTAATATAAAGCCTTCAGAGTTCAAAATCTCAATTTTTCTGAATGGAACAAAGTTCAAATTTGTTGGAGAACTATTCATTACAGTGTCTTCTGACAGTAGAAACAAAAAAACAGCAGTGATATTGTTTTATTCCAGTTGATAATTGCTGTTATAAATTATTGAAAATTTGATATTAATGTAAAGCTTTCAGAGTTTAAAATTTCAATTTTTCTGAATAAAACCAAGTTCAAATTTGTTGGAGAACTATTCATTACAGTGTCTTCTAACAGTAGAAACAAAAAAACAGTAGTGATATTGTTTTATTCCAGCTGATATTCACTGCTCTAAATTATTGAAAATTTGATATTAATGTAAAGCTTTCAGAGTTTAAAATTTCAATTTTTCTGAATGAAACAAAGTTCAAATTTGTTGAAGAACTATTCATTACAGTGTCTTCTAACAGTAGAAACAAAAAAACAGTAGTGATATTGTTTTATTCCAGCTGATAATCGCTGTTATAAATATTGAAAATTTGATATTAATGTAAAGCTTTCAGTTAAGAGCTTAAGATTTAATATTTAATATTAACATTTTTCAATAGGAAGATTTACGTTAAATAAGTCCCTAAATCGGAAAGCATCCAAATACAACCAGAGGTTCATTAAAAAATCAACCAGTTCAATTTTAACGAGCCTTATCTTGAACCACGCGAGATTCTGGCACCGTTTCGGGTTACCAAAATAAAATCCGACCCGAATTCCATTCGCTATCAGAAATCGATTTATAAATTACCAAATACATTCGAATAAGTTCCAGAATTCGAGACAGAAAGCATCTACAACGATTTATTGCAATTTAAGATCCTTAACTTAAGCTCAATCTCTAAGTTAACTTAATCTTTAACTTAAGATACTTGACTTTAGAATTGAAATTTGTTAGTTAAAATTAAGTGTTTCAGCTTAAAGATTGAACTTAAGTATCTAAACTGAGTTAAATATTTAATTTAACTAAGTAACTAGAAAATTGAACTTATGTTGAATGTCTCAATCCAAAGATTGAACTTAAGATCTTTAATTTAAGTTCAACCTCTAAGTTAAGATATTTAACTTAATCTCCGACTTTATGATTGAACTTTCTTAACTACAGACAAGTATTTTAACTTAATGATTGAACTTTTAATATTTTAAGACACTAAATTGAGTATCTTAACTTGGAGTTTAGGTTGCATATCTTAATTTAAAGTTTAAGTTACATATCTTAACTCAAAGAATGAACTTAAGTATCTCAACTTGAAGATTAAATTTAATTTCAATATTTTAACTTGAAGTTTGAACGCGTTTTTCTTTCAGCTTCATCAGTCTAAACTGATTAAAGACTTCTTAAACCAAGAAATTACTTCTGTTCATACACAGGATTCAATTTCTTACCACAAAATCCATTTTTCTTTCTACATTTACATAATTAAAATAGTCCAACACTAGAAAAAAACAAAAATTCTCTGTGAATGAATATAAATGAATAGAACAGTCCAATTATGGTAATTAAAAGAGCAAAGGCAACACAAAGCAGTCCTTTGTGACTGCTGGTGTTGCTCAGCAACGCCACAAATGGATCCTCTTTGTCTTCGTCGCTTCTGGAAAGTCGAGGAGAAAACGGACGAAGAAAAAAGGAGACGCTGAAGTAAAATGAGAAAAAGAATTTATCCAAGATAAATACGTAGTCGTTTGATAGATCTGAGAAGAAAAGATTTCGCTGATTTTTCTGCCCTCGTAATCAGAGTTTCATTCTTTTTTCTTATTATAGACTACTATCGTTTATGGTTGTAACAACATTTGCTTTGCTGGCGTCTGTTACTTAATATGTTGTCTTCATGTTTGTTTAAAATTGTGTCTGCATTTATTAAAAATATTTTACTTTATTAAATTTTTATTGATTTATTAAATTTATTAATATTTTCATTTATTAAAAATATTTTTAATAAATATATAATAATATATATTATAATTTTAATTTATTAAAAATACGTGTGTTTTTAACATAAGTTTAGTTATATTATAAGTATAATAAATAATATAATAAGTATTATTATACGTTATTAATTATATTTAATATAATTAATATATGTAATTGATACAGTGTTTATATTTATTAAAAATATTTTTAATAAATATAAATAGTATTTCAATCAATATAAACAGTATTATATAATATTATAATCTTAATTTATAATAATAATAAAAATAACAATAAATTGTAATTATAATATTATATAAATATTATTAAATATTATCATATATTTATTAAAAATATTTTTAATAAATGTAAACAGTATTTCAAATATTTTTAAAAATATTATAATTAATAATAAACATTATTAAAGATATTTTTAATAAATACAGACACAATTTCAAATAAATTTTAAGACAATAATATTTTTAATAAATGTAAAGGCTATCAAAAATATTTTCAATATATATAGATATTGTTAAAAATATTTGTCACAAATGTAGACTATGTTAAATAAATTTTAATACTACTTTATATAAATTTTAAGACAATATTCTTGATAGACATATATAAAATTAAAAATATTTCTAACTGTGGACGCTAATAAAAATATTTTTAATAAATAGAAACAGTATTTCAAATAAATTTTAAGACAACAATTAAATATTTTTAATAAATGTTGACATTATTTAATATTATTAAAAAATACTAAATTTAAATATTATTAAAAAATACTAATTTTCTTTAGTTGTTGTCTACATTTATTATAAATATTATTATCTTAAAATTTATTTGAAATAGTGTCTACAATTACTAAAAATATTATTGTCTTGAAATTTATATGAAATACTGGTTAGATTTGTGAAAAATATTTTTAATACTGTCTATATGTATTAAAAATATTTTTAATAGCGTCTGTACGTATTAAAAAAAATTATTGTCTTAAAATTTACATAAAATAGTGTCTATATTTATTAAAAATATTTTTTAACAGCGTCTATATTTATTAAAAATATTATTGTTCTAAAATTAATTTAAAACGTGTTTATATTTATTAAAAGTATTTTTAGTAGCGTTTACATCTATTAAAAATATTATTGTCATAAAATTGCTTTAAAACGTGTCCAAAAATAGAATACAAGGACGAAAACAAATTTCCTTATTTTAAGAATGCGTAGCAGCGATAAAAGTTGACTAAAAATATAAAAAAACATATAATAACAGACACTGTATTTTCGTTTTTAAAACAATACACGTGGCATGCAAAAATGTGTTGCACGTGTAAATATTAATTTCTAACGGGTGATTATTTGTAACGCAAAAAAATATTTTTAGCAAATGTAACAATAAAAATACATGCAAATATTAATTTGTAACGTAAAGAAATAGTTTTAGCAAAAAATAGAAATTAAAATACATGCAAATATTAATTTGTAACGCAAAGAAATATTTTTAGCAAAAAATAGAAATTAAAATACATGCAAATATTAATTTGTAACGCAAAGAAATAGTTTTAGCAAAAAAATAGAAATAAAAATACATGCAAATATTAATTTCTAACGCAGAGAAATATTTTTAGCAAAAAATAGAAATTAAAATACATGCAAATATTAATTTGTAACGCAAAGAAATAGTTTTAGCAAAAAATAGAAATAAAAATACATGTAAATATTGATTTCTAACGGGTGGTTATTTGCAACGCAAAGAAATATTTTTAGCAAAAAATAGAAATAAAAATACATGCAAATATTGATTTCTAACGGGTGGTTATTTGTAACGTAAAGAAATAGTTTTAGCAAAAAATAGAAATAAAAATACACGTAAATATTAATTTCTAACGGGTGGTATTTGTAACGCAAAGTATTTGCAACGCAAAAAAATAGTTTTGGCAAATATAAAAATAAAAATAAAAATACATGTAAATATTGATCTCTAACGGGTGGTTATTTGCAACGCAATGAAATATTTTTAGCAACTGTAAAAATAAAAATACATGTAAATATTAATTTCTAACGGGTGATGTATTGCAACGCAAAGTATCTGTAACGCAAAAAAATAGTTTTGGCAAAAAATAGAAATAAAAATACATGCAAATATTAATTTGTAACGCAAAGAAATAGTTTTAGCAAATATAAAAATGAAAATACACGTAAATATTAATTTCTAACGGGTGATGTATTGCAACGCCAAGTATTTGTAACTCAAAGAAGTATTTTTAGCAGAATTTATGCGATTAGAAGAGAGCAGAGAGATTAGTAGAATTATGAAATATATTTATAATTGAGTTTAGATGAAAATCTGCGGGGGAAGCAATGGCGGACGCTTAGAGCAATACGCTGAACGCGATGCGAGAAACAGGATGACGCAATAGTGATAAGTATCACTGGTGAGATTGCTTTCACGTGCAAATCAGTTATTAATAAAACGCAGCTAGATGTAATGTACAGGGTGTCACGGAAAATCTGTACGTTCTTTAACGAGTCGTAACTTTATCTTTTCGATTTCAGAATGCAATTAATTCCAAATGATCGCAGCTACAAGTAATGTACAGAATGTCCCATAGAATGCGTATGTAAATTTTTTAATTTTACTTTGATTAATAAAGTGAAACTTCAATTAATAAAGTTTAATTAATTTCAAATGATTGCAGCTTGGTGTAATGCACAGGGTGTCGTAGAAGATTGTACGTATACGTTCTTTAATAAGTCGTAACTTTGACTTATTGCTTTCACGTGCAAATCAGTTATTAATAAAACGCAGCTAGATGTAATGTACAGGGTGTCCCAAAAACTGCATATGTTATTCAATTAGTCGTAACTTTATCTTTTCGATTTCAGAATGCAATTAATTCCAAATGATCGCAGCTACAAGTAATGTACAGAATGTCCCATAGAATGCGTATGTAAATTTTTTAATTTTACTTTGATTAATAAAGTGAAACTTCAATTAATAAAGTTTAATTAATTTCAAATGATTGCAGCTACGTGTAATGCATAGGGTGTCGTAGAAGATTGTACGCATACGTTCTTTAATAAGTCGTAACATTGACTTATTGATTTCAGAATGCAATTAATTCTAAATGATTGCAGCTACATTTAATCTACAGGATGTCACAGAAAATCTGTACGTTCTTTAACGGGTCGTAACTTTATCTTTTCGATTTCAGAATGCAATTAATTATTAATTAATTTTAAACGATCATCAGTGGAGCAAAATTGACTAAAAAAAAAAAGAAAACAGAAGAAGAAGAGAGTTTCTTTTAAAATACTGTTGGAGGTGTAAAAATGTATGAAGATTGAAAATGAACGATATTGGAAGCCATAATTGAGCAAGGATGCCCCACAACATCAAATTAAACGGTTTGTTAATTAATACATCAGCTCTGCGTGTCAAATGGACGATATTGGAAGCCATAATTGATGAAGAAAGTTTCACAATACCAAATTAAAAGTTTGTGAATTAGTAGTTTAAGTCTACGCGACAAAATGGACGATATTGGAAGCCATAATCGAGCAAGGATATTTCATAACATTAAATTGAACGTTCGTTAAAGTTTACGAATTAATAGTCCAAATGTACGCCTCAAAATGGATGATATTGGAAGCCATAATTGATCAAAAAAGGTTCACAGCGCCAAATTAAAAGTTTGTTAATTAATAGTCCAAGTTTATGCTTCAAAATGGTCGATATTCGAAACCATAATTGAGCAAAAATGCTTCACAGCGCCAAATTAAACGTTTATTGAAGTTTACGAATTAATAGTCCAAATGTACGCCTCAAAATGGATGATATTGGAAGCCATAATTGATCAAAAAAGGTTCACAGCGCCAAATTAAAAGTTTGTTAATTAATAGTCCAAGTTTATGCTTCAAAATGGTCGATATTCGAAACCATAATTGAGCAAAAATGCTTCACAGCGCCAAATTAAACGTTTATTGAAGTTTGCGAATTAATAGTCCAAGTTTACGCCCCAAAATGGATGCCACAATTAAGCAAGGATGCTCCACAACACCAAATTAAACGTTTGTTAATTAATAGATCAGGTCTACGTCCAAAATGGACGATATTCGAAGCTATAATTGAGCAAGGATGCTTTACAATTTTCTAGGAATTTTTACAAATCTTTACAAATTTCTAGGAAACGACTGCTGTGTTATAGAAAAATTACCTGTAAATACATATATTTCTTTTTTAGGACACCCTGGAGAGACGATACAAGGACTTTAAATAAAGAGAACATGAAAAAACGATCTCTGTTGATAATAATGAGCAGTAACAACGAAGAAACTCCTTAAATTAGATTAGAACAACATCCTTTGTGCTTTGTGCTGTACGTACATTTACATTCTTACTAAAAATCGAGTTGTTTATGTGGAATTGAAGGAAACTATTTGCTTTTAATAAGTTCTTGGATCGTAACCACCCTTTTGTATTAGCTCTGGGTCTCATACAACACGGTTTCACATACAATACGGCATTTTTAGGAACCCAACTGCCTTGTTATAGGAAAATTACCTGTAAATACATATATTTCTTTTTTAGGACACCCTGGAGAGACGATACAAGGACTTTAAATAAAGAAAACATGAAAAAACGATCTCTGTTGATAATAATGAGCAGTAACAACGAAGAGACTCATTAAATTAGATTAGAACAACATCCTTTTTGCTTTGTGCTGTGCGTACATTTACATTTTTACTAAAAATCGAGTTGTTTATGTGGAATTAAAGGAAACTATTTGCTTTTAATAAATTCTTGGATCGTAAGCCCCCTTTTATTTCTGCTTTAGGACACCCTGTATATAATGCAGTTGCAAATATACGCATATGACCAGATTTGCATCAGCTGGTTCGCAGCAATCGCTTTTAAAACGTGACACGAGTGAAACAATGCGACGAAAATAGAAGCGCGAATTATTTCCTTCGGGACGAAGGAAACAACGCAGTTCAGGGCAGCCTTAACCCGCATTGTTGTCCGCAACGCATCAAAAATAACCGCGTCCATGAGAAAAAGCTCAGAAAGTGGATTTCAATTGTCATTCATGTCTCTTAAAATTGTTTGACTCTGCTAAAAAGCTCTAGTTTGTTTCTAAAATGTTATCGCAGAGCCTCGCATGCCGTCAGCCGCGATATTTATGAATTTTGGCACACACTGTGCGTATTTCTGTCCGTGTTACACGAAAGGGTTCAAGTGTACTGCGCGTGTACACAAACGAGAGAGGCAGGGTTTATAAATAGTTGGGTTACATCACGATTCGTTTGACAAAATTGATATTCAGCGCTGACCATGTTGTTTAGTACTAAGTTGTTAATGTTAGGGGTCGTTTTCACGCCCCTGCGAGTTTGAACTTTCAAAAAAAAGGTACTTATAAATAGATGGATTCATTTTATTTGAACTTTCAAACAAGTTACTGAAAGTTTTAAAACGTGAATTTTCACAGAAGTTTTTGAAAGTTTTAAAACATGAATTTTCACAGAAGTTTTTGAAAGCTTTAAAGTGTGAACATTCAAAAAGGAATTTGAAAGTTTTAAAATGTGAACATTCAAAAGGAACTTGAAAGTTTTAAAACATGATTTTTCACAGAAGTTTTTGAAAGTTTTGAAACGTGAACTTTCAAAAAGGTTTATGAAGTTTTAAAGTGTGAACATTCAAAAAGGAATTCGAGAGTTTTAAAATGTGAATATTCAAAAAGAAATTTGAAAGTTTTAAGATGTGAACATTCAAAGAAGTTTTTGAAAGTTTTAAAATGTGAACTTTCGAAAAGGTTTTTGAAAGTTTTAAAACGTAAACTTTTAAGAAGGTTTTTAGAAGATTTAGAACGTGAACTTTCAAAAAGGTATTTGAAAGTTTTAGAACGTGAAATTTCGAAAAGGTTTTTGAAAGTTTTCGTTAATTTTCTTCAAGAAAATTATTGCTGTACTTTATCAGAATATTTTAATTTTAAATAATGATATTTGAATTGCGTTCGTAGAACCAGCGTTCGAATTTATTTTGCTAGAAGTTAATTTAATTTGCCTGTTAGAATTTTTGCTAACAATTTAACTAGAAAGTAGTTAAATTTTGTAAAGCTAATGCGTTCGCAAAATCAGCGTTCGAATTTGGTGCGTTCGATTATATTTTGCTAGAAATTAGTTTAATTTATCTTTTAGAAACTTTGATGACTATTGTAATAATTAAATTTGATAAATTTTGGTTATCATCAGGTTAATGCGTTCGCAAAAACAGCGTTCGAATTCGATGCGTTCGATTTTACTCATCGTCGATTTTTATTATCAGAAATTAATTAAATTTGCCTTTTTTTAGAATCTTTGCTAACTATTGCAATTTAACTAGAAGGTAATTAAATTTCTTGAGTAAAGTTAATGCGTTCGCAAAATCAGCGTTCGAGTTCTGTAAATTCGATTTTATTTTGCTGAAAATTAATTTAATTTGCCTTTTAGAATTTTTGCTAACTACTGCAATTTAACTAGAAGGTAATTAAATTTCTTGAGTAAAGTTAATGCGTTCGCAAAATCAGCGTTCGAATTCAATGCATTCAATTTTATTTTGCTATAAATTAATTTCTAATTTGCTCTTTAAAATCTTTGCTATCTACCACAATAATTTAACTTACTAAGGTTCGATTATGGTAAGATCAATGCGTTCGCAAAAACACCCTTCGAATTCGATACATTCACAATTCCATCGTCAACACTTGCCACAAGACAAATCATTAGAAATTAATCTTAGACTCTTCACAACTATCGCAATTTAACTTATTAAGTTTCGTCAATGGCAAGGTTGATGCGTTCGCAAAATAATCACTCGATCGTTTAACGACTTCCATTACATCTCGACACATGCCAATTGCAATCTAACTTATTACCAACCATTAAAAACCTGCACTTAAAACCCAACAAATAAAAACCATTGATTAACCCATAACTGCTCAGCATTGCGTTTACACAAAAAGACAATTGGGTTGGTCTTTAACGAGCCAAACTCAATTAATCCATTATGTCGAAACACAAAAGAAGATGGATAATGTGTTTGGCTACCAGTAGCCAAAATACACGTACAAATAAACTCAAATTTGGCAACGGTTGGCACAATATTTACGACTGTTTTCGCGTGCCACGTGCGAATACGGAACGAGGGCGTCGTTTGAGGACAGAACGGCAAACAAGTTGGCAGAAACGATTGTAAATACTTACTCTGCCATGGTGTTCGTCATATCTCCTGTTGTTTCTTATATCCCAACACAGAAAGAGAGAGAGAGAAAGAGAGAGAGAAACAGAGAGAGAGAGAGAGAGATCGAGTCGTATATTAAAAAATCTACGTACAATTTATATCACAGTCGATTCATCACGTTCGTTTTACAGCGCGGAGAAATTTCTATACCTCATCGCCCTTTTCCTCTGCCCCTCTCTCTCCTGATCACTTGTCACTGCTCGAAACGAAGTCGCGGGAAAGTCTCGAGCCCCTCAGACGGTTCTTGAAACACCAATTGTGCGTCCAATCTCGTAAAATCCTACTGGCACCTTCTTCCATGGACAAGGCATGTGCACTGATCGTTGATTTTTATTCTAACACGGACTCGATTTGGGCTCGAAATTAATTAGTGACAGGCCAGAGACGTGATTGTACGCGTAAAAAACGCTAAGACACTTGTTAAGAGGTAATTAGAGACGTTCTACAGTCGATCTTTACGTGACGACGCGCGCGAAGCGACTGCACTGCGCACAGCCGCTGGCGAGCCTTTATATACCCGCCCTCTCGATTGGTCGAGTCCCCAGCAGGCATGCGCAGTGCGTGTGCGCGCGAATTTCGCGAGCTGCGCGCGCAAGGATCGCTGGAGATCCGCGAAACTGAGATAATTCGATTTGATTTGCAAGGGAATTGCTCGAGGAGTAAAGTACAATTGCTGATCGAGTAAATATTGTTGAGTTAAACTAAAAAAAGCTTCGAAGTATCTTCGTGAATGTTTAGAAACTCGCTAAACGTGTACATTTTTCGATTACGTTGTTGTAGAAGCAGTAACGCTGATGTTATCTAGCGACGTGCCAAAAAGTAACGATAAACTTATCTCGTGACTGATTTCTTTTCTTAGATCGATGCTGAACGGCCCCTCTAACGCCTGTTCCGATCGATAACAACCGCTCAGCTGTGTTTGATCGTTTGTTTATCTGAGAAAAACAGTGTTATATCGTTTCTACAACTCGTGACTACGGATTTGTCACGATTCCTGCTCGTGAATTACGATATTGACGTGTCTATCTCTGCACGGGGCTCGTGATGCGCGGAATGAGATAACAGATAAGCGAAAAAAATTCGCTGCTGACACATTTTGTAAAATCGCTGGCAGAGATCTTTGGACGAGGACTCGAAGGAGAGATATTGTCATTCGAATACGCCTGAAATTTTGACGATTTGTGACGAATGACAGTGGTTCTCAGACTTTTTAGGCTGCATATCCTTTTTTGGATAGAAAAAAAGACTTTTTTATGGCTGTGGTTCTTAATTTTTTAAATAACTTTAAAATCTGGCGTCAGATTAAGATAAAATGAATTTGAAACGAAAAATAACAAGATAAATTTAAGAAAAATCGATTTTTTAAAGCAGTGGTTCTTAATTTTTTAAATAACTTTAAAATCTGGCGTCAGATTAAGATGAAATAAATTTGAAACGAAAAATAACAAGGTAAATTTAAGAAAAATCGATTTTTTAAGGCAATAGCTCCCAATTTTTTTAAATAACTTAGAAATCTGGCATCAGATTAACATAAAATGCATTTGAAACGCAAGATAAATGTAATTTCCACCACGACTGCTTTTTTAGGGTAGAAAAATCGATTTTCTTAAAGCACTGGCTCTCAATTTTTTTAAATAATTTAAAAATCTGGTGTCACATTAATTTGAAACATAAAATAAATTTGATTTCCACTGCAACACCTTTTTTGAGATGGAAAAATCGATTTTCTCAGGATAGTGATTCTGAATTTTTTAAATAACTTAAAAATCTGGCGTCAGATTAAGATAAAATAAATTTGAAACGAAAAATAACAAGGTAAATTTAAGAAAAATCGATTTTTTAAGGCAGTAGCTCTCAATTTTTTTAAATAACTTAGAAATCTGGAGTCAGATGAACATAAAATGGATTTAAAACACATAATAAATTTCTAAGATAGCAAAATCGATTTTCTTAAGCCAGTGCATCTCAATTTTTCTAAATAACTCAGAAATCTGTCGTCACATTAACAAAAAATAAATTTAAAACACAATATAAATTTCTAAGATAGCAAAATCGATTTTCTTAAGACAGTGGTCCTCAATTTTTCTAAATAACTTAAAAATCTGGCCTTATACTAACATAAAATAAGTTTGAAAGAACTTTACATGGTCAATCAATAATATATAAAACAAAATTGCATTGCAAAGTAAAAAAAATATACATTTATGTATATATTTCTAGATTAGAAGCTTCTGATAGAAATCAAGCAATACAAAATTGTGTATTTTTAGAAAATTGTTTCGTGTAACTCTTAATTGCCTGCATCTCGACAAATTTGCGAGCAAGGACGGATCAAGAATACAATTAAAGGACAGTAAAATCCGAGCAGACGATGGAAGATAATTCAGCAGATCAGTCCAGCCTTATGCAAACGCTTTAATCGCTCTGACGACGTTTCCAGCAAACAATTTAGACTCTTAGTAGATGTACAGTGTGACTAATGTGAAACAGACCGCTTAACTATCTTTCATTTTATGAATATATGTATGCGAAACCACAAAAGAGGAAAATTGTGCTGCTCTGTGTCTACTTAGTGATGTAACTTGGACGTTGTCTACAGTTCGTTGGACACGTTTCACTATCAGATTTTGTTTAAGATATTCTTTGAATTCTGCACAGATATTTGAAAACGTGTAAATAATTTTTTTAAATAGAATCCAAATTTTTAGGAACTCTGTTATTTAATATATGAAAGTAGAAGCTTCTTTCTTTTGGAGAACTTATAAGTTTCTGTTTACATAGAGTTAGAATATTTTTAAAAACAGAATCCAAATTTCAGAAACTCAGCTTTTCAATATACAAGGAATAGAAGCTTTCTCTTTTAAAGAACACATAAGTTTCTTTTTAAAAGAGAATCCAACTTTTTAGAAACTCTGCTCTTCAATATTTATGAAAGTGGAAGCTTTTTTCTTTTGAAGAGCACATGAATTTTTGTTCAGATAAAGCTAGAAAATTTAAAAAAACTGAATTCAACTTTTTAGAAACTCTGCTCTTTAATATTTGAAAGTAGAAGCTTCTTCCTTTTGATGAACACATAAGTTTTTGTTTACATAAAGCTAGAAAATGTTTAAAAACAGAATCCAACTTTTTAGAAATTCTGCTCTTTAATATAATAACAGTAGAATAGCGTTTTCTTTTGAAAAATGCATAAGTTTCTGTCTACATAAAGCTAGAAAATTTTTAAAACAGAATTCAACTTTTTAGAAATTTTTTCTTCTGAAAAAAACATAAGTTTCTGTTTCCATAAAGCCAGAAAATTTTTACAATAAAATCCAACTTCTCAGAAATCCTGCTGTTTAATATAATAAGAGTGGAAGCTTCTTCTTTTGAAGAACACATAAGTTTCTTCTTACATAAAGCTAGAAAATTTTTAAAAACAGAATTCAACTTTTTATAAACTCTGCTCTTTAATATATAAGGTGTAGAAGCTTTTTCTTTTGAAGAACACATAAGTTTCTGTTTAAATAAAATATTTAAAACAGAATTCAACTTTTTAAAAATTCTGCTCTTCAATATATAAGAAGCTAGAAGCTTTTTCTTTAGAAAAACACGTGAGTTTCTGTTTACATAAGGCTAGAAAATTTTTAAAACAAAATCCAGCTTCTCAGAAATTCTGCTCTTTAATAATAATATATAACAAAAGCTTTTTTCACTTGAAGAACACACGAGTTTCTGTTTACACAAAGCTAAAAAATTGAACTGCGATTTTCTAGAGCAGTGCATCGCCTCCTTTAAAGATAATCAGGTAGCAATTCGCTTCACTTTCTGCCACACTGTCGCCGATAATTGCACACTTTTAATTACAACACGATGCACGTGGCAGAGGAAATAGAGTATCGCATAAAAAATTGCATTCACGGACTCCTAATTTCTTTTTACGTCGGCTATTTCCAAGTACGAGCCACAATTAACGTAAACGGCTGTATTATTGATCGGTTAAGCTGATCGATGATAATGGGCGCGGAAGATAGCCGTTTATTTCGAAACTGACCTAAATTACCATTATCCATTAACCAGATAATTTTCTTTTTACGAAATCCAAGTGTGTTATTTGCCAATTTCCTTTAGAATGAAAACATATAGTTAGAAATGTAGATATTACAATAGTTGGCTTGATTTCTAACAAAAATTGACTTAAACCACTTTCAAAATAACAATATTTACTATTCTACTAATCAGCTAATTTTCATTAGAGAATATCTAAATATATTCTTTACAATTTTCTTCAAAATGAAAAGATACAGTTAGAAATGGAAATATTAAAATAGTTAGCTTGATTTCTGTAAAAAGTTGACTTAAACCATTTTCAAAATAACTGTTTCTATTATTCGATTAGCCAATTAATTCTCATTTCAGAAGATCTAAATATATTATTCACAATTTCCTTCAAAGTGTGAGGATACAGTTAGAAATGTACATACTAAAATAGCTGGCTTTGTTTCTGTGAAAAATTGACTTAAATCACTTTCAAAATAACAATATTTACTATTCTATTAACCAGCTAACTTTCATTTGAGAACATCTAAATATATTATTCCCAATTTTCTTCAAAATCTAAAGATATAGCTAGAAATATAGATATTAAAATAGCTAGCTTGATTTCTGTGAAAAATTGACTTAAACCACTTTCAAAATAACAATATTTACTATTCTATTAACCAGCTAACTTTCATTTGAGAACATCTAAATATATTATTCCCAATTTTCTTCAAAATCTAAAGATATAGCTAGAAATATAGATATTAAAATAGCTAGCTTGATTTCTGTGAAAAATTGACTTAAACCACTCTCAAAGTAACAATATTTACTATTCCACTAACCAGCTAAATTTCATTTGAGAAGATCTAAATATATTATTCCCAATTTTCTTCAAAATTAAAAGATGCAGTTAGAAATGTAGATATTAAAATATCTAGCTTGATTTCTATCAAAAATTGACTTAAACCACTCTCAAAGTAACAATATTTACTATTCTATTAACCAGCTAAATTTCATTTGAGAAGATCTAAATATATTATTCACAATATCCTCCAAAATGTGAAGATATAGTTAGAAATAGAAACATTAGAATATCTAGCTTAATTTCTATCAAAAACTGACTTAAACCACTTTCAAAACACCAATATTTACTATTCCATTAACCAGCCAATATTCATTCACCAAAATCCACAATTTCCACGAAAATCAAAGACAACGTTAAAACTAAAACCACTTTCCACGATGATAGTCCAAAGATATCCAACTTACAGCTTCATCGACCCCAAAATCGCGCCCACAGCAAGCAATCCCATTAAAAATCACGTACCCACTAGACGAAGTACCTTCTCCACTAAACGTCTCGTAATTCCGGTTCCTGGACATGTCGACGAAGTACTGAACACGTTTACGGGTTGTCGTGGTCGGTTAAATTATCCTCAGTGGTTTATCAGGTCCGCTGTCACGAGTTTCCCCGTATCAACTCACAGTCATGTGCCTCTCGCGTCTTGTGCTTCTTGTTTTGTTACAATTTTGCTTAGTTTCGCGCTCGAGCGAGCCATCCTGCACTTCCACGACTGATTCACACCTTCATCCTCCTAAAACACCCTCAACAGGTGCAATTCTTGCTCAATCTGACCGTAAACATTCAACAGAACTTGTTTTGGTACCCCAATAAGCCTTCACGATCAGTTTCTGCGTCCACCATACAGGTGCTTCCGCTGCAAAGTGTTCTGACGACCACTGGCCACTCTTATCTACGATATTGATAATAAACAAACAGTCGTGTCTGTCATAAATAGATTATATAACGCAAGAATCCAACTGCATCGCAGCGAAGATTAAGGGGACATGAAAAATCGGAGACCTTGCACTCTGTTCTTTCTCTGGCGAAATGGATATCGATTTTCTAGAGCTGGAGGCCTTCTCGAGGCTTTAATCAACTGTCGAGCAGTCTCAGCAGCGAGTTTCGTAGCCTCTTTCGCTGATGAAATTAGTGGCGAGAGACGCGGACAGATGGCGAGTGGAAAGATTCGAAATTTTGTCGAAACTCGCCACGTGCGAGTGCAAAACGTTCGACGTGATAGAGAGGAACGTCGAACGGTTTGCTCGATCCTCTTATCTCGTTCTGTTATCCAACACCTCGCGGATCCAGCGGATAAAGAGGAAAAAAAAAGATCGACGTGAGATCACGTCGAATTGGCATTCAGACAGAGCCAGTTAAGATTGCACAATCGTTTGCATTATGCGATTGATGATCGTCCAGTGTTGTCCTTCTAAGTTGCTTGCATAATTGGAAACGATGCGGACGATCGTTGTCGATGATTCCTTTTTTATAAGTTCAGCGTCGCGTGGATCGTTAATCAATCAATCCATTCATTTTGTATGAGCTCTGAGTAGGTTTCTGAAAGAAATCGAGCTGGTTATTTTTCTGTTTACGTTGTCCTCTCGTTTTCAAGCAAATTATGAATAATATACTTGAATTTTGTCAAATGAAAATTAGCTGGTTAAGAGTTCTTCTTGAAAATCAAGACTCCTGGTTTTTTATAAGTTCAGCGTTGCAAATAGGTTTCTGAAAGAAATCGAGCTGGTTATTTTTCTGTTTACGTTGTCCACTCGTTTTCAAGCAAATTATGAATAATATACTTGAATTTTGTCAAATGAAAATTAGCTGGTTCAGAGTTCTTCTCGAAAATCAAGACTCCTGGTTTTTTATAAGTTCAGCGTTGCAAATAGGTTTCTGAAAGAAATCGAGCTGGTTATTTTTCTGTTTACGTTGTCCTCTCGTTTTCAAGCAAATGATGAATAATATACTTGAATTTTGTCAAATGAAAATTAGCTGGTTCAGAGTTCTTCTCGAAAATCAAGACTTCTGGTTTTTTATAAGTTCAGCGTCGCATGGATCGTCAATCAATTATTTTGTACGTAGTCTGAGTAGATTTCTGAAAGAAATCGAGTTGGTTATTCTTACATTTACGTTGTCCTCTCGTTTTCAAGCAAATTGTGAATAATACACTTTAATTTTACCAAATAAAAATTAGCTGATTAATAGAATAACAAGAATTATTATTCTAAAAGTGACTTAAGTCAATTTCTGACAGAAATCAAGCTAGTTATTCTAATGTTTCCATTTCTAACTGTATCTTTTCGTTTTTAAGGCAATTATTAACAATATATTTAATAGAACAGTTAACAGAATAGTAAATATTGTTATTTTGAAAGAGACCCAAGTTTGCCAGTCATAAATAACATAATACACTTGAATTTTACCAAGTAAAAATTAGCTGATTAATAGAATAACAAGAATTATTATTTTAATTTTTTATTATGCTTCCGTGAAAGTTCATTCCTCGCTGGGAAATGTTTATTGAAAGATGCTGATGGAAATGGTGTTAATCAGGAGAAAAAGGTAAAAGAGTCGTCAACCAGGACACTGGTCGAACAGGTTTCGAGTGGAGAAGCACTCGAATCGTGCGAGATTTGTAGAATCGATCGATTTACAGCAATTGATCCTTGCAAGCATGTACTGGGTGGTATTTAACTTGAGTTCAATCTCCAAGTTAAGATACTTGACCTAAGTTCAATCTTTAACTTAGAAAATAAAAGGTATGAGTTCAATTTTTAAGTTGAAATGTTTACCTTAAGTTCAATCTTTAACTTAGAAAATAAAAAGTATGAGTTCAATTTTTAAATTAAAATGTTTAACTTAAGTTCTATCATTAACTTAGAATATAAAAAATGTTAGATCAATCTTTAAGCTAAAATGCTTAACTTAAGTTCAATTTTTTCACTTAAAATATTTAGCTTAAGTGCAATCCTCAAATTAAGATAGTTAACTTAAGTTCGATCTTTGGGTCAATGTATTTAACTTAACTTCAGTTCAATCTTTAACTTAAAATATAAAAAATGTAAGTTCTATCTTTAAGTTAAGGTATTTAACTCAAATTCGATCTTTAAGTTAAGGTATTTAATCTAAATTCAATCTTTAAGTTAAGATATTTAACTTAAGTTTAATTTTTAAGTAAAGGTTCTAAACTTAAATAAGTTCAATCTTTCAGTTAAGGCATTTAACTTAGATTCAATCTTTAAGTTAAGATATTAAACATAAATTCAATTTCTAAGTTAAAATATTAAACTGAAATAAGTTCAATCTTGAACTTAAGATACTAAACTAAAACTAGTAAGCTCAATCGTTAGCCTAAGTAAGTTCAATCCTCAAGTTAAGATTTTTAACTTAAATTGAATTCTTAAATTAAATTTTCTTAACTTGAACATTGAACTTAGTTAAGTTAAAGTATCTTGACTTAAAAATTGAACTTAAATTAAGTATCGTAACTTGGAGTTTGAACTTAAGTTAAATATCACCCTGTATATGCTTGTTTTCTAAGCTTAGGATTTTAAGTTAGGAAGTTAGGATTTCAAGCTTTGAATTCAAAGTTTTATGTTAATATTTTCAATTTTAAGCTTTGAATTCAAAGCTTTACATTAATATTTACAAATTCAAGCTTTAAATTAAAAGCTTAACATTAATATTTCAGTTTTAAGTTAATATTTTCAATTTTAAGCTTTAAATTCAAAGCTTTACAGTAATATTTACAATTTCAAGCCTTAAATTCAAAGCATTACATTAATATTTCAAATTTAAGTTAATATTTTCAATTTTAAGCTTTGAATTCAAAGTATTACATTAACATGTTCAATTTTAAGCTTTGAATTCAAAGTTTTATATTAATATTTACAATTTTAAGCTTTGAATTCAAAGCTTTACATTAATATTTACAAATTCAAGCTTTAAATTAAAAGCTTAACATTAATATTTCAATTTTACATTAATATGTTCAATTTTAAGCTTTGAATTCAAAGCTTTATATTAATGTTTACAATTTCAAGCCTTAAATTCAAAGCTTTACATTAATATTTCAATTTTAAGTTAATATTTTCAATTTTAAGCTTTAAATTCAAAGCTTTACAGTAATATTTACAATTTCAAGCTTTAAATTAAAAGCTTAACATTAATATTTCAATTTTACATTAACATGTTCAAATTTAAGCTTTGAATTCAAAGCTTTATATTAATGTTTACAATTTCAAGCCTTAAATTCAAAGCTTTACATTAATATTTCAATTTTAAGTTAATATTTTCAATTTTAAGCTTTGAATTCAAAGCTTTACAGTAATATTTACAATTTCAAGCCTTAAATTCAAAGCATTACATTAATATTTCAAATTTAAGTTAATATTTTCAATTTTAAGCTTTGAATTCAAAGTATTACATTAACATGTTCAATTTTAAGCTTTGAATTCAAAGTTTTATATTAATATTTACAATTTCAAGCTTTAAATTCAAAGCTTTACATTAATATTTACAATTTCAAGCTTTAAATTAAAAGCTTAACATTAATATTTCAATTTTACATTAACATGTTCAATTTTAAGCTTTGAATTCAAAGCTTTATATTAATGTTTACAATTTCAAGCCTTAAATTCAAAGCTTTACATTAATATTTCAATTTTAAGTTAATATTTTCAATTTTAAGCTTTAAATTCAAAGCTTTACAGTAATATTTACAATTTCAAGCTTTAAATTAAAAGCTTAACATTAATATTTCAATTTTACATTAACATGTTCAAATTTAAGCTTTGAATTCAAAGCTTTATATTAATGTTTACAATTTCAAGCCTTAAATTCAAAGCTTTACATTAATATTTCAATTTTAAGTTAATATTTTCAATTTTAAGCTTTAAATTCAAAGCTTTACAGTAATATTTACAATTTCAAGCTTTGAATTCAAAGCTTTACATTAATATTTACAATTTCAAGCTTTAAATTCAAAACTTTACATTAATATTTCAAATTTAAGTTAATATTTTCAATTTTAAGCTTTGAATTCAAAGTTTTACATTAACATGTTCAATTCTAAGCTTTGAATTCAAAGTTTTACATTAACATGTTCAATTCTAAGCTTTGAATTCAAAGCTTTACATTAATTTTTTCAATTTCAAGCTTTAAATTCAAAGCTTTACATTAATATTCCAATTTTAAGTTAATATCTTCAATTTTAAGCTTTGAATTCAAAGTTTTACATTAATATTTTCAATTTGAAGCTTTGAATTGGGAGCTTTACAATAATATTTTCAATTTTAAGCTTTGAATTGGAAGCTTTACATTAATATTTCAAATTCTAAGCTTTGAATTCAAAGCTTTACATTAATTTTTTCAATTTTTAACTTTGAATTCAAAGCTTTACATTAATTTTTTCAATTTCAAGCTTTAAATTCAAAGCTTTACATTAATATTCCAATTTTAAGTTAATATCTTCAATTTTAAGCTTTGAATTCAAAGTTTTATATTAATATTTTCAATTTGAAGCTTTGAATTGGGAGCTTTACAATAATATTTTCAATTTTAAGCTTTGAATTGGAAGCTTTACATTAATATTTCAAATTCTAAGCTTTGAATTCAAAGCTTTACATTAATATTTGCAATTTTAAGCTTTGAATTCAGCAAGCATTTCATTAATATTTGCAATTTTAAGCATTGAATTCAGCGAGCGTTACATCAATATTTGCAATTTTAAGCTTTGAATTCAAGGCTGTACAGTAATATTTTCAATCTTGAGCTTTCACTCGGAAGCTTTACATTAACATTTCAAATTTTAATCTTGAAATAAAATAAAAACTCGTTATCCCATATCTTCGACTCATTTTCTCATCTAAAATCGCCACCCTTTCGAATGAATCATGGCGCACGATCGATTGGCTTCAGCCCGTATTGAACCTCGCACGCACCTTGGACTTTGGCTTCACTCGCGACAGATGTGACTGCGCGAACTTATTATTAACTTGTTTTCATTGCCGCGTGAAGTTTCGCTGGTTAGCCTCAATTGACGGTGGCTGAGTAAACAGGAAGCGTCCTCTTAGCTCTGTTTATTTGGGAGACAATCGAGAACCGACGAAAGAAATGGAAAAAAAGGACGAGAACGCTAATCTTTCTCTCTCCGTTTACCTTCTGCCAGCTTCACTAACCGATTTTCCCTCGAATTCAGGTTCGAACGACGCGGACAATCCTCTCACGATGAAATAAAGTCGACGCAGCTCGCAATTTGGGCATTGAAGGACGCACGACGAGCTGGAAATGTCAAGTTCATTTAGATTTGTTGGATGCAATTAGTCGAGGCACGTTTTGTGACCCCAAAAATAAGGATTAAGTTGATCTAACTACTGTTTTACGCTGTACAGCGAATATCGAGACAGAAGATTGCGAAGAAACGAGAGAAAGACTGATTGTCGATTGATATTAATTAATTATAGCATGTTAATTGTATTCTTTAGTCGCATTTCAATATCATATTCTCGAATTATTATAATAAGCTGAAATATTCGACGCAGAGACCATAATTATTGTTACAATCCAAATAATTGTTATAATAATTAGTATTATTATACAAATTTGAACAGAGAAGATAATAATTGTACGTGTAAATAATTAATGCGAGTAAAATTCACGTTTTAACAGTGGCATTGTCCTCGAAAACGAAATGTAAATCTTAAGCATTAATTATTGATACATAAAATAATATTTATTGAACCAAAAAGAAAAATATTTGAGATTTACTAAGAATTTTACCATTTCATTAATTCAAAAGTTACAAACTTTATTTTATATTAAAATTTCTATTTTAATATTAACTTAATTTTTTGTTTTTTTAACTTTAATTTTTTATTTTTATATTAACTTTATTTTATTTTTATAACTCTTTAGTTAACAAAATAATTAATGCAAGTAAAATCCACGTTTTAACAATGGCATTGTTCTCGAAAACGAAATGTAAATCTTAAGCATTAATTATTGATACATAAAATAATATTTGTTGAACCAAAAACAAAAAACATTTGAGATTTACCAAGAATTTACCATTTCGTTAATTAAAAATTTACAAACTTTATTTTATATTATTTTTATATTAACTTTATATTATTTTTATAACTCTTTAGTTAACGAAATGCTAAATTCTTTTTCTCTCTCAGCATGTTTTTGCATTCTTTTCGAAAATATAGCGCATATATCTGTATCTATGGATTCAAATTTAAAATTTAAAATTTTAAATTTGAATTTTAACTTGAAGACTCCTTCTTGAAAACAAATAAATGTTTTCAAGACATGTTTTCAGCAAATAACTTTCAATTCAGTAAACAAATAGAATAATAATTTCTTTCGGTACAAATAAAATCTGTTCAGAAAAGTTTCGTTTATGTAAAAAGTTAAAAAAGCTAAATTATTCTAAATTAAAGCAAGAACAGCTGAAAAAAGAAATATTCTTTACACTGTGTAATTCTCATAACACAGTGAATAATTCTAAGTCCTTTTTTTAATGCTTGTTTTTATAACTTTTGTAAAAACTTAAATGTTATAGTTTTAAGTATAACAATAGCTTAGATCTCTAGTTTTGTCCATGTTTTAGCTACGTTTAAAGTTTCAGACCTCCAATTGATCGAGAAATTAATTTAAAATCAATTGCAAAATTTGTACAGACCAAAAACGGTCTAAGAAATAATTAAAATATCGAATTGAATTTTTTTTCTGCAGTGTTGCTTTGCGTAGCAAACTTAAATTAGAGAAATAACAGATATAAACTGCTGTATCAGAGAAATGAATTTAAAATCAATCAAAATCAAAATTTTTACGGACTAAAAACAGTCTAAGAAGTTAAAATATCGAATTTAATCTCTTTTCTGCAGTGTTACTTTGCGTAGAAAACTTAAATTAAAGAAATAACAGATATAAACTGCTGTATAAACGTTACAAATGAATGCAGAATTTAACGAGTGACTAAGCAGTACAGTTTGCAGCGAATATCAAACGTTTTGTGATTATAGTCGACCATTAGTGGCCAACAAGCGTGAAACGTTGGTTGATTATAGTCAAATAGCGAAACTGTTAGTCTTCAGAGACAGAAAACCATCAGTTAAAGCTGATAATTGCTTCTATTTGAGGAAGAATGCAAAATTTGTTGTTCTTAAAAAGAAAATCTGGTAAACATCAGTCGACGTTAATTAATATTCCTGCTAAATATCATGCACGTGCTCAGTTGCACAATATTGGCGTTAAAATAAGTGAAAACACGTTTCACTTGACGTTCGTAGCAAAATGTCCAGCAGAAAATATTTGTTACTCTCCTCGTCGAGGTCTCTTCACGCAAAGAGAATCATTCTTGCCTGAATGAAATAGAAATTAATTGTTTTTCATGCATTATTCATCGTTCTCGTGACTGTTGAGTCTATTTGGATGGAAATCGCGTAGAAATAGAACTCATTTCGCTGTTTATAAAAGCAGGTTCAAAGATTTCCATGCAAGAAACCGAGCTGCAGCTTCTTTTCAACAGCATTTTGCAAACACGTGACTCTCCTTAGAATTTTCTTCGACTGTTTGCTGCTTGAAACAAGTGACAAACACTGTCTGTTGCATCATCATTAATAGACAAGAGTCTCAGGATTCTTTAACTTGTGGAATTTCGCGTTGGTCACGTATTCCACTTTAGGGTAACTCGTTCTTGCGGAATCTGTGGAATTATTTGAACATTTTAAAGTTTTCAAGCATTGTAAAATCATAAAATTGTTGAAACTAGAAAACTTTACGTTTATTTGGAAATTTTTGGTTGTAGAACTCTCTCTGGTTGGAAACTGACCATATGATTCTCTTTTTTCCACTTTAGGGCAACTCGTTCTTGCGGAATCTGTGGAATCATTTGAACATTTTAAAGTTTTCAAGCATTGTAAAATCATAAAATTGTTGAAACTAGAAAACTTTACGTTTATTTGGAAATTTTTGGTTGTAGAACTCTCTCTGGTTGGAAACTGACCATATGATTCTTTTTTTTCCACTTTAGGGCAACTCGTTCTTGCGGAATCTGTGGAATTATTTGAACATTTTAAAGTTTTCAAGCATTGTAAAATCATAAAATCGTTGAAACTAGAAAACTTTACGTTTATTTGGAAATTTTTGGTTGTAGAACTCTCTCTGGTTGGAAACTGACCATATGATTCTCTTTTTTCCACTTTAGGGCAACTCGTTCTTGCGGAATCTGTGGAATCATTTGAACATTTTAAAGTTTTCAAGCATTGTAAAATCATAAAATTGTTGAAACTAGAAAACTTTACGTTTATTTGGAAATTTTTGGTTGTAGAACTCTCTCTGGTTGGAAACTGACCATATGATTCTTTTTTTTCCACTTTAGGGCAACTCGTTCTTGCGGAATCTGTGGAATTATTTGAACATTTTAAAGTTCTCAAGCATTGTAAAATCATAAAATCGTTGAAACTAGAAAACTTTACGTTTATTTGGAAATTTATGGTTGTAGAACTCTCTCTGTGACCAAATGATTTTGATTTTCAGTCTTTAATGCTGCGATATATAGTGTTACAGCTAGTCAACTTGCCAGAACGCGTGGCTGCGATGAAATCAGCGTTGTAACACGAGCCAAATGGCATTGTGTGCAATTCCAAATGTTCCATTGTGAGGATGTGCATTCAAGGCCTTTAAATCCTCTGTTGTGGACGTGTTTTTTTCAATGTCACCTGCATTATCGCCAAAATATAATTATTAATTAAAAATAAAGAACTAAAAGTAGCAAATGGGGTCATTGACTTCTAAAAAAAAGTTACACAACAGAAATTAATGCGATCACTCACTGAAGTAAGCTTTAATAACTAAAAAAGGGAACTAAAAGTGGCAAATAGGGTCGTTGATTTCTAATAAAAAAGAAATTAATGCGATCACAGACTGAAATAAGCTTCAGCATCGCCAAAATATCCTTTAATTGCGATTATCGACCTTAATAATTAAAAAAAGGGGAACTAAAAGTGGCAAATGGTGTCGTTGACTTCTAAAAAAAGCTACACAACAGAAATTGATGTGATCATTCACTGAAGTAAGCTTTAAAAATTAAAAAAAGGGGGCTAAAAGTGGCAAATCGGGTCGTTGACTTCTAAAAAAAAAGAAATTAATGTGATTTCAGCTCACTGAAGTAAGCTTTATCCTCGAAATGCGATTATCGACCTCAATAATTAAAAAAAGCGAACTAAAAGTGGCAAATGAGGTCGTTGACTTCTAAAAAAAAGAAATTAATGTGATTTCAGCTCGCTAAAATAAGCTTTAGCTTAAAAAAACACCTTGTTCAAATCAAAGTATTAAAATTCCTTAAGTTTTACTCGAGTAAACAAAGTATAACAAATATCTACATCATTCACAGTAATTAACGACCACTTTTTACTGCATTTAAGAAACGTTTCAGTCGATTTAGAATAATTCGTGCTCGACTTCAGCGAATGTACAGCAAAGATAATTAACTTAAGCAATAATCGTTCGATGTACGAGTTCAGAACGAATCTCTGTCGCTTTTAAACGATCGACTACCTCTTATATGCAGATGAACCTATTAATTTCGACCCACAAACGAGAAGTTCATCCATGGCACGCGCGCTGAATTGAATCAACAGCTAAATTCAATAGCAATCGAATCAGCGTCGACACAGAGTTGACTCAAGTGTCGTCCAATTGTTTATACGAATCGATCATTCGTGACCTGGATCGCACAGACGTTCTTGAAAAGGTAACAGCGTTGAAGATTCTGATCTGTTATTCGTGCTTGTTATCTGTTATTCTGTTGTTTCGATTGTCTTCCTTATTTCTTTCGTAATTACTGCTAGACAGAAAGAAAAGGTACGCTGTTACTCTGTTATTTTGATAGTTTTCCTTGTTTTTCTTGCACTTACTATTGCAGAGAAAGAAAAGGTACGCTGTTACTCTGTTATTTTGATAGTTTTCCCTGTTTTTCTTGTATTTACTATTGCAGAGAAAGAAAAGGTACGCTGTTACTCTGTTATTTTGATAGTTTTCCCTGTTTTTCTTGCACTTACTGTTGCAGAGAAAGAAAAGGTACGCTGTTACTCTGTTATTTTGATAGTTTTCCTTGTTTTTCTTGCACTTACTGTTGCAGAGAAAGAAAAGGTACGCTGTGAGTGTAAATTGATTCATTGTAGACTCTAATCTGTTACTCTGTTATTTCCGTAGTCTTGTTATTTCTCTTGTACTTACTACTATTTCTCTTATTTGCCACTACAAAGAAAGAAAAGGTACTCTGTAAGTAAATTGATTGATTAATTGTAGACTCAAAATCTGTTACTCTGTTATTTCGATAGTCTTCCTTATTTTTCTTGGACTTATAACTACACAGAAAGAAAAGGTACTCTGTTACTCCTGTTATTTCGATAGTTTTCCTTATTTCTCTTGTTTTCTACTCCAAAGAAAAAACAGAAACTCTGCGAGTAAATTGATTCATTACAGACTCAGATCTGTTACTCTGTTATTTCAACAGCCTTCATATTTCTCTTGTACTCGCTACCTTAAAGAAACACAAGGTGCGCAGTGAGTAAATCGATCGAAGGTGAAATGTTTCGTGATAAAAGTCCAACTATTTATTGTATTATCGTACGACTCGAGCCTGTGACACTCGAGAAGGGAGTTGTTTGCATGTAAAGAACGCGTGAAATGGCTGGGGCGAAAGGTGGGGATTGGTTTCACCTTCTGGACAATGTCGAGCACCAGTCACGAGATGCGATAAGGCGGTTGACAAGATTCTCTCGTGACCTGACGATGAGTCACACTGAAAAGATACGATTTTCATCCAGACGAGCCACATTGTTCGGTCGACGACCACGTGATGGTAATCTCTGTTACGCCCTCAACTGTTAAAAAAAGTAGAGAAATTTAAGTAAGAAATTTAAGTAAGATAATTTAAATAAGAGAATTTAAGTAAGAAATTTAAGTAAGAACTTTAAGTAAGATAATTTAATTAATAGAATTTGCGAAATTACTCACTGTTGGATCTAAATTTTCTATTCCTTTCTCTAATGAGAATTTTAAGCTTTAAAGCTTTAATGCTTTACTTTCATGAAACAAATATTTGTAAAATAAAAGTAGAATTCCATTGTTAGCTCGATGACCACGTGGCGGTAATTTCCTCCGTTACGCTCTCAATTATAAAAAAAAAGTAGAGAAATTGCTAGAATTTAAGTAAGAGAATTGAAGTAAAAAATTTAAGTAAGAAATTTAAGTAAGCTAATTTAAGTAAGAGAATTTAAATAAGAGAATTTATTTAAGCTAATTTAAGTAAGAGAATTTAAGTAAGAGAATTTAATTAAGCTAATTTAAGTAAGAGAATTTAAGTAAGAAATTTAAGTAAGAGAATTTGCGAAATTACTCACACGTTGGATGCAAGTGAGGATTCTAAGCTTTAATACCTTACTTTCGTGAAATAAATATTTGCAGAAATAAAAGTAAAGTTTCATTGTTCGTTCGATGACCACGTTACGTAATCTACTATGTTACGCCCTAAAATATCAAAATAGTAGATTTAAGTAAGAGATAATTTAAGTAAGAGAATTTGCAAAATTATTCACCCTTGAATGCAAGTGAGAATTGTAAGTTTTAGAACTTTAATATTTTAAAAAGAACTTTAAAACTTTCGTGAAACAAATATTTGTAAAATAAAAGTTGTAAAAATAAAGGTAGAGTTTCATTGTTCGCTCGATGACCATCTGGCGGTAATCTCCTCTATTACGCCCTCAACTACGAAAAAAGTAGAGAAATCGCGAGAATTTAAGTAATGCATTTCAGATCAGTAATTCATTTCAATTCCATGCATTACAGAATACTTGATGAGCTCTCATTTACTTAATCCCATTAATAATGCTTTAAAAGGACAACAACAGGGTATTTAATTGAATAAAAATAATTAATTAGTTTCTAAATTATTGCTACTATTTTTTTTAGCGGCTCTTATAAATTTTTTATGCATTTCAGAGTACACCACGAGTTCTCATTTATTTAACCCCATCAATAATGCTTCAAAAGGGCAACAGCAAGGTAGTTAATCAAATAAAATTAATTTCCAAATTTTTGCTACTATTCTTTTTAAAAAATAAGTTTGCTCTTATTATTTTTTTATACATTTCGGGGTACTTGACGAGCTCTCGTTTATTTAAACCCACAAATAATGCTTTAAAAGGACAACAACAAGGTAATTAATCGAACAAAATTAATTTCTAACGTATTTCTACCATTTTTTTAATGATTTTGATGATTTTTTTTGCATTTCAGGATATTCGACGAGCTCTCATTTCCTTAACACCATCAATATGCTTTAAAAAGACACAAAAAGATAGTTAATTTAATAAAATGAATTTTCAAATTATTGCTACTATTTTTTTCAACGGCTCTTACGATTTTTTTATACATTTTAGGATACTTGACGAACTCTCATTTATTTAACTCCACCAATAATGCTTTAAAAGGACAACAACAAGGTATTTATATTTTATTATATTATATTTTTAGTGTCTCTTACAGTAGTTAATCGAACAAAATTAATTTTCAAATCATTGCTACTATTTTTTAAAAAATAAGCTTGCTCTTATGATTTTTTAATGCATTTCAGGATACTTCACGAGCTCTGATTTACTTAACTCCACCAATAATGTTTTAAAAGGACAACAACAAAGTAACATTTAAGCAAGAGAACGTTTAATCGAACAAAATTAGTTTTCAAATTATTACTACCATTTTTTAAATTACTCTTACAATTTTTTTATGCATTTCAGAATACTTGACCAGTTCCTTTTTTTACTTAACCCCACCAGTAATGCTTTAAAAGGACCGCAACAAGGTAGTTAATCGAATAAAATTAATTTTCAAATTATTGTTACTATTTTTTTTTTTTAAAATAGGCTTGCACTTATGATTTTTTAATGCATTTCGGAATATTTGACGAGCTCTCATTTACTTAGCCCCACCAATAATGCTTTAAAAGAACACCAATAAGGCAGTTTAATTCAATAAAATTGACTTTTTTAAATTATTGCTACTATTTTTATAGCGGCTCTTATAATTTTTGTATGCATTTCAGGATACTTTCTGAGCTCTCACTTATTTAACCCCACCAATAACGTTTTAAAAAGGACAACAACAAAGTAACGTTTAAGCAAGAGAACGTTTAGTCGAACAAAATTGGTTTTAAAATTATTACAACCATTTTCTTAACGACTCTTATGATTTTTTTATGCATTCCAGGATACTCGACGAGCTCTCACGGCGGATCGGCGTGTTTTCGATAAGTAGAGAGAAAAAAGGCTTGGTACAAATAAGTTTATCAGCGCTCGCGAGAATATCAATATCGTCAACAGGCGGTATCAGCCCAGCGGATGTTTTCTTCGCAGCTCCCGGACGTTTTGTTCGGTCACATGCCCGATAATGCTTGAATCACTCACGCTCGAGATGCCCAGACAACAATGAAAAACACCAGCGAGCCGTTAAAACCGTCGATTCTCCAATAAAAAATAATATATCTCATAAAAGATAAACTCCAGCAAAGCACTAGCAAAAAAGAATTAAAAAAACCACTCTCTCATTGCTTTCAAAAATGAAATAATCTGATTTTCTGATATAACAAATGATACACAATGCAGTTACAGCATTTTGTGTTATTGTATTATGTAAAAGTATTAACAGCAACGTTTAAACTGTTCACAAGCTGATTTTACAATTGCTGGGTTAATTAAATAATTCTTTTTCTTCATTTTAGAGTGGAATATACTCGATTCCATAATTGTGCCAATTCTCTGAACTTATTGTTCTGTGAAATTAATTATAATGGCGAGTGAATTGTTCGTGCATTGCTCATTCTTTTTTGCTTAAACGTGATTCTGCAGTTTTCTCTGTCTCTTTGTAATTGCGAATGTAACTCGATTCGAGCAGGAGAATTAATTTCGCGATACCCACGCGTGTCTGTTAAATTCTGGTTGAGTCTGCTGGTCGGTTACAGCGATTTTTCTCAGTAGAAAGGCATAATTCACGTTTCCAGAAACGAATCTTGCGAAACAATCGCGTAACTCTTCGATTCTAAGTATTGTCTATTGTTTGCATACATTTTCTGCAATTTTCCAGCCTGAAAAGTTAATAAATTCTTCTTGAAACTGTCCACAATCCTTGAAATATGTCTCTGATAAAGTTTCATCAAGGACGATTAGAAAATGTATGCAACGTACGTTTAATTGAACTCGATTGTTCAATTTTCACGTGAACAAACATCGAAATTAGAGCTTCCTGCTTGTTTTACTGGTAAAAGTGATACAAATATCAGATACGAGAGGCGGTTTCGAGTAGTTTGTCGATCATAACAGCTGATAATCCAGCAAAACACGTGCCTCAACGACTATAAAGATAATTTAAGCCGTGTAATCTCTGTTTCGAGGCCTAGAATTCACGACTTAAGTAAAAGTGGAGCCTCTGAAATATCTTGCGTGACGTACAGTCCTCAACATTGATAATGCATCGTTAAGATTCGCTTTGGATCAGATATTTGCACGTTCGCACGTGTGCGGATGGTATTTGCATATCTTTTGACTGTATCTAATTCGAGAAACCGTCTCGCATAGCGCAAACCAGTTTAAAATAGATAATGTGACGCTATCTCTTTGATAAATTCGTTTTTAGCTTTTGATTAAATGATATTCTGTGCTTTCTCTTAATTTTCCATCTGTACTTCAATACTGAAACCACAATTATTGTTAATATTCTTCAGATTATAATTGTGAAATTAATTTCACAGATTTTCAGGTATTTTGTAGATCTAAATGTTTATCAAAGTCTGCAACTTCTCCAGATTGTAATTGTGGAATTAATTTCACAGATTTTCAAATATTTAGTTGATTTAAATGTTTATCAAAGTCTGCAACTTCTTCAGATTGTAATTGTGGAATTAATTTCACAGATTTTCAAATATTTAGTTGATTTAAATGTTTATCAATGTCTGCAACTTCTTCAGATTGTAATTATGGAATTAATTTCACAAATTTCCAGATATTTTTTAGATCTAAATGTTTATCAAAGTCTGCAACTTCTTCAGTTTGTAATTGTGGAATTAATTTCACAGATTTTCAGATATTTTTTAGATCTAAATGTTTATCAAAGTCTGCAACTTCTTCAGATTGTAATTGTGAAATTAATTTCACAGATTTTCAGATATTTTGTAGATCTAAATGTTTATCAAAGTTTGCAACAAAAATGAATGAGACGATGGTAAAAATTAAGTCCAAACAGAGCAGCCTTTGGTACTCATTTATTTAAGTTCTGCTGTGTTTCAAATCTGTACTTCAATACTGAAACCACAATTATTATTAATATTCTTCAGATTGTAACTGTGGAATTAATTTCACAGATTTTCAGATATTTTGTAGATCTAAATTTTTTTTTTTTTATCAAAGTTTGCAACAAAAATGAATGAAACAATGGTACAAATTAAGTCCAAACAGAGCAGCCTTTGGTACTCATTTATTTAAGTTCTGCTGTGTTTCAAATTAAATGTAAAATAAGCTCTGGCTAATTAAGAAATACGAAAGATTAAGAAACACGCAACACAGAGCTTAACTGACAAGAAAACTTCATTCATACACGTTAAAATTAATTAGCAAGTCTCATTAGCGTTCTTTCTCTGTTTACACGCTAAAAAGTAATTGTAAATCGCTAAATTAGCAGAATTCTTTGACTAGATTTTAAGTTCAGACGCTGGCGATCGTTATCAGCGTTCTTTCTCTGTTTACACGCTAAAAAATAATTGTAAATCGCTAAATTAGCTTAATTTTTTTACTACATTTTAAGTTCAATGTTTTACGATTTATCCATCGTCAATCTTTAAATTATCAGCGTTATTAGCTCAACGTTGAGCTAATAAAGTAATTGTAAATTAGCTGAATTCTTTGACTAGATTTTAAGTTCAGTATTTTACGATTTGTCCATCGTCAGCCTTTAAATTATCAGCGTTATTAGCTCAACGTTGAGCTAAAAAAGTAATTGTAAATTAGCTGAATTCTTTGACTAGATTTTAAGTTCAGTATTTTACGATTTGTCCATCGTCAGCCTTTAAATTATCAGCGTTATTAGCTCAACGTTGAGCTAAAAAAGTAATTGTAAATTAGCTGAATTCTTTGACTAGATTTTAAGTTCAGTATTTTACGATTTATCCATCGTCAATCTTTAAATTATCAGCGTTATTAGCTCAACGTTGAGCTAAAAAAGTAATTGTAAATTAGCTGAATCCTTCGACTAGATTTTAAGTTCAGTATTTTACGATTTGTCCATCGTCAGTCTTTAAATTATCAGCGTTAATAGCTCATCGTGTTATAATTAAAGCTTTAAACTGTTTTGTTGCAGGTAAAAGCGTCAATTTCCTTTATTGCATCCTCTGGATTTAAATCACAGATCTGCCACGTGCTCGACGTGTTGATCAGCTGATCGACGATGTTCCTAACCTAACTTAACCCAGCATTTTTTGGTGAAT
This sequence comes from Xylocopa sonorina, assembly GCF_050948175.1. NCBI lineage: Eukaryota > Metazoa > Arthropoda > Insecta > Hymenoptera > Apidae > Xylocopa > Xylocopa sonorina. Next base: position 2,533,381 of record NC_135208.1, read on the forward strand.
AACTGGCGATGATTCAGAAGTTCTGTCACGTGATTTGGCTCGATGGAGACGTGAGAGCGTCACCAGGATGACGTCAGAACGCGATGACGAGCAAGAATTCTGCATTAACGATGACCACAGCTGTAATCGAAATTTCCGCAACGTTTTTTTTTTTTGTTTCTGATGTCAGCTAATTCAGTACGTGTGAAAGTATGAAATATGCGTTTGATATGCTTGATTAATGTCTGGCCTTTTATGGGACGCACGCGGTTCATTTCAGAACTTTTTGTGCCTTTGCGAATTGCAGGCTTGTGAAGTACTTAAAAATTGAGTTTGCTGCTTTGTAATATTGCAGAGAGAATTTTAGTTATTTTTAATGATTAATTGTTAGTGTAACAAGCTTGTAATGCAAACTCTTTGCAAACTTACAGGCTGCTTAAAAATTGAGTTTGCTGCTTTGTAATATTGCAGAGAGAATTTTAATTATTTTTAATGATTAATTGTTAGTGTAAGAAGCTTGTAATGCAAACTCTTTGCAAACTTACAGGCTCCTTAAAAATTGAGTTTGCTGCTTTGTAATATTGCAGAGAGAATTTTAGTTATTTTTTTAGATAAATTGTTAATCTCGTAAGCTTTTAATGTAAACTTTATGCAAACTTGTAAAGTAAAGTCCTTAAAAATTAAGTTTGCTGCTCTGTAATATTGCAGAGGCAATATTAATTACCTCTTCGGACAAATTGTTAGTTTGCATTGTAATGCAAACTCATTGCACATTTGTAATGCAAATTCCTTAAAAATTAAGTTTATCGCTTTATAATATTGTAGAAAGAATATTAATCATTTTTTCTAACAAATTATTAATGCAGCAAACTCAAAACTTGAAAATTTGTGATGCAAATTCGTTATAAATTAAGTTTATCGCTCTATAATATTGTAGAAAGGATATTAATCATTTTTTCTGATAAATTATTAATGCAGCAAGCCTATAATGCAAACTCAATGCAAATTTGTAATGCAAATTCCTTATAAATTAACTTTATCGCTCTGTAATATTGTAGAAAGCATATTAATAATTTCTTCTGACAAATTATTAATGCAGCAAACTCAAAACTTGAAAATTTGTTATGCAAATTCGTTATAAATTAACTTTATCGCTTTATAATATTGTAGGAAGAATATTAATCATTTTTTCTGATAAATTATTAATGCAACAAGCCTGTAATGCAAACTCAATGCAAATTTGTAATGCAAATTCCTTAAAAATTAAATTTATCGCTTTATAATAATGTAGAAAGAATATTAATCATTTTTTCTGACAAATTATTAATGCAACAAGCCTGTAATGCAAACGCATTGCAAATTTGTAATGCAAACTCCTTAAAAATTAAGTTTTTCGTTCTGCAATATTATATATCTTAAATTCTACACTATTTCTTTAATAACTACTATGATACTTTGTAAAACTACCTTTAAACGTGCCTCAGAAATCAAGAAAACTATAAATATCTACATATTCTTAAAAATAATACAATTTTGTAGAAACTGTAAGATCAAAGTAACTCTAAAAGCAGTCTACTTTGACCTTAATTTCTCTCCACAAAACTAATCTAAGCTACAGCTCTTTAATTCTCTAAAAATTAGAAAAATATCGCGAACAAATGTGCAAAAATTTGGTACAATTTATCTGAACAAAAATAAAGATACAACAAAATTTTATTTAAAAAAACAGAACTCGATATTCGCCTTTTTCTCTTCAGCGAAAGTCGAGTTTCTTTCATCGTTCAATTAAAGAGAAAATGTCTGCAATAATTCCAGCTCGACTGAGCGTAAATTGTGCACAATTGCGTGGACCGGAAGTGCTGACAGCTGAAAAAAAAAAACGAGGAAGATTAAATTACATTCAACTGGCTGTTTCATATTTTTCTGTCGCGATGTTCGTCGCAAAAAGACGTTTTTATGGCCTGTTTTCGGTAGTTTCGCGTTTTCATATTTGCGCGTGTACAACTTGCGACTGTATTGCACGCTCTGACGATGGCTAATAAATTATTTATGCGTTAAATAATTTATTAGCTGCGATCACACGTTGCGCACGTGCGGCACTGATGTGCAATCGGTGCACTTGAGATTTCAAACGAGGACACAACTCCAAATTTGCCCTTTTCTGTTTCATTAAACAGAGAAAGACTGATCGTCAATTAATATTAATTAATTATAGCATATTAATTGTATTCTTTAGTCGCATTTCAATATCATATTCTCGCATTATTTTTATAATCTGAAATATTTCACGCAGAGACCGTAATTATTGTTATAATGCAAATAATTGTTGTAATAATTATTATTATAATACAAATTTGAACAGAGAAGATAATAATTGTACGTGTAAATAATTAATGCCAGTAAAATCCACGTTTTAACGATGGCATTGTCCTCGAAAACGAAATGCAAATTTTAAGCATTAATTATTGATACATAAAATGATATTTGTTGAACCAAAAAGAAAAAATATTTGAGATTTACCAAGAATTTTACCATTTCGTTAATTAAAAAGTTATAAAACTTTATTTTATATTAAAATTTTTATTTTTATATTAACTTAATTTTTTGTTTTTTTAACTTTAATTTTTTATTTTTATATTAACTTTATTTTATTTTTGTAACTCTTTAGTTAACAAAATAATTAATGCGAGTGAAATCCACGTTTTAACAATGGCATTGTCCTCGAAAACGAAATGTAAATTTTAAGCATTAATTATTGATACATAAAATAATATTTGTTGAACCAAAAAGAAAAAATATTTGAGATTTACCAAGAATTTACCATTTCGTTAATTAAAAAGTTACAAACTTTATTTTATATTATTTTTATAACTTTTTAGTTAACGAAATGCTAAATTCTTTTTCTCTCTCAGCAAACGTGTAAAAAAATGCTTTAAAATTGTATAAAAATAGGTAAAAAACTTGCACCAGTCGAACCACTAATTAAAATAAACGACCAACCGCTTTTTCTTATCTTAATCAGTGGTTACAATTAACAAGAGGAACTTTGCAGCCACACAACTCAATGTAAAAATAAAAATAGCCACACACAGTGGCTGAAATAGAGTTCAATTATAAATGGAACGTTTATTTTAAAAATGGTGTAAGTTCTTTCTTAAAAAAAAATGAGATATAAGGTAATTTATGCTTAATTTACTGTAAACCTTTTATTTATAACTAGTTAGTATTTAATATCTTAAGAAATGCCAGTGGTTTGTTCAATTTAAATGTTGTTCGATTATTTTATGGTAGGTTTTTTTACTTAAGTTCAATCTTTAAGTTAAGATATTTAATTTAAGTAAGTTCGTTCTTTAAAGTTAAGACACTAAACAGAAGTAAGTTCAATCTTTAACTTCAATCGTTAACAACAAGTAAATTCAATCTTTAAGTTCGATCATTAACTGATGTAAGTTCAATCTTTAAGATATTTAACTTAAATAAGGTCAATCTTCAAGGTAAAATATTTAATTTAAGGCTTGAATTTAAGTTAAATATCTTAAAGAGCATCTTATATTTAATATCTTATCAAATGCCAGTGCTTTGTTCAATTTAAGATATTTTCTTTAAGATATTTGACTTAAATAAGTTCAATCTTCAAGGTAAAATATTTAATTTAAGCTTCAAATTTAAGTTAAATATCTTAAAGAGTATCTTATACTTTAAAAAATTAAGATATGCAATAATTATTGCCTTTTATACCTTCTTTGCATCACAAATATTTCAAAACACTGCCACACGAAGAGCATAAATAATAAATAATACCAATATCTTGCGTAAAGTTTAACAATACATAAATATAATTAACGTTCACAATAAAAAGTGCTAATCCCATTTTATTTCTTGTTATCATCTGCAAACAAAATTGGATTAACACGAGATACATTTCAAGCGATATTTGTTATTTAAAAATTGAAATCAAATGATATTTACTATTGACTAATTATGAAACTGGTGTAAGTCCATTCGCAGCCTGGAAATGGTCGATCATTTTAGTTAAATTCGCCTGAAAGAAATTTATATGATCGAATTACATATTGAAAAATTAGTAGAAACATTCTCAGACTTCGCATAATTGGCTCATATTTTTTAATTGCCAGATCTGCTAGCGTTTAAATTGTCTAAAAACAAAAGAAAATGGACTTGCATCGGTTTTGAAATAAATGGTTTAAATGATGTCCACTGATGTAACATGTTTATCGAGTTTAAGTCGTCGAATGGGACCTGCTCGAAGGCTTCTCATCGAAATTTGCACACCGTTTATGTTAAATTAGCACGCAATCTCGAGCTGGCATTCTGTTTGCACCGCAAACTATGAAACTAACACGCTGTTATTTTCGACAGATGAACGAGCAGATGGCAACCGTCTGTTGTTTTCCAGAGTTGGATGATGCTCTCAGATGGGACAGCTGTGGCCAATTATAGGTGAGATAATAGCTGGTACGAGTGTCGCAAAACCTGGAACAGAGAGTTGCCATTTATTATGCAATCATTGTTTGCTAATTAGCAGAGAGTTAGAAGTGGTAAACTCTTGGAAAAACTCTTAAAGAGAAAAGTGATTCTCTGCAATATGGGTTCTAAAGTTTTCTGCAATTTGGGTTCTAAAGTTCTCTGCAATATGGGCTCCAAAATTCTCTGTTTTGAAGGTTCTTTGCAATGCGAGTTCTAAAGTTATCTGCAATATTGGCTTTTGAAGTTTCATGGGTTCTAAAGTTCTAAAGTTCTCTGCAATATGGGCTCCAAAATTCTCTGTTTTGAAGGTTCTTTGCAATGCGAGTTCTAAAGTTATCTGCAATATTGGCTTTTGAAGTTTCATGGGTTCTAAAGTTCTAAAGTTCTCTGCAATATGGGTTCTAAAATTCTCTGTTTGAAGGTTCTTTGCAATGCGAGTTCTAAAGTTATCTGCAATATTGGCTTTTGAAGTTTCATGGGTTCTAAAGTTCTAAAGTTCTCTGCAATATGGGCTCCAAAATTCTCTGTTTTGAAGGTTCTTTGCAATGCGAGTTCTAAAGTTATCTGCAATATTGGCTTTTGAAGTTTCATGGGTTCTAAAGTTCTAAAGTTCTCTGCAATATGGGTTCTAAAATTCTCTGTTTTGAAGGTTCTTTGCAATGTGAGTTCTAAAGTTATCTGCAATATTGGCTTTTGAAGTTTCATGGGTTCTAAAGTTCTAAAGTTCTCTGTAATATGGGTTTTACAGCTTTCTGAAACAATAATATAGTAAATAATTAACAATAAAATACAGTAAAATAATTAATATGCAATAGAATACAGTAAAATAATTAATATGCATTAATATACAGTAAAATAATTAATTTTAGACGAGAAAATGTTCATTTAGTATTGGTGAAAATGTGTGTATAAAATTATAGAGAATGGAAGATGAAAAAAAGTCCTCCAGAAAAGAACAAATAATAATATTTTAATTTGAAACAAACATTTGAAAATGATTATTTTTGTTTTTTTTGTATGAAGCATACCTTTATTGTTTAAAATAATAATTCGTTTTTGTATTATTCATTACTTTTATGTCATCTTTTTGGAAATAAGGAGTCGAACTGAAAGAAATTAATATATTTGCTGAAATAGAAATAATATAAAAAGAGAAATTAATTATCATATCGAATCATAGTGGCAATATCCAAAGTTTCAAACTAACAATTGATAAAAATTAGATCTCTTGTAATTTTTTAAATAAATAGCTTGCAATATTTTTCTGAATAAACTCAATTAGCAGATTAGAAACAAATAAATTGCTTTTTAGATTGCTTTCTTATTAAAATTAATTTGAAAGCAATCTCTTGCAATTTTTTAAAATAAATAGCTTGCTAATATTTTTTAAAACAAAATCAGATATCCAGAAATTAAATAAAAAGGGAAATTAAGAACGTTATCGAATCATAGCGACAATATCCAAAGTTTCAAATGAATAATTGATGAAACTTAAATCTCTTCAAATTTTTCAAGCAAATAGTTTGCAATATTTCCAAAAACGGGGCAAAAGAGAGAAATTAAGCACGCTATCGAATAATAGCGACAATAGTCAGTGTTTCAAAAGCATAATCGACGAAAATTAGACCCAAAGAAAGTTCCAGAGAATTGCAATAGCTTTCTAACAGAGCCAAGCCCGCGGGACGGCGTAAACTCGAACTTATTTGCCTTTGTTTGCACTCGCAGGCCAACTCGTACGACGCACCTCTCCACCTCGAGCACGTGCCAGGCACGTGGTGGAGGCATGCGTGCACCGTTTCGCCCAGAATCGCACGTATCGTTCAGCTTGGATGCAAACTAATAAGAGCGATGGGCGATGCGTCACCCAGGCCGCGAGATCCGCTGATCATCGTCCACGCCAGCACGTAGAAAACGTTTATCTGCACTTCTACCCACTCTGCGATCCTCTCTTCTACATTTTCCGTGCTACAAACAAGCTTTTCACGCGATGCGCCTTCGTAAAACCCAATCACCTTGGTCAAATGTCTCTATTTCTGCAAACAGAGATAGTTTTTTAAGTTGTACAGCCGCTATTTCATCAAATGCCTGCATAGAACCAAATTTTCTTGGTCAAACGTCTATATTTCTGCAAGCAGAGATAGTTTTATAAGTTTTACAGCTGCTGTTTCACCAAATGATTCTCTATTTGGTTGTTTTTTACACCATTTACCTTTGTAAAAGCAAATTTCCTTGGCTAAACGTTTCAATTTCTTCAAGCAGAGATAATTTTTTAAGTTTTACAGCTGCTGTTTCATCAAATGATTTTTTCTTTGGTTGCTTTTTACGCCATACACCTTCATAGAACCAAATTTCCTTGGCAAAACATCTTTATTCCTGCAAACAGAAACAGTTTAACAGTCGCTGTTCCTTTTTTTTCTCTTAAAAACAAGTTTTCCATATCATAAACCTTCATAGAACCCAATTTCCTTGGCCAAACGTTTCTATTTCTGCAAATAGAGACAGTTTAACAGTTGTTCCTCTCTTTTCTCTTAAAAACAAGTTTTCTATGCCATAAACCTTCATAAAAACAAATTTCCTTGGCAAAACGTCTCTATTTCTGTAATCAGACATTGTTTTTCAAGTTTTACAACTGCCGTTTCACCAAATAATTTTCTATTTGGTTGCTTTTCAAGTCATACACCTTCATAGAACCAAATTTCTAGTTGCTGTTTCTCTCTTTTTCCTTAAAAACAAATTTTCCATGCCATAAGCCTTCATAGAACCAAATTGCCTTGGCTAAATGTCTCTATTTCTGCAAGCAGAGATAGTTTTTTAAATTGTACAGCTGCTGTTTTACCAAATACTGCTCTATTTGGTCGTTTTTCATACCATTTACCTTCATAAAACCAAATTTTCTTGGTCAAACGTCTCTATTTCTGCAAATAGAAATAGTTTTTTAAGTTTTACAGCTGCTGTTTCATTAAATGCTTCTCTAATTAGTCGTTTTTCACGTCATTTACCTTCGTAAAACCAAATTTCCTTAGTTAAATGTCTCTATTTCTGCAAACAGAGATAGTTTTTTAAGTTTTACAGCTGGTATTTCATCAAATGCCTGCATAGAACCAAATTTCCTTGGCCAAACGTCTCTATTTCCGCAAACAGAGACAGTTTTTCAAGTTTAACAGCCGCTGTTTCGCCAAATGCTGCTCTATCTGCTCGATTACTGCCCACTCTCTCGTGCGTCAACGGTAATAAAGTTAATTTCCTCGCAAAACAATTTATTTACCACGCTCTTGTCTCTCCTCGCGAGCCTCAGTTCGTTTACATCGATTGCAGGATAAATTCTATTGGAGAAAGCGCAATTTCCTCCTCGTGTCCGCGGATAATACCCTTAACTCTGCTTTGTAAATAAAATCAACAAGTTTAATTGCTCGATAATAGATGAAACTGGCCACAGTCGCTTCTCGAACTTTCTAACGCGATAAACACTCGACATTCCTCGAGATTTGCGTGCAAAAATCATTCTCGAAGGTGGTCAGAGCATCCTTGAGTGCTCTAAGACTGTCACAGAGTAATAATTCTCTAAAAGTAATTAAATAAAAGGAGATAACGAAGAATTCATCGCATTGAGAAGCAAAATTTGCATCGTTTTCGCTTCTGTTCTCAAGCATTCGAGTTTTATTCAAGAATAACTGCGATAAGATCTCTTTAAATAGCTGAGAAAGGTTTGAGAACCACTCTTGAACGTTTAAGGTGGTCAGAGCACTCTTGGGTGCCCCAAATGTACGCCAAGAGTGCCACAAAGTGATAATTCTCCAAAAGTAATTAAACTTAAAGGAGATAACGAAGAATTCCTCGCATTGAGAAGCAAAATTTGCATCGTTTTCGCTTCTGTTCTCAAGCATTCGAGTTTTATTTAATAATAACTGCGATAAGATCTCTTTAAATAGCTGAGAAAGGTTTGAGAACCTCTTTTGCACGTTTATTGTGCTCGAGCGTGTTCACTGATCGAGTAAAGTTAGAAACAGAGCGATTACCACGATACGTTATCGCTGCTGTTATCGTGTCCTCGCTGTAATTACCTTCAACTTCTCTCTCCAGCTTTCATCGCGCGAACTTCGCCTCTAAATTCCTTCCTTGTTCGTCTAATTAGCGAATGCTGGCCAATTAACGCGTGAATGCGAGCTGGTGCTGAAAAAAAAAATTACGTTTCTCTGAATAAACGCTGCTTTGATCCTCCTCGACGATTGCATAATCGTCTGCGCTTTATTAAACGCTCATAAATATTGAACAGCTCCCTCGATCGACGATTCACGCTACCTGGTGTCGTTTATTATTGGAACACGCGTTATTTACGAAGCCAGAGAAAAGTTGCTGCGAGTTAAAAAGGCGTGAGTCTCGATTCACAGCTGTTTTAACTGCATCGTTGATGAGACCAGAGGCAATCGAGCTTGCACTGTGCATGCACGATGAACCCTGATCGCTGATTCTGCAGCGATTGGCGATGTTCGAAGGATTGTGGTCGAATAAATCAGCTGATAAATGCTGGCAATTATAACTGTCGCCAGTTTGCTATTTTTTCTTGCCAGATATTTCCATAATGAAGCAATTTTCGATTGGAATTCGCAGCTGTGGCTTTTGTGAATGCTCGAGGAAGGTCGATTTGTAGCAGTCGAGTTGCAGAGGCTGCTGAAAAGGAAATGAGAGTTTCTGAAACGCTTCTGAAACGAATATTATCGATAAAAATTATTGTAAATGCTATATGAGCTTCTCTTCCCATTTTATTACCACTTGCAAGGCTTTTTGAGGCTTTATAATAATATTTGAGAGTTTCTGAAACGAATATTGTGGATAAAAATTATTGTAAATGTTATATGAGATACTCTTTCCATTTTATTACCACTTGCAAGGCTTTTTGAGGCTTTATAATAATATTTGAGAGTTTCTGGAAAGAATATTGTGGATAAAAATTATTGTAGATGCTATATGAGCTTTTCTTACCATCTTATTTTCGTTTGCAATGCTTTTTGAGTCTTTATAATAATATTTGAGAGTTTCTGAAAGGAATATTATGGATAAAAATTATTGTAGATGCTATATGAGCTTCTTTATCCACTTGCAAGGGTTTTTGAGTCTTTATAATAATATTTGAGAGTTTCTGAAACGAATATTATGGATAAAAATTATTGTAAATGCTATTTGAGCTTCTTTATCCACTTGCAAGGGTTTTTGAGTCTTTATAATAATATTTGAGAGTTTCTGAAACGAATATTATGGATAAAAATTATTGTAAATGCTATTTGAGCTTCTCTTCCCATTTTATTACCACTTGCAAGGGTTTTTGAGTCTTTATAATAACATTTGAGAGTTTCTGAAAGGAATATTATGGATAAAAATTATTGTAAATGCTATTTGAGCTTCTCTTCCCATTTTATTACCACTTGCAAGGCTTTTTGAGGCTTTATAATAATATTTGAGAGTTTCTGAAACGAATATTATGGATAAAAATAATTGTAGATGCTATATGAGCTTCTTTATCCACTTGCAAGGGTTTTTGAGTCTTTACAATAATATTTGAGAGTTTCTGAAACAAATATTACGGATAAAAATGATTGTAAATGTTATATAAGCTACTTTTACTATCTTCTTTTCGTTTGCAAGGCTTTTTGAGTCTTTGTAATAATATTTGTGAGTTTCTGAAACGAATATTATGAATAAAAATTATTGTAGATACTATATGTGCTTCTCTGTCCATAAATATAAGCCTTGTTTCTGTTTGCAAAGCTTTTTGAGCCTTTACAATAATATTTGAGGATTTCTGAAACGAATATTATGGATAAAAATTATTGTAAATGCTATATAAGCTTCCCTTACCATCTTATTTCCGTTTGCAAGGGTTTTTGAATCTTTATAATAATATTTGAGAGTTTGTGAAACAAATATTGTGGATAAAAATGATTGTAAATGCTATATAAGCTACTTTTACTATCTTATTTCCATTTGCAAGGCTTTTTGAGTCCTGTTTTGAGTTATAATAATATTTGAGAGCTTCTGAAACGAATATTGTGGATAAAAATGATTGTAAATGCTATATGAGCTTCTCTTTCCATCTTGCAAGGGTTTTTGAGTCTTTATAATAATATTTGAGAGCTTCTGAAACGAATATTGTGGATAAAAATGATTGTAAATGCTATATGAGCTTCTTTTTCCATCTTGCAAGGGTTTTTGAGTCTTTATAATAATATTTGAGTGTTTCTGAAAAGAATATTGTGGATAAAAATTATTGTAGATGCTATATGAGCTTTTCTTACCATCTTATTTTCGTTTGCAATGCTTTTTGAGTCTTTATAATAATATTTGAGAGTTTTTACAGCAAATATTATGGATAAAAATTATTGTAAATGCTATTTGAGCTTCTCTTCCCATTTTATTACCACTTGCAAGGCTTTTTGAGGCTTTATAATAATATTTGAGAGTTTCTGGAAAGAATATTGTGGATAAAAATTATTGTAGATGCTATATGAGCTTTTCTTACCATCTTATTTTCGTTTGCAATGCTTTTAGAGCCTTTATAATAATATTTGAGAGTTTTTACAGCAAATATTATGGATAAAAATTATTGTAAATGCTATATAAGCTTCTTTTTCCATTTTATTTCCATTTGCAAGATTTTTTGAGTCTTCATAATAATATTTGAGAATTTCTGAAACAAATATTATGGATATAAATTATTGTAGATGCTATATGAGATTCTCTTTCCATCTTATTTCCGTTTGCAAGGCTTTTTGAGTCCTGTTTTGAGTTATAATAATATTTGAGAGCTTCTGAAACGAATATTGTGGATAAAAATTATTGCAAATGAACGATGAAATGTTCTTCTGCAATTTATGCTTCATTCGAGGATGAAACTTTCTCGAGAAATACGTTGTTTCTGTAATAAGTAAAGGAATGTTAGAGTTAGAAAAATAATTAAAGCAAGAATAGTTTATTTTTATTTCATTGATACCTGGTTCATAAATATTTCAGTGCTTCTCAAGCTTTTTAAATGTCCATCGTGTTACTTGATGAAAAGTGGGGATTTTATCTATGAAGAGATTAAAGTTGTTGAAATAAGTTTACTGTTTTGGATTGAAACACCATCTAACGAAACGTTTTAGAACCATTTTTAAGTTAGATTATCGCAGATGATGTTAATATCGACGGTTTCTGTGAGATTAGTGGAAGAATCGTTTGTGGTAAATGAGTTTGAGTGGATTTGGATCGTTTGTGATTGAGAAGCGATTTAATATTTGCTTTTGAATTGGAGGAAGGTGGAATTTAATGTGGAAAGGAGGCAAACAGTTTGCAGTTTCTAATGTGAGTAGTAAAAGTTTTGATCTTTTGAGCCAAATTTATCTTTTTGCAAACGAAATTCATTCTTTTGCAAATCGACAGAGGCAGATAAAAATTAGTGACGATCTTGAGCGATAAAAGTTTTAATTTCTTCATCCAAATGCACCTTTTTCGCAAACGAAATTCATTCTTTTGCAAATCGACAGAGGCAGATAAAAATTAGTGAGGATGTTGAGCGATAAAAGTTTTAATTTCTTGATCCAAATTCACCTTTTTGCAAACGAAATTTACTCTTTTGCAAATATTCAGGGACGGATCAAGGAACGTAAGAGTCCCAAACGATAAAAGTTTTAATCTCGTGATCCAAATTCTCCAAATTTATCTTTTTGCAAACGTAATTATTCTTTTTTCAAACAGGTAGAGGCGGATAAAGACACACGAGGGCCCCAAGCAGTAAAAGTTTCGATTTATCGATTCAAATTCATTCTTTTGAAAATCGACAGGGACGAATCAGGACACGTGAAGGCTCCAAATGGTAAAAGTTTCGATCTCTCGACTCAAATTTACTTTTTTGCAAACGAGGACCCCGTCAGATTTGCTCGATTATTTTAATGAAGAGATTTTTCAATACTTTCTTCGATTATTTCGAAAATCTTTAAGTTGAGATATTCTGAGTCTTTTAGGGCCTCGCGTGACTACTAATTACGATCCTGGAGGGCCAGAAATTTGTGGGCGTCAAAAATTTTTATCGCTAAACCGCCTCTGGAGCGAAATTTGCAGAGCTCAGGGTCCTTAGTTGTGTTAATCCACCCTTGAAGCTCTTAAAAAGAAAAAAGCAGAACCCAAAAATGTTTATCGCTTAATTCACTCCTGAAGACCTCTAAATATTTAAAGCTCGAGGTCCTCAGTTGTCTTAATCCACCCTTGAAGCTATTAAAAAAAAAAAAAAAAAAATAAAGCCCCTGGAGCCTCGAAATTTGTAAAGCTCAGGGTCCTTAGTTGTGTTAATCCACCCTTGAAGATCTTAAAAAGAAAAAAGCAGAACCCAAAAATGATTATCGCTTAATTCACCCCTGAGGACCTCTAAATATTTAAAGCTCGAGGTCCTCAGTTGTCTTAATCCACCCTTGAAGCTATTAAAAAAAAAAAAAAAATAAAAATAAAGCCCCTGGAGCCTCGAAATTTGTAAAGCTCAGGGTCCTTAGTTGTGTTAATCAACCCTTGAAGCTCTTAAAAAGAAAAAAGCAGAACCCAAAAATATTTATCGCTTAATTCACCCCTGAGGGCCTCTAAATATTCAAAGCTCAAAGCTCTCCCCTATTTTGAGCCGTTCTTGCTCACCCTCCCTCAAAATGTTCAAGAAATATGTTAAAAACAAACAAGATGCGTCCAACTATAGAATAAAAAAAAATAGAAAACTTATTCTTTCTTTCAAGCGCAAAGGATCAATCGTGACACGATGCGTCCAACTGTAAAAGAAAAAAAAAAGAAGAAGAAAAACTGTGCCAATTAGAAAACAGAAGAAAACAAACAAGATGCGTCCAACTATAAAATAAAAAAAAAAAAAACAAGTAAAACTGTTAGAAAACGAGAGAAATATGTTAAAAACGAACAAGATGCGTCCAACTGTAAAATAAAAATTGTTATTCTTTTTTTCAGCGCAAAGGGTCAATAGTGACACGAAACAATCGAGCAAGACCATCGTCGCGTGCCAATTAGAAACCAAGAGAAATATGTTAAAAACAAACAAGGTGCGTCCAACTGTAAAATAAAAAAAAAGAAGAAGAAAAACTGTGCCAATTAGAAAACAGGAGAAAACAAACAAAATGCATCCAACTGTAAAGTAAAAAGAAAAAAGAAAAACTGTGCCAATTAGAAAACAAGAGAAATGTGTTAAAAACAAACAAAATGCATCCAACTATAAAATAAAAAAAAAAAGAATAACTGTTATTCTTTCTTTCAGCGCAAAAGGTCAATAGTGACACGAAACAATCGAGAAAGACCATCGTCGCGTGCCAATTAGAAACCAAGAGAAATATGTTAAAAACAAACAAGGTGCGTCCAACTGTAAAATAAAAAAAAACAAGAGAAATATGTTAAAAGCAAACAAGGTGCGTCCAACTGTAAAATAAAAAAAAAACAAGAGAAATATGTTAAAAACAAACAAGGTGCATCCAACTTTAAAAGAAAAAAACTGTGCCAATTAGAAAACGAGAGAAATATGGTAACAACAAGCAAAGTGCATCCGACTGTAAAATGAAAAAAAAGAAAAACTATGCCAATTAGAAAACAAGGGAAATATGTTAAAAACAAACAAGGTGCGTCCAACTGTAAAATAAAAAAAAAAGAAGAAGAAAAACTGTGCCAATTAGAAAACAGGAGAAAACAAACAAGGTGCGTCCAACTGTAAAATAAAAAAAAAAGAAGAAGAAAGACTGTGCCAATTAGAAAACAAGAGAAAACAAACAAAATGCATTCAACTGTAAAATAAAAACTGTTATTCTTTCTTTCAGCGCAAAGGGTCAATAGTGACACGAAACAATCGAGAAAGAACATCGTCGCGTGCCAATTAGAAAACGAGAGAAATATGTTAAAAACAAACAAGGTGCGTCCAACTGTAAAATAAAAAAAAACAAGAGAAATATGTTAAAAACAAACAAGGTGCATCCAACTTTAAAAGAAAAAAAAAAAAAGAAAAACTGTGCCAATTAGAAAACGAGAGAAATATGGTAACAACAAGCAAAGTGCATCCAACTGTAAAATAAAAAAAAAGAAAGAAAAACTGTTATTCTTTCTTTCAGGCGCAGAGGGTCAATAGTGACACGAAACAATCGAGAAAGAACATCGTCGCGTGCCAATTAGAAAACGAGAGAAATATGTTAAAAACAAACAAGGTGCGTCCAACTATAAAATAAAAAAAAACAAAAGAAATATGTTAAAAACAAACAAGGTGCATCCAACTTTAAAAGAAAAAAAAAAAAAGAAAAACTGTGCCAATTAGAAAACGAGAGAAATATGGTAACAACAAGCAAAGTGCATCCAACTGTAAAATAAAAAAAAAGAAAGAAAAACTGTTATTCCTTCTTTCAAGCGCAAAGGGTCAATAGTGACACGATTCGAGACGAAACAATCGAGCAAGACCATCGTCGCGTGCCAATTAGCCACGTGCTCTCCAGGGGATTTAAACCCCTTCTCCAGCTTCTTCAGGGGTGAAGTACACGTGACCATTAAGCAGGGCTTCGAGCAACCAGTGCCGCTAATTGGATCACGGCTGGCAGCGGTGCTTTTAAGGTCAGCTGATTAACAGAACAATGTCATTCGTTCGTCGAAGCCCCGAGGAGGACGATGGATTTCACCCACAAGCGAGTCTACCAGATTCTCTCCTCGATTCTGGTCCCACTGGTGCGAGAATCGATGGACGAGGACGAGGAGGAGGAAATGTAACGATCGCCAAGCGTTTCTGGTCAATTTGAAGTCAGCAGTGGCTGTGAAAAAGAAAGTTCAGTGGCTCGTCGAGCTTCGAATCGATCATGAAATCGTCCAGCATAAGTCGATCTCGATCTGACCACGATTTCTCTTCTCTGAGGCTCCACGAACTCGACGATTTGCTGCTTGGAAGGCGAATTAAGTCGTCGAGGACTTCGTTTCGCGTAAGTTTGCGTTCTTAACTACTAAATTAATTTTTTTATATTCATTGTAGCGTTTAAAAGAGACCATCGCGCTCTTATTTTGCTAAATTTCTGTAGTATTTTAGGTTTTTAGCGTTCTTAAAACATTCTTGGACTTAAAAGGGGTTGAATGATGAGAAAAGCTTGAGAACCACTGAACTACTATATCAGAAAATTAATTGGACTTATTTTAATATCATAAATTGGAGATATTTTGCTAAATATTAATTACAATAGCTTAGAATTTGAAAATTTAATATTTCATGGACGATATTTTGTTTTTAGTTGAACAACGTTGAAGACCAACAAGAATTGCTCTTATTTTGCAAAATTTATTTATTATTTCCTTATTTATTTTATTTTTTTAGCGTTCTTGAAAAATTCTTGGACTTAAAAGGTGTTGAATGATGAAAAACGCTTGAGAACCACTGAACTACTAAACCAGCAAATTTATTGGACTCATTGAACATCCTAAATTAGAGATATTTTGTAAAATATTAATTACAATAGTTTAGAATTTGAAAATTTAATATTTCATGGACGAATTTGCAAAAAAATAAGGAATTCTTGGACTTAAAAGGTGTTGCAGGATGAGAAAAGCTTGAGAACCACTGAACTACTATATCAGAAAATTAATTGGACTTATTTTAATATCATAAATTGGAGATAGTTTGCTAAATATTAATTATAAGAGCTTAGAATTTGGAAAATTAATATTTCTTGGACGTTTTTTATTTTGTTGTTAGTTGAACGACGTCGAAGACCAACAAGAATTGCTCTTATTTTGCAAAAAATGAAAAATTCTCGAATTTAAAAGGTGTTGCACGATAAGAAAAGCTTGAGAACCACTGAACTACCAAACCAGCAAATTTATTGGACTCATTGAATATCCTAAATTAAGAATATCTTGCTAAATATTAATTACAATAGCTTAGAATTTGGAAATTTAATATTTCATGGACGTTTTTTATTTTGTTGTTAGTTGAACGACGTCGAAGACCAACAAGAATTGCTCTTATTTTGCAAAAAATGAAAAATTCTCGAACTTAAAAGGTGTTGCACGATAAGAAAAGCTTGAGAACCACTGAACTACTAAACCAGCAAATCATAATATCATAAATTGAGAATATCTTGCTAAATATTAATTACAATAGCTTAGAATTTGGAAATTTAATATTTCATGGACGTTTTTTATTTTGTTTTTAGTTGAACGACGTCGAGGATTCTTCGAAGACCAACAAGAATGGCTCAACTAAGGAGAAGAATTATTTTCCAAACTGTGACCCGTCCGTGTGGATGAGATCTTGTAAAAAGGAAGTGGTAGAACCGATTTCTGGCACAGTTACTGGAAGGATACCTCGTTGGTTGAAAGGAACTTTGCTAAGAAATGGTCCTGGCAGTTTGGAAGTTGGAGAATATAGTTTCAACCATTTGTTCGACAGTTCTGCTTTATTGCATCGGTATGTCTGCGACAGAGGATACAAATTGATCATTTCTGAGATAATAATATGTTTTTTCTTGGTTTTTATTGACGCATTAACGCGAAAACGTTTCTTCTTCTTCTTTTTTTTTTAAATAATCGAGCTTTATTTGAGAACCACTGCTCTATTTAATTTATATCTATTTAATCTATTTATATTAATAAATTTATATCTATTTAATCTATTTACATTAATAAATTTATATGTATTTAATCTGTTTACATTAATAAATTTATATTTATTTAATTTATTGTATTTTGTAAAAAGAATGGTGCAGGTTCTTTTCATTTAAAAAAAGAATCTCGATAATTATTTGAAACTCATCAATAAGCTATTTTTCTCATCGATTTTTGTAACTTTTAAGTATACTGAGAATATGGTTTCATAGTTCTTTTTTCTTAAATATATAACAGTTTCTCTTGGTTCTTATTGATTCTTCTTAATTAATGAGTAATATTTTAATTAAATAAATTAATATTGTTTTTATTAATTAGTTAGTTCTTATTACTTTAAAATATTTTCTTTAATATTCGAGCTTTATTTGAAAAATGCTGCTATATTATATTATTTTTGTTAATATTCAAGCTTTATTCGAGAATCACTGCTCTATTGTATTTAATTTATCGTATTTCATGAAAAGAATAGCGCAGGTTCTTTTTTTGAAATATTTGAAACGTTTCTCATCAATTTTAATAACTTTTATATATACTGTGCATTTAATTTCGCAATTTTATTCTTAAAAATATAATAATTGAACTCTTTAAATTTATTAAATGTATGCAAAAAGAGAACATAACATTTCTTTATATATTTATACAAAGCTTTATATATTTATACAGCTCAATATATTTATATACAGCTTTATATATTTATACAAATATTATACGAACGTTTTAAAAACAATTATTATCCTATTTCCACGTAATATTAATATAACGAGTCCTTTTTTCTTTAATTCTATCTTTATATTTGTATAATACATCGTTCTGAAGCTTAATACCAATAACTATCTCTCAAAACTACAAAAATCTTTAATATAACTTTTTTTTAATATAACGAGTTCTATTTTCTATAATTCTATCTCTATAAATTATTAATTTTATCTTTATAATCGTACAATAAATCATTCTGAAGCTTAATATCAATAACTATCTCTCAAAAATACAAAAATCTTTAATATAACGCCTTTTATATAACATCTTTCTAATATAACGAGTCGCTTTTTCTATAATTCTATCTTTATAATTGTACAATAAATCGTTTTGAAGCTTAATATCGATAACTATCTCTTAAAACTATTAAATCTCTGAATGGAATTAAAATAACGCGTAGTGGAAATTAAATAACCACAAAAATCTTCGAATGGAATTAAAATAGCGCACAGTAGAAATCAAATTGAACGTTTCGCGGTTCCCGCGTGCGTCGCGCGCATGCGCGAGCCTGCGCGCGACGCTGCGAGGGAACGCGAGCGCTGACGTCAGTCAGTGCCGCCTCAGACGCCTCAGAGGAAGGTCGTTCTTTCACGTCGCGCTTCAAAATCCAAATACGTCACAGAAACACGATCTCATCGAGTGTTTCGATAAATATTCTTTAAAATACGAAGCCTAACAATGTCCTGCAGCATATTAGCAGCAGATTCTTCCATTTATCAACTGTTTACAAGCATGTCTTTGGTGAGTTACCTTTTTTAGAGAAATGTAGATGTAATTCGAGAATGTTTGCTGTTCTTTCGAAAATATTTGACAAATCTGATACAGTGTATTGTAATCTTTTATTTTAATATGATTTTCTTCGTATTTTGTAGAAGATCGCGAAGATTTCGTTGGATTTAAACATTGATGCTGACACTGTGTGTAATGTTTGTTTCTTTCTATATAATTTTCAGAAACAGCACCAAAAATAATTTTAACTACGAACTGTGACTGCGTACGAGTCATTTGGTTTAATTATTCTCATTGTAAAGCCAAGAATCTCTAAAATAAAATTATTGGTTTGTTTTATTGTTTTTATTAAACTGCGCACCATTTCTTTAGTAATTGTAATGACGTAAACACTATATGTAAAACTAATTTTAATTACGAGCTGTAACTGCGTTAGAGTTATTTGTTTTAATTATTCTCATTGTAAAAAAGAGAAAAATCTCAAAAATTAAATTTATTGGTTCGTTTTTGTATTTCCTTGGTAATTGTAATTTTTATGCTGTTGTAAAATGTGCGAAATTTTCAGAAATCATGTATTATGTTTATATTAATTGTGTATGTAATAATTTTGAGGAAACGTAAGCTAATTTTCTGTTTTATGTTTGTAAAAACCACAGGTTTGCGATTGCCGATGGAAAAGTGACTTATCAGTGCAGATTTGTCCAGACGGATGCGTATCAGAGGAATCAAGCGGCACAGAGGATTGTTGTGACCGAGTTTGGCACAAAAGCGACTCCGGATCCTTGCAAGACTATTTTTCAAAGGTATCGAGTCCATTCAAGTTGGAAGAAATTGATATACTGAATTGTTGAATTGTTATGCATTATTTTGTGTAGATTTATAATTTATTTTTTTAGTATAAGTTTTATTATAATTTATTTCATTTTATTTTAGTAATTTTATGTAGATTTATAATTTTTTTTAGTACAAATTTATTATAATTTATTGTATATTTTAGTGTAAGTTTTATTATAATTTATTGTATATTTTAGTGTAAGTTTTATTATAATTTATTATATATTTTAGTAATTTTATATTTTGTAGATTGCGCATTGGCGCCAGCAACAATCTTTTACTACGATATATAATATATAAAATTATTTTTATATGTTTTATATTTCACTGTTGCTGTAACAACAAAACAATGATAGCTTTAGAAACTTGAAAGTGTTAATTTTAATTATGTATTTCTATTAATATTGACTATTGTTATTAATTAATATATTATTCAATATGTTTCAATAAGTGATAGAATACTTTGAAGAACTTAATAATTCACATTTACACATTCATTGTAATTATTAATACATTGCACAGTCACTGTAATTATCTCATTAATGATCATTATTAATATATTATCTGTTTTTAGGGTTGCAGCAGTTTTCAAACCTGGCGATGACTCTGACAATTCTATGATATCGGTGTACCCCTTTGGCGATGAGTTTTACACGTTCGCAGAGACAGCAGTGATCCATCGTATCGATCCAGAAACATTAGAAACTAAAGGCAAGGTATGTGGTCGTTTTATATATATAAATCTTTATTTTACATTATATATATATATATTTCATATATACAGGGTGATTCGCTACTCGTGTGGCAAATTTTTAAACCTGTAAAAGTGCTTATAAGAAAAATGAAGTGAAAGTTATTATTGAAAATTATTATTTTAAAATTATTATTGGAAATTATTATTCAATATTGCTATTTTAAAATTATTATTAGAAAATAGCAAATACAATTAACGTTACAATAATTAATTATTTTTAGATGTGGATGGCAGGAAATTTCACAAAAACTTCTTTCTTTATTCGCTAAGCTTTTTAATGATATAATCAGTTTTTTTTTTGGGAGCAAAGAAATTTTCTGTGAAATGGTAAAAAAACAGATGTGATGAACTGTATATGCGTTTATAACACTGAAAATGTTAATAAATTATATTTTTAACTCCAAAGGCGACCTTTGTACAGAAAATTTGTAACAACTAATTTTACTACCGATTTTTGCAAAGATAATGCATTTAGAAAATCCATAATGTATATAAATTCTACAAAAAAAAAAAAAAAAGATGGTTTTGTTAATCTGTTTTGGCAAGCAGAGGAATGGTTACTTAAATTTGATATTTAAAAATATTTTTTTTAGTACTCGTGGCGCCATCTCTGCGAAAAGCGCTCAAACTGCTCGCTCAGCGTTATCGACAGTGAAGTGAACTACTGAAGAACTACTGGCGCCATTTCTGTGAAAAGTACTGAAACTAATACTCGACTAGTTTCAGAGATTCTTCGACAGATGGCGCTAGTAGTTTTCGAAGTTCACTTCACTGTCGATAACGCTGAGCGAGCAGTTTGAGCGCTTTTCACAGAGATGGCGCCACGTGTTCTTCAGCAGAGTCATCGTCATCTGTCTCACTCTTTCTTATAGCTTTTCTATATATCTTTCTCTCTCTTTTACCTCTAAAGCGGGAAATATAAAAGAAATTGCAATAAAATTGCTAAAATATACAAGAAATTGCAATAAAACTGCTGAAATATACAAGAATATACAATAAAACTATTGAAATATGACTAAAGAGTGTCAAAACTCATAAAATAAAATTACTTTAGCTGAAATAGAGTTAGAAATTGGATTTTTGGTGTTTTAAAATTGATGCTAGCAAGATTTAGTCAGAAAATGAAAATTTAACTTCTCCGTTAGAGACTTAAGAATTCATAACTAGCTTTGCAAACAACTTACAGCTTTGTTTTTCACAGGTGAACCTATCTGATTACATTGGAATCGTGAACCACACGTCTCATCCGCACGTGATGAACGATGGCACCGTTTACAATCTTGGATTGAGCATAACTCCAAGAGGACCTATGTACAATATTGTATGCTTCTCACCGAGTCAAGTTACCATCGGTTAGTCTCATTTCTAAGCATTGAAGAATTTTAAAACTTATTGTAAAGTCGAACGGAAGCTCTCAACTCAACAATCTTTCAATCCACAAGAAAGTATTGAAATTTGGATCTTAAAAAAATAGCCAGTGCTTTCAATTTAAATTGTAGACAATCTGAAGCATCGAAGAATTTTAATGATTCACAAAAAAGTATTGAAACTTGAATTTTAAAGAAAGAGCAATGCCTTCAATTTAAATTGCAGGCAATCTGAAGCATTGACGAATTTTAAAACTTATTGTAAAGTCGAACAGAAGCTCTCGACTCAACAATCTTTCAATCCACAAAAAAGTATTGAAATTTGGATTTCAAAAAAATAGCCAGTGCTTTCAATGATGCGTTTCAGATGATTCAGGAGAAGAGAAGGAATTATCCATGTTCGATCAAGCCACAATCGTAGCCAGCGTCCCATCCAGATGGCTATTGAATCCTTCCTACATGCACACCTTCGGAGTCACCAAAAACTATTTTGTAATCGTAGAACAACCACTAGCGGTGTCTCTGGCCACCATAATTTCTTGTAAAATGACCCAACAACCCACACGTGCTGCTTTAAAGTGGCACGAGGGCCAGAGTGTAAGTTCTACTCACTCTGAGAATGAAAAAAAAACTTTTTTAATTTAGTAACAATTGTTCTGAGCTCGATTTCATTTTTTTCAGGCAGATTGATGAACATTGAGAATGAAAAAAAATTATTTAATATATTAACAATTATTCTGAGCTCGATTTCTTTTTTTTTAGGTAGTTCGATGAACATTGAGAATGAAAAAAAATTATTTAATATATTAACAATTATTCTGAGCTCGATTTCTTTTTTTTTAGGTAGTTCGATGAACATTGAGAATGAAAAATAATTATTTGATATATTAACAATTATTCTAAGCACAATTTCATTTTTTTTAGGTAGTTTGATGAACACTGAGACTGAAAAAAATTATTTAATATATTAACAATTGTTCTGAGCTCGAATTCATTTTTTTCAGGCAGTTCGATGAACGTTGAGAATGAAAAATAATTTTTTAATATATTAACAATTATTCTAAGCACAATTTCATTTTTTTCATGCAGATTGATGAACATTGAGAATGAAAAATAATTTTTTAATATATTAACAATTATTCTAAGCACAATTTCATTTTTTTTAGGCAGATGGATGAACATTGAGAATGAACAAAAATTTCTTAATATATTAACAATTATTCTGAGCTCGATTTCATTTTTTTTAGGCAGATTGATGAACATTGAGACTGAAAAAAAATTATTTAATATATTAACAATTATTCTAAGCACAATTTCATTTTTTTTAGGCAGATTGATGAACATTGAGAATGAACAAAAATTTCTTAATATATTAACAATTATTCTGAGCTCGATTTCATTTTTTTTAGAGAGTTTGAAGAACATTTTAAAGATCCTGAGAATGAAAAAAAAGCTTTTTTAATTTAGTAACAATTATTCTGAGCTCGAATTCATTTTTTTTAGGCAGATTGATGAACATTGAGAATGAAAAATAATTTTTTAATATATTAACAATTATTCTAAGCTCAATTTTATTTTTTTTAGAGTGTTCAGTGAATATTTTAAAGTAATCTATATTATTAGAGATACAATGAACATTTTAAAGATCTTAAAGTATATAAGAAAGGAAAAAACTTTGTTAATATATTAACAATTACTGTGAGCTCTATTTAATTCTTTTTAGAGTGTTCGATGATCATTTTAGAGTAGTCTACACTATTAGAAATAATTTAATAAATAATAAATAATATCTATAAATTAACTAGTTTAATAAAAAATATTTCATATACTATTAGAGACAAAATTTTTAAGTAATCTATAATATTAAAAAGAAGAGTAATAAATGCTATTAATAATTGCTAAATTGTATTTTTTTTTCTTAACAAATTTTGTTTATGTTGGTTTTCAGTGAACGATTAAAGATTTAATAATTTTGCAATTTTTTCTTGGCTTCGTAGACTCTCATACATGTGATCTCAAGAGAAACGGGATCAGTGGAGAGGATATTCATCGCAGAAGCATTTTTTTATCTGCATATCATCAACCAATTCGAGACACGAGATGGAGATTACGTTGTTCTTGATATCTGCTGTTATCGTGACCCAAGCATGCTTGATTGCATGTTCGTTGAGGCGATGAAGGTAAACTGAGGCCTTAGAAACTGATTTACAGTGGTGCGTTACCAGACGAAGCTTAAAACTCCAAATTTTCCTACTAAAAAACTCTCCAACCCTTAATCTCTAATTTTAATAAATTCTTGCTAACTAAAAATTAATTTTATTTCTTTAGAAGATTCCTCTGAAGAAGCTTTGTAACGAAAAGCTAGCTCGTTCGATGAAATTGGCCAGAAATTAATTTTTTAAGTTCCTCGAGGCCATAAAAAGACTAATCGCTTGAATATTTCAAAACGTTGAGATGATTTTAGCAATTTGAGCCTCCAACGCATCACCAGAACACTCTTCCAACTTCTAAAAAAATTCTACAGCTATTTAAGAAGTATTTCAAAAGATATTCATCCATATTATCCATCAAAAGCGATGCAATCAATTTTAATAACATTACCATTGCAATTGTGTACTCGTTAGCTCTTCATATATTAATACGAACAATAGCGAAGGTTTTCATAAGCAAAGAAGAGTTTATTTAGCTTGCGTGCAAATTTTTTAACAGCAAAAGAGACTCCGCTTCGCTGAAGACTTTAAAACTTCTCAATAAAGCACCACTGTCGCTTAAGAGTTGAGTAAATTAATTAAAAATCATTGCAGAATCTGCATAAGAATCCTGACTACGCCAGCATGTTCCGAGGCAGGCCTCTGCGCTTCGTATTGCCACTGAGACGTCCCCAATCGGACGTGCCATTGGAGCGCAATCTGATCGTAGCTAAAACAGTGAATCAGGCTCTCGATTCCTTCAGAGATGAGACCGCAGAGGGTAAATTGGACTCTCAGGTCATCGATGAGCCAAACAAGACTGATTGCGACTCAATTAAGACTGAACGAGAGCAGAAGAATGATTATAATTGTGTTCTTCGTCGAAGAGCAGCTGCTCACAGACTTCCAAATGGCAGCGTCTTCGTAAAACCAGAGCTTTTGTGCGATTTGGGCTGCGAAACGCCTCGTATCAATTACGAATACTGTCTTGGCAGGGAGTACAGATATTTCTACGCCATCTCCAGTGACGTAGACCTGGACAATCCTGGAACGGTACTCTTGGTCCTCCGTTACTCTTCTTGTATTGGAGTTTGCTTAGTCGCTGCGCTTTAGAGTTAATTTAAAGCTGCTATAGTGACTTCTTATTAATAATAACGTTGTATTTTTTTTATAGAAGCGAGTTAAACGCTTGGTATTTTGTTAAATAGTATTTTTAATAATTTATAATTAATTCTAGCTAAATATTGATGGAAAATTGAACTCTTTTTGGTCGATATTTAGCTAGAATTAATTATAAAGCATTGAATACCAATTAAACAAGAACCAAGAGAGAATGCACTCCAATTAAACGAATATTAAGAAAATGTATTCACATTCAGTATCCCTCAGAGCAATTAAACAAATGTTAAGCGAACATATTCTCATGCAGTAGTGCTTAGAGCAATTAAACAAATATTAAATGAATGTATAACTATTCAGAATCCCTCAAAGCAATTAAACAAGTATCAAACGTTTTATAGCTAATATTTTAACAATGATTTCTGTTGCTAAAATAGTTAATATTCTAGCAATAATTACCATTGCTAAAATAGCTAATATTTTCAAGAATTTCTATTGCTAAAATAGCTAATATTTTTAAGAATTTTTATTGCTAAAATATGCAATATTTTCGATAATTTCTATTGTTAAATTATGTAATATTTTTAATAATTTCTATTGCTAAAATAGCTAATATTTTCAATAATTTCTATTGCCAAGATATTAGTTATTTTAGCAATAATTTTCATTAATGGAATAACAATATTTAAACAATACTTCAGCAATAATTTCTATTGTGAAAATAGTTAATATTTTCAAGAATTTCTATTGCTAAAATAGCTAATATTTTTAAGAATTTTTATTGCTAAAATATGCAATATTTTCAATAATTTCTATTGTTAAAATATGTAATATTTTTAATAATTTCTATTGCTAAAATAGCTAATATTTTCAATAATTTCTATTGCCAAAATATTAGTTATTTTAGCAATAATTTTCATTAATAGAATAACAATACTTAAACAATACTTCAGCAATAATTTCTATTGTGAAAATAGTTAATATTTTCAAGAATTTCTATTGGTAAAATAGCTAATATTTTCAATAATTTCTAGTACTAAAATAGCTAATATTTTAGCAACAGTTTCCTATATCTGAATAGCAATATTTTAACAATACTTTAGCAATAATTTCTATTGCTATAATAGCTAATATTTTCAATAATTTTTATTAGTAAAATAGCTAATGTTTTAGCAGTAATTTTCAATAACTGAATAGCAATATTTTAGCAATATTTTAACAATATTTTAACAATATTTGAGCAATAATTTGTATAGCTATAATGGCTATTATTTGAGCAATAATTTCTAATATTTTCAATAATCCCTATTAATAAAATAGCTAATATTTTAGCAATAATTTGCAATAACTGAATAGCAATATTTTAACGATATTTTATAAATAATTTTGATTGCTATAATAGCTAATATTTTAACAATAATTTCTATTGCTAAAATAGCTAATATTTTCAATAATTTTTATTACTAAAATAGGTAATGTTTTAGCAATAATTTCCAATAACTGAATAGCAATATTTTAGCAATATTTTAACAATATTTGAGCAATAATTTCTATAGCTATAATGGCTATTATTTCAGCAACAATTTCTAATATTTTCAATAATTCCTATTAATAAAATAGCTAATATTTTAGCAATAATTTGCAATAACTAAATATTATAACTAAATAGCAATATTTTAGCAGTAATTTCTGTTGCTAAAATTGCTAATATTTTAACAATAATTTCTATTGCTAAAATAGCTAATATTTTCAATAATTTTTATTACTAAAATAGGTAATGTTTTAGCAATAATTTCCAATAACTGAATAGCAATATTTTAGCAATATTTTAACAATATTTGAGCAATAATTTCTATAGCTATAATGGCTATTATTTCAGCAACAATTTCTAATATTTTCAATAATTCCTATTAATAAAATAGCTAATATTTTAGCAATAATTTGCAATAACTAAATATTATAACTAAATAGCAATATTTTAGCAGTAATTTCTGTTGCTAAAATTGCTAATATTTTCCATAATTTCTAGTACTAAAGTAGCTAATATTTTAGCAATAATTTGCAACAATTAAATAGCAATATTTTAGCAATAATTTCTGTTGTTAAAATAGCTAGTATCTTAGCAATAATTTTCATTAATCGATTAGTAATATCCAAACAACACTTTTTAGCAATCGAAGCAACATTTTGGCAATAATTCTGTTGCCAAAACACTAGCAATAGCTGCGTGCTTCACATCTAATATTTTGACAATAGAAACTAATGCTAAATTGAACCTATGTCAGTGTTAAATCAAATTATTAATATCTATATTAAATTATATTTGCAGATTATCAAGGTGGACGTGTTGGAGAAGACAAAAAGGACCTGGTGCGAGAGAAACGTCTACCCAAGCGAGCCAATCTTCGTGCCAGACCCTAATGGAAAGGTAAAAACTCCTCTGAGCCTCTTCGTAAATGAAAAACAAAGGAAAAGACGCTCGTAATTCTGTTCCACGTTCCAGAACGAGGACGATGGCGTGATTTTGTGCTCAATTGTGTGGTCTGACGATGAGTCACGGGCTGGTCTGCTGATCCTGGACAGCGTGACTCTCACAGAGCTGGCCAGGGCCACTTTCGACACTCCTGGACCGGTGCCAAAGTGTTTGCACGGTTGGTTCACCTTGGACAAATGAAGTAAACGTGGGATTATCGAGGATCAGGGGTCTTGTTCGTCGATGAGAACGAGTACAACGCTTTGAATTTGGATTTGCAGTCCACGAAGATGAATTTAAAGCTTTGTACTTGGATATGCAGTCGATGAAGACGAGTTGAAAGCTTTGTACTTGGATTTGTAATCAATGAAGAAGAACTTGAAGCTTCGTACTTGGATTTGTAGTCAGTGAAAACGTGTTCAACACTTTGAATTTAGATTTGTAGTCGATGAAGACGAGTTTAAGGTCTTTCATTTGGATTTGTAGTCAGTGAAAACGTGTTCAACACTTTGAATTTAGATTTGTAGTCGATGAAGACGAGTTTAAGGTCTTTCATTTGGATTTGCAGTCGATGAAGACGAGTTTAAGGCCTTTCATTTGGATTTCTAGTCAATGAAGATGAATTTAAAGCTTCGTACTTGGATTTGTAGTCGATGAAGATGAATTTATAGCTTTGTGTTTGGATTTGTAGTCGATGAAGATGAATTTAAAGCTTTAGATTTGGATTTGTAGTCGATGAAAACGAGTTTAAAGCTTTGTACTTGGATTTGCAATCGATGAAGATGAATTTGAAGCTTTGTACTTGGATTTGTAGTCGATAAACACGAGTTTAAAGCTTTGTACTTGGATAATTGGTTCCTCTGAGAGGTCATCAGCGTTGATTTAGGGATTACAGGGGTTGAATTTATTAGTTTACAGATTTTTATGGATTTGTTTAGAGGGATGGGAAGTTTTTTATTGCTGGCAGACGTTGGAGATAGGAATCGCTGTTGCGATATTACTATTTATTAGGGATTACAGGGTTGAATTTATTCGTTTGCAAATTTTTATGGAGTTTTATAGTGGATGGCAATTTTTTTATTGCTGAGAGAAGTTGAAAATAGAAATTATTGTTGAAATACTGCTATTTCAGAGATAGAAATGATTGTTGCAGTGTTGTTTGTATATTGTTATTCTATTAAGGGAAATTACTGCTAAAATATTAGCTGATTTAGCAATAGAAATTATTGCTAAAGTATTGTTAAAATATTGCTATTTAATTAATGGAAATTATTGCTAAAATATTAGGTACTTTAGCAATAGAAATTATTGCTAAAATGTTAGTTATTTTAGCAATAGAAGTTATTTCTAAAATATTGTTATTCCATTAAAGAAAATTATTGTTAAAATGTTGTTTAAATATTGTTATTCCATCAATGACAATTATTGCTAAAATATTGTTTAAATATTGTTATTCTATCAATGAAAACTATTGCTAAAATATTAGCTAAAAATTATATAGCTGTTGCCAGCATTAATAATAGAAATATTAGCTATAAAGCTGCAAAATAATAGCTAAAATGCGTATAGCTATTTCTAGCATTAGCAATAGGAACTCTTGCTAAAATATTGCTAATTTAGTAATAGAAACTCTTGCTAAAATACAGTTATTTTAGCGATAAAAATTATTACCAAAAAACCATTAAAATATTACAGTTTTAGTTATAGAAACTAATGTTTTAATATTACTATTTTTACCATAGAAATCACTCCCAAAAAAATTGCTATTTCAGCAATAAAAAATAACAATATTTTAATAATAAAAATTACTTAATATTTTCACAGCAATTTCATTCAACATTAGTTAATAATTTCAATAATAAAATCACTATTTTAGCCATAGAAATTATTGCCAAAAGATTGCTATATTAACAATAAAAAGTAACAATATTTTAACAATAAAAATTACTTAATACTTTCACAAAAATTTCAATCAACTTTAGTTAATAATTTTTATAATAAAATCACTATTTTAGCCATAGAAATTATTCTCAAAAGATTGCTATTTCAGCAATAGAAAATAACAATATTTTAGCAATAAAAATTACTTAATACTTTCACAGCAATTTCAATCAACATTAGTTAATAATTTCAATAATAATATTAGTTTTTTAGCCATAGAAATTATTGCCAAAAGGTTGCTATTCTCAGCAATAGAAAATAACAATATTTTAGCAATAAAAATACCAATACTTTCTTAACAATTTCATTCAGCATTAGTTAATAATTTAAATCACCAAAGCTTTCTAGTTTTTAATTGCAAATTTTCATCTCCAAGAAACATTGACACTAAAAACTATATTTTCTATCAATAATTTCCATAGCAAATGTCCAAATATAAAAAACCAGAGTGCAAAAATATTAAAGCAATACCAAATTAATTCTCCAGACTCGAATACCAAATTTTCTAAAGCCATGAATGCCTCGAAGAGAAAACTGTCCCTTCTTTACACTCCACTTACCCAATTTCTGCAAATGAAAAAATAAAGCAAGGCAAGAAACAGTTAAATAACCATAAAACAAAGTGAAAGGATCATCAGCACAACGTGTAAATGATATTAATAAATTATTTAATGTCTCCTCTCAATTTACAGCGTCTGCATTGCTCGTCGCTAATCGTTTCAGCCTCGACAGAATCCTCTGAAAACCGAATTTCCACGCATCGTCTCTCAAATAATCGTCGAATGGAATGTAAAAAGGTCCCCTGCAACTTCTGATCGCCTTAAATCGCTAATCAGCAGACCACAGACAAGATTCTCCCTGAAACTGAAGAGCAAAACCGCTGTGGTCCGCCTCGAATCTCGTCTTAATTAAAAAAACAAAGTCCACAGCGTGTTCTCAGACGGTTCAATCGCCAAATAAGCTACGTCTGCTCCTCGTCAGACATTTAAACACCTAAAACAGAGCATATCAACGAACGAAACACGAATCTCAGCAAGGTTTCAACAACGAACTCTTGCTGGGAGCTCGTCACAGGTCTCGCAATTATAAATAAATAGCCTGGCACAACCATGGTCGCGTAATTACAGAGCAGAATAGCGATCGAACGATCAGGCATCGTCCTCGTCGCGTTTCTTAAACGATAATACAATTGTCGATCACTTTTGTGACTCGCTGGAGGGCGCAGCGCGGTTCACAGCTTGTTTGTATAAATAAATAAATATAGAATACACGCGTGAGCGTGCGTATACGCTTGCAGACAGCGCCAGAGCGCTGTATTCTCGAGTAAAACGAGCCCAGAGCAGCCTCTGGGCCTCTGTTCCTCTTCTAAACGAGGATCGTCGTCCTCTGAGCACAGGTAAAAGAGTTCTAGCCGCCTTGACGCGCTTAAAATGGTAACTATCACACCGTGTTCCGTCTCTCCTCGCTCTCACAGTCTCTCTCTGCGTTGTAGGACACTCAGAAGAGGATCAATCGCAAGGAAATTGAAGTTGCGTCGACGAAAGACCCTCGACGCGAGATACTCGGCTCTCGAGGAGCCTCGTGGCCGCTGGATGGCTCGAATAACTTGGCTCCACTCACACACGAGTCGAGAATGATTCCTCCTGTCCTAGGATTAAGTACGAGAGATGCTCGAGAAGCGATTCGTCAGCTTTCGTCCTTTTCGTTTTGGGTCGTGCTATCACATTTTTGCTTCTACTTGCTTCAATTGCGGTCCTCCTCTAGACTTTATCGATCTTCTCGCACTCCACAGAGGCGATCGAGTTCATCGTGCTCGCGTTCTTGCTCTCCGTGTCCGCCTCGCTCTTCGAGATGCTCGACGTGGAGGCCGCGATGTGCGATTCTTGGTGCATGGGCAAGATGCCTGAGTTTGCGTCCTCTATCGCCTTCCTCAGCTACAAGAAAAAGACAGTATTAGTGCTCTGAGATTGTTTGAGTCGCTATGATGATGGTAGTTTTGTTTTTTTGGGTGGCGCACTGGATAGATTCAGTCGAAAGCTAGGATTTTGGTCTCTACGAACCACTGCGCCTTCATTCTATTAGTAGAATATTGCTTGGTTCGCTACGATGATGGTAGTTTAGTTTATTTGGAAGGTGTACTCAAGAGAATTGAGGAAGATTCACTCGAAAGCTGGGATTCTGATCTCTACGAACCATTGCGCTTTGATTTTTATTTCAGAATGACGAGTATTTGATGAGCGAACCAGAAATTACACAAACGCTGAGTTCAATTCTAGATTAGAGTCCCTTTAAATTAACCAGATGTTCGCAGAGCATTCGTTTCTGATCTCTACGAACCACAGCGCTAGAATTCTGCAAGCATAATATTAGAACGACTTATCGAACCAGAAATTACAAAAGAAACTCTAAGTTTAACATCAAACTAGACTGAAACATCTTTACGCAGCTCGATCTACCGAATAACTTCGTCTCACAGCCAACTCCTATGCTTTTCTACATCTCTAGCGAAGCCAAAGTCCCTTCGCAAGTAGACGACCAGCAATCCCAAAGAAACTTTGAAGATCAGAGCTAGTTTCATCCCTTCGATGAGTACTGAGAGCGAACAGGAGGGCGTAGGAAGGAAACGAAGGCTGAGAGGGTAGCGAATGGGGCTTGCGAACATCAGACGAACCTCCTTGAGCCCAACGACTCCCACCAGCCTGCCAATCGCAGTCACATAGGCGTGGTTCACTCCAACCATGCTGAACAGGCTGTGCACCTTGAGCAGTGATGTCCGCTCGACCAGCTGGAATGGCGCAGGATCTATGTGGCACCTGGAGAAGTCCACTTCGAGGGACATCTCGCTCTCCTCCCATCGCTTCTGGTCCTCTGCTGACATATCTATTACCCTTTCACGAGGCTGATCAGAACCAGAGATTACTTCTCGTCTTATTCGAGGGGCTTGCGAACAGCTGAAAGGGATATAAGCATGCGAAACTTTACCAGTTGCACCTTCTTCGAAGTGGCTGGGCTTGGCGCCAGCATCGGAGTGTGAGCTGGTATTTCTTGGCTGTCTCGCCTTGTGTTGTTCCCTGCGCCCATCTCTGGGTCCGGATCCACATCCTGCAGGGTGGCTGACTTGCGAAAGATCGCCTCGAACGCCAAGCGTATCCTGGAAATGGAATTGCCAGTTAGAAAACAGCTAAAAGTGCTTTCGCAGCTCTTCTGACCTCTGCGAAAGGATTACTTTCAAGAAGAAGCTAGATTCTTAGTAAAAGTCTCTGCGGTAGCTTGCGAAAGCTTCTTCGATGAAGACAAAGCCTTGCGAGAGCTGAAAGCAACACTAATTCCTTCTACGAGTCTCTACGCTGCTCTCTTTCAGACTCGAATGCAATACGAATGCAGTACCTGCTCTCAGCTCCAGTAACAGTGGTGTAAGGCGTAGCTGCAGGGCTGACCAGTGGGCTGAAGCCCTTCAGCGTGAAGGAATTGGTCTTCTTCAAGATAGACTTCTTTGGCTGCGAGCCAAACACTGGCGAATGGTACGTATGCTACCAAACAGACAAGATTAAAGGTAAAAGAAGAAGTCGTATGATAAATCTTCTGCGCACAGACGTAGACAAGCCCTGTACGTGTCTACAAATGACTCACATGATCAGGAGCAGCGCCATTTGGAGACATCGAAAGATCATTAACGCTTTGCCTCTGCATCTTCAGAATATCTGGAGCTGGGATCACTTCGAACCTCGAAGGCCTCCTGGTTCTCTCCTGGTCCTTCAACTGGCGCTCCATTTCCTCTCTGGCTCTCTCTTCCGCCTCCTTGTGCCACTTCTGAGCAACCTACGATGAAGAACAAGATGGAAACCAAGGAACATTCGCTTTCGTAGACCGCAGCTGGCTTAAATCACAGCAGCGTTGCTCTCCGTTTGCTTCAGGAAGCCTCATCCCCAACGTAAAGCTTCGCAAAACCCACCTGCAGCCTCCTCTCCCTCCCAATATGCTTCTCGATCAACTTGATCAGCTCCAGCCTCTGAATGGACCCAAGAAGGATCATTGAGTCAGGATTGTCCACCAAAGGGAACCCTCTAAGCTTGCGGTTCTCCTTCAGTATCTCCTTCAGCTTCTGATACGTGATTCCATGCCAGATGTACTTGACGTCTCTCACCATGAAGTCCTCTACGTACACGTTGTACATCCCTGCAACGATTCCAACGCTCAAGCAACAGTTTCAGTTTTAATGAGACGCTCAGTTACCTCTTTGCGAATGTCCAATCGATAAGCTTGTTAAGGGCAATCAGAGAGTGCGCTTTAGCGAGGATGAAGTTATTGGGTTGCTAAGAAAGCAGTCTCTGTTTTATGAGAGAAGAGAACAGAGAACGCTTTCTTTTTGAGAGAATTGAGAGTGCGTTGAGGCTTTTACCTGAGCTCGAAGGCAGCAGATCTGGCAGATAGGGCAGTTTCTTGATCAGGATGATGCTGTCGTATATGCTGGGCTGAAGTAGAGCTGCGATCGCGTTGCTGATCAGCACTGCGATCATTATTGGGACGATGTGCGTGATTTGGCCGGTCATCTCGAATACTATCACGCTTACTGAGATGGTGTGCGTCACTGCCCCGGAAAACGCGGCTGCTCCTACTGTCGCGTAGCCTCCTGGAAGTGTGGAACCAGTTGGGGTGATTGAGATTCAGTTTTGAGATAGAAAGGGGGATTTAGAGATGAGTTTAGGTGGTTGGTTTGATCTGACTTGATCTTTAAGTTCAGATACTTGAGTTTCTCTTCAGACTTTACAAAGATTGGCTTTAAGGTCAAGCTTTGAGTTAACTTTGGGTTTAAGTTGAGGTTTTTGGATTAATATTTAAGTTGAGATACTTAAGTTTCTCTTCAGACTTCACAAAGATTGGCTTTAAGGTCAATCTTTGAGTTAACTTAAAGTTTAAGCTGTAGTTTTTGGATTAATCTTTAAGTTGAGATGCTTGAGTTAAGGTCAATCTTTGAGTTGAGATACTTAAGTTTGACTTTACGAAGATTGACTTTAAGGTCAATCTTTGAGTTAACTTTAAGTTTAAGTTAAGGTCTTTGGATAAATCTTTAAGTTGAGATTCTTAAGTAAATTTCAATCTTTGAGTTGAGATATATGACTCAAGTTCTATCTTTAATTAGAGATATTTAACTTCAATTCAATCTTGATGTGTAACTTAAAGTTTAAGTTGAGGTGCTTGGCTTAATCTTTAAGTTGATATGCTTGAGTTAAGGCCAATCTTCGAGTTGAGATACTTAAGTTAATTTCAATCTTCGAGTTGAGATATAAGATTCAAGTTCTATTTCAATCAACACCTCAACTTAAACTTTAAGTTACATATCATATTCAGAGATTAAATTGAAGTTAAATATCCCAAATTAAAGTTGAGGTGTTTGGCTTAATCTTTAAGTTGAGATACCTAAGTTAATTTCAATCTTTGAGTTAAGATATGTTACCCAAGTTCAACGTTTAAATTGAAATATTTAACTTCAGTTCAATCTCTGAGATATGGTGTCTAACTCAAACTTTAAATTAAGATATTTAGCTTAATCTTTAACTGAAGAAACTTAACTGAAGTCGAATAATTAGAGATATTTAACTTAAGTAGGTTCAGTATTAAAGCTGAAATACTTAACTTAAGTTCAATCTTCAAGTTAAGACATGTAACTCAAGTTAAAACTCACTTAAAGTTCCATGGGTTCTAAATTTCTTTATAATATGGGTTTTAAAGTTTCTTTATAATATGGGTTTCAATCTTTAAGTTAAGTTGATTTGAGTCCCTGTGCGGTGGGGAACAGAATACACCCACAGTATCCCCTGCTTGTCGTAAGAGGCGACTAATAGGGGTCAGAAAGGGTTTACGGAGATGCAGAGAAGAGTAATGAATATTCATTGAGACAAAGAATTATGCGAAGCTGATTTAAAATAGTATAAAACAGAAAGTTTTCCATTGAGCAATATAAGAAAATGATGCTGTAATGATCTTCTTGGAGCATTATTCTCTTTCAAATTTAAGTTCAACTCTTCAAGTTAAAATATTTAACTTACTTTCAATCTTTAAGTTAATGATCTTTAATTTATATAGAATGAAATCAACTTTGTTCAATTTGAGATAAATGAAATTTCTCTACAATATATGTTTTTAAAGTTCCATGGGATATAAAGTTCTCTGTAATATGGGTTTCTAAAGTCCCATAGGTTCTAAAATTCTCCACAATATAGGTTCTAGAGTCCTCTGCAACATAAATCCTAAAATTCTTTGTAGCAGAGGTTCTAAACTTCTTTGCAATATGAATTTCTAAAGATCTCTACATTACAGATTCTAACTCTCTCTGCAATATAAGTTTCTAAAATTCTGTAGAATATAATTTCTAGAGTACTCTATAACATAAATCCTAAAATTCTTTTCAACAGAAGTTCTAAACTTCTTTGCAATATAGGTTTCTAAACATCCCTAAACAAATATTCTAAAGCTTTCTACAATATAAATTTCTAAGGTTCCATGGCTTCTAAAATTCTCCACAATATAGATTCTAGACTCTTCTATAGAAGTCTGCAATACAAGTCTCAAAATTCTCTGTAACGTAACTTCTAAACTTCTCCGCAACACAAATCCTAAAAAACAAAACGCAGCTGTTCCAACAATGTTCCAACGATGTACATACCCTCCTCAAACTCCACCTTCCTCAACACTCCCTCCAAAAGACGTACAATCACCAAATTACCTGGCACAATTGGCGTTATGATACCACCATAACGAACACCATTGGGAAACCACAGAGCCATCGCTTCGCCCACAGCTCTGCCCAACGCTGCACCAATTTTGAACACTGGAATGAAGATCCCCGATGGCACAGGAACCGTGGAGCTTATTATGGAGAAGATGAACTGAAAATCCAAATTCTTTCGTTACGCTTCACCCTTTTTCTCTCAACTTCTTCTGACGATTATCTATTAACTCTAATTTCATTAGAGAATTGAGAAACTTGCGGTTATCAAGAGTCATAAATTAATAATTTCGCTTTACTGTGAATGCTCCAAAGCCGAGCAAAC
This sequence comes from Xylocopa sonorina, assembly GCF_050948175.1. Taxonomy (NCBI): domain Eukaryota; kingdom Metazoa; phylum Arthropoda; class Insecta; order Hymenoptera; family Apidae; genus Xylocopa; species Xylocopa sonorina. Next base: position 2,569,698 of record NC_135208.1, read on the forward strand.
CGATGAACACATCAGTGTACGCGGTGGACCAGTGTTTAACTATGTTCATCTCCTCCACACCGAGTTCTTCTTTGGTCCAAGTGAAGTTCGTGAACAGTCCGTAGACCTGGTCGTGTGTGTTCAAGTCGCCAGCCATGAATTGGCCTAATCCAAGAGGAAAGGACACCGAAGAGACCAGCAGAGAGACGATTCCAGGGTACAAGAAGCGGCTGAAATCATTTAACGTTGATTTTATTAATGAAAAGATTGTTTTTAAAGACTGTGGAGGAAATGCAGCACCTTCTGTTTTTATTTAATAATTAATATAAAGGGTCTTTCTTTGTTTATGCTCTGTATAATATGGAATTCTTGAGTTTGTTGCAATTTCTGGCTAAATGTTCCTTTGTAGATCAATTTTGGAGACTTTATTTTGAAGTACAATTTGGAATTCTTGAGTTTTTTGCAATTTTTAGCTATATGTTCCTTTGTAAATCAATTTTGGAGACTTTATTTTGAAGTACAATATGGAATTCTTGAGTTTTTTGCAATTTCTGGTTAAATGTTCCTTTGTAAATCAATTTTGGAGTCTTTATTTTGAAGTACAATTTGGAATTCTTGAGTTTGTTGCAATTTCTGGCTAAATGTTCCTTTGTAGATCAATTTTGGAGTCTTTATTTTGAAGAAATGAAGGTTTTTGGTTTATTTTGACTATGCTGGGTTTAATTATTGAATTTTGTAGTTGATAAGATTGTTTTTAAGAGAGAGAAAGTCTTTGATTTTGAGAAATTTGATTAAATGGGTCTTGCAAAGTGTAAGCATTTTGGCAGTGCAGGTTTATAGTTGAATCTGGCGATATCTTTGCGATCCTTCGCAAAATGCGAACATAATTGAATCGAAATGAAAGATTAGAGTGTGTTTTATGGAATTTGAACAATATTTTTGAAAGATCTGCAGATATTTTCAAATTATTTCTACTTTTTCTTGGAACAGACAATGGAAGAGTCTGCAAGTATGAGGAAAAGAATTCTTTTCTGTGATATTCTTTGGAAAATGCGAACATAATTGTATCTAAATGAAAGATTAGAGTGTGTTTTATGGAATTTGAACAATATTTTTGAAAGATCTGCAGATATTTTCAAATTATTTCTACTTTTTCTTGGAACAGACAATGGAAGAGTCTGTAAGTATGAGGAAAAGAATTCTTTTCTGTGATATTCTTTGGAAAATGCGAACATAATTGTATCTAAATGAAAGATTAGAGTGTGTTTTATGGAATTTGAACAATATTTTTGAAAGATCTGCAGATATTTTCAAATTATTTCTACTTTTTCTTGGAACAGACAATGGAAGAGTCTGTAAGTATGAGGAAAAGAATTCTTTTCTGTGATATTCTTTGGAAAATGCGAACATAATTGTATCTAAATGAAAGATTAGAGTGTGTTTTATGGAATTTGAACAATATTTTTGAAAGATCTGCAGATATTTTCAAATTATTTCTACTTTTTCTTGGAACAGACAATGGAAGAGTCTGCAAGTATGAAGAAAATAATTCTTTTCTGTGATATGGATTTTAATCTTTGATTTAAGTACTTTAACTCAAATAATGATAAATAAATATGTAACTTAAAGTTTAAGTTAAGATATTTGGTATAATTTTTAAGTCAGGATATTTAATTTAAAGATTGAAGTTAGTTAAGTCGAATATTTTTAAGGATTCGACTTCAGTTAGGTATAATAAGTTAAACTAATTAACTTAAGTTCAGTCTTTGCGTTAAAATATTTAATATAAGTTCAATCTTTAACTTGAGACATTTAAGTTCAATCTTCAAGCTAAAATATTTAACTTACATCCAATCTTTAAGATAAGATATTTGACTTAAGTTTAAGTTGAGATATCTAATTTAATCTCTAACTTTAAATTAAGATACTTAAGTCAAGTTCTGTCTTTAACTAAAGGTATTTAATTAAAGTCGAACCTTTAAAGATATTTAACTTAAGTTCTTGATTGAACTTCAGACATTTGACGTAAGTTTAAGTTGAAATATTTAACTTGAGTAAGTTCAACCTTCAAGTTAAGACACTTAACTTAAGTACAATCTTGAAGCTAAGATATATAAAAGAAACAAACATAAAAAGAACCCGAATGAACCCTCCATCGAGCAAAACAGAAGCAAACAACTCCTCAGAGACTCCTCTACTGGTCACAAAATCTACAAAGAACTCTTGCAAAAACCAGGACTCTGAAATTGAAAACAAGAAAGACCCAATTACCCTAACGTCAAATAAAAACAGATGTCGCTACTGCACTTTTCCACTTCTCATCGCAATTCCACAATGGTAAACAAAGTTCCCCTCACTTTTTCTGCAGGAAGCTGTTCATACTCTTATTCTTCCTCATGAAAATCACGTACTGCCTGTGCAGCCAGACATAAAAAGCTCCAACGAGCCCGCTGCCAACTCCAATCAGAGCAAAAACGAATAACTCTTGAGGGTCGAAGGGGAAATCCATGGTGAAATTAGTGGCGAACATTGCTGTGATCGTCTCCTCCCGTTGGAACCAGATAGCAAGCAGACGGAACATTGTGGCGCCGCAAACAGCTGTGAAGAACCCTCGCCAGTAGTTGCGCACAGCGAAGTAGACAGTGGTTACTTCGATGCTGAACAGTACTCCTCCAATTGGGGCTGCGAAGCAGGAGGCGACACCGACTGCACAGGCGGCTGCCAGCATTTCGCAGTTCCTGCTTTCGTTCTCGTAGATCCCTTGAAAGCTGGTGACTAATTTGGATAGCAGAGTGGCTACGATGCTGGCGATGTGGACGAAGGGGCCTTCTTTGCCCAGGGGCAGTCCTGAGCCCAGCGTGGCGGTTAAACCTATTACCTGTTGGATGTTAGAGCTTGATGAGATTGTTGTTTGCGATGTGGTTTATGAGGTTTTTTGTTGTGTGGGTTTTAGAATTGTTTGGGATGTGGGCTTTTGGAGCTTTCAGGGTTCTAAGGTTGCAAAGTTCTCTGTAATATGAGTTCTAAAGTTCTCTACAATATAGGTTTCTAAAGATCTTCAGAATATGGGCTTTAAACTTCTCCAGAATATGGATTTCCAAGCTTCCGTAGGTTCCAAAATTCTCTACAATATAGCTTCTAAAGTCCTCTACAACAGAAATCCTAAAATTCTCTGCAACGCAACTTCGAAACTTCTCTACAATATAATTTTTCAAAAATCCCCACAATTCAAATTCTAAATCTCTCTCCAATATACCTTCCTAAGCTTCCATAGTTTCCAAAATTCTCTACAATACAGTTTCCAAACTGCTGAACAACATAAATCCCAAACTTCTCTCCGATACAAATGTCTGAACCCTCCACGGCCCAAAAACCCAATACCCAACCCACCGATACTCAACCAAACAACACAACAAGCCTTCAGTAACTCCAATCTACCTTCGCAATCAGAGTACGAAAGGTCAGATACTCCTTCAACGCCACGCCACGCAGAATAGTCTTCATCTCAGGAATGCCAGAGCCTATGCTCTGTGGTGCGACAATGTGCACGAAGCCAGCACTGAACAGGATGAGGCAGACAGGCAGCGAGACCCAGGCCAGGTATTGGAGTGCTGGATGGTGCGTCAGGTCCTGATAAAGCCATATCCTGGCTGGTGGAATAAGAAAGACAGTTAACGAGGCACAGAATCAGTGAAACAGAGTTTCAAGAAGGATTGAACTGACCGTTATTGCACATGGAGATGCCACGATCCATAGCATAGCTGATCAAGGCCATGATGACACCCAGCAGAGCCAAGAAGACCCAATCCTCGCCAAGTCTGGCTCCAGTGTGCTTCCAAGCGAAGGCCAATAACGCAAGCAGTTTCCTGCAAAGCGGTCCTCTGCGAGACTTTCGCAGGTCCTCTGCTCTGGTGTCGTACTTCCTGCGAGCCTTCTCGTGGTACTTGAGCTTACGTGCCTCCTCTTTCGCGTACTCACCCAGGTCCTTGGTGTAGCGACCATACATCTAATAAATCAGGCATGATTTCTTTTAGTTGGTGTTTAAATAGCTCTTTTGGGCTCTAAAGCTCTCTTCATGGGCTAAGTTCGCTACAATATGGGTTCTAAATTTCTTTTGGGGACGGTAAATGCCTTGAGAGAACACGATGCAGGTCTTCTCTTGCGAGATTGGTTCTGTGGATCGCTGATGTTCTTTGTAATTGGGGTTTAAAGGTTTTTGTGATGTGGGTTTTTAAAGTTCTCCGCAATGTGGGTTTCATCTTTGCAATATGGGCGTCTCAAATTCTTAGTTTTTGTGATGTGGGTTTTTAAAGTTGGAGGGATTCTTCTAAAGTTCTTTGCAAGGTGAGTTTCGTGTTTGCAATATGGGTGTTTCAAGTTTTGTGGGTTCTAAAGTTCTCTGCAATGTGGGTTTCTAAACTTTTTCGAAATACAAATAAAGTTTTCTGCAATATTGGTTTCAAGTTTTCTGCAACGTGGACTCTAAAGTTCCATGGGCTCTAAGGTTGTTTGCAATATAGGTTCTTCTAAGGTCCTCCGCAATATGGATTCTAAAGTGCTCTGCAATAGGGATTTCTAAAGTTCTCTACAATATAATTTGTGAAGTTCCATAGGTTCTAAAGTTTTCAGCAATATAGGTTCTAAAGTTGTTTATAATATGATTTCTAAAGTTCTATAGATTCTAAAGTTCCATGGTCTCTAAACTTCTCTGCAATACGACTTTTAGAGTCCTAAAGTTCTCTGCAATATGGCTTTTAAGTTCCCTGCAATGTGTATTCCAGAGTTCTATGGATTCTAAAGTTCCATAGGCTTTAAGGTTCTCTGCAATATGGGTTTTAAAGTGCTCTGCAATAGAGGTTTCTATAGTTCTAAGTTCTATAGTTCTAAGTTCTATGGTTCTAAGTTCTATGGTTCTATAGTTCTAAAGCTTCTAAACTTCTCTGCAATATGAGTTTCTAAAGATCCCTACAATAAAAATTCTTAAACTTCCATGCAATATCGCTTCTAAAGTTCCATAGCTTAGTATCTAAAGAGAACCAATGCTTCCAATAAATCCTAATTCATAGAAAAACATAATTTGATACAGAAAAGACCATCAATCAATCAGAAAAGAAAAGCTTCAAATACTCAAAAAAATCCCAGTTCTACGAACAAATAAACTATTTACCAGCTAGCAAGTCCACTCCTCTTACTTGCAGGTCGGTAAAGTAGGTATTCTCATGCTCAAGCAGTTCGTATCTCTCAGCAATCAATTGGGAGAAGAAAATCAGTGCGATAGAACAATCAGCCGCGATTTTATTAAGCGATAATTGAATATTATCAATCTACGTGAATCGTTTCACGACAATTTCGTGTTTCTTGATGATAATGAAGAGATTATGCGAGATTTATCGTCGATCAAACGTTCAACCACGATTGTGTCATGTTACTTATCATAATTCGAATTTCGTGTATCCCTTTAATCGCGAATTATAATTAATACTAACTCATTTATAATATGAATATCGTCATAAATCATGTGAGAGAAAGGGCGAGAAGAATTTTACACAGTCGAGAAATATTTTAAACACAAATATTAGCGCAACAATATTATTCAAGGCATTGAATAATATTATAAACTGATCCATTTATTCAGATATAATCGATACTTAAGAAGTTCTATTAATTAAAAGCTGAACGAATTACAAACATTCAACAAATCTGATAACACTTTTGAACGATTAAATACACACCTGAGGAGTATTACACAATTGATAATTAACGATTGTAACACAAATGGAGCGGAAAAAACGCTTTAAAACACACACCAAGCGGTCACCCATCTTAATTCGTGTCGCGACGGTCGCATCTTAACTTCGTCGATCGCACAGCCACGCACTCTTCAACCTTACTATTCTCTAATCACACTAAAAAAGCAGTAGAAATCTATTTTCTTGTTTCAAGAAGGAGAAAAATATAGCTTAATATAATATATAAAAATAAAATATTAAATAATTTTTCATCGTACGCAAAGAAAATTATGAAAATTATTGAAATTATTAAAATTATGAAAATTATTAGAATTACTGAAATTATTAAAATGATGAAATTATGAAAATTATTAAAATTACTAAAATTATTAAAATTATTAAAATTATTAAAATTACTAAAATTATTAGAGTTATTAAAATTATTGAAATTATGAAAATTATGAAAATTACCAAAATTATGAAAATTATTGTAATTATTGAAATTATTAAAATTATCAAAATTATTAAAATGATGAAATTATTAAAATTATTAAAATTACTAAAATTATTAAAATTACTAAAATTATTAAAATTATTAAAATTATTAAAATTACTAAAATTACTAAAGTTATTAAAATTATTAAAATTATAAGCGTGGCCAAGGTTCGACAACTTCGATCAAAAATGAAAAACGAAACCAGGGACAAAGATACATTCAAACTCGAGGAGAAAAGCCCGACTCACGAGATACTCATCGTTACAGACGAAATACGCTCTGTTCAAGACGAAAGCCGGCATGAAAGCTGGATGAAAGTTTTCTCTGAGAAGTTGGAAGCTTGTCCTTCGCGATCAAGTCACGGACGAGGCATTCCTTGAGTAGAGGAAAGCTTTACGCGCCACTGGCAACCGATCGCACATTTTCACCAGCTGATAAACAGAATCTGATCAGCTGATCGATCTCAGTCTCTTCTCTACTCGAGACCAATCGCTTTCTCGACTGCCTGTAATCTACCACGTTTGAAAATTACAGTCACAGTCTGAAAAACGTAATTTTATTCATGCAAAGACAAAGTTGGACCGCGAAGTTGGCTTTTAATTTGCGTCAGCTTCCTGCACATCACTGAGAATCTTAAATAATCGCCTCAGAGCGATGGTGTCCGCATTGTGGCTCGCAAAACCGCGTGCAACGCGTTAAAAAAAGAGTATTGCGATGCGTGCTGCGCATCTGGTCCCGATATACACATCGAGTTACGTTTTGACGAGTTTCTGGCGGGAGATTCGACTTTAAACAGTAACATCTCTTAAATTCCACTCGATTTAGAAGTAAATACGTTTTTCGAGTTCGTTTTTAGAGAATACACGCGTTCTTCCGGTCAGGATGCACTCGAATTTGCGTTCGAGCGACAACTGAAAACGTCGCCAGCGAGTCGAACTTGAGAGAGCAGTGATATTTGTCGAGTGTTTGGCAACGAACACAGAATCCGTATTTTTAGCAGTCGTCTGGGTGCAAACCGTGGCTCTTTCTCTATTGTTGTCCATATCGTTCATTAAGCGTCCATCGTTGATTAGTCTTTCTCGATCCAGAAACGCGAGGAGCGCGTTGTCCGTTCCGTTTCGAGTGCCATTATTCACGTTTCATGTCTCTTCGAACACACGACCAAAGTTTCGCAATTATTCGTCCGCGTCGTGCATCGAACACGCTCGCAAACTCGTTGGATCGCGAAAACAAGACGGAAATAACTTTTAGCAATTTGCTGCTAGAATTCCGCGGCTACGATTATTTAAGTGTGTGTGTGTGCATGAGAAGAAGACTGTTTTATTATTGTTGCCTCTTCGAGCGATTCGCGAACAGGTCGATCATTAAAAAACGCTGAGGGGTGGTCACCCATCCTGATTCGTGACGCGGCGGTCGCAGCTTAACTTCGAAGATCGCGTGGCTATGCAGCTATCTCGCTCGTATAATCTTCTAAACATATAAAAATGCACTAAAAAGCGTTGTAATGTTTCGAGAGGGAGCAATCGAGAGTGTTTAAGATCTTCGTTGCTGTTGTAAGAGTAGGTGTTGGAGTTTACGCGCTAAACGCCATTTTTATGGGTTTTTAGGCAAAAAGCTTCAATTTTGAATTTAGATACTTATATTTTTCAATTTTGAACAGTTTGAAAATTAAAATAGAAATGGTTTTTAGGCGAGAAGCCCCAATTTTGAATTTAGAACATTGCAGTTTTTAATTTCAAGCAGTTTGAAAATTAAAATAGAAATGGTAGAGTAGAAATTGGAATTTACGCGCCAACCGCCATTTTTATGGGTTTTTAGGCGAGGAAACTCAATTTTGAATTTAGAAACTTATATTTTTCAATTTTAAGCAATTTGAAAATTAAAATAGAAATGGTTTTTAGACGAGAAGACTCAATTTTGAATTTAAAACATTATATTTCTCAATTTCAAGCAGTTTGAAAATTCAAATAGAAATGGTAGAGTAGAGTTTGGTCTTACAAAATTGAGTTTTGTGGCTCTAGAATGAGATTTCTAAGCTAATTTTGAAATTAGAGGCAAAGAAGAGGAAGAACGATCGTATTTTAGTTTTCTAGCGAGCTGGAGACGCTGTTTAAGTCGTGGATTCGAAATACAGTCGAACCTGTGCGCGAATTTAGCGTCAACAACCGAGTTCCACTGGGCAATCGGCCGCGAAACTAATTTTAGTAATTGACCGACTAATTTGCGAGCTGATTGATCGTCTAATCTTAGCTGAGCCGGCGATAATTCCGCGTGAATGATTTTTCTGATTTAATCGAGGGTAGAGAATATTTAGAAATCATTTTTTCAAGGCCAAATTATTTTCAACTCGCTTTACTTAATATTAATCTTATTTTTAAGATTCTTACGTCATTTTTATCGAAAAATGTGGTTTACAATTTGTAAAAGTGTTTAAGAATTCTTTTGAAAAAGAAACTCTGGTTTTGCAGTCGAGTTTAAACGATTTAAACTCTCGAAGTACCAAAGTACTGTTTCAAACAGTTCGATTGAGGAATCAGTGGGGAATGGCTATTCAAATTTCAATTAAAATCGCGCACGCGACCTTTAATCTTTTAGATATATTCCTACATAGCTATTAATTTCTCGCATTGCGTTAGAATCGTTGGAATACCAACGCAACGAAGCGTTAGATTCTGTGCGCGCGCAGTAGGGAGGATCGATGCGCGCGCAGAGTGCGCGCGAGTGTTTCAAACGTTCAAACATTCAAACATAGCGCGCGCGCGTTACATCGTCGTTTAATTGCTACTGGAAAATTCTTCTCATATAATGCTTATTATTAGAATTAATGGGTTATATTTCGTAATCTTGCAAGATTTATGATTTCTTAAATTCGTATTCGATATATTTGTTTGTACACATTCATCAACAAATGGACTTTGCTTCTTGTTTATTGTTTTTCTTGTTATTGCTCCTTCGATTGTTGGGGTCTTTACTTTAAGAATGTTGCAATTTCGTGAGTTATTGCAAGTCGTAAAAGTCTCAGATATAGTTATTTATTACAAATATACGATACGAATGTATTATTAATTTATATAGCCAACCAACTTGATCTAATATAGTAATAATACTTCATTAAAACTACTTATTAAAACCAACATATAGTAGTAAAGTAATTACAAATTAAATATGCATTAAAGAATGCTATATAATCACACTAACTAGATAAAACCAACAGTTATAACCTGAATTAAACGGAAAAAACGCTAATTACGAAGCGGTCACCCATCCCAAACCGCGTCACAGCAAGCGCACCTTAACTTCGTTGATCGCAGGACTATCTATGCAAGTATCATCACCAAATTATTAATGTATTTTTTATATATAAAATAACAGTATATCTGTATAATATAATAAAAAGAAAACTCGTTTGGAATCATTAAAAAAATTAGTGCAATGAAATAACACAAATTTCGTACATATGTAGATATATATATATACATATATAAAATTTGTGTTATTTCATTACATTTATTAAATTAAAATTGAAAAGAAAAATTGGAAATAAATTAATGCAATAAAATAATACAGATTTTATGTATTTATGTATATATATACATGTACATATAATTCTATATATAATTTCGTATATACATATATAAATTAAAATTGCAAAAAAAATTGCAAAATATTAGTGCAATTTTCTTGCAATTTTAATTCATAAATGTGTATACGAAATTATATATAATACTATTATATATGTATATACGAAATCAGTGTTATTAAATCAGTATTATTTAAAATAATATTGTATTAATTATTTTGCAATTTTCTTACAATTTTAATTTATAAATGCGTATACAAAATCATGTATAATATTATAATGTATATGTACATACAACAATAATATTACAACAATTATACATATGTATTTCATTGCATTAATTAAATTAAAATTGCGAAAAAATTGCAAAAAAAATAGTGCAATGAAATAACACAGATTTCGCATATATACGAAACTATATATAATATTCTTATATATATGTACGTACAAAATGAGTACTATTTCATTGTACTAATTTGCAATTAATAATATTACATATATTACATATAATAAATTGATAATAATTACATATATATAAAGGAACGATGTACAGTAGTAGAGTAAAGCGATGCGCGCGCATCCTGCGGCCTGCACCCCGCGCAGTGTGCGCGCGCATCCAGCGTCTTGCGCCCCGCGCATCCTGCGGCCTGCGCCCCGCGCAGTATGCGCGCGCACCGCCGCAGAGGTCGAACCTAGGCGCGCGTGCACGCTCTAACCTGCGGTCACGTGAAGTTACATATTTGCATGCTGGTCACGCGTCTCGCATAAACGTAACGAGTCCTTAAGCGCTCAATTCGTGCGGATAAAGGCGACGCTTAGAAAAGCGGCAACGATCGGCGTGCTCTTTTCCGTTTGCGAAGACACATCGAGCGGAATTGAGGCGCGGTCCAACGCGGATTCCACGCAGAATCCTTGAACAGGCATAAATTGGAAACGCGCGCGACAATTGCAGCTGATCGCGTGCGTTCTTTCAACTTCCGTTCTCCATTTGCTACCAAATTGTATTTTTGGTAATAAATTTACGGTTTAAGGTGGTTCTTTTAATGTATTTTCAAGGTTACAAGGTATTATCAGCAATAAATTTAGGGTTTAAGGTTCTTTTAATGTACTTTTAAGGTCGTAATTTAATTTCAATAATAAATTTAGGGTTTATGGTTCCTTTAATGCATTTTCAAGGTTATAATATATTTTCAATAATAAATTTAGGATTTAAGCTTCTTTTAATGTATTATTAAGGTTATAATGTACTTTTAATAATAATTTTAGGGTTTAAGCTTCTTTTAATGTATTTTTAAGGTTATACTATATTTTTAATAATAATTTTAGGGTTCAAGGTTCCTTTAATGTATTTTTAAGGTTATAATTTAATTTCAATAATAAATTTAGGATTCAAGGTTCCTTTAATGTACTTTTAAGGTCTTATAATATATTTTTAATAATAATTTTAGGGTTTAAGGTGATTCTTTTAGTGTATTTTTAAATTTATAATGTACTTTCAATAATAATTGTAGGATTTAAGGTTCTTCAAATGTACTTTTAAGCTCTTATAATGGTCTTAATTACGTGAACCAGATATTTATGGACCAATTACGCCATTACGAATGTAATAACGTACGTAGTATCCTAATTAGTTAATTATAGATGATTGTTTTGGATTGTTTGATAACTATCTTCGATTTGCGTTACAGAAAACACTGATGGTCGACGCACGTGGATATTCGACGAGATTTCGTTTCAACGAGCAATGGTGCAATTTCATTGTTGACCACTGTTGCGTGTTTCGAGGAGAACAAATAAAGCAACAAATCTTCTTGCACGCTCGCGCGACAACAATGTTTCTTTTTTTTTTCCGCAAGCGTTCAGATATGTCACGAAATAACTTTCAGAGAGAGAGAGAGAAGATTTATGCTGTTAATAAAAGCGGTTATCTGGCTGTTTTTCATGCCCAACTCGCAAACTTGCATTATCTTTGTTGAATGTTTGTGAGAACAGAATATGTTGCATTGATTTTTTGAGACATTCACGTTGTAATTCACGATTTAAGATGCTATTGGATTGTAAGCTGGATTTTATAGGATTCGTGGCTTTTTTCTCATAATTGATGAGTAAACAGGCGAAATTTGGGGAAATTGAATGAATTAAATTTGCAAAAAGGGGAAATTAAGGGTTAATACTGTAAAGTATTGTAAATTTTTTCATTTCTTACTAATTGGTGTACATTTGGCAATTTTCTGAATGAAATAGTTAAGTAGAAGTACCTGATTTGCAAAAGAATTAATTAAACTTGCAAAATGGGGAATTTAAGGGCTAATATTGTACAGTACTGTAAATTTCTTCATTTCTCATTACTTAGCTTGCATTTGGCATTTTTCTGAATGAAATAGTTGAGTAGAAGTACTTGATTTGCAAAAGAACTAATTAAATTTGCGAAAGAAGGAATTCAAGGCCCAATACTGTATAGTATCCTGTTTTTTTTTTAGTAAAATTGTTCTTTCAAATAAAATATTTAATTAGAAGTACTCTGTTCTTAAAAGAACAAATTTTTATTGCAAAAGAACGAATTAAATTTGCAAAAAAAGTGATCTCTAGTGCCAATACCATGCAATATTTAATAAAATTATTTTCTTAAATAAAATATTCAATTACAAATGCTCTAATTTCAAAAGAATAAATTTCTATTAAAAAAGTGCAAATTAAATTTGCGAAAGAGTGAATTTAAAGGCCAATTCTATACAGTATTCAATTTCTTTTTTAACAAAATAATTTTCTCAAATAAAATACTCAATCGAAAGCTCCCTATTTCTAAAAACAACATGTTTCTATAACAAAAGAACGAGTGAAATCCACGAAAAGGTGCTCAAAAACGCCCATACTGCGAGCCACTCTCGCGTTTATTTAAAATGCAGTCTAGCGTCCACTTGGCACTCGTTCAAAGTTCGAGTCACCGCTTAAATTATCATAAGAATCATGCAAAACAAACGAAAAAAAATTGCAAATTAACAAACAAACCAAAAGAAAAGAGACAAAACCAACTAAATTGGTCCAACTCAATTTAATTTCGTTTTATCTTGAAAAAAAAAAATTTCTGCGACAATTTTGCAGCGAAAAAATTTGTTTTCTCTTTCGCAGATCGATTTGTTCTATTGAATAATCGTTGACAAAATGAAACAAAGGAAGGACAGAGTGGTTACATTGGCAGACGAGCCAGGAATACTGGCAGACTGAGTCTAAGTCGTCTAGGATTCGTCTGCCAGCGACAAACAGCGGTTTAATTATAAATCTACGCGGCACTGGTTCAATGGCATCGCGTTCGAGCTGGCTTTCTCGCCAAATTTTTATTTATTTCGAACGCGACGCTTCTGCGCGATTTTTTTCCCTAATTAAATACAATAATCGATCGAAATCGCATTGTCAACCCTGTAGAAGGCTTCAATAATTGCTAGTTTTTGTTTTGAAACAGTTATTTCGAATTGTAACTTCGATTGGTCTTCTAGATTCGAAAAGAGGCTGTTGGATCGTTTGAAAATCGCGCCATTTATTGGAGATCGCTTTTCTAGCTGAGAAATTAGTCTTCAAACCTAATTTTCACTTTGAAATAATTATTTGCAATTGTAGTTTGTATTTGTGCCTTAAATTTGGAAAGAAACTATTAAGTTGTTCTTAAAATCCCGCCATTTATTGAAGATCGCTTTGCGACTGAGAAACTTGGGTTTTTTAAAAGTAGGATCGATTTTGTGACCCAGTTTTTACTTTGAAACAATTATTTTGAACTAAATCTGCTCCTAAAAGGTTTAAATTCATTTTAAATTCGAAACGAAACCGTTAGATCATTCAAAACTCCCGCCATTTACTCGCAATCTCTTTTGCAATTAAGAAACAAGTGAGTTTCTTTAAAATAGTATCAATATTACCCATTTTCAATCCAGTTTCCACTTTGAAACTATTATTTTGAATTAGACTCTTTATTAGTGTTTTAAATTTGAAGTGAAACTTTAAAAATCCCGCCACTTACTGGTGACTACTTTGCGACTGAGAAACTTGCGTTTTTTTTAAAGTAGGATCAATTTTGCAACTCATTTTTCACTTTCAAATAATTATTTCGAATTAAACCTTCTATTAGCCTTTTAAATTTGAAACGAAACTGTTAGATCGTTTCAAAAATCGCGCTGTTTATTGGCAATCATTTTGCGATTTAGAAACTTGAGTTTCTTTAAGAATAATATTAACTTTGCGATGTAATTTTCACTCTGAAACAATTATTTCGAATTTAAACCTTCAACTGGTCTTTTAAATTCGAAATAAAATTATTAGATCATTTGAAAAATCCCGCCATTTAATGGCAATCGTTTTGTGACTGAGAAACTTGGATTTTCTTAAAAGTAGGATTAATTTTGCAACACAGCTTTCATTTTGAAACAATTATTTCGAATTAAACCTTCAAAGCTAGCCTTTTAAATTCGAAATAAACCCATCAGATCATTTAAAACAAAACTATCAGTTTCAAAAATCGCGTCATACACTTGCAATCTTATTTACCACTAAGAAACCCAAATTTCTCAAAACTATCATCAAAAACCTACAAAATTTCCACAAAAAAAAAAAAAGAAAGAAAGAGAAAACATTTAAAACTATTATACTTAAGATAATTATTTCGACTAATTATTTCGATAGCAGAAAACAACTAGGTGCTTGTTTATCTTTTTAAGTAAGAAACAGACTCAAAACGTTCTTAATTGAATGCTTTGTTTTTAAATAAATGCTTTGCTTTTAAATGAAAATGTTTCCAAAGAAATGCTTTGCCTTTAAATAAAAATATTTTTAAATGAATGCTTTGCTTTTAAATAGAAATGTTTTTAATTAAATGCTTTGTTTTTAAATAAAAATGTTTTCAAACAAATGCTTTGCTTTTGAATAGAAATGTTTTTAATTAAATGCATTGTTTTTAAATAAATACTTTGCTTTTAAATGAAAATGTTTCCAAAGAAATGCTTTGCTTTTAAATGAAAATGTTTCCAAAGAAATGCTTTGTTTTTAAATAAAAATATTTTTAAATGAATGCTTTGCTTTTGAATAAAAATGTTTTTAAATTAATGCTTTGCTTTTGAATAGAGATGTTTTTAATTAAATGCATTGTTTTTAAATAAATACTTTGCTTTTAAATGAAAATGTTTCCAAAGAAATGCTTTGTTTTTAAATAAAAATATTTTTAAATGAATGCTTTGCTTTTGAATAAAAATGTTTTTAAATTAATGCTTTGCTTTTAAATAAAAATGTTTTTAAATAAATGCTTTGCTTTTGAATAGAGATGTTTTTAATTAAATGCATTGTTTTTAAATAAATACTTTGCTTTTAAATGAAAATGTTTCCAAAGAAATGCTTTGTTTTTAAATAAAAATATTTTTAAATGAATGCTTTGCTTTTGAATAAAAATGTTTTTAAATTAATGCTTTGCTTTTAAATAAAAATGTTTTTAAATAAATGCTTTGCTTTTGAATAGAGATGTTTTTAATTAAATGCATTGTTTTTAAATAAATACTTTGCTTTTAAATGAAAATGTTTCCAAAGAAATGCTTTGTTTTTAAATAAAAATATTTTTAAATGAATGCTTTGCTTTTGAATAAAAATGTTTTTAAATTAATGCTTTGCTTTTAAATAAAAATGTTTTCAAATAAATGCTTTGCTTTTGAATAGAGATGTTTTTAATTAAATGCTTTGTTTTTAAATAAAAATGTTTTTAAATAAATGCTTTGCTTTTGAATAGAGATGTTTTTAATTAAATGCATTGTTTTTAAATAAATACTTTGCTTTTAAATGAAAATGTTTCCAAAGAAATGCTTTGTTTTTAAATAAAAATATTTTTAAATGAATGCTTTGCTTTTGAATAAAAATGTTTTTAAATTAATGCTTTGCTTTTAAATAAAATTGTTTTCAAATAAATACTTTGCTTTTGAATAGAAATGTTTCTAATTAAATGCTTTGTTTTCAAATAAATACTTTGCTTTTAAATGCAAACGTTTTTAAATGAGTAATATCGATTTAAAAACAGTATGCTGCAATGTTTTTAAGTGAATGCTTTGTTTTGTAAATAAAAATCTTTTTAAATGAGTAATATGGACTTAAAAAAAAGTACGCTGCATAAAGCATTCGTGCCTGGTCGCTCGAAGAGAGAACAAGGTTAGGCAAGGTTAGGTTAGGTTAAGTTAGGTTGCGTCTGCGTGCTGAGAATCTCATTGGTCGGCCATGCATGCACGCTAAACTGGCTCACGATGCGTCTTTTTAAACAAACGTTCAACAATTCAGCGTGGATCGCTTACGATAGTGTTTATGTAATCGAAGGGATCGAAATCCTGCTGGTCCTCGTCCGCATTCGGCGGAGGGCATGGATAGAATGCTTGCGAGGGTCTGGCGAAAAAGTAAAATGTTTTCGTTAGAGATAGAAACTGCGAGAAGATACACAGGACTTAAGAAGTTAAGTATTTAATATTTGTTTGGGTATTTTAATGTATAAGTTGTTTGTTAAGTCTTTGTATTGTATAATTTGTATGTATCTAGTTCTATTAAGTCCTTGTATTGTATAATTTGTATGTATCTAGTTCTATTAAGTCCTTGTATTGTATAATTTGTATGTATCTAGTTCTATTAAGTCCTTGTATTGTATGATTTGTACGTATCTAGTTGCGTTAAGTCTTCGTATTGTATAATTTCTATGTATTTAGTTGCGTTAAGTCTTTGTATTGTATAATTTGTATGTATTTAGTTGTGTTAAGTCTTTGTATTGTATAATTTGTACGTATTTAGTTGCGTTAAGTCTTTGTATTGCATAATTTGGACATATCTAGTTGCATTAAGTCTTTGTATTGTATAATTTGTACGTAAGTAGCTGTATTTAGCCTTTTTTGTACAATCTGTATTTAGTCTTTGTATTGTCTAGTTGTTAAGACTAGTTGTGTTTAGTTTTTTTTTTATAATTTGTATTCAGTCTTTTTTGTATAATTTGTGTTTAGTCTTTGTATTGTATAATTTGTAAGTATCTAGTTGTGTTAAGTCTTTGTATTGTATAATTTGTATATATCTAACAAACGAATTGCAAATACTTCATTTAGAGATAGAAATTGCGAGAAGATACACAGAACTTAAGAAGCTAAGTATTTAATAACATTTGTGGTTCTTGTTTGGGTATTTTAATGCGTAAGTTGTATGTTAAGTCTTTGTATTGTGTAATTTGTACATATTTAACAAATGAATTGCAGATACTTCATTTAGAGATAGAAATTGCGAGAAGATACACAAAACTTAAGAAGCTAAGGATTTAATAAAATGTGCGACTCTTGTTTGCGAATTTTAATGCGTAAGTTGTGTGTTAAGTCTTTCTTTCTTTTGTTATCTTATTCAAGTAATTTGTATGTATGTAACGAATGAATTGGAAATATTCCAGTTGCAGAAAGAAACTGTGAGAAAATACACAGAACTTAAGAAGCTAAGTATTTAATAACATCTGTGATTCTTGTTTGTATATTTTAATGCGTAAGTTATGTGATTAAGTCTTTGTTTCTTTCATACTTTATTCAAGTAATTTGGTAATTTGTACGTATCTAACAAAAGAATTGCAAATAATGCAGTTGGAGAATGAAATAGACAGATTTTGAGGAAGAACAGATCCTCGAGCATCACATACAGAAGTTAAGAAGCAAAGTAATTGTTCAGAAATTGTTTAGATACGTATAGAGTTCTTCTTTCTAAATTTTAATGGACAAGTTAAGTCACATTTGTCTCATAATTTAATATGAAATTAATACAAAGCAATTTGATAATTCTGTGACTTTATTTTCTTCAGTTTTCAATTCAAAGGTCGCAATTTGAGACACAAAATATTTGCAACTCTTAATTGGCATCGTTGAATGGTAATATATTTTTTATTAATATATTATACTCAAGAATATGAGAAAGAAAATAAAATAATAAGTCTTTGTCCTTATTTTACATCTGAAGAAAAATAATTTAAATAGTTTATGCCATTCTCGTGTGTTCTAGATACCTGAATTTTTCTGTATTAAATCAACAAGTGTAGAAGAATGATATGAACTTGTAAAAATCAATTTTCTATATACCACTAATTGGCAATAATCAAATATCTCATCGTATTCCAGAAAAATGTGAATTCAAGAGGTAAATGAAATTGTACAGTCCTGCTAAACTATTAGATCTTCTGTTAAACAAAAGAATAACGTATTCTAGAGCTTATTTCATTTCTTCTTAGATACATTTTCTCAGATTGCTTTTCTCGATAACTATTAACTAGAATTTAAATTATCATTAAAGTTTGAATCTCAGAGCTCAATATTAAGTTTAAAGCTTCAATTCTCAAAGCTTCGAAACTCAGAGCTTCAACTTTCAAAGCTCCAAAGCTGAGAGCTTCAACTCTAAAAGCTTTGAAACTTTAAGAATTAAATCTCTGGGCTTTGGAAACTGAAGCTCTGAGAACTGAAGCATTCAGCTCTTGAAACTCTGAATCTCAGAGCTTAATATTAAGCTCAGAGCTTCAACTTTCAAAGCTTCGAAGCTCAGAGCTTCAACTTTCAAAGCTCAGAGCTTCAACTTTCAAAGCTCCAAAGCTGAACGCTTCGACTCTCAAAGCTTCAAAACTCAGAGCATCAACTCTAAAAGCTTTAAAACTTTAAGAATTAAATCTCTGGGCTTTGGAAACTGAAGCTCTGAGAACTGAAGCATTCAGCTCTGAAACTCTGAATCTCAGAGCTTAATATTAAGTTCAGAGCTTCAACTCTCAAAGCTTCGAAGCTCAGAGCTTCAACTTTCAAAGCTTCGAAGCTCAGAGCTTCAACTTTCAAAGCTCCAAAGCTGAACGCTTCGACTCTCAAAGCTTCAAAACTCAGAGCATCAACTCTAAAAGCTTTAAAACATTAAGAATTGTATCTCTGGGCTTTGAAAGTTGAAGCTCTGAGAACTGAAGCTTTCAACTCTAAATCTCTGAATTTTAGAGCTCAATACTAAGTTCAGAGTTTCAACTCTCAAAGCTTCAAAGTTCAGTGCTTCAATTCTAAAAGCTTTAAAGCTCAGAGCTTCAACTCTGAAAGCTGAATCCATAAAAATTCGCGTTTATTGCATAATTTCTGTAAAATTGCCTAGCTTTTGTAATTTTTGAAATTTCTGTAAAATTGTTTAATTTTTGTGTTTCTTGTAATTCCTATAAAATTGTCCAATTTTTGTAATTTTTGAAATTTCTGTAAGATTGTTTAATTTCTGTATTCCTTGTAATTTCTGTAAGATTGTCTAATTTTTGTAATTCTTTAAATTTCTGTAAAATTGTCTAATTTTTCTAATTTCTGTAAATAGTCAAACTTTCTCTTGTAATCTAATTACTGTAAAACATACACCAAAAACAGAACAATAGAACTGCTAAGCATGTGGCGCATACTCTCTGCCAGGGAACGTGTTAATTAGGCAACTAATTTAATCAGAGCCCACGGGGGGATACCTGTGAGGCCTGTTTCGACGGTTTTCCCGTAGTTTCGCCATCAGCCTGGAAAATTCCTCCCATTCTCTATCGACTTCCTCCTCGCTACCATCCGGATGGTAATGAAGAGTCTCCTCGAGGAGCTCCTTCTTCGTCGTTTGACCAGCCATCGTTCAAGATTATCAATAAAAATCGAAAGAAGAACTCAGAGATCGTTCGACACACGAATAGCCAGCTCTAGATGCCTCTGTAAATTACATAACTCTTATAGAACCTATGAAAACGAAGTAGAACCAACTGCGAGAATGAACAGTCGAGGGTATCTAAGAGAAAATAACATTATTCTGTTGCAGAAGAGCCTTGAAAGGATCTGAGATGGTAGAAGAGACTCTGTCTGAAGGATTCTCAAGAAAAGAGCTCAATTAGAACGGTGAAAACAAATTAAAGCCAACTTGAGTCTACAACAACCGGCCTAGAGCGAACAGTCGAGGGTATTTAAGAGAAAATAACATCATTCTGTTGCAGAAGAGCCTTGAAAGTTTGTGAGAAGGTAGAAGAGACTCTACTTAAAGGATCTTCAAGAGGAGAACCCAATTAGAACGGTGAAAACAAATTAAAGCCAACTTGAGTCTACAACAGCCGCGCTAGAGCGAACAGTCGAGGGTATTTAAGAGAAAATAACATCATCGCGTTGCAGAAGAGCCTTGAAAGTTTGTGAGAAGGTAGAAGAGGCTCTACTTGGAGGATCTTCAAGAGGAGAACCCAATTAGAAGCAGTGAAAACGAAGTAGGACCAACTGGAAGCTACAACAGCCGCGCGAGAGCGAACAGTCGAGGGTATTTAAGAGAAAATAACATCATTCTGTTGCAGAAGAGCCTTGAAAGTTTGTGAGAAGGTAGAAGAGACTCTACTTGGAGGATCTTCAAGAGGAGAACCCAATTAGAAGCAGTGAAAACGAAGTAGAACCAACTGGAAGCTACAACAGCCGCGCGAGAGCGAACAGTCGAGGGTATTTAAGAGAAAATAACATCATCGCGTTGCAGAAGAGCCTTGGAAGGTCGTGAGATGGTAGAGGAGGCTCTTTTCGATGGATCGTCGAGAGGAGAGCCGAATTTCTCCAACTGTGCGACACTGACACTGAGACGAACGGAAGCAGAAATTGGCGGAAAGCAAACGCGAGCTGGCGATTGAAGAGGCTGAACCGTCGCACACGAAGCCAGTGAGTCACACTGACAACGAGATGAGAGAACAGCCGCAGCTCAGATGGGAGGGCCTGGTAATTTAAAAGGCTCGTTAAAAGCGTAGCGCTCGCTCTGTTGACGATGGCGCGCTGCGCTGCGCTTCGCGGCTTCCATCGACGCTGGGCTTTGTTATCACGGACACCTCTGCGGTGTAGATTAAATGATTGTCTCATGCGCTATATTTTTTAGAAGATATCTTATATTTTTCGTTATTCGAGAACGATTTTTTAATGATATACCTTCTTTTCTTTAATTTTGGGGTGATTGATCGAATTTTATTATTGCTGACACCTCTGCGGTGTAGATTAGATTTATTAATAATTGTTTCATGCGCTATATTTTTGAGACGATATTTTTTGGTACTTGAGCAGGATTTCTGTAGTGATGTTTTTTTAATGATACATGTCTTTTTTTTTGTGTGTGATTGATGCATTTAGAATGATTGGTTTTTTACTCTGATTTTGGAGTGATTGATGCTATTGGAATTACTGCTTTCTTCTTTACTTTTAGAATCACTACTGCTTTTGGCATTACTGCTTTTGGAATGATGGGATGGAATTTGATTTGGATGGAATACTTCTAGAATTACTGCTTTCTTTCTGATTTTGGAGTGACTGCTACTTTTGGAATTACTGCCTTTGGAGTTACTGCTTTTGAACTCTGCTTTTGGAGTGTCTGCTACTTTTGGAATTACTGCTTTTGGAGTAACTGCTACTTTTGGAATGACTGATTTTTTCTCTGCTTTTGGAGTGACTGCTACTTTCGAAATTTCTGCTTTTTTCCCTGCTTTTGGAGTAATTGCTACTTTTGGAATTACTGCTTTTGGAATAATTGCTACTTTTGGAATTACTGCTTTTTTCCTCTGCTTTTAGAAAATTGATTAGTCATCGCGTTTCTTCTGGTTAATATAATTAAAAGGGCCAGCTACCAGGCGAGAAAAGTCAAATGCAATCAGATAAATAGAAAACCAACGCCAATGTGGTGCTGGGAACTTAATATGAATTAATGTAGAAAACTTAAACGTAGAAATCCGAAAGCTTAAATAAACTTTTCAATTTGATTATTTTTTCATAAGTCTATAGCTAAATTAGATTTGATTTGTTCTATTCAGGGGTGGATAAGAAACTTGGGAATCCTGAGCGAGACAAATTTTCCAAAACAAGTGTAACTTAGAGATTCTAAATTTAATATCCTATTTTCAATTTCTTTTTAACTTCTCGAAAGATTTTCAAAATTTTTAGGTTAACATATTTGCAGGCCTCAGAATCCTTTCTCTTGCCATTCGATCCACCTCTGGGAAACCCAAAATATTTATTACTCAATCGCAAATAATTCTTTTTAGCCCAGGGCATTAACTTCTTTTCATTCGTTCCTGATGTGCCCCAAAATCGCTACCAAACGTTGAATTAGTCTTTGGAGGAAGAATTTTTTTTAATACGGGGCTCCAATTTGTCTTGATACGCCCCTGAAGCGTCCAAAAATTGGTTGCCACTTAATTCATTTTTGAAAGATTACGAAATTCTTTTTTAGCTCGGGGTCTCAACTTGTCTTCATCCGCTCCTGGAATTCTCCTCCCCCTCTTCTCCAAAAAAATGCAATTCGAAGGCTATAAATTCAATATTTTATTTTTTGAATTTCTTCGATTACTTTTTGAACTCCACCAGTCAATCAAAATCGTCAAATTAAGTCTTCATCCTCCCCTGAAATTCTCCCCCAAAAGAAGTGCAACTCTAAGGCCTTTGGATTTCTTCGATTACTTTTTGAACCCAATACAAATCTTCAAGTTAAAAGATTTGAGGACTTCTGCACCCCTTAATCCATTCCTGATCGCATTTTGAAAATACTTGACTAAGCACACGTGAAACGAGAAATATTTTGTGGACGACAGAAGGTTAAATTAATTTCGATCAAAGTATCATATATATTTATATATAATTATTATATTATTATTATTATTACTATATTTTCGAGGTTAGACGACAAATGAAAGCTTAGCAGTCTTATGCGTGAAACCAAGAAAATAATTTGTGAACTATTAGTTAAATTAGTAAACTTAGTTTTAGTTAATAGTAAGTAGTATTATATATTTATTATTGTATTATTAGTTAAATTAGTATTATATATTTATAATTGTATTATTAGTTAAATTAGTATTATATATTTATATATTATTATTATAATATTTTCGTAGTTCGTCTACAAATGAAAGTTTAGCAATCTTATGCGTGAAACGAAAAATATTCTGTGGACAAGTTAAATTAGTAAGTTAGTTTAAGTTAGTAGTAAGTAGCAAACTAGTAAATTAGTAAATTAAATTAGTATTATATATTTATATATTATTATTATTACATTTACGTAGTTGGACGAGAAATAATGAAAGTTTAGCAGTTTTATGCGTGAAATAAAAAATATTTTCTGGACGACAAGTTAAATTAGTAACTTAGCTTTAGTTAATAGTAAGTAGTATGTTTTAGTTAATAGTTGGTAAGTTAAATTAGTATTATATAATTATATATTACTATTATATTTTCGTAGTTCGTCGACAAATGAAAGTTTAGCAGTCTTACGCGTGAAATAAGAAACATTTCGTGGACGATAAGTTAAATTAGTAAGTTGGTTTAAGTTAGTAGTAAGTTAAATTAGTATTATATATTTATATATTATTATTATAGTTTCGTAGTTAGACGACAAATGAAAGTTTAGCAGTCTTATGCGTGAACCAAGAATATTTTGTTTACCATGAGTTAAATTAGTAACTTAGTTTTAGTCAATAGTAAGTAGTAAACTAGTAAATTAAATTAGTATTATATATTTATATATTATTATTATAATATTTTTGTAGTTGGACGAGAAATAATGAAAGTTTAGCAGTCTTATGCGTGAAACGAAAAATACTTTGTGGACAATAAGTTAAATTGGTAAGTTAAAGTTAGTAGTAAGTAGTAAACTAGTAAATTAGTATTATATAATTGTATATTATTATATTTTCGTAGTTGGACGAGAAATAATGAAAGTTTAGCAGTCTTATGCGTGAAACAAAAATATTTTGTGGACGACAAGTTAAATTAAGTTAAGTTAAGTTAGTTTAAGTTAGTAGTAAGTTAAATTAGTATTATATATTTATCTATATAATAATATATAGTATATTTTCGTAGTTGGACGAGAAATAATGAAAGTTTATCAGTCTTATGCGTGAAACGAAGAATATTTTGTGGACGACAAGTTAAATTAAGTTAAGTTAAGTTAGTTTAAGTTAGTAGTAAGTTAAATTAGTATTATATATTTATCTATATAATAATATATAGTATATTTTCGTAGTTGGACGAGAAATAATGAAAGTTTATCAGTCTTATGCGTGAAACGAAGAATATTTTGTGGACGACAAGTTAAATTAAGTTAAGTTAAGTTAGTTTAAGTTAGTAGTAAGTTAAATTAGTATTATATATTTATCTATATAATAATATATATTATATTTTCGTAGTTGGACGAGAAATAATGAAAGTTTAGCAGTCTTATGCGTGAAACAAAAATATTTTGTGGACGACAAGTTAAATTAAGTTAAATTAAGTTAGTTTAAGTTAGTAATAAATTAAATTAGCATTCTATATTTATCTATATAATAATATATATTATATTTTCGTAGTTGGACGAGAAATAATGAAAGTTTAGCAGTCTTATGCGTGAAACAAAAATATTTTGTGGACGACAAGTTAAATTAAGTTAAGTTAAGTTAGTTTAAGTTAGTAGTAAATTAAATTAGCATTCTATATTTATCTATATAATAATATATATTATATTTTCGTAGTTGGACGAGAAATAATGAAAGTTTAGCAGTCTTATGCGTGAAACAAAAATATTTTGTGGACGGCAAGTTAAATTAAGTTAAATTAAGTTAGTTTAAGTTAGTAGTAAGTTAAATTAGTATTCTATATTTATCTATATAATAATATATATTATATTTTCGTAGTTGGACGAGAAATAATGAAAGTTTAGCAGTCTTATGCGTGAAACGAAGAATATTTTGTGGACGACAAGTTAAATTAAGTTAAATTAAGTTAGTTTAAGTTAGTAATAAATTAAATTAGCATTCTATATTTATCTATATAATAATATATATTATATTTTCGTAGTTGGACGAGAAATAATGAAAGTTTAGCAGTCTTATGCGTGAAACGAAGAATATTTTGTGGACGATGAGCTAAATTAAGTTAAATTAAGTTAGTTTAAGTTAGTAGTAAGTTAAATTAGTATTCTATATTTATCTATATAATAATATATATTATATTTTCGTAGTTGGACGAGAAATAATGAAAGTTTATCATTCTTATCGACAGGATTTCTGGTAGCGACTGTACGATAGCCGTACACGGCAATTGGCCACTTCCCTCGACGAGGGCTCGTAGGAAGCTGCCTTCAAAGTCACCAGTTATCATTGATCAAAATTACCACGTAATTTGATGAATGACTGTCTTAACCGATGCCGGCACCGCGGCTGCGATCGATGACTCTCTCTTTTCACGCTTCGCACTAGTTATTTCAGACTAAATTCTCCAAACTGTCCACTCGTTTCGAGTTTGTACTCTCTGATTGCAATTCAGACCAGAAAATTCTGAAGAAAATGTCTCGTTTCGAAATAAAAATATTTTCTAATTACAATTCAGGACAAGAAAAGGTACATTCACTTATTTATATTTAATTCACATTTTTCTTAATCTCTTTCTGTTTCGTATGAATTATGTTTCAAGAAAATCAAATATCATTTCATAGAATAGAATAGAAGTTTTCATTTATTATTTCATTTTTTTATTTCTCATTGTAATTTTTCATTTAATTCTGAAGAAAATTTCGACGTTCACTTATTTCTATTTAATTTGTATTCCTTTTAATCTCTTCCTGCTTCGTATGAGTTATTTTCGAAAAAATCGAACATCATTTTGTAGAGTTTTTCATTTAATTCTGAGGAAAATTTCGACTAATCATTTATTTCTATTCAATTCACAATTATTTTCCAAAAGAAACCAAATATCATTTCATACAATAGAATTTTTCATTTAATTTCAAACATAATTTGGAGTAATCACTTATTTTGGTGTTCACTTATTTCTATTCAATTCACAATCTTTTTATAAATTTTCAGCTTCATATAAATTATTTTCCAAAAAAATCAAACATCTTTTCGTATAATAGAATTTTTCATTTAATTGTAAGGAAAATTTATATTAATGGAAATTACATTTATAGAAATTAGTATTTGTAGAAATTCTTATTTATAGAAATTAATATTTGTAGAAATTAATATTTGTAGAAACTAATATTTATAGAAATTTATATTTATAGAAGATCATATTTATTCACTATCTTTTTAATATCTTTCTGCTTCATATGAATTATTTTCCAAAAAACAAAACATCATTTCATATAATAGAATTTTTTATTTTAATCTGAAGAAAATTTCATTAACAAGTAATTATTTCTAATTATTTACAGATATAATTGAAAAACATCCTTTTTTTTTTCATTTTAATTTTCCATTACAAAATGTTTCGTTTTAATTTTAATTTGAAGAAAATTTCATTAGGTATAATAATTGAAGAACAGCTTTTTATTTTTCATTTTTCATTTTTCTATTTTTCATTTTAATTTTGCATTTAAAAATTTGTTCATTTTTAATTTTAATCTGATAAGAAAATTTCAACTAATCACTTATAACTATTCACAGGTATAATTGAAGAACATCTTTATATTTTTCATTAAAAAATGTTGCATTTCGAATTTTAATCTGATAAGAAAATTTCATTAATAAGTAATTATTTGTAACTATTTGCAGGTATAATTGAATAAGAAGAAGGCAGAGGCTGAGGTACGTACCTTCTTCTTGCGCGAGTGAGACATCCTCGTCGCACAGGTTTTTCACCAGGCACAGATCGCACGATTAACAGAGGATCCTAGCGAATTGTTCGTATTTATCGGTTAGATCAAACCACGGGTGGAGCAGTAAATTAAAACGAGCAAAGAGATAGATAATGGACCGGAAAGGATTGCCGACTCTGCAAATTTGTTTAGATTTAAGCGAGCGTCATTAGCTGCTAGCGATTAAAGCGCTTTGGGTTCAGATTTAAAAGAGTTTTAGAGGTCCTCGATTAATATTCAGTAGCTGTAGGTGTTAAAAATTGTATTTGAGATTGCTAGAAAGTATTATTTGGTTTTAATTAGTTGATTGATTAATATTGAGGCATGAAACATCGATTGTTGCTTAAAAAGGCGAATTAAAATAGCTTTGAGAGCAAAGAAAAGTTGTTATTTGTTAAGAAATGTATTTGGAAATGTATTGGAGTTGATAGAAAGTATATTTTGTTTTTATTAGCTGATAAATTAATGTTCAGTCATCGATTGTTGCTTGAAACGCTAATTAAGATAGTTAAAGATCTTAAAAAATGTATTTGTGGTTGCTAGAAAGCATTATTTGCTTTTTATCAGCTGATGCTATTTTGTAAAGATGACGGGATTTTGTAAAGATGATTTAAAGATGACAAGATTACTTGTTTTCCTTTCATTTTGGTTGTGAAATATTGGATATGTAATTGTGAATTTATAAATGCTCGAGAGTTGAGTTTGTGGAATCTGTGTTTGTAGAAATTT
Source organism: Xylocopa sonorina (assembly GCF_050948175.1). Lineage (NCBI taxonomy): Eukaryota > Metazoa > Arthropoda > Insecta > Hymenoptera > Apidae > Xylocopa > Xylocopa sonorina. The sequence continues at coordinate 2,596,834 of NC_135208.1, forward strand.
ATATTTGGAGGTGTTTGTAGAATTTTATATTTGTAGAAATTAATATTTAGAGAAATTTATGTTTGTAGAAATTAATATTTAGAGCAATTTATGTTTGTAGAAATTAATATTCAAGGATATTAATATTTAGAACAATTTATACTTTTAGAAATTAATATTTGTAGATATTAATATTTAGAGAAATTAATATTTGTAGCTATTAATATTTAGAGAAATTAATATTTGTAGAAATTAATATTTAGAGAAATTAATATTTGTAGAAATTAATATTTAGAGAAATTTATATTCGTTGAAATTAATATTGAGAGAAATTTATATTCGTTGAAATTAATATTTATGGTAATTAATCTCCATAGAAATTTATATTTGTAGAAATTAATATTTAGAAAAATTTATATTCGTGGAAATTAATATTTAGAGAAATTTATATTCGTGAAAATTAATATTTATGATAATTAATGTTTAGAGAAATTAATATTTGTAGAAATTAAGATTTAGAGAAATTTATATTCGTGGAAATTAATATTTATGGTAATTAATCTCCATAGAAATTTATATTTGTACAAATTAATATTTAGAGAAATTTATGTTTGTAGAAATTAATATTTAGAGCAATTTATGTTTGTAGAAATTAATATTCAAGGATATTAATATTTAGAACAATTTATACTTTTAGAAATTAATATTTGTAGATATTAATATTTAGAGAAATTAATATTTGTAGCAATTAATATTTAGAGAAATTAATATTTGTAGAAATTAATATTTAGAGAAATTAATATTTGTAGAAATTAATATTTAGAGAAATTTATATTCGTTGAAATTAATATGGAGAGAAATTTATATTCGTTGAAATTAATATTTATGGTAATTAATCTCCATAGAAATTTATATTTGTAGAAATTAATATTTAGATAAATTTATATTCGTGGAAATTAATATTTAGAGAAATTTATATTCGTTGAAATTAATATTGAGAGAAATTTATATTCGTTGAAATTAATATTTATGGTAATTAATCTCCATAGAAATTTATATTTGTAGAAATTAATATTTAGATAAATTTATATTCGTGGAAATTAATATTTAGAGAAATTTATATTCGTGAAAATTAATATTTATGATAATTAATGTTTAGAGAAATTAATATTTGTAGAAATTAAGATTTAGAGAAATTTATATTCGTGGAAATTAATATTTATGGTAATTAATCTCCATAGAAATTTATATTTGTAGAAATTAATATTTAGAAAAATTTATATTCGTGGAAATTAATATTTAGAGAAATTAATATTTGTAGAAATTAAGATTTAGAGAAATTTATATTCGTGAAAATTAATATTTATGATAATTAATGTTTAGAGAAATTAATATTCATAGAAATTTATGTTTGCAGAAATTAATATTTATGGTAATTTAAATTTACAAAACTTCAATTAGTTTCCTCTTGCCATTGATTTAACATCAATACCACACTGGACAAAAGAGTACCAAAGTGTTACGACTCGCCAGTCTCCCAATGAGTCTTCTATTGCCAACTAATTGCTGCAAAAATGGATTTTCAAGTGACAAAACGTTCTATTCAACCTCACAGAGACAACAACACCAGACAACAATCGCTGGTTTATTAAACGAACGAAACGAGCGAGGAATTATGCAAAATGAGAGGACATTTTTACTAAAAGACATAAAAGCCTTTTCACAAATTGCAGAATTGTGGTTTCGTGGCATAATAGGTCGACGTTGGCTCTTTTTACGACTAAAATTATTGTTTTACAGACAAACAGGTGATTAGTACACACGTAATCCTATTACAATTGCAAATCTTCAGATTTTCAGCTCGTTTACTTAAGTTCTTCAGTTTTTTTAGAATATTCTGTTTGTTTATCTTTATTTAGCTTCCTCGATCAGCTTTGCAATCTTTCTTAATTCGTTTTAAACTAGAAAACACAATTTCGAAGAGGTTTCTCATGAAAAAGTATTGCAAAAGTGAAATTGTCAGGATTGGAATTGAAATCAGCCAACATTTAAGGATCACGAGTGGAATTTTGACCAGAATTCGCTTGAGACGATCTTCGAAACTCGATAGACTTTCACTGGCAAGAAAAAATAGTAGTTGAGTACTTAGAATCGCGAAAATCTCGCTCAAGAATGAATTCTACGGATACTCTTTGGTGACCAACGAGTCGATTGAGAACCTTGAATTGCGTGAAACACGTGGCCAGTTTTTCTAACGAGGTAAAGAATTGCTCTGCTTCCACGAATGGACTCTAACAAAGCTGCTTTGCGTTGCATTTCGATTCGAGGACTACCATAAATGAGAAAATCACGATGGTTATCGAATTAGGAGAGATTACGTGTTCAGAACGCGGAAGCAGTTTGCAAAATTGATATTCGTTCGTTACGTGGTTGTACAATCGAAATTGTCTCGTTGGAAAACGAAGTTTCTGTGGTAAATGGCTTTGGTTGTGTGTCTGGTTGCCTTGCAGATGGCTCAGTTGCAGGACAGAAGGGCGAGTCGATATTGTAGGTTGTGGCGATACCGACTTCCACTCGACTGGAATTATATTCGTTTCTATTTCGAGAGAAAGAAATTATTCTGTGGAAAAATTAGGATTATTTTTTATTTAGAAATATAAATAGTCATGAATATAAATTTCTGTAAATATTAATTTCTATAGATATAAGTTCCATAAATATAAATTGCTGTAAGTATAAATTTGTAGAAATATTAATTTTTGGAAATATTAATTGATAGAAATATTGATTACTACAAATATAAATTTCCATAAATAAGAATTTCTATAAGTGTAGGTTCCATTGATATAAATTTCACTAAATATTAATTTCTACAAGTATGAATTTCTAGAAATGTGATCTTCTACAAATATAAATTTCTAGAAATATTAGTTTCAATAAACATAAAATTCTATAAATTTGAACTTCTACAAATATAAAATTCTCAATAAGTAGTAATTTCTGCAAATATAAATTTGTATAAATATTAATTTCTTTAAATAAGGATTTCTCCAAATATAAAATTCTATAATTAGTAATATCTGCAAATATAAATTTCCACAAATATTAGTTTCTATAAATAAGAATTTCTGCAAATATTAATTTCTATAAATGTAGATTCATTAATGTAAATTTCTATAAATATTAATATCTTTAAATTTAGGTTCCATCAATATAAATTGCTATAAATATTAATTTCTACAAATATAAAATTCTATAATTAATAATATCTGCAAATATAAATTTCTATAAATGTAAGTTTCACTAATGTAAATTTCGATAAATATTAATACCTTTAAATTTAGGTTCCAGAAATATAAATTTCTGTAAAAATTAATTTCTACAGATATAGGTTCCATAAATATAAATTGCTATAAGTATTAATTTGTAGAAACATTAGTTTTTAGAAATATTAATTTGTAGAAATATTAATTTTTGGAAATATTAATTGGTAGAAATATTAATTTTTGAAAATATTAATTTGTAGAAATATTAATTACTACAAATATGAATTTCTATAAATGTAGGTTCCAGAAATATAAATTTCTATAAATATTAATATCTATAAATATAGGTTCCATTACTATAAATTCCTCTAAATATTAATTTCTACAAATATAAATTTCTGTAAATATTAATTTCTATAAATGTAACTTCCATAAATATAAATCTCTAAAAATTTATATCTATAAAAATTTGCATTTATAAAACTCCTTTTATTTACAGAAATTAATATTTGCAAATCTCTCTCTCTCTCTCTCTCTCTCTCTCTCTCTTTCTCTTTTTAATAAAAACCAATACTCATAGAAATTTTATATTTGCAGGAAATTTACATTTGGAGAAATGAATATTACACCTCTGATCACATATTAAGGACATCGCAGACAATCGTGTAATAATGTGGGGTTCAAAAGCTATCATTCCCACATTATTTATTACCACGTTATCGAGCAGAATGCTCCAGCAAGAAGAATATCTTCTCTTTCTTTTTATTGTCTTACAAACCGTTATCGCTCACGAGGTACGATTAAAAGTCGTAAATTGGCGTTATCGCATGAGTCACGTAGCGAGAAACGTCCTTTTGCAAATCTAAGTGCTACCACTTAAATATTTCACTCAAAATTCACTGATAATACAGATTAGTAAATTTTAAAAGGTCCCAATACTCTATATTCCAGTAAATTTAGTTTACAGATGATTGAGCTTGCAAATTAAATCTTCTTTACTAATAAAATTCATATCTTTTGCAAATTTAAGTACTTCTACTTAAATATTTCATTGAAAATTCACTGATAATAGAGATTAGCAAATGAAATTTTGCAAGAGGGTGGAATTTAAAAGAATTCAATACTCTGAATCTCAGTGAATTTAATTTGTAAACTGTTCGTGAATTAAATTCACCTTTTGCAACACCAAAATACTTAAATATTTTATTGAGAATTGATTGATAATAGAAATTAACAATTGAAATTTGCAAGAGGGTGAAATTTGAGAGGTCCCAGTACTCTAAATCCTAATGAATCTAATTCCCAAATAGTTTAATTCGCCAATTAAATTCATCTTTTCCAAATCCAAGTACTTCTACTCAAACATTTCATGTAAAAATCCCAATCAACAGGACAATAACATAATAATCGCCATATTTTACAGAATAAGACGCTGCACGAGCAAGTTTCGAGGCAAGTTTCGACTCTAACAGCTCTACACGATAAGCAACGCTAAACAGGAAGGAAGGGCCCAATAATTGGACAAACGTTCTTCTCGAAAACGCAATCGTGCGACGCTACTGTTGACGCATCACGCGTAGGTAATTCGTTCCTCGGGGCCATGTGACTGGCATTAACTAATTCAGCGCTCTAATGTACCGGCATGGGGTCATGGACCCATCCATGGCACATCCGCCATCGTGGTTCCCAACAGCTCCACTAAAGCTATGTAGAATATTGCAATATCAGGTCGATGCACAAAAGAGGAACGTCGGTTTTAAACGGACCACCACCTTTTTTTCTGACAAATTTTATTAACAGAAGGAGCTGTTGGTTGTTCATCTCTCATATTACCATGTTCCATGCCTCATAGAACTTGCAAACATCATTCAGAAACCAACTAATTAAAATTATTGAGATTGTACCAACCAATTATTCTGTTCTCATTGCAAAAGATGAATGAAAAGTGTCAGCAAATGCATTTCCAAGGTGATAGCTAATTAGAGAATGCTTTGCAGTATAATTTGCACTATTGAACAGTAAAAAATATCCATTAAATAATTAATTATTTAATAAAAATAGATTATTTTGATTTTCATTCGTTTTCATCGAAAAACATGAATGAAAAGTGTCAGCAAATGCATTTCTAACATTATAGTTAATTAGAGAATGCTTCAAAGTATAATTTGAGCTATTGAACAGTAAAAAATTTCCATAAAACAATTAGTAATGTTAATAATATCTAATAAAAACACTTTTTTTTAATTTTCATTCATTTCCATTGAAAAACATGAATGAAAAGTGTTAGCAAATGCATTTCCAACGTGATAGCTAATTAGAGAATGCTTTGAAGTATAATTAGCACTATAGAACAATTGAAAATTTCTAAAAAACAATGAATTATTTAATAAAAACACATTCTTCTACTTTCCACTCATTTTCATTGCAAAAGATGAATGAAAATTGTCAGCAAATGCATTTTAAACTCCATGGCTAGTTAAAGAATTGTTTGCAGTATAATTTGCACTATAGAACAATTGAAAATTATTATTAAACAATGAATTATTTAATAAAAACACATTCTTTTGATTTTCATTCGTTTTCATTGGAAAACATGAATGAAAATTCCCAACAGCTCCACTAAAGCTATGTAGAATATATCAAGTCGATGCACAAAAGAGGAATGTCAATTTTAAATGACCACAACTTGTTTTTTGAGAAATTTTATTAATCAAAATAAGAGTCAGTAGAAACAGAACTATAACAAAATACTAGAATAAGAATTATTAAAAGAGAACGCTAAAATTAGAGTCATTAGAACGGAACAGTAGAATAAGAGTCATTAGAACAGAATAAAATGTTGCCAGGGGGATAAAAGCTTATTTATGCCAGTAGTTTAAAAATTTCTGGGGTTTTGGAGGCGACCAAAGAGGCGTTCGAGGCGTTTAAGGCATTATCTTCGTTTTTCAAGCATTTCTTGAGAGAAAAATTGTTAGAGATGCTTGAAAAAGATGGTCCAGAGTATTTATAGCGTTTTCATAAATTATTTTAAATGTAAAATGGACTTAAAAAACTTTCTATTAGGTTTATGCAGAAGGAATGTTGGTTCTTGTATGGTTGAACCTTATCATTGAAATTAAAATGAAGTTCTAGATAAATTTAATCCTTTTGCATCAATCTAATAGAAAGTTTTCTGAGTCAATTTTGTTACTAGAGGGTAAAATTAGTATTCAAGAGGGTAAATTTTATATTTGCAATAAGGTGAATATAATATTAACAAAAGAATAAATTTGCATTGCAAAAAAGACGAAGTTCTTTTGCAGAATAGTGACTTTAAATTGCAAAAGAATAAGTTTGCATTGCGAAAGAATGGACTTAATTTGCCAAAGGTGTGAATATAATTTGCAAACGGTTGAGTTTAATTTACAAATGGTCGAGTTCGCGAATTAAATCTTCTTTGCTAATTAAATTCACCTTTCGCAAATCAAATACTTCTATTTAAATATTTCCTTTAAAATTCGCTGATAATAGGAATTAAATTATTTAACAAATAGAATATAATAGAAATAATCAAATGAAATTTATAAAAAGGTTTGCAATAGAAAATCTCTAAATCTCAAGCAAACCAATTCACAATCAAGCATCTATGCGTTCCTCTTTCAACTCCACAACAATAGATACCAAAGAAAAAAAAAACAAAGCAGTCTCGTGGTCTACAAGTCCCCTCGATAACCCTGTTTACCATTCTCTGGAACAGAGGGAGCCGTTGGTCGTTCATCTCTCATATTACCACATTCCATGCCTCATAGAACTTGCAAACATAATTCAGGAACCAAGTAATTAAAATTATTGAGATTGTACCAACTAATTATTCTGTTCTCATTGCAAAAGATGAATGAAAAGTGTCAGCAAATGCATTTACAACGTGATAGCTAATTAGAGAATGCTTTGCAGTATAATTTGCACTATTGAACAGTAAAAAATTTCCATAAAACAAGGAATAATGTAATAAAAACGAATTATTTTAATTTTCATTCATTTTCATCGAAAAACATGAATGAAAAGTGTCAGCAAATGCATTTCCAATGTGATAGTTAATTAGAGAATGCTTCGAAGTATAATTTGCACTATTGAACGGTAAAAAATTTCCATTAAATAATTAATTATTTAATAAAAATAGATTATTTTGATTTTCATTCGTTTTCATCGAAAAACATGAATGAAAAGTGTCAGCAAATGCATTTCTAACATTATAGTTAATTAGAGAATGCTTCAAAGTATAATTTGAGCTATTGAACAGTAAAAAATGTCCATAAAACAATTAATAATGTTAATAATATTTAATAAAAACACATTTTTTAATTTTCATTCATTTCCATTGAAAAACATGAATGAAAAGTGTTGCCAAATGCATTTCTGACATAATAACTAATTAGAGAATGCTTTGAAGTATAATTTGCACTATAGAACAATTGAAAATTATTATTAAACAATGAATTGTTTAATAAAACCCGCTTAGAGCCCCTTAACTAGACTTGCTTCACCCCTAGTCACATACAATCAAGCAGTGCACAATTTCTGTGGTACAATCTGACATACTACACAATATACAACAGCATATGAGCCAATTTTAATTACACGCAGCCACAAACATACCTCAGAAACCAACTAATTAAAATTATCTCAGAACAACAAAACATTAACATTGTTTTTTCTTTTTTAATTAGATACAAACTCAAGATTCAGCTATTTCAAGCAAAGAAGGAAGAAAAAGGAGTCTCCAATCCCTCTGGCAGCACCTCAAGACTTACATTAACTAAATTAGCAAGAGCAATTAAAATTACAAAGCGTGACAGAGTTTCATTAATCTTCATAAGTCCAAATTTCTTATTCTTCGTGTGATTCACGATAAGATCGTTATAAAAGCCAATAATCCCAATCGATCGACATTACACAACGCTCTAACTTTATTTCCACCGATAATCGCGCGTTTCGATCAGTAATGAGCGCAATCGAGCTCCAGCGAGCAAGTCCAAGGACGCCGTCATCATCATCGACCGCAAACGCTGTTACATCATCGAATCAACGAAACGAGCACGCGACACAGCGTAAAACAAACAAAACCGGTGCCCACATTCATATAAAACTTGCAAACTAACAAATACAAAGTTTATTTGAGACTTAAAACACCACTGAACTCGCCAAAAATTAATTAAACACAATGTAATTCGATTTTAACCAGTCTCATCAATTCTAAAGATTGTCAGATGTTCAGAAAATACTCACAAAATTCGTTTGAGACTTAAGCCACGACTGAACTCGCCAAAAATTAATTAAACACAATGTAATTCGATTTTAACCAGTTTCATTAATTTAAAAAATTACCAAATGTTCAGAAAATATTGTAGATTAATCAAACTATTTTTTTTAGGACGAGTTTCATAGATTCAACGCCCACAAAATTCGCAAGCTCTTCACAAGCCCTCAGCTGATTAAAATTGTAATAGATACCACTTAATTAATTCGATTTTAACCAATTCCATCAATTTTTAAAATTGTCAACTGTTCAGAAAATGCTCTAAATTAACCAAACTATTTTTTTTAGGACGAGTTTCATTGATCCAACGCCCACAAAATTCGCAAGCCCTCAGCTGATTGAATTGGTAACAGATACCACTTAATTAATTCGATTTTAACCAGTTTTATCAATTTTAAAAATTACCAAAGGTCTAGAAAATACTCTAAATGAATCAAACTATTTTTTTTAGGACGAGTTTCATTGGTTCAACGTCCACAGAATTCACGAACCCTCAGTTGATTGAAATGGTAACAGATACCACTTAATTAATTCGATTTTAACCACTTTTATCAATTTTAAAAATGAAGAAAGGTCTAGAAAATACTCTAAATGAATCAAACAGTCTTTTTTCGAACGACTTTCATAGGTTCAACGCCCGCAGCCTTCGCAAGCATCTCGCAAGCCTCCAGCTGATTGGAATGGTAACAGATACCACCTTCCTTATCGACCCGCTCCATGGCCATCCTCTCAGGGTCCCCAGGCACCAACACAGGCTTCTCCCCAGCAGCTGGCAGTCCTCTCAGCTGTCTCAACAACCCATTAAGCCTCTCTCTCGCCCCAGAACCGAAAGCATCAGGATTTATGGCCATAAAACACTGTCCAAGGTCAGCTATTTTCTCTTTGCTCTTCCAGTTCCTTATATTGGGCCCGTATTGGCTTCCTGAAAGGATCCCACAGAGGACCTCGACCATCAGACCAAGGCCATAGCCTTTGTACCCTGAATTTCGTTCTTCCCCGCCGAGTGGCATCAAAGTGGACGCTTTGTACGCGTCCTCAGAGTCGCTGGTGACCTTCCCGTCGGTCCCAAGGGCCCAACCCTCAGGTATGGACTCGTTCTTCCTGATTGCCAGCTCGATTTTGCCCAAAGCAACAGCTGTCGTCGCCATATCCAGCAAGAATTCGTCGTCTGAAGAGGACATTCCGAGAGACAAAGGGTTTGTGCCCAAACCAGCGCTCTTGCTGCGCGTTGGAGCCATCAAGGGACTTGTGTTCGTACAGGAGAAGCCAATCAGACCACGATCCATCGCCATTCTCACGTAATAGCCGGAAATTCCGTAGTGGTTCGAACAGCGAGCTGTGACCATCCCAATTCCGAATTTTTCGGCCTTTTCTATCGCTAATTCCATGCTGAACTTGCCGATCACCTGGCCCAGACCGTTGTTTCCCGTTACTAAGGCGATTGCCTGGAAATAAGGCCAGGTTTTGGGTCGAAAGGTGTGTGATTGATCCCTTTGCGCTCTTTTTTGAGGGTTTCTGGCCACTCGAGATTATTTTAGAGACTGTTTTTTGAGTAAGAAAAGCACTGTAAGGAAGTTTGTTTTTTTTTATTTTTATTTTGCCTCTTTTTTGAGGGTTTTTTTGGCGATGCGACTCTCGAGACTATTTTAGAGACTGCTTTTATTGATTAAGAAAAGCACTGTAAGAAGTTTGTTTTTTTTAATTTTTATTTTAGCTCTTTTTTGAAGGTTTCTGGCGACTCGAAATTATTTTAGAGATTGTTTCTTGAGTAAGAAAAGCACTTTAAAGAGGGCGTTTATTTTTTATTTGTATCTTCAGCTCTTTTTTGAGGGTTTTTTGGTGATTCAAGATTATTTTAGAGAGTGTTTATTAATTAATAAAAGCACTGTGAGGAAGTTTGTTTTTTTATTTTTATTTTGGTTCTTTTTTGAAGGTTTCTGGCGACTCGAGATTATTTTAGAGACTGTTTTTTGAGTAAGAAAAGCACTTCAAAGAGGGCGTTTATTTTTTATTTTTATCTTCAGCTCTTTTTTGAGGGTTTTTTTGGTGATTCAAGATTATTTTAGAGAGTGTTTATTAATTAATAAAAGCACTGTGAGAAAGTTTGTTTTTTTATTTTTATTTTAGCTCTTTTTTGAAGGTTTCTGGCGACTCGAAATTATTTTAGAAACTGTTTTTTGAGTAAGAAAAGCACTTCAAAGAGGGCGTTTATTTTTTATTTTTATTTTCAGCTCTTTTTTGAGGGTTTTTTGGTGATTCAAAATTATTTTAGAGAGTGTTTATTAATTAATAAAAGCACTGTGAGGAAGTTTGTTTTTTTATTTTTGTTTTAGATCTGTTTTGAGGGTTTTTTGGCGACTTGAGATTATTTTAGAGACTACTTTTATTGATTAAGAAAAGCACTTTGAAAGGGTCGTTTTTTTATTTTTATTTTGGCTCTTTTTCAATGATTTTTAGCAACCAGAAATTATTTTAAAGACTGTTTATTAATTAATAAAATTACTCTGAAGGCCTCACTTTTTATATTTTCATTTCAGCTCTTTTTCCACGCGATTTTAGCAACTCGAAATAATTTTAGAGAGTGTTCATTAATTAATAAAAGCACTCTAAAGGGTTCGTTTCTTTTTCATTTTTATTTCTGATGGAATTTAAAGAATTTTGATGGATGATTGTTTAATGAAATTTTGAATAATATTTTTAAACAGGTTAATATGTTATTTATAAAGTGATAAGACCTTAGATAAAGTAGAAAAGCTTATAATTTCTTGAATTACCAGAGTATTTGTGTCTAATTTCCAATTTTTTTAATATGTTGCGTTTAAAAGCGATATATATTTAATATGTTAATAATTTGAACGAGAATGAATCAGAAAAAACGTTTAATTATTGAGCGTTCACCCATCTTAACTCGCGTCGCAGTGGACGAAGCTTAACTTCGTTGATCGCATCATCAAAGAACTAATTAATTCAGTCAATTTTGTTTATGTAATTTTATATGCAAATTACCTTAGATAAACTAGAAAAATCTTTAATTAATTTCACATTTATATAAAATATTTGTGACTATTTTCCAATTTTTTATATTGTTATTCTAAGCACTGCTTTCTCATTTCTTTTATTACTAAATTTTTTCACAAATACAGTGGAACAGCTGATTTCTCAAAACAGCTGATTTCTCGAAAATCAGTCTCGAAAATCAGTCGAAAAAGTCTCTGAGCGCAAAGGGTTCTAACTAAATTTTAATTTGTAATTGATTTTTCAGATTTAATCGTCATTTAATTATCTCTAATTTCAAAATATTCTCATTTCAGAATTGCCATTATCTACTCTAATTTTCCACTGAGAGCCTCATTAAGCCTGTTCTAACATAACAACAAGGAAGAGGAAATTAAATGACTAAGTCGTGTCACGAGCAGAGCAACGTCCATTCGCGACAAATCGCGATATTATCATATCTTAACACATTGCAGCCTCGATTTTCCACGTTCTCGAACCGTGCAATTTAAAGTCTAAAGCAAACTCAGTCTTTTCGCGTGCTAATCTTGATAATTAATTAATAATACACCTCTCTATTTCACGTAACTTAGATGATTACAATATCTTTTCCTCAGTTTTCTCACACAACAACTCTGCAACGTGTTAAATGCGTACATTTCCATTAGCAATTCACGAGTAAGCTAATTAGTTAAACAGCTGAGAATTTTCTGAAATAGTAGACAATTATTTCATAGAAAAAACACCATCGATTATGAATTTACTTAAATCGAGATTTCAACTCACACGTAAGTAACATATCATCATTTGCATTAGCAATTCACGAGTAAGGTAATTATAAGTAAACAGCTAAGAATTTTCTACTATTCATCTCTTAATTAGTACACAATAATTCCACAGAAATAACAGAAGAAAAACCATGGATCAAGATTCAATTAATTAAATTCAGATTCGAACTGAGGATCTGTCGATTACTGAGCCACAGCGTTAGCCATTGCGTCAACAGCGTTCACCAATTATTCTTCTTCGTCAACAGTATATAAACCTCACGTTAATCACTCTAATATTAATTAGAGACCTTATTTAACATAAAAAAAATTTTGTACGTGCTTAAATCGTTGCTAAATGGGTTAAAAAAATTTTTTAAGCTTTTCTTGTGGGATTTTCAGCTTCAACAATTTTTTTAAGTACTTAAATCGTTGCTAAGTGGCTTAAAAAAATTTTGGAAGCTTCTCTTGTGGGATTTTCAGCTTCAACAATTTTTTTAAGTGTTTAAATCGTTGCTAAGTGGCTTAAAAAAAATTTGGAAGCTTCCTTTGTGGGATTTTCAGCTTTAAAAATTTTTTTAAGCAGTTAAATCGTTGCTAAATGGCTTAAAAATTTTTCGAAACTTCTGTTGTCTTGTTAAGTGAATTAAAACAATTTTTAAAGCTTTTCTTGTGGGGTTTTCAGCTTCAAAAATTTTTTTAAGCCATTCAGCAACCATTTAACTGCTTAAAATAATTTGTGAAGCTTCTCCTGCAAGATTTTCATCAACCAAATTTTTTTTAAGCGCTTAAATTATTGCTAAATAGCTTAAAAAAATTTTTAAAGCTTCTCTTGTGGAATTTTCAGCTTCAAAAATTTGTTTAAGCCATTTAGCAACGATTTAACTGCTTAAAAAATTTTTTTTAGGTGCTTAAATCGTTGCTAAATGGTTTAAAAAAGTTTTTGAAGCTTCTCTTGCAGAATTCTCAGTTTCAAAAATTTGTTTAAGTACTTAAATCGTTGCTAAGTGGATTAAAAAAATTTTTGAAGCTGAAAATCCCACAAGAGAAGCTTCAAAAATTTTGTTAGACACTTAAATCATTGCTAAATAGCTTAAAAAAATTGTTGAAGCATTTCTTGTGGGATTTTCAGCTTCAAAAAATTTTTTTTAAATACTTAAATCGTTGCTAAGTGGATTAAAAAAATTTTTGAAGCTGAAAATCCCACAAGAGAAGCTTCAAAAATTTTGTTAGACACTTAAATCATTGCTAAATAGCTTAAAAAAATTGTTGAAGCATTTCTTGTGGGATTTTCAGCTTCAAAAAATTTTTTTTAAATACTTAAATCGTTGCTAAGTGGATTAAAAAAATTTTTGAAGCTGAAAATCCCACAAGAGAAGCTTGAAAAATTTGTTTAAGTGCTTATATCGTTGCTAAGTGGCTTAAAAAAAATTGTTGAAGCTTCTCTTGTGGGATTTTCAGCTTCAAAATTTTTTTTAATCCACTTAGCAACGATTTAAGTACTTAAAAAAAAATTTTTGAAGCTGAAAATCCCACAAGAGAAGCTTCAAAAATTTTGTTAGACACTTAAAGCATTGCTAAATAGCTTAAAAAAATTGTTGAAGCTTCTCTTGTGGGATTTTCAGCTTCGTACCTGAAAGTCGTTGGAAATTTGAGGCTTTGCGAGGGGATCAGTCATTCCATCTTTGATATCCTGCACGTACATTGGCACTCGGTTCATTCCATGGCTGAAATGGCCGCAATAGTCAGCGAACATCAAATGCTGGCCAACCACGAGGCCATCCTCCGCAGTGGATCCTGATTTGCGCATACACTCGCAGATGAATCTGACTACTTCCTCTTTGGGCACCACCAGGTGCTCGTTACTTCCGCTGGAGCTGGTTCTTGCAATTATTTGAGTGATTTGTAAAGAGTTTTTGAGGAATCTCTTCCAGGATGTGGTTGCGAGACTTTTGTAGGACACCATGATTTTTTTTGAGATTGTTTCTTAGGTTTCTTTAAGTTTTTTTTTTTTTAAGGTCTGAGATAGTCTCTCAGATTCTTTCAGAATTTTTTTTAGATCTAAGATTATCTCTCAGCTTCCTTTAAATATTTTTTTTTTATTTAAGATGGTCTCTCAGCTACCTTTAAATTTTTTTTTAGGATCTAAGATTGTTTCTTAGCTTCCTTTTATTTTTTTTTCTTTTTATTGGTCTCTCAGCTTCCTTTAAGAATTTTTTTTCTGGTTGTTGGTCTCTCAGCTTCCTTTAAGTATTTTTTTTTAAGATCTAAGATCGTCCCTCAGCTTTCTTTAAATATTTTTTATATTTAAGATGGTCCCTTAGCTTCCTTTTATTTTTTTTTCTTTTTATTGGTCTCTCAGCTTCCTTTAAATATTTTTTTTTATTTAAGATTGTCTCTCAGCTTCCTTTAAATATTTTTTTTTATTTAAGATGGTCTCTCAGCTACCTTTAAATTTTTTTTTAGGATCTAAGATTATTTCTTAGCTTCCTTTTATTTTTTTTTTTTTTTTATTGGTCTCTCAGCTTCCTTTAAAAATTTTTTTTAAGATCTAAGATCGTCTCTCAGCTTTCTTCAAGTATTTTCTTCTTTTGTTGGTCTCTCAGCTTCCTTTAAGAATTTTTTTTCTGGTTGTTGGTCTCTCAGCTTCCTTTAAGTATTTTTTTTTAAGATCTAAGATCGTCTCTCAGCTTTCTTCAAGTATTTTCTTCTTTTGTTGGTCTCTCAGCTTCCTTTAAATATTTTTTCTTCTTTTGTTGATCTCTCAGCTTCCTCCAAATATTTTTTTCTTTATGTTGTTGGTCTCTCAGCTTCCTTTAAATATATATTTTTTTTAAGATCGTCTCTCAGCTTCTTTTGAGAATTTTTGTTGTTGAAATTGTCTCTCAGCTTCCTTTAAGTATTTTAATTTTTTTTTGAGATTGTTTCTCAGCTTCCTTTAATTATTTTAATTTTTTTTTGAGATTGTTTCTCAGCTTCCTTTAATTATTTTAATTTTTTTTTGAGATCGTCTCTCAGCTTCCTTCAAGTATTTTTTTTTTTGTTTCTTGAGATTGTTTCTCAGCTTCTTTTGAGAATTTTTTTTGAGATGGTTTCTCAGCTTTCTTCAACTAATTTTTTTTAATCTGAGACCAACTTGAGTCGACCAACTACGGCCTCAAACTGATCGACTCGTCGAGTGGACTTAAATTATCGCGTTCTTATCTCGATCTTTATTTAGAAGCCGCTTATTATCGCTATATGTTGACTTCTTACGACATCTTGTTTAATATTAACTCTGACATGTTGTTTGTTACGCTGTTTATTGTTTTCTTTTTTTTTGAGGGGGATTTTCGAGCAGTTTAACGTCGAAAATTCTCTGCAATGGTTTTAAGTTTTTTGTTATGCGATTATTGCATTAAAAATTTCAATTACAATTTATTTACTGCACACCTTATTCTATTCAATTAATTGTTTTTTCGATTCAAAGCGCGTTTGAATTTCTCCACAGCGTTTTTATAATAATTAATAAAATATATATATAATAGATATATAGAAAATATATTATAATTATTAATTTTCTCGATTCAAAGTAAATTTGAATTTCGCGCGTTGCAAAAATCTTCCACAGCGCTTCTAAATTTCCTGTTACGCAATTATCTCATGAAAAATATCAATTTTAACTTGTTTATTGCACAGTTTATTCTATTTTCTGGTTATTATTAATTTTGTCGCACGATTTCTATTTATTTATTGCTTTCTTCGATTATTAGTAATTCTTTCGATTCAAAACGCATTTAAATTGGAAAATTCTCCACAATTCTTCTAAATTTCCTGTTCTGCAATTATCGCATAAAAAAATCTCAATTTCAACTTGTTTATTGCATAGTTTATCTTTCTCTCCAATTATTATTAATTTTCTCCATTCAAAGTAAATTTGAATTTCGCGCGTTGCAAAAATCCTCCACAGCGCTTCTAAATTTCCTTTTATGCAATTATCGCATAAATAATCTCAATTTTAACTCACTTATTTCACACTTTACTCTTTTCTTGAATTATCATTAATCTTCGCCATTCAAAATAAATTTGAATTTCGCGCGTTGCAAAAATCCTCCACAGCGCTTCTAAATTTTCTGTTATGCAATTATCGCATAAAAATCTTCAATTTCAACTTATTTATTGCACACTTTATTGCTTTCTTTTGTTTGTTATTAATCTTCTGAATTCAAAGTAAATTTGAATTTGGCGCGTTGCAAAAATCCTCCACAGCGCTTCTAAATTTCCTGTTGCACAATTATCTCATAAAAAACTTCAATTTTAACTTATTTATTGCACAGTTTATTACCTTCTTCGATTATTATTAATTTCTCCAATTCAAAGTGCATTTAAATTTCGCGCGTTGCAAAAATCCTCCACAGCGCTTCTAAATTTCCTGTTGCACAATTATCTCATAAAAAACTTCAATTTTAACTTATTTATTGCACAGTTTATTACCTTCTTCGATTATTATTAATTTCTCCAATTCAAAGTGCATTTAAATTTCGCGCGTTGCAAAATTCCTCCACAGCGCTTCTAAATTTCCTGTTACGAAATTATCGCATCAAAAACTTCAATTTCAACTTACTTATTCGACATTTTATTTTTTTCTTCAATTACCATTAATTTTTCCAATTCAAATCACGTTTGAATTTGGCGCGTTGCAAAAATCCTCGATGATGACGCTTCGAAATTTCCTGTTACTCGTTTATCTTCACCAAAAACTTCAATTTCAACTTATTTATCCCACACATTATTAGCTCTTCTCTCCAATAATTACAAATCATCTCAATTCAAAGTGCATTTAAATTTCGCGCGTTGCAAAAATCCTTCACAGCGCTTCTAAATTTCCTGTTACGCAATTATCTCATGAAAAACTTTTTTATTTCACACTTTATTGTTCTCTTTTTATTATCATTAATTTTTCCAATTCGAAACGCGTTTGAATTCGAAAATCCTCCACAGTGTTTCTAAATTTTCTGTTATGCAATTATCGCGTCAAAAAACCACAGTTTCAACTTACTTATCATTAATTCTATTGTTATTCTCCAATAATTGTTAATCCTCTGAATTCAAAGGGCATTTAAATTTGGCGCGTCGCAAAAGTCCTCGACGGCGCTTCCACGCAACAAATTACGCAACAACAGCGTCTTCGATCCTTCAGCTCGATCCATCCACATCACCTCTCAACGACGACGATTCCTCGACTTCCTCTTCCAAATCTTCTTATCTCTTCTTATCTCTTCACCTCTGAAGAGAATCTGCACGTTCACAATTTTCTGCGACCACACAAAGAAAAAAAAAAAGCAGAAAACCAAAAGACACCACGTCGACGATCCTCAGCGACTGCTCGTAAGTTACGTCAGCTGTTTGCACGCAAAAACATTGGCCAGACTGAGTGACGTGCTCGAGCGCGAACATTCGAGCCTTAAAACGCTCCTCGTTCAATTTCTGTTTCAGTCAGAGACGAATTCGCGGTTGCGGACGATCGAGGTTATGTAAACTCTCGAGTTTGTAGGTTAAAGAAGTCGATAAAGCGTAATCGCGCGTCAGATAAACGCGTCGAGTCTGTAAACAGTTTACTTTGAGAAGACAAACAGTCTCTGTCGTCGAATCACTTCTTCTTTCTCTTATTTTCGCTTCTTCTTCTTCTAATTTTCGCCTGTTCTTTTGCAGAGAAATTCGAGGGCGACTGCAGTTGCAAGAATCGAACCAGCAGGCTTTGATCTTCGCTTCACGGAATTCTGTGGCGAACTGAAGAGTTTGAAGAGGCTGAGAGGAACTCGACACCGTTCATCGTTTGCTCTTATCAGCAATGCTCACTGAAGATCGCTGCGAATCGCTCGAGAACGCGATTGCCAATGCGAGAAGTCAGATTTCGACTGCTGGATCGCGATTTAACGGGACAAACGTGGGGAATGGCGCGCGATGAGGTCAGAGAACGAATAATTTCGCGGACCAACGCCCACGTACGATCGTACGTGGCTCGTGTGGGACACGTGGACGATGGATGGCGATCGTGGCCACGTAATTCTTCCTAATTAGCATCTAAACATCGTTAGAGTAGCGTAGAGGCGAGAGTGAGAATGTCAGATGGTTTAACTGCCTTCGACGTGTGTGATTGGTAATATTTGTCGAGCTGAGATGGAGTTCTTACTTGTTTCGAGTTGGTTCTTTTTTTAACAGGGATTTACTGAGCGCTTGGAGCACGTTAGTTGAGTTAATTTGGTATTTTATATTGGATTTTTATAAGTAAAAGGTGTAGCTGAGGAATTATGTGGATAGATAGATGTAGTAGAAGAGTGTTTAGGTTGTTTGAGGAATTGTAGCTATGGGATTGTTCGTTTTTGGCAGAGGTGGAGCGAGATTAATGCGAGGATTGGACGCCATGATGGTCAAATGTGATCAGAGAGCATTAACTGTTTATAATTACAAAAGTTGAATGAAAAGTGTCAGCAAATGCATATTAAACATTGTGGCTTATTAGAGAATGCTTCGAAGTATAATTAGCACTATAGAACAATTGAAAATTTGTATTAAATAGCAAATTATTAATAAAAACTTAATCTTTTATGTTTCATTCGTTTTCATCGAAAAACATGAATGAAAAGTGTCAGCAAATGCATTTCCAACGCAATAGCTAAGTAGGGAATGCTTCGAAATATAATTTGCACTATAGAACACTTGAAAATTTCTATCAAACAATAAATTATTTAATAAAAACATATTCTTTTAATTTTCATTCGTTTTCATCGAAAAACATGAATGAAAAGTGTCAGCAAATGCAATTCTAGCATGATAACTAATTAGAGAATGCTTTGAAGTATAATTTGCACTATAGAACAATTGAAAAATTGTATTAAATAACAAATTATTAATAAAAACTTAATCTTTTATGTTTCATTCGTTTTCATCGAAAAACATGAATTGAAAGTGTCAGCAAATGCAATTCTAGCATGATAACTAATTAGAGAATGCTTTGAAGTATAATTTGCGCTATTAAACAGTAAAAAATTTCCATAAAACAATTAATAATGTTAATAATATCTAACAAAAACACATTTTTTCAATTTTCATTCATTTCCATTGAAAAACATGAATGAAAAGTGTCAGCAAATGCATTTCAAACATTATAGTTAATTAGAGAATACTTTGAAGTATAATTTGCACTACAGAACAATTGAAAATTCATATTAAACAATAAATTATTTAACAAAACTTTAATCACTTAGAACCCCAACTAATCTTGCTCCACCCCTAATTACAATCATTCAAACAGTGCACAATTTCTGTGGTACAATCTCACATATTCCATAATATACAACAGCATATACTCAAATTTTAGTTACAAACTTCCATCCTGCAAGAACTTTCGCCCAAAAGCGACAATACTTCACCCAAACGATCTCTATCTCTGAAAAACAACAAAAAACTAAAAATCAAAACCAAATACTACTCCATTTTGCCTCTTAATATCTCACAAATGAGCTTCTCTATTAATCTAACAAATAAATCATCAAATATTTCCTTCTAAATACCAAATATTCAACATTTTATGAATTTTCAACAAAAAATTGTTTTTATCATTCTCTGCTGAAAATATCAGAAAAATCTCGTTTTTATGAATGAAAAGTGCAAAGATAAACGTTCGTAATGCATTGAAAGGCATGATTGTATTACACAGGTCTCTGTGTAACCATTTTCCTCAACTCAAATCGGTAAAAATTGATTTTCTCGTTTCCTGCTGAAAATATCAGAAAAATCTCGCTTTTATGAATGAAAAGTGCAAGGATAAACGTTCGTAATGCATTAAAAGGCATGATTGTATTACACAGGTCTCTGTGTAACCATTTTCCTCAACTCAAATCGGTAAAAATTGATTTTCTCGTTTCCTGCTGAAAATATCAGAAAAATCTCGCTTTTATGAATGAAAAGTGCAAGGATAAACGTTCATAATGCATTAAAAGGCATTATTCTATTACACAGGTCTCTGTGTAACCATTTTCCTTAACTCGAATCGGTAAAAATTGATTTTCTCGTTTTCTGCTGAAAATATCAGAAAAATCTCGCTTTTATGAATGAAAAGTGCAAGGATAAACGTTCATAATGTATTAAATGGCATGATTGTATTACACAGGTCTCTCTGTAACCATTTTCCTCAACTCGAATCGCTAACAAGCGAGCGTTAAGTTCAGCGCCAGCTGGTATCACCTGCGCATCGCTCTGTTCGACTGTCAATATTTGCGTTTCAGTTGTACATACGTGCAAGGTCGTTACACGTAACATAATACGCTGTTGCCACTGTATTCGTACCCTATAAAATCACAGTGTCGATCCACATTTGCATAACGCGTCCATTGGTGACCAAAAACGCACCGCACGACTCAATCGAGCAGGCATAAAATCAGCTGATCGTGGTAAATTCTCTGTAAAAACACTTAGCAACAATTTCTGACCCTTTGTTCTAATTTCTGTGTGATTTTCAGCCAGAGAAAACGTTCATTTTGGACCAAAACACGCCTCATTACTGATCACGCGTTCTTGGATCGCGATTATTAAGTCATCATTGGTATGAATCATCTGATTTCCATTGAATCGCCTGGCAAACGTCGATTGCAGCGTAAAGAACGACTCTCGATCGAGAATTCGAGTTTTAGTTGCTTTTTCAAGTCTTGTTTCTCTCGAATTTTCGCACGAGCGACCATTTCGCGAAGGTCGAATTAAAAATACGACTCGCATGGTCTCGTCTGATAAGATTGCGTTAATTAGAAGTGAAAACGTAGTCCATCGAGTAGCAGGAAGCGGACGTTTCAGTCAGAAGTTAATATTGGAAGCGTTTTCGACGCGAAAACCGCGAAGAAGCGCTCTCTGTTTGCTCTGCAAACAGAAGAAGAGGTGGTTCAGTCGACCATCGAGACTGGATCAGGATTATCCAGTGGAAAACAGAGGCTCAACGATCTTTTATCGAGAACCGTTATCGACTTCGTCTATTTCTTCAAGGTCGACGTCTTATGACACACGACCACAAGCTGAACTAACCGCGATGAACGTTCGAGAAATGAAACTTTCGTTGCTTGGTGCTTCTGAACACTTGTTTCATCGATTCATGGAGAAATATTCCCTGGGTTTTGTCAATTCTTCTGAGAAGAGTTAGTTTTCTGCCAACAGAGTTAATTTTGCTGACTCTTCTGTGAAAAGTTTGTACATTTGTTAAATTGTTTGATAGAAAAATTAAAATGGACCTAATACTGGGCTTTTGACAAAATCTTCTGAGAAAAGTTTGAACACTTGTTAAAATAGAGTGATAGAAAAATTGAAATGGACTTAATATTGGGTTTTGTCAAGAGAAAGGAAGACTTTGACTCTTCAAACAACAAAAGAAAGACAAAAAAAGGAAGAATTATAAATATAAAGCTTGAAGCCAGTGAATATTTATTTTCTCCTTTTTTTACAAATATATTTTTCTTCTTTTGCTTATAAATAAATATACAAAGCAAAGAAAGAAATATATATTTATAAAAAAAGGAAGAATTATAAATATAAAGCTTGAAGCCAGTGAATATTTATTTTCTCCTTTTTTTACAAATATATTTTTCTTCTTTTGCTTATAAATAATAATAATAATAATAATAGTTCTTATAAATGATAATACAAAGAAACTTAAAAACGCGTACTCTTTGCAAATTCATGAATTTATTTAGCAGTAATAAATGCGAATAACAGCTGAGGATGCTGTGAGAAGGCGTGACGATTTTTCAATTAAAAAATACCACGCGTCCGCCAAGAGATGGAGGATTATAGGTAACGGGGCCAAGAGAAATCGAGCAATTCAATATAATAGCGAAAATTCCCTCCTGTTTTGATGTGCATACATCTATATGTCCTCAAAACTTCCACTGCCTTTCTAATCAGAACCATACGCACTCACAGATCAATAAATGTTGCTTTAAGCTCGTTCCTTTGTATATCAAGTTCGTCCTTAGGATATTTCATTCATTTAATTCTTAAACACTTTTCGTACTTTTGAAGACGAATCTCATTTGCAAAAGGATGAATTTAATTTGTACAATATTTGCACTATTGCAGGATTGAAAGTTTCTATTAAACAATGAATTATTTAATACAAACACATTTTTTTAATTTTCGTTCATTTTCATTGAAAAGGATGAATGAAAAGTGTCAGCAAATGCATTTTAAACATCATGGCTAATTAGAGAACGCTTTGAAGCGTAATTTGCACTATAGAACAATTGAAAATTTGTATTAAATAAAAAATTATTAATAAAAACTTAAACTTTTAAGTTTCATTCGTTTTCATCGAAAAACATGAATGAAAATTGTTAGCAAATACATTTTAAACATTGTGGCTAATTAGAAAATGCCTTAAAGTATTATTTGCACTAGAGGACGATTGAAAATTTCTATTAAACAATTAATTATTTAATAAAAACACATTCTTTTAATTTTCATTCGTTTTCATCTAAAAACATGAATGAAAATTGTCAGCAAATGCATTTCCAACGTGATAGCTAATTAGAGAATGCTTTGAAGTATAATTAGCACTATAGAACAATTGAAAATTTCTAAAAAACAATGAATTATTTAATAAAAATACATTATTCTACTTTCCACTCATTTTCATTGCAAAAGATGAATGAAAAGTATTACCAAATGCATTTCTAACATCATAGCTAATTAAAGTATGCTTTGAAGTATAATTTGCACTATAAAACAATTGAAAATTTCCATTAAATAATTAATTATTTCATAAAAACTCATTCTTTTAATTTTCATTCGTTTTCATCGAAAAACATGAATGAAAACTGTCAGGAAATGCGTTTCCAACATAATAGTTAATTAGAGAATGCTTTGAAGTATAATTTGCACTATAAAACAATTGAAAATTTCCATTAAATAATTAATTATTTAATAAAAACACATTGTTTTAATTTTCATTCATTTTCACCGGAAAACATGAATGAAAACTGTCAGGAAATGCATTTTCAACATAGTAGTTAATTAGAGAATGCTTTGAAGTATAATTTGCACTATAAAACAATTGAAAATTTCCATTAAATAATTAATTATTTAATAAAAACAAATTCTTTTAATTTTCATTTATTTTCATTGCAAAAGATGAATGAAAATTGTCAGCAAATGGATTTCCAACATCATAGCTAATTAGAGAATGCTTTGAAGTAAATATGAATCACATATGCCTGTCTGAATACTAATTGCAATCTCATCTACAACCGTCTGATTTAATTATGAACTCCACACTTCCTGTTCCTAAATAACTGAATATGAATTTAGAAAGTTCCTTACCAGGAAGGAACTACTTGTTGCACTCTTCTCTGCTGATTAATTGCAACAGTAAAGTTCACTCACTCTTCATTTTAAAATTAAATTTCTGTTGTTTATAATTTCTGACTTAAAAGGGAATCGATAGAAGTTTAATATCAGTACCTAAAGTCTGTAATTTGTATAGCTTACATTGCTTTGGAGAAAACTAAGCATTGATTTAATTTGATGTAATTTTTAGATCTTAAGATCTAAGATCTAGGCTTTAAAGAGCTTAAAATCTAAGATTTAGAATTTAGAGACCTTAAGATCTAAAATCTAGACTTTCGAGGACTTGAGATTTAAGATTTAAGCTTTAGAGAACTTCAGTTTCAAGATTTAGTCTTTAGAGAACTTAAAATCTAAAATGTAGGCTTTAGAGATCTTAAAATCTAAGAAGAGAAATCTTTAGAAAACTTAAGATCTAAAATCTAGACTTTAGAGGCCTTAAAATCTAAGATTTAGAATTTAGAGACATTAAGATCTAAAATCTATATTTTAGAGAACTTAAGATCTAAGATTGAAACTTTGGAGAACTTAAATTCCAAGATCTAGACTTTAGAGATCTTAAAATCTAAGAAGAGGAGTCTTTAGAGAACTTAACATCTAAAATCTACGTTTTAGAGATCTTGAAATTTAAGATCTATACTTTAGAGACCTTAAAATTCAAGATATAAACTTTAAAAAGTTTAAAATCCAATATCTAGATTTTAGAAAATTAAAAATCCAAGATCAGTCCTTCAAAGAACTCCAACCTTAAATTTCTAAATCAAAGACCAACGCAGCCTCGCTTCTCCCACCCAAATCAAATCAAATCAAATCCAGCAAAGCAGTTACATCACATATGAATCTCTGATCGCGTAACACACGCGTACAGAGATTGCTCAACGAGGCTCAGTCATCTGTTAATGAAAAAAAATACTGCGTTGTTTCCGATCCAGCAGCGTCGAGGAATCGCAGCGTGTTAACTCGCGTTAATCAGATTACGTAATCGACGCGTAACCGTCGCCAGATTTCGAAGCAGCGACGCCATGCGCGTTTCTGCTCTGATTAAGAAGAAAGTCGAATGTAAACAACAAACGGCTCATTTTTATTATCTGAAAAATCACAGAACTAAGCTGGCTAATTGGTCGAGCAGTTAATTCGATGCAAACACTGTTTATTACATCGTCAATAAAGAAACAATGGCGCGAGAGTGAACGAGATTTGTGAATGAAAAACGATGGTAAACTCGAGAATCATGAATGAAAGTGATCGAAAGGTTCGATTTAGTTTGCGAAGGAAGGTACAGGCTTGCTGTTGGGGCCAGTGTTCGTTGGAGACGGGAAAGAATAAAAAGAGGAGTCAAAAAAAAACAATGGCGGAGAGTGAACGAGATTTGTGAATGAAAAACAATCGCAAACTCGAGAATCATGAATGAAAGTGATCGAAAGGTTCGATTTAGTTTGCGAAGGAAGGTACAGGCTTGCTGTTGGGGCCAGTGTTCGTTGGAAACGGGAAAGAATAAAAAGAGGAGTCAAAAAAAACAATGGCGGAGAGTGAACGAGATTTGTGAATGAAAAACAATCGCAAACTCGAGAATCATGAATGAAAGTGATCGAAAGGTTCGATTTAGTTTGCGAAGGAAGGTACAGGCTTGCTGTTGGGGCCACTGTTCGTTGGAGACGGGAAAGAATAAAAAGAGGAGTAAAAAAAAAACAATGGCGGAGAGTGAACGAGATTTGTGAATGAAAAACGATGGTAAACTCGAGAATCATGAATGAAAGTGATCGAAAGGTTCGATTTAGTTTGCGAAGGAAGGTACAGGCTTGCTGTTGGGGCCAGAGTTCGTTGGAGACGGGAAAGAATAAAAAGAGGAGTAAAAAAAAACAATGGCGGAGAGTGAACGAGATTTGTGAATGAAAAACGATGGTAAACTCGAGAATCATGAATGAAAGTGATCGAAAGGTTCGATTTAGTTTGCGAAGGAAGGTACAGGCTTGCTGTTGGAGCCACTGTTCGTTGGAGACGGGAAAGAATAAAAAGAGGAGTCAAAAAAAAACAATGGCGGAGAGTGAACGATATTTGTGTATGAAAAACGATGGTAAACTCGAGAATCATGAATGAAAGTGATCGAAAGGTTCGATTTAGTTTGCGAAGGAAGGTACAGGCTTGCTGTTGGGGCCACTGTTTGCTGGAGACGGGAAAGAATAAAAAGAGGAGCCATCCTGAACGGGAGGATGTAATTTACTGGTTTTTGTTTCAGCTCTGCGTCGTCTGCCAATAACTGTTACAGCTGGATGGGCTTTGTTTGGTGTTCTACTCTTGTGGAGGATGCATTGGACGTTAGAAAATGTTGGACAAGTGATGGAGAGGATTTAGTTAGAGGAATTAGATTACTTAGAGACTCAGAGACTTCGTAGAGACTTGGTGACTTAGAGAGTTAGAGAATCAACATTTTTAGTGCATTTTAGTTTAATACTAGAGTATTTTGAACTAATTACTTGGAGAAATTAGCTTACTTGGACACTTACAGGCTTAAAGAATTAACATTTTAGCAATTAAATTTAATGCCAGCGCATTTTCAATTAATTACTTGAAGAAATTAGATTACTTAGAGACTCAGAGACTTAATAGAATTATTTAGAGACTTAGAGACTTACTAGAATTACTTAGAAACCAGTGTGGATGGAGAGAATTACTTGAAGAAATTAGATTGCTTAGAAACTTAGAGAGTTAGCATTTTTAGGGATTAAATTTAATGCTAGCGTACTTTATACTAATTACTTAGAGAAATTATAGGTCTTAAGATCTCTAAAGTCTAGATTCTGGGTTTTAAGTTCTCTAAAGTCTAGATTTTAGATCTAAAGTCTAAATCTTAGATTTTAAGGTTTTTAAAGTTTAGATTTTAGATTTAAGTTCTCTAAATTCTAAATCTTAGATTTTAAGAGCTCCAAAGTCTAGATTTTAGATTTTAAGGTCTCTAAAGATTCCTCTTCTTAGATTTTAAGATTTCTAAAGCCTAAATTTTGGAACTTAAGTTCTCTAAAGCCTAAATTTTAGATTTTAAGTTTTATAAAGCCCAATTCTTAGATTTTTACATCTCTAAAGTCTAGATCTTGATACTTAAGTTCTCTAAAGTTTAAATCTTAAATCTTAAGGTCTCTAAAGTCTAGATTTTAGATTTTAAGGTCTCTAAAGCCTAGATTTTAGATTTTAAGGTCTCTAAAGCCTAAATTTTAGATTTTAAAGTCTCTAAATCCTAAATCTAAGATTTCAAGATCTCTAAGGCCTAAATTTTAGATTTTAAAGTCTCTAAATCCTAAATCTAAGATTTTAAGATCTCAAAAGCCCAGATTTTACACCAAAAGTATTTAATCTTCCATTATTTCTACATTGTCCAAAAAAAAAACAAGATCAGCTGTTCTCGAAAGTCACTGGACTTTCTTCTCTCAGATAACAGAAGAGGGCAACAGAAATGGCGAAAAACAAGGCGGAAAAAAGGAAGATAAAAAATGGCAATCTGCCTGGGAATTTCACAGAGCGTTTCGAAAGTGGCCGCTAAAATAATGCACTAATCCCTGGCGAACTTGGCAGACGCTCGCGCCATTTATTTTTATTGCTACTCTGCAGAAGAAAATACAAATCACTCGTGTCTTACTTTCCCCATCTGAACTCTGACATCGTCTAAAAAAAAAAAAAAAAAAAAAAACGATATTCTAGCAAACAAAATCTAAATCTAAATTGCGAGCAATTCGATATTAATCTTAAATTGTTACTTGTTAATTAAATAGATGAGAGAATTGGTTCCATTTCAACCATAATCAGAAACATTAATTTTTATTTTGATTTATTGTTTTTATTGTAATTATTTATTCAATTTTTCTTGCAATTGTTTATTCAATTTTTATTGGAATTATTTTTTTTTGTAAATTGTTGGTATTTTTTAGCTAGAAATATTTTCAGAGAAAATTCTAACAGTTCTAACAATTTTTAACAATTTCTAATAATTTCTAACAATTTCTAACAATTTCTAAAAATTCTAACAATTCTAAAAATTCTAACAATTCTAAAAATTCTAACAATTTCTTTTTTTTTTGCAAATTGTTGGTATTTTTAGCAAGAAATATTCTCAGTGAAAATTCTAACAATTTTAACAATTTTTAACAATTTCTAAAAGTTCTAACAATTCCTTTTTTTTGCAGATTGCTGGTATTTTTTAGCAAAAAATATTCTTAGCGAAAATTCTAACAATTTCTAACAATTTTTAAAAATTCTAACAATTTCTAACAATTTCTAACAATTTCTAACAATTCTAACAATTTCTAAAAATTCTAACAATTTCTAAAAATTCTAACAATTCTAAAAATTTCTAACAATTTCTTTTTTTTTGCAAATTGTTGGTATTTTTAGCAAGAAATATTCTCAGTGAAAATTCTAACAATTTTAACAATTTTTAACAATTTCTAAAAGTTCTAACAATTCCTTTTTTTTGCAGATTGTTGGTATTTTTTAGCAAAAAATATTCCTAGCAATTCTTAACATTCCTAGCAAAAATTCTAGCAAGATAGACACACTCTATAATTCTCTCTGAACCTCTCAATTCCAAAGTAAACACGCGAATCTTCTGATAAGAGATAACTGAAAATTTCAGAGTTCGATGGAAAACCACCTGCGTACTTTAAGACCAACTTTCCTCTCATCTAAGACGATTACAAATTGCAAGCAGGCGTAAGACTCGAAGCAGAGGGTTGCGATCAGCTGATCGCGAGTGGGGCGATCAGCTGATCGACTCGAAAGTGAGCGTTTAAAGTTCAACGTTGAAAAGTTGAATGAAAAATGTGTTGGATTCGAGTTCTGTAACGAGAGTTGCACTGTGGACGAACTATTCGTGGATCCACGGTGCATAGCAGCTAAGAATAAACGTGGAAATAGGTTTAGCAACCTTAAGATCTGAGATCTAGACTTTAGAGACTTGAAGATCTAAAATCTAAAGTTTAAAGACTTTAAAATCTAAAATCTAGACTTCAGAGACTTTAAGATTTAAGATTTAAACTTTAGAGAACTTAAAAATCTAAAATCTAGACTTAAGAGATCTTAAAATCTATGATTTGGACTTTAGAGAACTTAAAATAAAAAATCTAAGCTTTAGAGACTTTAAGATCCAAAATTTAGATTTTAGAGACCTTAAAATCTAAAATCTAAACTTTAGAGAACTTAAGATCCAAGATCTAGATTTTAGAGACCTTAAAATTTAAAATCTAGACTTTAGAGACCTTAAGATTTGAGATTGAAGCTTTAGAGAACTTAAGTTCTAAAATCTAAGCTTTAGAGACTTTAAAATCCAAAATCTAAATTTTAGAGAACTTAAAATCTAAAATCTAGGCTTTGGAGAACTTAAGATCCAAGATAACAATTTTGGAGACCTTAAAATCTAAAATTTATGACTTTAGAGAGCTTAAAATATAAGATTTGGACTTTAGAAAACTTAAAATCTAAAATCTAAGCTTTAGAAAACTCAAAATCCAAAATTTAAACTTCAGAAACCTCAAAATTTAAGATTTAAGCTTTAGAGAACTTAAGTTTCAAAATCTAGACTTTAGAGATCTTAAAATCTAAGATTTAAATTTTGGAGATCTTCAAATCTAAGATTTAGCCACCTTAAGGATTTAGAGACCTTAAAATCTAAAATCTAAGCTTTAGAAAACTCAAAATCCAAAATCTAAACTTCAGAAACCTCAAAATTTAAGAATGAAACTTTAGAGAACTTAAGTTCCAAAATCTAGACTTTAGAGATCTTAAAATCTAAGATTTAAATTTTGGAGATCTTCAAATCCAAGATTTAGCCACCTTAAAGATTTAGAGACCTTAAAATCTAAAATCTAAACATTAGAAAACTCAAAATCCAAGATCTAAACTTCAGAGACCTCAAAATTCAAGATTCAAACTTTAGAGAACTTAAGTTCCAAAATCTAGACTTTAAAAAATATCTTCAAATCTAAGAAGAGGAATTTTTAGAGAACTTAATAATAGGTCTGCAACCCTTGTGGAAGAGCTTTGAAACGAGGTGGTGTTCCTCGTCTCGAAGACGAGAACTGAGAGCTGAGAAGTGCGCTTATCGCGTCGCAAATCAATCGTTTATCGCTAGAATCGCTGATAGATCTCTAATTGCATCGTGTTCTCTCTCGTCAAGGAAAATTACTTAAGTTTGAGGAACGTCAGGAGCGTACGTAATACGGTGGTTCTTTTCTTGGGGCACTTTCTTGTCCTTTTAAATTGTATTTTGGGTGGTTCATGGTTTTCTATTCACAAAATAATTAATTAAATAAATAATTAATTGTAATAATATATATATAAAATTATAAAAGTATATAATAATATATAAGTTAATTAATATATAAGTATATTAATATATAAGTATAATAATAAGTATATTTAATAATATATAAAATTATAAAAGTATATTTAAACATGCATAGAATTGATGTTCATGAAATATTATTTATACTATGAGCATAAAATTTCGTTTCATTATAAAATTCAATTCATGCTGTGAAAATAATATTTATAATATTTAGAAAATTCAATTTGCGTTATCCAAAACGTCTCGAATTTGGAAAATTGATTTATTTTATAAATACATCTCTGATTTGTAAAGAAAAAAAAAGAAAGAAGGGATTGCTAAGAATTGAATATTTTTCAGTGAATTTTAAGTTTGCTTCTTCTTTTCATGAAGCAGGTTAAATTTGGAAAATTCCTTCATATTTTGTAAATACGTCCCTGATTTGATAAAAAAAAAAAGAAAGGAGAAATTGCTGAGAATTCAATAGTTTTGATGAATTTTAAATTTTCTTGTTCCTCTTTTCATGAAATAATGCATGAAACATTCCCTACATACGCTCCTGCTATCCAACCCCCCCATAAAAAAAAAAACAATTATAAAACAAAATAAGATTACAAATACAACAAACAAGTAAACAAGTTCACAGTACAATCAGTAAAAACCTTGAAAAATCACAATAAACAAAAATGCTGAATCATCAGAGACTGAAATTCATTCATTCATTCCAAAAAAAAAAGAAAAAAAATTCATTCATTTGAAAAAATCACAATAAACAAAAATTCTGAAACATCAGAGACTGAAATTCATTCATTCATTCATTAAAAAAAAAAATTCATTCATTTAAGAAAATCACAATAAACAAAATTGCTGAAACATCAGAGACTGAAATTCATTCATTCATTCATTAAAAAAAAAAAAAATTCATTTATTTAAAAAAAAATTCATTCATTTAAGAAAATCACAATAAACAAAAATGCTAAAATATCAGAGACTGAAAAATCCCAATAAACAAAAATGTTGAAATATCAGAGACTGAAATTCATTCGTTAAAAAAAAAAAATTCATTCATTCATTCAAAAAAAAAAAAAAAAAAATTCATTCATTTAAGAAAATCACAGTAAACAAAAATTCTGAAACATCAGAGACTGAAATTCATTCATCCATTCATTAAAAAAAAAATTCCTTCATTTAAAAAAATTACAATAAACAAAAGACAATAAATAAAAATGCTGAAACATCAGAGACTGAAATTCATTCATCCATTCATTAAAAAAAAAAAAAAAATTCCTTCATTAAAAAAAATCACAATAAACAAAACACCCAAAACTAATGAAAAATCAGAGACTTACCAAAGTGTTCTGATACCCCAGCCCATAATCCTCGCCCCTGGCTCGTCCAATGGGTGCCATCCTCGAACTTAAGAACGCTCACTCACAGAATTCTCCAAAAATCCACGATTACACTTATTGTCGTCGCGAAGAAAGCAAAAAGGAACGTTCAAGAGAGAAAATTAATTGAAACCAAATTTTTTTCCAAAAAGATGCAGCAGTTCTTCCACTTTTCCTCTCAAATTTCACTTAAAAAGTCAGTCTCTCTTTGAACCAATCCTCGATGCTCAAAACTCCACGATTGCACTTCGAGCAGTCGAGTAGAAAGCAAAAATGGGCGTTCGAGAGAGAAATTAAGTCTCAAAATTAATTCAAACCAAATTTTTTTTCAAGAAAGTGCAGCAATTCTTCCACTTTTTCACTCAAAAAGTCAGTCTCTCTTTGAACGAATCCTCGATGCTCAAAACTCCACGTTTACACTGATTGCAAACTCTTCGAGCAGTCGAGAAAAAGCAAGAATGGGCGTTCGAGAGAGAAATTAAGTTAAATAGTTTGAATTAAATGGTTTTCAAGAAGATACAGCAATGCTTTTTCTCTTTTTGTTTTAAATTTTACTTAAAATAGGCTCTTTCTGAACGATCCTCGATGCTTCCTGCTCGAGCAACGCGTTCGAACTCCTCGCGCTCGAGAAAATCGCAGGCAGCACTCGACCTCTCGTCTGGTTTCTCAATATTCATCAACAGTGCGATAACAGAGGTTGCTCTAAACGCGTGGGACGGTTTCGTCAGTGGCCTGAACTCGCCAAGAGCTAACGACCTTCCCCACAGCTCGTCTTTGGCACTTCGAGGCCCAGTTCGACCGTTTTCCCTCGATCGTGGACATTCCAACGCTCAAATCCCTTCAAAAACCAACTAAACTTGCCTTTGCACACAAATTACAGACTCTACCAAACATAGAAAGCAAAAAAAACGATCGAGACTCGATTTACACAAGCAATGGCAACGAACTTGCTGTTGGTAGACTCGTTTTGCGCGATTTATCGAAATTTATTGGAATTTGTCGAACTTAAAGGCGATAAAACCAACTAAACTTGCCTTTGCACACAAATTAGAGACTTTATTAAACATAGAAAGCAAAAAAACGGATCGAGAATCGATTTACACAAGCAGTGGCAACAATTTACTGTTGGTAGACTCGTTTTGCGCGATTTATCGAAATTTATTGGAATTTGTCGAACTTAAAGGCGATCAAACCAACTAAACTTGCCTTTGCACACAAATTAGAGACTCTATTAAACATAGAAAGCAAAAAAAACGATCGAGACTCGATTTACACAAGCAATGGCAACGAACTTGCTGTTGGTAGACTCGTTTTGCGCGATTTATCGAAATTTATTGGAATTTGTCGAACTTAAAGGCGATAAAACCAACTAAACTTGCCTTTGCACACAAATTAGAGACTCTATTAAACATAGAAAGCAAAAAAAACGATCGAGACTCGATTTACACAAGCAATGGCAACAAACTTGCTGTTGGTAGACTCGTTTTGCACGATTTATCGAAATTTATTGGAATTTGTCGAACTTAAAGGCGATAAAACCAACTAAACTTGCCTTTGCACACAAATTAGAGACTCTATTAAACATAGAAAGCAAAAAAAACGATCGAGACTCGATTTACACAAGCAATGACAACAGTTTACTGTTGGTAGACTCGTTTTGCGCGATTTATCGAAATTTATCAATCTTAAAGGCGATGTGTGCAAGCAGTGGCGATATTTGACGCGATTTAGCGAAGGATCGAAGAGAAACGATGGAAATTGTGGAATTTACCAAGCATTGAGGCGGTGCGCACAGGCAGTGGCGATAATTCGCTGTTGGTAATGTCGTTTCGCGCGATTTGTTGCAGACGAGAGATCGCGTGGTGGTCGAGGACGCGTCTAAAGGCGAGAACTTTCACTTGTTTTGATAATCGCGAGGAGAAATGGCGAGTTTAGTGGGTGGGCTTTCGAAGGGACGCGAAGTACGGGGGGGCGCGCTTAGCTCGCGACTGTCCGCTAGGACGGTCGTCAGCCGACTGACGGGTGGATGAATGAAGCGGCTGAGGTTTTACAGGGACCTCTGAGGATCCTGCGCGGTCGCGTGACGCGCTGTCACGTGACTCAGGCGATCCTTCGATTATTGCGGTTCTACTGAGATTCACGTCGACATTACGTTATTTTGTTCGTAAACACACTTTTAAATGACACATTCGAAGTTCTATGCATGCTATTTCATTTATTTATTATTTTATTATAGAATATATAAGCACTGATGCCACGTGATCCTTGCGATCCTTCGATTATTGCGGTTCTACTGAGATTTATGCCGATATTGCGTTATTTTGGTCATCGACACACTTTGAAATGAGCATTTGAAGTTGTATGATAAAATAATAAATTAATGAAATGGCATATATATATATAAATATTGATGCCACGTGACTGAGGCGATCTTTCCTTGCGATTCTTCGATTATTGCGGTTTTATAGAGAAGATTTATGTCGATATTAAGTTCGTTTGTTGGTCGACGCACTTCGAGATGGACATTCGAAGTTGTACAATGAAATGATAAATAAATAAAATGATATATATAGATTTATATAAATGCTGATGCCACGTGATTCAGGGGATCCCTCGATTATTGCGGTTTTACTGAGATTCACGGCGATATTCAGTTTGTTTGTTGGTCGACACACTTTTAGATGGACATTCGATGTTTTCAAAGTTGTATAATGAAATAATAAATAAATAAAATGATATATATAAATGCTGAAGCCACGTGACTGAGGTGATCCTTCGATTATCGCGGTTTTACAGAGATTCACGTCGATATTGCGTTATTTTGTTGGTCGACACACCTCGAGATGTGCATTCCAAGTTATAAGGCTTTTTTCTTTAGTTGTATAATAAAATAGTAAATAAATGAGATGGTATTTGTAGATATAGATAAATATGTAATATATAATAATAGATAAAGTTGTACAGTCAATTTTGGATTGTAAAATGGTTTTTTTCATTGAATTGATTCGAGGGAGTTTGAACTTTAGCACCGTTGAGTGGATAAATGGCCATTTTTTTTTGCACAATGTCTTTGTTTTCTTATGAATTATAAAAATTCTTTAAAGAACTTCACAATTTCAATTTCTTAATCACAATAATTAATTGAAGTTAAAAATGGACCAAAGTCCATCCTTTCGCACAGTGTTTTCTTTTCTTTTGTAAATTACAAGTACTCTGTGAAGAATTGTACAATTTCAATTCTTTTAACGAATTTAATTAGTGAGAGTTAAAAGTCGAGCACTGTTGCCTGGACAAAAGTTCATTCTTTTGTAGCGTTTCCTTTTTTTAAATAAATTCTTCGAAGAACTTTTGAATTTGCATTTTCTAATCGAACTTATTAGGTAAAGTTCAAAATTGAGCACTGCGTTCTTTGAAAAACTTTACAATTTTAATTTCTTAATAAGATTAATTAGTTGAAGTTAAAAATTAAACACTGTTTCTGGATAAAAG
This sequence comes from Xylocopa sonorina, assembly GCF_050948175.1. Taxonomy (NCBI): domain Eukaryota; kingdom Metazoa; phylum Arthropoda; class Insecta; order Hymenoptera; family Apidae; genus Xylocopa; species Xylocopa sonorina. The sequence goes on from NC_135208.1 coordinate 2,631,690, forward strand.
TCCATTACTTTGCACAGCGTTCCTTTTTTCTTTTCATGAATTACAAACGTTCCTTGAAGAACTTTAAAATTTGAAAAGAAAAGAATATCATACATTAAGAACTGCTAAAAACAAAAAAATCTGATCATTAAACTCTCTGTCCCATTAAAACCTTCATTTACAATCTCAGGCCTCGACCTTGGCCATCAAACACATTCAAGAAACATAATCTCCTCTTAAAATCCATTCTTCCAAAAAAAAAAAACTCTTCTCCTAAATTACTCTAATCTCACCAAAAATTCTATTCAATTACTTCAAACAATGCAATAAAACCAATTTAAACAAATACTCAGACGTGAATCTCAATAGTTTTTGGTCTCACAAAATTTCAAGAAAATTGACTGAAAAGTTTGACGATTTTTTATAAAATAATTTCTGCATATTCTACGCTACTGGTGTCACGAGATTCAAGTAATTCACTTAATTCAAACAATCTAAATAAATACTCAGACGTGAATCTTAATAAAACACTAATAGAAAATGCTTCTTTTTTGGTCCCACAAAATTTCAAGAAAGTTGACTAAAAAGAATAACAATATTTTATAAAATAATTTCTACACATTCTACGCTACTGGTGTCACGAGATTCAAGTAATTCACTTAATTCAAACAATCTAAATAAATACTCAGACGTGAATCTCAATAAAACACTAATAGAAAATGCTTCTTTTTTGGTCTCACAAAATTTTAAGAAAGTTGACTGAAAAGATTGACGATATTTCATAAAACAATTTCTGCATATTCTACGCTGCTAGTGTCACAAGATTCAATTAATTCAATCAATTTAAACAATAGAATAAAATCAATTTAAATAAATAAATCTCAATGAAACATTTTCTTTTGATATTACAAAATTTCAAGAAAGTTGACTGAAAAGATTAATGATTTTTCATAAAATAATTTCTACATATTCTACGCTACTGTTGTCACGAGATTTAATTAATTAAATTAATTAAAATAATTCAAACAATACAATAAAACGAATTTAAACAAATACTCAGACATGAATCTCAATGAAACCCTTTCTTTTCAAGAAAGTTGACTGAAAAGATTAATAATTTTTCATAAAATAATTTCTACATATTCTACGCTACTCATGTCACGAGATTTAATTAATTAAATTAATTAAAATAATTCAAAAAATACAATAAAACCAATTTAAACAAATACTCAGACGTGAATCTCAATAAAACCCTTTCTTTTCAAGAAAGTTGACTGAAAAGATTAATAATTTTTCATAAAATAATTTCTACATATTCTACGCTACTGTTGTCACGAGATTTAATTAATTAAATTAGTTAAAATAATTCAAACAATACAATAAAACCAATTTAAACAAATACTCAGACGTGAATCTCAATGAAACTCTTTCTTTTCAAGAAAATTGACTGAAAACATTGACGATATTTCATAAAATAATTTCTGCATACTCTACGCTGCTAGTGTCACAAGATTCAATTAATTAAATTAATTAAAATAATTCAAACAATACAATAAAACGAATTTAAACAAATACTCAGATATGAATCTCAATGAAACCCTTTCTTTTCAAGAAAGTTGACTGAAAACATTAACGATATTTCATAAAACAATTTCTGCACATTCTACGCTACTGGTGTCACGAGATTCATGACGATATTCGCAAGAGAACGTGAACGCATGAATATTTATGAGCTCATGAACATTCTATCCACCGCTAATCGCGATCTTCGAGCCAACGAGCGACTCTCGCAATTACAAACAGGATTGGTACATGCAGATCACTTAAATACCCGTCGAGAAAAAGTATAAACGTTATATTTATATATTATATATAATTAATAAAGATACAATAAAGCACTGTAACAAGATAACATCGAAAAAGGTTGTTGTATTGTCCGCTCACAGTTTTATAATAAAAGGCCACCCGTATTAATACTGCGATTAGTCTAATTTGCTTTTTTTTGCTTGTGCGTTCGAATGTATGCCTTTAAGTCTCAAAAATATATATATATATGCGTGCACGCATGCGTACGTTACACTAGAAAGAGATATATGCATATTCGTGTACGCCAAAATCTGTACGATGGATAATTTCTTCTCCCTGCGTGAATTCTTTTTTCTTTTTTCTTTTTTTTTTTCATCGCTACCATTGATACAAAGTTAGTTTCGATTCTGCGCGCCCGTCTGTTTACACCGCTGAAGTTAACTCCCTTTGGTTACAACGCTATCATCACTTAGAGGCGTTCTCAGAGTCTGACGAGCCCGACACGACCGAAGCTATTGAGCAGAAATCAGAAAAGAGAGAAAAACACTTGCGTTTCAACGCAGAACTCAATATCGTTGTACTTGTAGATCGTTATCGAGTATATTACTCACCGATGATGATGATCAGAATGATCACGCAGATAATAACGATAATAATCATCATCTTCAGATTCTTCCACCAGTATTTCCTCTTCAGCTTCCCCGCCTGCTGTTCGAACTGCGTCGCGCCTTGCTGTAGAGCGTCGGCTCGGTTTTCTAGCTCAGACAGCTTCTGATCTCGCTCGAGAACCTTCTCGACGTTCACTTTCATTATCCCGACGACTTCGTCCACGGTCGCCTGCGTCTCCTGCATCTTTTTCGTGGACGACGCTTGCTGAGGGTTCCTGGGACCGCCCATCTCGCCTTCTCTGGAGTTGCCGCCGCCGTCCATTGCTCTGCAATTGAAATAACCAGTTAGAATGGACGTACTTCAAGAAATACAATTTGTAATCAGCTTTTGTGCTCTCGCAATCGAAGCGAAGGCTTTCAATGCTCGTGCGATGTCTGATGTGCTTCGTTACAGTCTACGGCAATTACTGTACACACCCATAACCTTAAACAGCAAGAATGAATATCAGAAAAGGGAATTATTGAGTTCTGAGTATCGTAAAATGAGATTGCAAGGTAAATTGATGGAAAATTGGGATTAAATTCAGGATTCGGTGGAATTGGATGGAAAATATGGGGTTCTATTTACAGTTAGGGAATGGCATGATTTTCTTGAGAAAAATTGCCTGTTTTTGCGGTTGTTTGATTAAAAAATCGTTGGAACTTACTGAGAGTCGGTGGATTCGAGGAAAATTCGGTTCGAGCGAGATTCGTTCAGGAATTGGTGACAGGTACGTCCAGAGCCGCTTTCGATGACGAATACACTTTAGAAAACAGTGCAGAACGTGCAGCGAAGATGGCGATATTCGTAGGTGACGTCATTTAATTAACAACGAACGTTTCGCGAGAGATAAGACGGGCGATTTGGAGGTGAAATTTAAGTGCGATCAGCGAGATATCGTTCGCGTGGCGAGGATTGCCCAGTGGAATTATTTTGGCCGTATTATTCGAGATCGCGCGAAGTTGGGACTTAAAGCGTCCACGTGCTGCCATCTTGGATGTGACGCGCGAGTTTTTTTCGAAGTTTCTATCTCCTTTCAGTTAATCTAAAAGGAATATATGTGCATATTGAAGTGTATATAATTAGTTGAACTAGCTATAATTGTAATTACTATCTACCTAGCTATATACATGATTAATTATACTAGCTATATATATATAATTATACTAGCTATAATGTATATTGAATTATATTTAATTAATTATACTAGCTATAATGTATATTGAATTATATTTAATTAATTACACTAGCTATAATGTATATTGAATTATATTTAATTAATTACACTAGCTATAATGTATATTGAATTATATATAATTAATTAAACTAGCTATAATGTATATATTGAATTATATATAATTAATTATACCAGCTATAATATATATTGAATTATATATAATTAATTACACTAGCTATAACGTATATAGAATTATATATAATTAATTAAACTAGCTATAATGTATATATTGAATTATATATAATTAATTATACCAGCTATAATATATATTCAATTATATATAATTAATTACACTAGCTATAACGTATATAGAATTATATATAATTAATTATACCAGCTATAATGTATATTGAATTATATTTAATTAATTATATTATAGTTATAATGTATATTGAATTATATATAATTAATTATACCAGTTATAATGTATATTGAATTATATTTAATTAATTACACTAGCTATAATGTATATAGAATTATATATAATTAATTATACCAGCTATAATATATTATTGAATTATATATAATTAATTATACTAGTTATAATGTATATAGAATTATATGTAATTAATTATACCAGCTATAAAACGAGTCTATTACTTAAGTAATAAAAATAGAAATTTCTACCGTGCTTATTATTTTCTATCTTAATAATTATGGATTAATTGTACAATTACGCGAAGTTGGGACTTAAAGCGTCCACTTGCTGCCATCTCGGATGAATCGTACAAGCTAGCAGCTTTCCTTTCTCGAAAGCTTTTATTCTTTTTAGTCAATTTTGAAATTATATTTGTATATTGAACTATATATAATTAATTACACTATCTACACATAATTATGCTAGCTATCTGCTAATAAATTGAATCATGAATTATAAAAGCCAGATGTAACATGTGTAATTATAGTATTGTCTTGCGGTTATATAAAATGAGTATCCGTGTTCATTACTTGGTATTTTAATAATTAATTGTACAATTGTATAATTGTGTAATTGTATAATTGCTAATTGTATAATTACGCGAGCTTGGGACTTAAAGCGTCCACGTCCTGCCATCTTGGATGCGTCTTATATGTTTTCTCGAAAGCTTTTATCTCTTTTCATTCAATTCTACGAATATATGTACATATTGAACTATACACAATTAATTATATTAGCTATAATTATAATTACTACCTAGCTACTAGCTATATATACATGATTAAATATACTAGCTATAATTATATAACTATAGCTAGTGTAATTATATAATAACATTACTTCTAACTCTTTTTAGTCTCTTTTTAGTATACGTAATTAATTATACTAGCTACAATTAATTTATTATAATTTTTTTTTTTATTATAATCAATTACATTAGCTATATATAATTATATACTAGCTATCTACTAAATATCATCTATATCTATTTTCAAAGTATCATTAATTATAAAAGAAAGTTGTGACAGACTTAATAGTATCATTAATTATAAAAGAAAGATGTAACAGACTTACAATTTTCATTATTTCCAAGTTATGATACGCGTCTAATTATATAGCTACAGAATTGTTTCGTGGTTATGGAACAAGTATCCGTGTTTATTACTTGCTATTTTAATAATTACGTTAATTGTACAATTACGCGTTAATAAGATTTTATTTTAACACATTATATATTTCCTTAGTTCTATTGTAATTTATAGTATATTTCAATATATAGTTGTATTGTCGTACGTTCATAAGAATATATAAATACATAAATATATAAATATACGAATGTTTCAACAGTTTTATTGCAATTCAGCGCATATTTTATTAATTTTCTTGTATTATCTTCCATATCACACTAGTTTCACTTCAATTACCAGAACATTACCCGCCTTGGAGGTAAGAGAGAGAAAGATATATATGAAAGCTGTAAGAAAGAGTGAGAAAGATGATACCATCTCTACTGTAGAACCCCTGGCGCCATCTCTGCGAAAAGTGCTCAAACTGGTCGCTCAGCGTTATCGACAGCGAAGTGAACTACTGAAGAACTACTGGCGCCATCTCTGTGGAAAGTATTGAAACTAATGCTCGACTAGTTTCAGAGATTCTTCGACAGATGGCGTTAGTAGTTCTTGAAGTTCACTTCACTGTCGATAACGCTGAGCGAGCAGTTTCAGCACTTTTCACGGAGATGGCGCCACGTGTTCTTCAGCAGAGTCATCGTCATCTGTCTCACTCTTTCTTATAGCTTTCCTATATATCTTTCTCTCTCTCTCTTACTTCTAAAGTGGGTAGTGCACTGGAAATTGAAATGGAAGCAGTGAGATATACAAGAAAGTACAAGAAAATACAAGAAAATACAAGAAAATACAAGAAAATACAAGAGAATACAAGAAAATACAGGAAAATACAAGAAAATACAAGAAAATACAAGAAAATACAAGAGAATACAAGAAAATTAATAAAACATGCACTGAATTGCAATGAAACTATTGAAATATATAAGAACTTACAATACAGCTATTGAAATATACTATAAATTACAATAAAACTAAGGAAATAAGTATACTACATATTGTGCAATTTTAATAGGAAAAGAGCTTTTGAGCTTCTATTGTATATCATCATTTTATATATCATTTTTATAACGTTTTAAAGAGTAAAATATATATGTATATTTTTTAAATCTTCATAAAAATGATACATTATATGATGATATACATTTATATTCATATTTATTTATTTATGTTTATATATATTCGATATTATATTATATTATTATATATAACATTTATAGATCGCGTTTTTAAATTGTTACATTACTTAAAACTGAGTATATTTTACATAATAGATATTTTATTTATCAAATAATTAAAAGAACTTTAAAATTTCAAAAACAATACTGTAATATATTTAAAAAAAGAGTGATTTTCACCTCGAATACAATGTTATTAGTATCGATTTTTGTTTCTGCTATTGGAAGACACTGTAATGAATGTTTGTCCATCAAATTCAAACTCTGTTTCATTCAGAATAATTGCAATTTTAAAGAATCCAACATTATTAGTATATCATCTATATTATTCTCCATTTTCTTAAAAAAAAAAAATGAAAATTCCTTTACAAATCTCTTTAAAAATAAGCTACATTAAATTTAAATATTAATTGCCTCACGAAAAGATAGTTTTTTCTACTGAAAACTTAAATTTGGATACTGCGAAACTACAGCACCCTTCATTTTCATATTATATTAACAATAACGAGCTCATTTTTCTTTAATACCTTCTTTAGACTCGTACAATTCATAATTTCAAAGCATAATATCAATAACCATCTCTCAGTTTACAGGAAAAAATAAAAAAAAGCGTTTCTACGGAACTATGCGCTCCACAGTTCCAGCTATGTGGAGTTCAGTCGCTGCGCGCATGCGCGCGACGCTACGAGGAAGACACACCACTGTCGCTCGCGCAGTGTCCACTCAGACGTGCCAAAGGGAGGTTGTTTCTCTTTTCCAGCATCAAAATAAATAAAAACCTCTCTAAAAACCAATTTTATGCTATTTTTTCTTTCTTTTGTACAATCTTCGAACCTTAAACATTCTCTGAGTTAATTAAAGACCCTCATTTATAATTTTAACCACTCAGATTAATTTTAAGTATTAGCTTATTGGTTTAGTTTCTTAATTTAATTATTACTTTATTCGTTTATTAGTTTAATTGTAACCAATCTTATTGTACAACGTTTTTGCTTATTACACGTGCAATTAATAAAACGAAGCTTATTGATTTAGTTTATCAATTTAATTATTCATTTGTTTGTTTATTAGTTTAATTGCAATCAATCTTATTGTACAACGTTTTTGCTTGTTACACGTGCAATAAAAAAATGAAGCTTATTGGTTCAGTTTATTAATTGAATTATTCATTTGTTCGTTTATTAGTTTAATTGTAACCAATCTTAGTGTTTGCTTTTTGGTTAAACGTACAATTAAGAAAATGAAAATTGAACGAACTTCTTCGAATAATTAATACAATTAATAAAAATCTTTAAAAATACTCACCAAAAGATTTATCCATCCTTCGAATTGCTTCTTCAAACTCGACCAACGTCCTCAAAAATCCACGACACCCTCTTCTCGCGACTCGCATCGCAATAACGCCATAAATAAACCATCTTGCGTACACTCATGCGCAAATTCCAGTGCCGTAGCAAAATCACGCAGATCGTCTCAAGAATCCAATAAACTTTCCAAAAACTCACCATCGATCTTCAAAAACCTGCGAAAGAAAAAAATGGATCTAACCTGTTTTCAAATCATGCGATAAGAACTCAATTACAAATTAAACATGAATAATTGTAATGGTATTTAAATAAATGATGTTCGTAGACGTTAGAATTGTTATATATTTGCGAATACAGGCGCAGGGTTCCCAGAGCGAAGTTAAACATCGTCCACCCATCGCCAGGGTGTGTTTGCGCATGAGGGTTGCGTGCAGAATCCGCGTATTGACTGAAACGAACGAGGCGCCTGCGCAGAGCAGCTCTGACTGGTCGCTGGACCGCACGCGCCTGCGCAGAGCAGCTCTGACAGTCGCCTCGACTCGACGCGCACGCGCAGCTCAACTCGCACCGCCGCTACTTCTACGCGCATGCGCAGAGCGGCTCTCGCTGTGGCTCGACCGCGCGCGCGTTCGATACATCGATCTCGCGACCCAATCGCGTCCAATTCGCGCTGCTGCGACTACGTTTCAATTCGCGCGTCCGCCATTCGCTTGAATCGCGACTCACGCGATTTCTGATTTGGTTTTTAGAGTTTTTGGAGAGAGAAGAGAGATTAGAGAGAGAGAGAGAGGACTGTTGGTGGCTGTGGAACGTGCGAGATTCGAACGCGTTCGAGACCAGTCGAGACTACGACGAAGGCGGCGGCGCGAGGGTGCCGCTGGGAATTTTATCAATACCCTGACTGCCTAGTCTGTGACGGGTCGGCCCCGTGAAGAGTACGCGGTCCACTGACGGATTCAAAGGCCACTGGGCTGATTATTCTGAGGAGACTACTCGGCTGTTCGATCGAGCAACGACATGTGAGTTTATTTGAAGATGATCATAACCTAGATTCGAAGGGAATATTGTTGGGAGTCTGGAGAAATTGGATACAATGGAAGACGGAATATTGATGAGCTTCCGTTGCGACGAATGGTTTTACGTTTTAGCTTGACGTTGAGATTCTGGCGAGGTATTTAAGGTTTTTTTTTGATGTGGTTGAATGGTTTTTTATGTGGCTGTAAGAATATTCGTGTTTTGTAGAGTAATCGATGGTTGGGTGGATTGTGGTTCGAGGATTCTTTTGAGGTGTTTTGGAGAGGAATATGGTCGCGAGATATTCGTGGAAGAATATTGAAACTATTGTATTAATTTTGCTGCTGAAGATTTAGCTTTTAAATATTGTAAAGTTGTTACTTTCATTTATTTCATGCTTAAATATTGCGAACTTATTTAACTGTAATTTGTTCAATTTTCGAGTATTGAAAATTTGTTACTTTAATTTGTTCCAATTTTAAATATTGCGAACTTATTACTTTAATTCGTTCCATTTTCAAATATTATAAATTTTGATGTGTTTTATAGAATAATTAATATTTCTTTGATGTGGTTGTAAGAATTTTTTGATGTGTTTTGGAGAGGAATATGATTGCGAGATATTTGTGGAAGAATATTGAAACTATTGTATTAATTTTGCTGCTGAAGATTTAGCTTTTAAATATTGTAAAGTTGTTACTTTCATTTATTTCATGCTTAAATATTGCGAACTTATTTTACTTTAATCTGTTCGATTTTTAAATATTGCGAACTTATTACTTTAATTCGTTCCATTTTCAAATATTATAAATTTTGATGTGTTTTATAGAATAATTAATATTTCTTTGATGTGGTTGTAAGAATTTTTTGATGTGTTTTGGAGAGGAATATGATTGCGAGATATTTGTGGAAGAATATTGAAACTATTGTATTAATTTTCCTGCTGAAGATTTAGCTTTTAAATATTGTAAAGTTGTTACTTTCATTTATTTCATGCTTAAATATTGCGAACTTATTTTACTTTAATCTGTTCGATTTTTAAATATTGCGAACTTATTACTTTAATTCGTTCCATTTTCAAATATTATAAATTTTGATGTGTTTTATAGAATAATTAATATTTCTTTGATGTGGTTGTAAGAATTTTTTGATGTGTTTTGGAGAGGAATATGATTGCGAGATATTTGTGGAAGAATATTGAAACTATTGTATTAATTTTGCTGCTGAAGATTTAGCTTTTAAATATTGTAAAGTTGTTACTTTCATTTATTTCATGCTTAAATATTGCGAACTTATTTTACTTTAATCTGTTCGATTTTTAAATATTGCGAACTTATTACTTTAATTCGTTCCATTTTCAAATATTATAAATTTTGATGTGTTTTATAGAATAATTAATATTTCTTTGATGTGGTTGTAAGAATTTTTTGATGTGTTTTGGAGAGGAATATGATTGCGAGATATTTGTGGAAGAATATTGAAACTATTGTATTAATTTTCCTGCTGAAGATTTAGCTTTTAAATATTGTAAAGTTGTTACTTTCATTTATTTCATGCTTAAATATTGCGAACTTATTTTACTTTAATCTGTTCGATTTTTAAATATTGCGAACTTATTACTTTAATTCGTTCCATTTTTAAATATTGCAAACATATCACTTTAGTTCGTTCCATTTTCTAATATGACAAACTTGTTTTACTTTAACCTGCATTATTTAAAAATCGAGCCAATTAAAGTAAATTAAGTTTGCAATATTCGAATATCGAACAAATCAATGTGATAAGTTTGTAAGATTTGAAAATCGAACAAAGATTTGAAAATTAAAGGAATTGTAGTAACAAGTTTGCAATATTTGAATATCGAACTAATTACTAGTCAGTTTCAATTATCGTTCGATTTTCAAATAATACTGTATAATTCACTTTAATTCACAATATTTAAAAATCGAGCAAGTCAAAGTAAATAGTTTAAGTTTGCATTATTTGAATATCGAACGAATTATTGGTCAATTTGAATTATCGTTCGATTTTCAAATAATATTGTATAATTTACTTTAATTCACAATATTTAAAAATCGAGCAAGTCAAAGTAAATTAAGTTTGCATTATTCGAATATCGAACGAATTATTGGTCAATTTGAATCATCGTTCGATTTTCAAATAATATTGTATAATTTACTTTAATTCACAATATTTAAAAATCGAGCAATTCAAAGTAAATTAAGTTTGCATTATTCGAATATCGAACGAATTATTGGTCAATTTGAATCATCGTTCGATTTTCAAATAATACTGTATAATTCACTTTAATTCACAATATTTAAAAATCGAGCAAGTCAAAGTAAATAGTTTAAGTTTGCATTATTTGAATATCGAACGAATTATTGGTCAATTTGAATTATCGTTCGATTATCAAATAATATTGTATAATTTACTTTAATTCACAATATTTAAAAATCGAGCAAGTCAAAGTAAATTAAGTTTGCATTATTCGAATATCGAACGAATTATTGGTCAATTTGAATTATCGTTCGATTTTCAAATAATATTGTATAATTCACTTTAATTCACAATATTTAAAAATCTAGCAAGTCAAAGTAAATAGTTTAAGTTTGCATTATTTGAATATCGAACGAATTATTGGTCAATTTGAATCATCGTTCGATTTTCAAATAATATTGTATAATTTACTTTAATTCACAATATTTAAAAATCGAGCAAGTCAAAGTAAATTAAGTTTGCATTATTCGAATATCGAACGAATTATTGGTCAATTTGAATCATCGTTCGATTTTCAAATATCGTTTAGAGCTTATAAACATATTTTAGAGTTTAGTTATGGCATGATTAACGTCCCAGTTTCATTAAAGCGATATTTTTGATACGCGATTCTTGCACGACGGTTTAATCAATCGTAGGGACAGGAAGTGCGTGTTGAAAGCAGTGCAACTGGCGAAACTGATAAAACTGGGCCACGACGAGGATCAGTTGTTCTGTTACTTCAATTCTGAGCGTTTATTTTGATCGTTTGTGTTGTCATTTTCCTTGTGAATGCCTTCTGCATCGCTCTGGGTAGATAGTAGTAAATTTTTTAGGAAAATTCTATAGTTTAGAGCGACGACTACTTCCTAAACTGTAGAATTTTCAATTTAAATATATTCTGCTATAAGAAATACTATAGTTTAAGGGAACTACTACTTTCTAAACTATAGAATTTTCTATTTAAGTTTATTGTACTATAAAAAATTCTATAGTTTAAAGGGACTACTTTCTAAATTATAGAATTTACTATTTAAGTTTATTGTACTATAAAAAATTCTATATTTTAAAGGGACTAACTTCTAAATTATAGAATTTACTATTTAAGTTTATTGTACTATAAAAAATTCTATAGTTTAAAGGGACTACTTTCTAAATTATAGAATTTACTATTTAAGTTTATTGTACTATAAAAAATTCTATAGTTTAAAGGGACTACTTCCTAAACTATAGAATTTTCTATTTAAATATATTTTACTGTAAAAAATTCTATAATTTAAAGGGACTACTTCGTAAACTATAGAATTTTCTATTTAAATATATTCTACTATAAAAAATTCTATAGTTTAAAGGGACTACTACTTCCTAAACTATAGAATTGTCTATAGTTAAATAATATAATAAATATAAACTATAGAAAATTCTATAGTTTTGGAAGTTTTATAGTTTAGAAAATTCTATAGTTTAGAGGATTGTGGTTCAACTGATAACGAAGGTGTAATTGTTGGGTTTGTGAGAATGCTAATTCGTCATTAAAATGGAATATTTTTAAATTTGATTGTTTGTTCGAATTGTTCGATTTTCGTTTTTAAATATTGTACATTTATTTTAGTTCGATTTGCTTGATATTCAAGTATTGAGAATTTGTTATTTTAATTCATCTAGATTTTAAATATTGCAGACTTGTTACTTTCACTGGTTCTATTTTCAAATATTGCAAAGTTGTTACTTCAATTCCTTTAACTTCCAAATATTGCAAAGTTGTTACTTGAATTCGTTCCATTTTCAAATATTGTAAAAGCTATTATTTGAATTCGTTCCATTTTCAGATATTTCAAAAGTTATTATTTGAATTCGTTCCATTTTTAAATATTGCAAGCTTGTCACTTTAATTCGTTCTATTTTCAAATATTGCAAGCTTGCATTTTAATTTGTTCCAATTTCAAATATTCTGTTACTTTAATTCGTTCAATTTTCAAATATTGTAAACTTGATGCTTTAAGACATTCCATTTTCAAATATTGTGATACTTTAATTCGTTCCATTTTCAAATATTGTAAAAGATATTATTTGAATTCGTTCCATTTTCAAATATTGCAAAAGTTACTATTTAAATTCGTTCCATTTTCAAATATTGCAAGCTTGCATTTTAATTTGTTCCAATTTCAAATATTTCAAAAGTTACTATTTGAATTTGTTCCATTTTCAAATATGGCAAGCTTATCACTTTAATTCGTTCCATTTTCAAATATTGTAAAAGATATTATTTGACTTCCTTCCATTTTCAAATATTGCAAAAGTTACTATTTGAATTCATTCCATTTTCAAATATTGCAAGAGATATTATTTGAATATGTTCCATTTTCAAATATTGCGAAAGTTACTATTTGAATTCATTCCATTTTCAAATATGGCAAGCTTATCGCATTAACTCTGTAAATCTTCGATTTAATCGAAAGAAGTCGGCATTTGTGGCGAATTTGATGCTTTGCTGCACCTCATTGGGAATTCTGGCGTATGTTGCGGGACAGGCTGTGCGGAGGAATCGATTGACGACAAAGGCGTACGGGAATTACGTCTTAGGAGTTAGAACAGTCGAATTCTTTCGCAGAGACTGCCACTTGGCTTGGTTTTATTTCGTTGAAATGCGATAGCGAGGTTAGAAATGGTCTGATCGCGTGTAGAATGTGTTGGTCGAGGCATGGTAACGCGATATTCGAAGAAATTCGTGTGGAATAGTTGAAATTTTTATATTTTTAAATGTTCTCTTACTTTGATTCGTTCGATTTTTAAATGTTGTAAAAGTTATTAGTTGAATTCGTTTCATTTTCAAATATTGCATGCTTGGCGCTTTAGTTGGTTCCACTTTCAAATATTCTTTTATTTGAACTCATTCGATTTTTAAATATTGCAAGTGTTAACATTTGAAATCGTTCCATTTTTAAATATTGCGTGTTCAGCGCTTTAACTAGTTCCATTTTCAAATATTACAAAAGTTACTGTTTGAATTCGTTCCATTTTCAAATCTTACTTGCTTAACCCTTTAATTCGTATCATTTTTAAATATTGCAAAAGCTATTATTTGAATTCGTTCCATTTTTAAATATTGTAAGCTTATCGCTTTAACTCGTCCAATTTTTAAATATTATAAAAGCTTAAAATGCGTTCCATTTTCAAATATTGCGAAAGTTATTATTTATATTCGTTCCATTTTCAAATATTACATGCTTAACACTTTAATTAGTTCCATTTTCAAATATTGCAATCTTATCGTTTTAATTCATTCAATTTCCAAATATTCAGTTACTTTAATCCCTTCAATTTTCAAATATTGCAAAGTTAATATTCGAATTTGTTCGATTTTCAAATATTGCGAAAGTTATTACTTTCCTTTATCATAATAAAGGACTTGAAATATTTAAAAATGGAACGACCTAAAGTGATATGTTTGCAATATTTGAACATCGAACAAATTAAAGCAGAATAAGTTTGCAATATTTGAAAATGGAACGTATTAAAGCAACAAGTCTGCAATATTTAGAAGTTAAATAAATTAAAGTATCAAGTCTGCAATATTTAAAATCTAAAGGAATTAAAGTAATAAGTTTGCAATATTAAAAGATCTAACAAATGAAAGTAAAATAAATTTACAATATTTGAAAATGAAACGAATTAAAGTAACAACTGCGTAATATTTGAAAGCTAAAGTAATTAAAGTAATAAATTTTCAATACTTGAACATCGAGCAAATTAATGTAAAAGAAGTTTGCAATATTTAAAAATGGAACGAATTCAAGTAACAACTCTTGCAATATTTAAAAATCGAACGAATTCAAGTAACAGAATATTTGAAATTGGAACGAATTCAAATAGTAACTTTTGAAATGGCAACTTCTTTCGATTAAATCGAAGATTTACGACCCTTCAATTCTTAGAACTGCTTGCACATTGATACGCAACACCTTTAAGTTCCAAATTCAAATCAACATTTATTCGTAACAATTTTAAACAGCAAAGAGAGTTAAGAGAGTTAAAGTTTTTGTTTTTTTCCTCTTCTTTTTTAATGAAGAACTGATAAATAGATTTTTGTTGAAGATATGACGATAAATCGTGGAACACAATGGCTTGTACGGTCTGCTCGCAGTTTCTATATTTAGATAATCAATGAAGAGCACATTTGCAGCAATGTTCTGCTGCTCTGGCGATGAAGAGCATAGTAGGCTTCTTTTTTCTTTCTTTTTTCTTTTTTAGTGTATCAAATTTGTATATCCATGCAAGTAGATTATTCTTGTAAAGACAAAGTTTGTTGAACTGCCTTCAAGTGGTCTGTAAAAAATTGTTAAATTAAGATTAGAGGCTGAAGAGATATTCTATGGTTTTATTTGTTTAATACAGCTTTAAACAACTCTCAGAAAAAATTGTAGATCCAAATTTATTTCACAATTTTTTTTTTAAATTCTAGAACTTAAATAGTGGTCCATAAAAAATTGTAAAATTAAGATTGGAGGGTAAAGAAATATTCTATGGTTTTATTTGCTTAATACGACTTGAAACTACTTTTAGAAAATAATTGTAAATCCAAATTTATTTCACAATTTTTTTTTTAAATTCTAGAACTTAAATAATGGTCTATAAAAAATTGTAAAATTAAGATTGGAGGGTAAAGAAATATTCTATGGTTTTATTTGCTTAATACGACTTGAAACAACTTTTAGAAAATAATTATAAGTCCTAATTTATTCCAGGATTTTTTCTAAAAATTTTTGGACTTAAATAGTGGTCTGTAAAAAATTGTAAAATTAAGATTGGAGGGTAAAGAAATATTCTATGGTTTTATTTGCTTAATACGACTTGAAACAACTTTTAGAAAATAATTATAAATCCTAATTTATTCCAGGATTTTTTCTAAAAATTTTTGAACTTAAATAGTGGTCCATAAAAAATTGTAAAATTAAGATTGTGGGCTGAAGAGATATTCTATGGTTTTATTTGTTTAATACAACTTAAAACAATCCTCAGAAAAAAAGAAATTGTAATTACAAATCTAAATTTATTTCAGAATTTAAAAAAAAAATTATAGAACTTAAATAGTGGTCCACAAAAAATTATGAAACCAAGTTTAGAGAGTAAAGAAACATTCTCTGCTCTTATTTGTTTAATACAACTTAAAACAATCCTTAGAAAAAAAATTATAAATCCAAATTTATTTTAGGATTTTTTCTAAAAATTGTAGAACTTAAAAAGTGGTCCACAAAAAATTGTAAAATTAAGATTAGCAAATAAACAAGCATTCTCTGCTTTTATTTGTTACACACAACTTAAAACAACTCTTAGAAAAAAAAAATAATAAATAAAATTACAGCAAAAGATGCAAATTTATTTCAGGATTTTTTGTAAAAATTTTAGAACTTAAAAATATCTGCTCTGCTATGAGAAAAGTTTTGGAAACTGGTTCAAATAAAAGAGGAATTCACAATAGTGAATACTAAATTAATTATATTTCAATTTCCAAATTATTTCTCCAAATTAATTATTCTTAAATCTTCAAATTATTTATCTAAATGAATTATACTTCAATTTCTAAATTATTCCTGTAAATTAATTGTATTTCAATTTCCAAATTATTTCTCTAAATTAATTATACTTCAATTTCCAAACTATTTTCTTTAAATTAATTATATTTTCATTTCTAAATTATTTTCTCTAAATTAATTGTATTTCAGTTTCCAAATTATTTCTCTAAATTAATTGTATTTCAATTTCTATACTATTTTGTTCTAAATTAATTAAATCTCTAAATTCATTAATTAAGAAAGAAAAATTAAAAATTATTTTTCCTCTAGAAAACACATCTTTTTGTCTTAAATATTTAATATTAATTTTTAACTGCCCTTAAAGCATCAAATAACAAATATTATCCACTTAAAAGTGTTGCACATCGATTAATCTCATTTCAGTAACGATACACTTTAAATAATTAATTAATAAATGCCATCACGTGCCATAATAGACCATCATTGACGTCACTTGATCCTCAATAATCCTAAAATTAGCCTACATCGACGCGAATAATTAAAAAAAAATCATTTTCAAGCGATGCCAGCAATTGTTGCTCTCATAAATTATTAAAAACCCTTGTTTTACACAAATAGAACATTTCTAAGGCCTCTGATCATTTATTTTAATACACGTTACGTTATAAAAATATTTAATAAGATTTTAATGCTTGAAAATAAAATTAGAAACGATAAATTGATTATTATTATTATTATTATTATTTTAAATAATAATTTCTTCGCGTTCGACTCAGAAATATTTCAACGATGAAGACCAGCAAACCTGCAACGATCGATAAATTAATAGGATTATATATAAACCGCTTCAGAGCATAAAAGCTCTAAACTATGAACGCTTCTTTCAGCAAAAAAATCTGAGCATCGTTCAAGAAATTTTTCTTCAATTAAAATAAAAATAATAAATTGAGAATAATTCGTATTTTTGTTTTCTACGAAATTAATCTTAAATTCGGCTGAGTTTTCTTTATTTTATAAACAAGTTAATTTTCAAATTATTTACATAAATTAATTGTAAGAAAATTATAACAGAAAAATGTGTATATTTCTTTTTTTTTTTAATATTTACATAGAAGTTTGTTCTCTACAAAATGAATTTTAAATTCAGCTGAGTTTTTTTTATTTTATGACCAAGTTAATTCTCAAATTATTTCTCTGAATTAATTATAAGAAAATTATGAAAGAAATATATGTGTATTTCTTTTTTTTTTAATATTAATACAGAAGTTTGTTCAATAATTAATTTTTTTTTATATATTGTTTGCAAGAAAGTTTGCATTGCTTAGAAATCTCAGAACAAAGTCTTAAAAACAATATTTTAATTTGTTTTTAATAAAGAGAAAATAAATTAAGATCCAAGTTCTAAGTTTTTCTCAGAAAAAATTCGAATCTCGAACTTTAATTTAGGAAAATTCGCAATACTATGTTGTAAATAAGAAATTGTATTTTTTTAATTACTAAGATTGAAGTTTGTAATGTTTTTTAAGGCTGTAAAAAGATATCGAGTACATAGAATAATAATTTGCTGGATATTTTGAATTTTTCATGGATAAAGAAGAATTTATTTTACAGTTTATGGAATAATAAAATTGTCAGTGTTATTTTTACAATTTTAATAATTATTTAAAATTATATATATTTTATATTATATATATAAAATACTGATAATAATAAATAGTTAATTGTGTCTTTATAATTATTATATTTTTTTCAATAGGAAAATTATATTTAGTTGAGGGCTCATAAATTCTACTTTATCCAACTATTAATCACTGTAAGCTTGCATAATTTAACAAATTGCTTACTTAAAATTAGTAAACAGAATGCGTATGGGACTCAAGTCTTTAAAAAATAAATTTGGCGTAATTCTGAGATTATTTTCTGTTATGAAATTAAATGGCTGCGATATTGGGTCCATGGAAGGACCATTTAACTTTGTAATTAGCTGATCAGTGTCTTTCTTAGTTGGTACACTTTTAAGAGCTCAAATCTTCCACTTTATCCAACTAAATATCTATAAGCTTGCATAATTTAATAAATTGTTTACTTAAAACTATATTTAATGCACTGTGTATCGCATTCAAGTCTTTAAAAAACGAATTTAGTGTAATTCTGAGATTATTCTCTGTTATGAACTTAAATGGCTACGATATTTGGTCCAAGCAAGGACCATTCAACTTTGTAACTGGCTTTTCAATGTCCAAACACAATGCGTAACTGCTTCAAGTCTTTAAAAAACAAATTTAGTGAAATTCTGAGATTATTCTCTGTTATGAAATTAAATGGCTCCGATATTGGACCCATGGATGGACCATTCAACTTAGAATTATGAAATTAAATGGCTACGATACTGAGTCCAAGCAAGGACCACTCACCTTTGAATTATGAAATTAAATGGCTACGATACTGGGTCCACGCAAGAACAATTCAACTCTGCAACTGACTGATCAGTGTCCTTCTTCGTTGGTTCAATTTTGACCAGTTCAAAACTATTTAATACAATGCGTATCATATTTAAGTCTTTGAAACACAAATTTAATGTAATTCTGAGATTATTCTCTGTTATGAACTGCAAAATTGGGTCCATGGAAGGACCATTGAACTCTACAACTGGAGAAAAGTGAGCTGATCAGTGTCCTCCTTCGTTGGTCCAATTTTGAGCATATAAAAGAGTGAAAAAGAAATGAACAAAAGAGAAAATTTTCTGAGACTGAATATTGTGTGATTTCCAGGGCCACTGAGGGCGGTCTGGCACCGGATGCTGGTGCAGGTGCTGGTGCAGGCGCAGCTCCTGAAGGCGGTCTAAGGACGCCTCAGCAGATCGCCTCGCAGAAGCGGCTGCAGGCGACGCAGGCGCAGGTCGACGAGGTCGTCGACATCATGAAGACGAACGTCGAGAAGGTGCTCGAGCGTGATCAGAAGCTTTCTGAGCTCGATGATCGAGCAGGTAATATCCTTTAAATCTTCTTTCAATCAATTTCATCATTAATTTCTAGAAAAATCGTGCTTCGTTTAATGTGTAATTGTAAATATAGAAAACAGAGATTTGTACCTCATTAAAATTATTATTAATTTGTTTTTCTCAAAAGTGGACTTATACCATTAAAAAAAAAAAAAGAATTAATAACGTTACAATGAAGTTGACTGTACATTAATTTTTACTACTTCAATTACCATTAAAAAATTCCAATTCCACTAAAAAAAAAAAAAAAAAAAAAATTAACAGCGTTATAAGAAAATTGACTGTACATTAATTTTCACTGCTTCAATTACCAATATCGCAAGACATAGATTTGATGAGAGAGAAAGAAAAAGGTAACAAAAGCTTCATAAAACCACAGACCACGCATTGAAACGATCCACGATTTTTAAACTTTCCCAACAAACTTCTGAAAGCTTCCACGAAGGACCTTGAGTATACTTTTTTTTAATGGCTTCTGCGGGACTATAGAAAAGCTGCGTTGAATAATGAAGAGAGAGAGAGAGAGAGAGAGAGAGAGACATGCGACGATACGTTGGAATAAATTTCTCAAGTTCAAACGCTGCTAGGAAAGCCAGACAGAGGGAACAATGCGTTGTGCAACGGAAGTCCACTGAAAAAGAACGTCTCAGTTGAATAAAAATACACATAATACAATTAAAAGCCCAGAAAACGAAGAAGTTAAGTCAAAAGACTTATTTGAGCCATTTATTTTGAAATTAGCTAAGCTGCTTTCTTTTTAAAGGCGCCAAAAGCCCAGAAAACGAAGAAATTAAGTCAAAAAACTTATTTGAGCCATTTATTTTGAAATTAGCCAAGTCACTTTCCTTTTAAAAATGCCAAAAGCCCAGAAAACAAAGAAATTAAGTCAAAAAACTTATTTGAGCCATTTATTTTGAAATTAGCTAAGTTACTTTCTTTTTAAAGGTGCCAGAAGCCCAGAAAACGAAGAAATTAAGTCAAAAGACTTATTTGAGCCATTTATTTTGAAATTAGCTAAGCTGCTTTCTTTTTAAAGGCGCCAAAAGCCCAGAAAACAAAGAAATTAAGTCAAAAAACTTATTTGAGCCATTTATTTTGAAATTAGCTAAGCTGCTTTCTTTTTAAAGGCGCCAAAAGCCCAGAAAAAGGAAGATTTTAATCAAAAAACTTATTTGAGCCTTTTATTTTAAAATTAGCATCTTTAAAAAGAGAGTAACTTATGTTATTTTCAAAATAAATGGCTCATATGGCGCTGTGCAGTCGTTTTCGAGTATTCCTGCATTTATATCAGTTATTGTGCAGTTATACGTTGGATTATCTTCGATTTTAGTCACTGCAAGTGCCTCAATCGTTACTGCAAGGACTTCTACACGAAATGACCAACTTTTTAATTATTTTTCTTCGTTTTTATGTGGTCAAATATCGTCAAAGGACTTATTTGAGCCTTTTATTTTGAAATTAGCTAAGTCACTTTCTTTTTAAAGGTGCTACTCTTAAAATAAATGGCTCATATGGCGTTGTCCAGTCATTCTCAAGTAGTTCTGCATTTATATCAGTTATTGTGCAGATTCACGTTGAATTATCTTCGATTTTGGTCACTGCAAGTGCCTCAATCGTTACTGTAAGGACTTCTACACGAGATGACCAACTTTTTCATTATTTTTCCTCGTTTTTATGTGGTCCAATATCGTCAGAAGGCTTATTTGAGTCTTTTCAATTACTTATCCTCGTTTTTATGTGGTTCAACATCGTCTAAAAAACGCTGCACACCAAAGATACTAAAATAATTCTGTGTTTTTCAGACGCGCTTCAATATGGAGCATCACAGTTCGAACAGCAGGCAGGAAAATTGAAGAGGAAGTTCTGGTTACAAAATCTGAAAGTAAGGCACTCAACTTTCTGATGTATTAATTATTTATTTTCTTTTTTGTTTTTTTTTTTTGTATGTATTTAATTATTTTCATTTGACACGATTTCTCATTGTCATTTCTCATGGTCGTTTTTCGTTATTTTGCTTTTAGATGATGATCATCATGGGCGTCATTGGACTGATCGTGTTGGCCATCATTGTTGGTGAGTAAACAGACGCATAGATGCACTTATTAAAAGCTAATGACATTGCCATTGTAACTGTCTAAGTGTTCTGTGTCATATGATCGATGTGTCGCCACGATTTCGAACGACTTATTCGGTGTTTACATTTTTTATACAAAAGGAATTCTTATATTAATGATTTAAAGTGCTTCCTCTGTTCGAATATTAGAGTTTCGTTTACTGAGGCGAGGTGTGAGCGTTGTAGAACTGCTGTAATCTCTATTTTTCCTTTATATTGTCGATAATATTCGATAGAATCAGTTTTTATACTTGTAAAGTATTTAATTCTTAAGTACGAGCGATTGTAGGTATAGTAGGTATTCTCTGTACCACGTATCTCTTTAATAAGAACCAAAATGTGAAGTTAAAGTTGAATAGCTGAAATTAATTGGTTTTTCTTCTACAGAATCAATTTTTAGAGACCAAAAGATAAATTAAAAGTTTGATAGGAAGACAGGGTTATTCTAGATTAAGAATTGTAGGTATAGTAGGTATTCTCTGTACCATATACTTCTTTAAAAAGAACCAAAATATGAAATTAGAGTTCAATAGCTAAGTTTATTAGTTTTTCTTCTGCAAAATCAGTGTTTAAAGATCAAAAGATGAATTAAAAGTTTGACAAGAAGACAGGGTTATTCTAGATTAAGAATTGTAGGTATAGTAGGTATTTTCTGTACCACGCAGCTCTTTAAAAAAAACCAAAATGTGAAATTAGAATTCAATAGCTAAGTTTATTAGTTTTTCTTCAAATTAAAAGTTCAATCATCGATCAATGCTGAAAAACCAAAACTTAATTACTTAAATTAATCAGTAGCTTCAGTCAACAAAGATGCATTTCAAACTTCCATGCATTTAACTCATTCTCTCTCAAATTTACAAAAATATAAAAATTGCTTTACTGTTTACATTAAATACTTTTGTAATTTGACTTAATTGCTCTGTGACAGACAATCTGAAAAGACTTTGACTCCAATAAAATTTGTCAGAGAGCAGTTTTTAGCTTCGAACAAAGGAGGTACTGAAAAATGTCATGAAATAGAGTTTTTCAAGCGTTTTTACTAGCCGAATCGGTCGTTCCTGACTTATTGTCTCTGTCGATCAACATTTCCATGCTGAGAGGAGGTCTCCACGATTGAAACCATGTGTTTGCACGACGCAAAGGGACGCGACGGTGTCCCACGAATGAGGTGTTGCTAATTAAGCTTGCACTAATCAGAAGAGTAATTCCTTGAAGGTGTTCCACCCCCTGGAATTTCTCGAATTCGATCTAAACTCTCGTCGACGGGATTCTGTCTCGCTAAAAGTCCGCAGACTTGTTAAATCGTTGCCAAATCAGTCGAAAGACCAAAGAGAGAGACTCTTTTTCTAATTAATTGACTCTCGAGGGAACTGCTCGTAGAAGAAAACGAGCAGCAACCAAAATACATCTCTGCCACTCATCTAACGTGTCAATTCTCTGTGTTTCTCTTTTCGTCTAGCGAACTTCATGTAGACGCGCTGGTTGGTGGATAAAGATTTGTGTGTGAGTGAGTCTGAAGGTAGAAAGCAACAAAACTGCGACATTACGTATTACTGTTGTCTGTTTCTCTCTCTCTATCTGTTTCTCTACTCTTCCATCCCCTTTTCTCTTCATTTTCCCCTTGTCTGTCTCGCGTAGGACGTGTGTACGATGTTTCTGTACCCTTAAAACGATGTTACACATCGTTCTCGTTGTTTATTCCTGTCCTTCGACCCGCCCAATCGACAATTCTTCGTCCATTCTTCAATGTCCACTGCAAGTGTCCACGGTTTCATAAGAATTTCTCTGCCCACGTTGCTCGACGACGATGAAACTGGACTTAAATTGTCTGCTTTAATGCTGTTGCTCTCAAACTGTAAGCTTTTTTGAGATTCAACAGTTTTCAGATTACTTTTTTAAGATTATTTGAAGTTTTTATGGACTTAAATTGCCTGCATCGACGCTGTTGCTCTCAAACTGTAAGCTTTTGCGAGATTCAACAGTTTTAAGATTACTTTTTTAAGATTATTTGAAGTTTTTATGGACTTAAATTGCCTGCATCGACGCTGTTGCTCTCAAACTTTAAGCTTTTGCGAGATTCAACAGTTTTCAGATTACTTTTTTAAGATTATTTGAAGTTTTTATGGACTTAAATTGCCTGCATCGACGCTGTTGCTCTCAAACTGTAAGCTTTTTTGAGATTCAACAGTTTTCAGATTACTTTTTTAAGATTATTTGAAGTTTTTATGGACTTAAATTGCCTGCATCGACGCTGTTGCTCTCAAACTCTAAGCTTTTTTGAGATTCAACAGTTTTAAGATTATTTTTTTAAGTTTTTACCTTAAGATTCTCAAGGTTTTAATTGTTTTAAGGGTGTTTAAGAGCAGCAAGAGAGATTCTTGTGAAACTGAAGCTTAAACATCGATGTTACGTACATATTGTCTGCCTACAATTGGTACTTGTTGGTGTATCTTGTCACTGTATCTGTATTTCACCCACAGTCCTTCGAGCATATTCGTTGCATATTCATGAAACGCTGATTGCAGTTGAATTTATTAAGTTTTGGAACAAGTTTGTTGCGTTTTTACTGAAGATTTTTTGTTAAATGAGCTTCTGAGGCACCCAAGCTCCCAATTTTTTGGTAAATTTCATTGAATGAAGCTGATTGAGGGTCGTTTTACGATCGCAATTCATTTTTTTCGTCAATTTATTACTAGTTTGGCGACTTGTTCTCCTTCAAAAGTGATTTCAGACGTTCTTCGTCGAATTCAGAAGGCATTTTTTGGCCTCGATGAAAAGCAAAGAAGAGCAGCTGTCGAAAATGTTGATTTTCGCATTTCTAAGCCTCAAAATTAATAGAAAATTAAGTAATTCGAAAATACAATTAACGTGGTTTTGTAGAGCAGAAAAAGCTTTACCTTTTGACAAACAGCAAACAAATTGTTGTGAAATAAAAGAAATATAAAAACGCTATGAGCTTATTCCTCAATCTATCGATTTGGTTTGAGTTTAAGAGAGAGAAAACAGCGTTTCATGAATTTCTTTGTATGCCATTCCTGGTCCTGAGCAACAATCGTCAGCGTAAAACGATGGAGAGATTAAAATGTGAAATATTGCCACGTGGTTTTATTTAAATTCAAGGTTTGGAACAGAGTTCAGCGAGTTTAACCCTTTGACTACTGCAGAGTTCTGAGATTTCTGAGACGATGAATTGAGATTTCTGAGGAAGTGTATTTTAATTAGTCAGAATAATCGTTTTTTTTGTATTTTTATTTGAGATTTTTGAGCAAGTTTGTTTGATTAATCAGAATAATCATATTTCTGTATTTTAATTTGAGATTTCTGAGAAAGTGTATCTTAATTAATCAGAATAATCATTTTTTGTACTTTGATTTAAGTTTGTTTGATTAATCAGAATAATCATTTTCTGTATTTTGATTTGAGATTTCTGAGAAAGTGTATCTTAATTAATCAGAATAATCGTTTTTTTGTATTTTGTATCGATCAATTGCGATTTTTTGTAAATGATTTAAGTAAAAGTTTTTTGAGAGCCCACAGCAGTGGTTCTTAATCTTTTCTAGGGTGCAGAAATATTTTCGTGAGCAAGTTTCCTTAGTGAAACACTTTTTTAAGTTATTATCATTGTAATTACAGAAGAGTGGTTGAGAACCACTGGTCCATAATATCACAAGCGCAATTTTCTAAGTATCTTTAAGCTTCTACAGTATGAGAGAAGCTTAAATTTTTAAAAGCTTATAATATTATAAGCGTGAGTTTTTAAAGGGCCACAGCAACGGTTCTCAACCTTTTATAAAGTGCTTAACACTTTTGTGAGAATTTTCTTTTAGTGAAGCTACTTACTCAAGTTAATATCAAGTACACAATCAACTTATTAGTTGTTCCATTAAAATTGGGCAATCATAGAATGCAAGTTGAGAACCACTGATTCCCAAATATGACAAGTACGAGTTTTTTAAACGTTTTTAAGAAAGCACAAATATTATTACAAGCGTGAATTTTTTTAAATCGCCTACAGTATTGCAAACACAAGTTGTCTAAGAACCCTCAGCAGTGGTTCTCAGCCTCTTCTAAAATGAGAACCACTGAGCTCAAAATATCACAAGTGCAAGTTTTCTAAACGCATTTAAATGCCCCCAATTACCAACAATTATTGCACAAATGCGAGATTTCTAGGCGCATCAGCAGTGGTTCTCAACTTTGACCAAAATGAGAACCACTGATCTCCAAATATCACGAATGCAAGTTTTCTAAACGCGTTTAAATTCTCTCATTTATACACAAACGTAAGTTTTTTTTAAGTGTCTCAGCAGTGGTTCTCAACCTCCTCTAAAATGAGAACCACTGATCTCAAAATATCACGAATGCAAGTTTTACAAAAGCGTTTAAATGCCCCAATTACCAATAGTTATTGCATAAATGCGAGATTTCTAATCGTACTTAGCAGTGGTTTTCAACCTTCTCTAAAATGAGAACCACTGATCTCCAAATATCGCGAGCGTAACTTTTCTAAACGCGTTTGCAATTTAAATGCCTACCAATTACACAAACGTAAGTTTTCTAAGAGACCCAGCAGTGGTTCTCAACCCTTTCTAAAATGAGAACCACCATCACAGGAAACTTTCTTTATATTTCTAAACACTTAAACTAAAACGCGATATCTAAATTTTTCCATAGAAAAATTTTGCAGAATGACATGAATTGAGAACCACTGACCTGCAATTTTTTCTAAGCGCCACCAATAGTCAAAGGGTTAAACGACAAAAAAAAAAAGAAATTATCTTATAAATTTTGATGCAGGACAACATGTTGAGAAACAAAAACGAAGACCAAGTGCGTTAAAAAAAAAAACAAAAAAACATTGTGTTTTCAGAATATTTCACGTCGCAACCGATCGCGTACGATCGCTCGCAGGCGTCTGAAAGCGTCTTCGAAAGCGCTTACGAAATCCGCGTGAAACCGCTCACCCAGACCCGTGCCTCGTTACTTAACTGTTATGTGTCTGTCTGTACTATTTGGTGGTATTTCTCCCTGTCTATCTTCCGAAGTTAGTCCCAGCGAGTGATTTTCAATCTTTTGGTGGTCGCGAACTAAAGAAACGCGTACGTGACACAGTAAGTGACGAGGAATGAGACTCGAGTGCCAGTGAAACACAAGAACTATTAATTAAAACACCACCGAGAAATGAGAACACGAATGGACACCACCACAAAGACAATTAACAACAACAACAACAACAACAATATAAATAAATATATTGCTACTACGAACAACAGTAAGAACAACAACATCAACAACAACAGTAACAGCTAGACAGAGTAAAAAAGTGGCCCCCAAAAAGCTTTTATTTCACCCCCTCTTCTCTTCGATACGGTAAGCTACATCTGTTATTGCTGCACTTTTACTACAATTCTCTCTCGTTCCTCTAATTAAGCCCGCGAATCGTTAATTTCCAAGCCACTCGATCTGTTACTGACACCAAATCGTTTGCAATCTTGCAGATCGCTCGACATTCTCGATTCGTTTCGCATTTTTTGCGGTCCCAAAGTTCGAGCCCTCCGCAGCATGAGACTTAATTTCGTTCCCACGAACTCTCGAACACCGTTTCAGAGTACCTGCGAACGCTAAATTGGTTTGAGAAACGACACGAAATTATTTCTGGGACGATCTTCACCACGCTGCGCACGCTACGAGCCTTTTTAAGCGATTACGTCGAGGCATGCGAGGCATTAATAACGTCCCCGCTGATCGAAGATCGATGCATGGCCGTTTTTAACCCCTGTTTGCGAGCTCTGGCATCTCTGCGCGAGGAGAGTATTAAATAGAAACGCTTTCAAGCTGATTAAAACGATCTCTGGGACGAGAAATGCCGTTCCTCCAAAAGGAAGCGCCTCGCGGACACGAGTAATTCTCGAGGGATTGGCCAACTCCTTTGAAAAGTAGTCGATGTTAAGTGTATGCAAGCCTGCATGAGTACAATTAGAGACTAGAGTAGCTGATCTACCCTCGTGGACAAGGATAAGTGCACCCTGTGACCAAGTAAGAGCCAATTTCTCCATTTTTGCTTGATAAAACAGCATTCGCAGCGTCCAGAAATGATTGTAGGGGTTATATCTTTGTCCACGACGATGGTAGACGAGTTCTGATGCATGCGAGGGGAGCAGAGAAGCTCTGAAAGGACGCCAAGCGACGTGACTGAGCAATTCCTGGCCGGATGTGAGGAGAACGATCGCTTGGGGGCCCCTGCGAGTGAGAAACAAACGAGTGTTGTTCTTTTCAGCGACTGCCACCAGCGGCAGCGACTCGCAGAACTGAACATGTGAGTAACCGCTGTGACAGTAATAACTAAAACCAACAACAACAGCGGAAACGGGAAGTTATTGAGGGCAGAGGATCGACTTTAGGATGATAACACGTAAACATAGAGCAAAAGTAAACATAAAAACCCAAAAAAAAAACAAACAAACAAGAAACAACAGTGGAGGGAAGTGGACGTATCGCGTTTCTCGAGGGAACAGCTGGTGAACGTGGTCCCCTGGAGACTGAAGAGGATCGAGAAGAGGACGTTCCTCGACGCTGAGATGGCATAGCTTTTGTATCGAGCGCAGAGAAAGCGTGTCACACAAAATGTTCCATCGCAAGTGGACGAAGGCTGGCCAAGAGAGAGGACAGCTCGCTCGATTCCCCTCCTTCGTCCAGCTTGCGAGCTTGAGAAGGTAGACTTGGGTGTGTACAAAGAGAGAGAGAGAGAGAGAGGAAGGGTGTCCTTAGAAGCAGAGAAACAGAACCGACAATGATCCTTTCTGACGAAGGCAGCGTGTCTCTTCATTGTGTCTCCCCAACCTGCGTAATAAAAAAAGTGCCGAATATAAATAAATAAATGTGTGTGTACAAATGTATATCGACGTTTACTTTAGAAAGGAATAATGTATGGGGTTGCCAGAGGGAGCGTGCGATCTGGACGCAGAGGAATACTCGAGGGTCTTCTTCGATGAGGCTCTCAAGCGTTCTTCGCTGGCAATTTCTTGTTAATCTCTTGCGTTGTTTGACTTTCGTTTGGTCGAGAGGGTTCCGGACAACACTGGGACGCACTGTGCTGTTGAAGTGGGTCGGTAGGAGGATTTGGGTCACGTACAAAGGCATACACAATCTTAAACATTTAATTAAACTCTTGAAACTTAAGATTTGCTGCTCTTAACAATAGAAATGCGGTGGTTTCAGAGATGTGGGGACCTAGGAATGCGAAGATCTTGGAAATATGGAGCACCCAAATATAAGAAGACCTTAGTGCGAGCTTAACATTCTTTGCTCTAAGCTTGAGGTGCCCAGAGATGTGTTTTGCCTCCAAAAATGTAGGAACGCTGTGATTTCAGAGATGTGGGAACCTAGGAATGCGAAGATCTTGGAAATACGGAGCACGAAAACACACCAAAGGCCCCAATTACAAGTTTAACATTCTCTGCTCTAAGCTTGAGGTGCTCTGCCTCCAACGATGTAGAAACACGAGGATTCCAGAAATTTGGGGACTCTAAAAGCACAAAAATCTTAGAAATAAACACTTCAAGACCCTTATTACGATTTTAATACTCTTCACTTTAAGTTTAAGGTGCTCTAAGATGTGCTTTGCCCCTAAAAATGTAGAAACACAAGGATTTCAGAGATTTGGGGGCTTTGAAAACGCAAAAATCTTAGAAACATGGAACATCCAAACACACAAAGACCTTTATTGCAATTTTAATGTTCTCCATTCTAAGTTTGAGGTGTCTAAAGATGTGCTCTGCCCCCAAAAGTGTAGAAATATGAGGATTCCAGAGATTTGGGGACTCTAAAAACACAAAAATCTTAGAAACAAAGGGCACTAAAGCACTTCAAGACCCTCGACGCGATTCTAACACTCTCCATTCTAAGTTTAAGGTGCCCAAAGATGTTCTCTGCCCCCAAATATGTAGAAATATGAGGATTTCAGAGATTTGGGGACCTTAAAAATGCAAAAATCTTAGAAACATGGAACATCCAAACACAAGAAGACCCCAATACAAGCTTAACATTCTCTGCTCTAAGCTTGAAGTGTCCAGAACTGTGCTCTGCCCCCAAAGATGTAGAAATACGAGGATTTCAGGGATTTGGGGACTCTAGAAACGCGAAGATCTTAGAAACAAAGGGCACTAAAGCACTCCAAGACCCTCAATGCAATTCTAACATTCTCTGCTCTAAGCTTGAGGTGCCCAAAGATGTGTTCTGCCCCCAAAGATGTAAAAACATGAGGATTTCAGAGATGCGGGGACACTAAAAACGCGAAGATCTTAAAAACAAAGGGCACTAAAGCACACAAAGACCCTCATTGCGATTTTAACACTCTCCATTCTAAGTTTAAGGTGTCTAAAGCTGTGGTTCCCTCAAAATCATGTATGGTCTTCAGAAACGTGATGTCCCCAAAAACATAGGACCTCAAAAGACATACCGTTCCCATAAATATGAAGATCCTCAGACCCACGGAACCCTCAGAAACACAGAATCTTCGAAAACCCAGGAACTTCAGAAACGCGTGGCCCAAATCGTGTCTTACTTCTGTTAGATGCCCAATTCGACTCTACAGAAGTACAGCAACACTTTCCACGCGTGTTTCCTCAAATACCAGCACCGTTACAGAAGTTTCAGGCAACGCTGTGCCATCATGAAAGCCAAAATGCAACGATATGCTGTCACAGTGTTAATTGTAGGTCTGAGACGCATTATCTGGAGAGCTTTAAAGGTCTGAGACGCACTGTACCCACTCGTTGTGCTGTCTGGAGAGCTTTAAAGGTCTGAGACGCACTGTAGCCACTCGTTGTGCTGTCTGGAGAGCTTTAAAGGTCTGAGACGCACTGTAGCCACTCGTTGTGCTGTCTGGAGAGCTTTAAAGGTCTGAGACGCACTGCAGCCATTCGTTGTGCTGTCTGGAGAGCTGCTCGACCATGAAACGAGATCAAATAAGAACTTAAGGATGCGATCAAGGTCCACGCTTGCACCAAGTCAGTAACCAGATCGTACGTTCCACTTCTGACTAATTATATACATCTCGTGCTGTAAATAATATCATTTCCTCTTCGTACGTTCGTTCGATTGCGACCAACCACTGCTGATTAATTAGATAAACGAGCGAGAGAGGCAAGGAGGAGAATAATCGAGAGAGAGAGGAAAACAGGAGAACGCAAGAAGATGGCGCGTGTATCCTCGTTGTTTCGCGTCTGTTGCCCTCCCGTTCAGCCTGGGAACGCGTCGAGGTGGGAGTTTGTAGTCTTTTCCGCGATAAAACCTGCCTTCGTTGAGGACGGCAACGCGTGGAATTCGAATACTCGAATGGAATTGTTGAGGAATGGGTGAATTCATTGGCGTTGCAGACCTGCTCGAGGCATCCACGTAGGCTCGATTTAAGGCTTGAAGAATTATCTACAGATGTTATGTATACATGTTAATAATATTAATAATTATAATACTAATAATAACGATGATGCTAATTATAACGATAATAAGAATGATTATGATAATAATAACAATAAATAATAGCGCAGGATAGTGTTTAACGTGGAATACAGGGCTACGATTCATCGGAAGCTGAATCTGTGGAATCCTTTACAGCTTTCGCACGAGAGAAAATGGATGTAACACGATTGGGATCATTGTTTTTGGAGCCAGAGGCAAAAGTCTGGTTTGTGCGCAAGGTTTGAGAGCTACTTTCATTTTAAAATACACTTTCGTAGAGGCGTTTTAAGTCTTTTTGTGGTTTGTATTGTTGCGGTTTGTACTTTGCAATTTGGATTGGTTTCTTTGGATATTTGTACTTTGTTTGAAGTTTAATTACTCTACAGATGTCCTTGCTTGTATACGATTCCACAGAGGAAGCGAATATCCTTGAATAATCATAAACGAAGCCAAACGATAGAATTTCTTGAAAAGCAAGAGATCTACGCAGCTCTTGACGACCAAGACTTCCATCGACCATCGCCAACTTTCATTTCACTAACTCGATTCGAGAGGAAGTTGAATCTTCGACTTCTTGAAAGATTTCAAAAAATAACTCTGAAATGACTCTGAAAAACAGGCTCGACATTGGTTCTCTTTTCTTCTTTACGTTTAATCTATTAATTTATTGAAATCTATGCGAAGAAGAGGACCAGGTGTTATTTAACATTAGGTTTAAGATATTAGGGGTCGTTTTGACCACTTTGAGAAAAGTTTTTGTTAATTTTCTTCAATGAAATTATTGCTGTATTTTGTCAGAATATTTTGATTAGATTTGAGATTATATTTCTTATAAATATGTGAGGGAAAATTAATTAAAATAGGGTTTTGAGACTTTGTTGCAAATTGTAAATTGCAAGCTCAACAGAATGCAAATGAGAACTTTGCAGCGTTGTAATATTTATATTTGAAATTCTCTTCAATTGTGACTTCTAAATAATTTTGCTTACTAAATATATTAACTATTCTTGAAGAAAATGATTTTCTTCAAGAATATTTTTGCTGTATTTTCTCTGAGAGTATTTTCATTTTTTATTAGAGATTTGATTTGCGATCGTAAGTCTTATAAATGTAAATAGAAATTAATTAAAGTATTTTAATAAAATATTAGGGC
This sequence comes from Xylocopa sonorina, assembly GCF_050948175.1. Taxonomy (NCBI): domain Eukaryota; kingdom Metazoa; phylum Arthropoda; class Insecta; order Hymenoptera; family Apidae; genus Xylocopa; species Xylocopa sonorina. The sequence continues at coordinate 2,663,920 of NC_135208.1, forward strand.
TTTATAGCTATTATTTTCAAAGCTTTATAGCTACTGTTGCTATTACTATTGCTAGAAATAGCTATATATGATTTATAGCTAATATTTTAGCAATAGTTTCCATTAATAGAATAGCAATATTTTAGCAGTACTTTAGCAGTCATTTCTATTGCTAGAATATAGTTTCTATTTTGTAAATATAGTTTCTGTTTAACAATAGTTTCTATTACTATAAATTAGCAATATTTTGCCAATATTTTCTATTGCTAATGCTAATAATATTTTACTAATAGTTTCTATTGCTAATGCTAATAATATTTCACTAATAGTTTCTATTGCTAATGTTCAGCAATAGCTATGTTTTATAGTTAATATTTTAGCTACTATATGCCTTATATCTAATATATTTTAGCGATAGAAACTATTGCTAAATAAAAACTATATTTGCTAAATAAAAATTATATTTGCTAAGTAGAAACTGTAGACATAGTTTCTATCGCTAATGCTACATGTTTTATAGCTAATATTTTAGCAGTAGAAATTATTGCTAAATAGAAACTATTGCTAAATAGAAATTATATTGCAATGGAAACTATTGCTAAGTAAAAACTATATTTGCTAAATAAAAATTATATTTGCTAAGTAGAAACTGTAGACATAGTTTCTATCGCTAATGCTACGTGTTTTATAGCTAATATTTTAGCAGTAGAAATTATTGCCAAATAGAAACTATATCGCAATGGAAACTATTGCTAAATAGAGATTATATTTGCTAAATAAGAACTATATTTGCCAAATAGAAACTATATTTGCTAAATAGAAGCTGTATCGCAGTAGAAACTATAGCGATATAGTTTCTATTGCCAATGCTAGCAATAGCCGCATGCTTTATAGCTAATATTCTGTATTACTAAAATATAACTATATCTTAGCAATAATTTCTATTACTAAAGTAATAGCAATACTTTAGCAATAGTTTAGCATTATTTTAGCAACAGAAACTATTATTAAAATAGCAATACTTTAGCCAGAGTTTCTATTATTTATGCTAGCAATAGCTACATGATTTATAGCTAATATTTCCTATTATTAAAATAGCTATATCTTAGCAATAATTTCTATTATAAAGTACCAATACTTTAACGATACTTTCTATTGCTAAAACTAACAATAGCTTCTATTACTAAAGTTGCAATACTTTAACAATACTTTCTACTGCGAAAACTAGCGATATTTACATGCTTAACAACTAAAATATTTCCTATTACAATCTGAAATCTAGTTAAAATATTCTCACAAAATACAGCAATAATTATCTTGACCAAAACTAACAAAAACTTTTCTCAGAGTGTCCAAAACAACCCTTTAATGAATCTAATATTAAAAAAGAGAGACTCTGAGAGCCCCAAAATCATAATTCAGAGTCACATCCCCTCCAACCGCGTTTAAAAAGAAGAAAAACGCTTCAACGACCAATAAACCCATAAAACCTATAAATTATTCCTCTTGCAACGCTGTACAGTGTCGAATAAAATGCGACGACGCGTAAACGCGAAATTAGGCAGCTTTGAAATGGCGAGGGACGCGGAGAAGCGGAGGAACTTTGGTTCTGATTCGAAATACGCTTCAATTCTTCCGTTTCTCCGCTTTTCCAACGTTCCACGCGTCGCACGAGACGAGTTCTCGAGGAATCGTGGCCAGAGAGTCTCGTTTTATCAAGCTCTGCGAACGTTTACCTCGCGCTGATGGAGAAGAGGACCGTTTTTAGAACTTAATTGTCCGTTTTACTCCACTGGGAGGTAAGAATTCATCAAACTGTTCAAGTATTCCCTTCTTTTTCCCCTTTCTCCGCACCTTGTTTATGGAAATATTCATTTCTAGCGCGAATTCGATGCCAGTTGGCGAGTTTCTTCATTTTAGAGCAAAGAAACTGGGACCGACGTTGGTTTGGAAGAGTGACGGGCTCAACAGCAGTCTTCTACGATTTCGAGAGACCCAATCGAGAGCTATATTTGCTTCAGAAAGTACCAATTAACAGACAGACGCATAACTTCTTTTTTTACTCAGGTTTTTAAGTGGTTAAATATCAATCGTTGTTTGTTTAATCGTGGGTTTGACGATTTTAAGGGAGTTATATGTATAAAGGTTTCTTACTTTGCGGATTTCGCGGACGATGTGCCTCTGGTGTCCTGTTTGTTCACGTGTAAATGTTTTTATGACCGTTTGTGGAAGAAAGTTGGGAGTGTTTCGGTCCATCTGATTTTATTGGGCTAGTTGGCGCTTTAAATTTAGTGTTTGCGAGGGAAATTTGGAGTTTTGTAAGTTGGATTGGTCAGTTTGCTAGTTAAGCTCATATTTATTTACTATATTCGCTCTTTTGCAAATTAAATTCATCTCTTGCAAGTTAAATTCATCAATTTGCTAGTTAAACTCATCCTTTTGCAATTAAGTTGGAAATTATCCACCTTCCGCAAATTAAATTCATTCTTTTGCAAGTTAAATTCATCAACGTGGAAGTTAAGCTCATCCTTTTGCAATTAAGTTGCAAATTGTCCTTTTTCAAATATTATATTCACAATTTTGCTAATTAAATTCGTTCCTTTGCAAGTTAAATCCATCAATTTTCAAATCAAGCTCAACCTAAAATTATCTCTGCTACCCTAAAGAGAACATTTAGGTTCGCCAATTTGTTTTAACAAGTACCATAAAAAGAAGAAAAATATAATTAACGCATTCGATTTGATTTTCTAGCAAAAACCTAAATTTAAAGTGCCAATACTGCATATATCATCAATTATACTGAGCAGAACTCGAATCAACCTTTATCATTTGTTATTAAATTCTCTTTTTAGACTTATAAAATTATTTCTACCGCCTCAAAGAGAACATCCAGGTTCGCCCATTTATTTTACTTAAATTTAAAGTGCCAATACTAAGAAGAACTCAAATCAACCTTCATCATTTGTTGTAAATTGTTTTCTTAGATACTCAGAATTTTGTTTACCACCTCAAAAAGACCGTCTAGTCGTCTACTGTTGTCTTTCACCAATTTACTTTATATGAATGTGAAGCACCAGTACTATGTGCATTATCGATCAAACTAAGAAGAACTCGAACCAACCAGATCCACTTATATCATTTGTTCTTAAATTCTTTTCTCAGATTTCTAGAATTGCTTCTACCACTCCAAAGAGAACATTCAGGTTCGCCCATTTATTTTACGTAAATGTAAAGCACCAATACTACGTGCGTCATCAATTAGACTAAGAAGAACTTAAATCAACCTTTATCATTTATTCTAAATTGTTTTCTTGGACCTCTAGAATTATTTCTACCACCCCAAAGAGACCATCCAGGTTTGCCCATCTATTTCACATAAATATGAAACCAAATTTAAAGTGCCAATAATCAATTGTACTAAGAAGAACTCGAATCAACCTTTATAATTTATTGTAAATTCTTTTCTTAGACCTCTAGAATTATTTCTACCACCCCAAAGAGGCCATCTAGGTTTACCAACTTATTTTACATAAATGTAAAGCACCATTATTACACGCATCGTCAATTATACTAAGTAGAACTCGAATGAACCTTTATTATTTGTTCTTACATTGGTTTCTTAGACTTCTAGAATTATTTCTACCACCCCAAAGACAACATCTACGTCCACCAATTTATTTTACCAGAAAAAAAAGGAAAAAAGGAAGACAATTAACGCTTTGTATTCGATTTTCCAGCGAAATTCATGCCAGAATCCACGCCATCGCCGCCGTACGGCTACCCACCGCAAGGAATACCGCCAGTCCAAGGACCAGTGGTCCAGGCACCAGCGGAACCAGCGCCAGCCGCATCCGGGAGCGCATCCGGCTCAGCGAGCGGCCCTCACACCGCTGGCGCAGCGCTGATCGGCAACCTGAACGGCATTCACAGCGTGATGTAAACCAGAATTAGGGGCAATAACAGTTCAACGATGCTAAAGGCTTTGTAAGAGCGACGAGAACCAGCGTTTGCATCGACAATTTGATCCCACTATTTAAAATACAGGTCTCCTCACTTACTCGAGCCGCTTCTCGGCTGAATAAACGTTCCAAGAGCTAACAGCTGACTCGTTAACTGCTTCAACTTGAGCCATTGGGCTCTTCGAGACGGTTTCTTTCGCTACAACAGAGATTAATCCAGCTTAGAACCAATTTTGGCGCTTGGTTTCCCTCGAAATGACTCAAATTTGAATTCAGAAGGTGCTTTAGTCTCTGTTTTGCAGAGTAAAATGAGTAAACGGACGCAATTAGTTCCTCTGTGCAGTTAATGCCTTAAAGAAGCAACTTTAGAGAGCAATTAAAGCAGCATTTCTCAAACTGCTGTCCCAGAAACATTTATGTTTGCTTTCTACATGATTTAAAGGGACTCTAGGGTTCCCTCGAAATTGCAGAAATACAAATTTAGCCTGGATACGCCTCTGTAACGCGTTAACTGCTTCAACTTGAGCCATTTGGCCCTTCGAGACGGTTTCTTTCGCTACAACAGAGATTAATCCAGCTTAGAACCAATTTTGGCGCTTGGTTTCCCTCGAAATGACTCAAATATGAATTCAGAAGGTGCTTTAGTCTCTGTTTTGCAGAGTAAAACGAGTAAACGGACGCAATTAGTTCCTCTGTGCAGTTAATGCCTTAAAGAAGCCTCGAAAAACAACTTTAGAACATCTCTTAAAGCAGTATTTCTCAAACTGTTGTCCTAAAAACATCTGTATTGCGATTTAAAGGGACTCTAGTGTTCCTTAAAAGTCGTTGAAGCTAAAAAGTCCTTAAAAAAAGTGAAATGTTTGAGAATCGCTGCGTTTGGGAAGCTGATTTTGCCCTCAGAACGTTTATTAACCGACGAAAGCGATAGCGATTTATCGTTAGGGAATAGATTTCTTGTGCATACTACTGTCGTCGATCTCAACTAACCGGAAGTTAACGAATAAGAGCCCTCGAGCCACGCGTGTACTCATCCTAAGGTAATCCTAGCTAAGCAGTTGGCATTAATTAAGATTGGGTCGAGGAAGCTGATCCAAGGTGGACGCTGTGTCGAGCAGACACGCGTGTCGACACGCGTACACGTGTAAATGTACATAAATTATTACAAATTGTCCATATAAGATTGAACTATACATATATATATATATATTAATGATAATTAATGCATATACAAATGATATGACTTATAATATATACATAGATAAACGCGAGGAGGAAACTGACAGAGGCGAGAGAGAGAGTGAGAGAAAAGGGAGAGGCAAGATTGGGAGAGTTGTACGGTGTTCGCTCTTTGCACTCTTATTTCTTAAGCTTCGCTCGATGGAAGAGGAAACGAATGTATGCTGTTTGTAGTTTTTGGAGGCAGCAATTTTTTGTTGTTGGAAGGTTCTTTGTATATTTTAAGAGAAATGAAGTAATTAGGGAGTATTTGGGTCTTGGCAGCGTAATAGTTGAAGCAGTGGCCCAGTAATCGAGAGAAACCAAATATAAGTTATTTATTACTATTTATGTAATCAATTTTTTGTTGTTGCAAGGTTCTTTGTATATTTTAAGAGAAATGAAGTAATTAGGGAGTATTTGGGTCTTGGTAGCGTAATAATTAAAGCAGTGACCCAGTAATCGAGAGAAACCAAATATAAGTTATTTATTACTATTTAAGTAAGCAATTTTTTGTTGTTGCAAGGTTCTTTCTATATTTTAAGAGAATTGAAGTAATTAGGGAGTATTTGATCCTTGTTTTTGGGTCTTGGTAGCGTAATGGATAAAGCAGTGGCCCAGTAATTGAGAGAAACCAAATATAAGTTATTTATTACTATTTAAGTAAGCAATTTTTTGTTATTATGCATTTGTTTATATATTGTCAGAGAATTGAAGTGATTGGATGGGTTTTGGTAGCGTAATTAAAGCAAAATTAAATTAGCAAAATTCAAGTAAGTTAAAGCAGTGGCCCAGTAATCGAGAGAAACCAAATATAAGTTATTTATTACTATTTAAGTAAGCAATTTTTTGTTGTTGTAAGGTTCTTTGTATATTTTAAGAGAACTGAAGTGATTGGGTGGGTCTTGGTAGTGTAATTAAAGCAAAAAGAATTAGCAAAATTTAAGTAAGTTAAAGGCAGCGGCTCAGTAATTGAGAAAAGTTCAGAGTTCGAGAGAAACCAAATATAAGTTATTTATTATTATTTAAGTAAGCAATTTCTTGTTGTTATAAGTTTCTTTATATATTGTAAGAGAATTGAAGTAATTGGGTGGGTCTTGTTAGCGTAATGGTTAAAGTAGAGGCCCAGTAATCGAGAAAAACCAAATATAAGTTATTTATTATTATTTAAGTAAGCAATTTTTTGTTGTTATGCGTTTCCTTATACATCGTAAAAAAATTTAAGTAATTAGATGGGTCTTGGTAGTGTAATGCTTAAAAATAGTGGCTCAATAATTGAAAAAAGTCCAGAATTCGAAAGAAACCAAATATAAATTATTTATTATTATTGAAGTAAGCACTTTTTTATTTTTATGCGTTTCTTTATGTATCATAAAAGAAGTAAATTAATTAGGTGGGTCTTGATAACGTAATGCTTAAAAGCAGTGGCCCAGTAATTGAGAAAGGTCCAGAATTCGAAAGAAACCAAATACAAATTATTTATTATTATTTAAATAAGCAATTTTTTGTTCTTATGCGTTTCTTTAGATATCATAAAAGAATTAAAGTATAATTAAATGGATCTTGGTAGCATAATAGTTGAAGTATTGGCCCAGTAATCGAGAAAATCCAGAGTTTGAATCGCAAACTTATAGAATTTTGATCTCCAATTATTTTTCTTCCACAATTTATACTTTATTAATTATTACATTCCACAAATATAAATTGCAACAAAGCTTTGAAAGCTCTCTAATTAATATAACTAACAAATAAAATTGTCTACAGGTAGCAAAGTGAAGCAGCGGCTACACATTGAAGTAAATTCCAATTAATTACTACTTTTGAATAATATAAAAAGTTATTTAATAACGAGATTGATGAATAATTAAGAGTGCAAAGGGTCGATTAACTTTCGTTGTTCTTCGCCAGCCGATTCACAGGGGAAGATTAGCAATTGTCTTAAATAAAAACAGGCAAGAACGCTTCGAAAGGATTGAGTTTCTCTGTTTCTGTTTAAGAAACAAACATTCTTCTGCTCTGTATCTAATATATTTAATTCTATAATTTCAATCAAGTTACCACCTGCCGTTGTTCTTCATTAACGACTAGCCTCGTCCATTTTAATAATCACAGCGCACTCTTTCTTCTTGAGCAGACGCACGAGTCGCTTAAGTGAAAGAAAATCAGTCCACGCTTTCTGAAATCGAGAAAAGAGTTACAATTTCTCAAGGATTACGAATTGATGCATCAATGGTCAAATTATTGGCTCCGTCGACTCAAATGCAAAGCAGTAAACGACATTTCTAAGACACCATGCAGCAGAATTCAGATTCCTCAATGCTCTTCTCTTCGTTGGCCTAATAGCTTAACGTTTCATCCACATTCGATTATTTCTTCTAAGCGAAACTAGAGTAAACTAATTTCTTCTTAAACTGCACGCAGGCATGCATTGGTAGACATCGTACAGGGTGTTCTAAATGGAAAAGAAGCCAGAACTTAAATCGTATCACTCAAAAGACGAAGTGAGACAAGTTTAAGGCAAGGAACACGTTTAAATAGTAACAAATCGCAGTTTATTGGAACAAAATTGCTATGAATAAGATTCATTTTGCTACGTTGTCGCTGTACCAGCAGCATTCGAGGCTCTTCAGCAAGTTACGACTACCTGCCGCCCCCCAAACCTTCTCCCTTTTCCTCCCAGACACTATAATTAGGTCTACGAACATTAGCGATTATTTAAGACACTTGTACAAGTGCAGACAGTCGAACGCCACTAGATAGAGTCACTTTCTATTGGACAGCCGGCCTGTGCTTGAAAAGTTAGTGAAGCACATTCGATGAAAGACTGTCTGTACGATACGTGAATCATCATTGTACGAGAGAAGGTTTCACTAATAGACAATTAAGGTATACAGAGAGAAAGAGAGTGAGAGAATGAGAGAGAGAGAGAGAGAGAGAGAGAGAGAGAGAGATGATTTAATAATCACGACAATTGTTTCAGTTAAGCATCATCCAGTTTACTAGTCGAAAAGTCTATATTCATCTAATTTTAGATGTTAATTATGTATATTAGCCTTAAATAAACGCAATTATCGAAAATAGGGGCTGTGTTTGTGTAATTCGCTCTCAGAAGAACGCTTTAAGTTCAGAGTCTTCAAAAGATCTTATTTTGAGTTTGAAAAATTGCAGAACTGTGTTAAAACAATTTAATAATTCAAATTTTATTCCTACAATCATGTATCAATTGTTAATCTACATATTAATAAGTATACAAGATAGTTTTCGCTAGTCCGTTGTAGAGAGAAGAGTTTTTTTAAGTTTCTTAAGTTTTCGTGCGCCAGAAAATGTTTATCCCAGAAATGAACCCAGAAATATTAACTAAATATCTATTACGCCAGTATATAAGTTTATTTATCAATAAATAATATAAATTCTCAGAAGAACGCTTATAAGTTTGTCTGGATTTTAATTAAAACATTAAATAATATTATAGTTTTAATATTTTAATTTTTTTCGTCTGGAAACAATTTAATAATACGAGTTTTATTCCTGCAACTAAGCATCGATTGCTAATCTACAGATTAATAAATATAAAAGGTAAATTTTGCTAGTTTATTTTTACAGAGAAATCTTTTTTTAAGTTTTCGTGTAGCAGAAAATGTTTCTCGCAAAAATGAACCCAGAAATATTAACTAAATATTTATTACACTAATATATAAGTTTGTTTATTAATAATAAACAAATTGAATTGCAAAAAATAAAGTAATTAATATTCTAATAATATATAAAAGAATTGAAAAGCATTGCGCGGTTCGTATCTCGCGCGTAGCGTTTGATCGCCACGCGCATGCGCAGTTGCGAAGCTGCGCGCGACGCTGCGAGGCGAAGCGCGCGTTGACGTCGCGCAGTGTCGACTCAGACGCGCTAAAGGAAGGATGTTCTTTTTTTACTCCACGAATATTGTGTTTAAATGCTTAAATAACAAGATTTTATCGAATTTCTGATTAAATTTTCTCTTTTTTATACACATTCGTCTCCTTTTACGCAAGCTAACAATTTTTTGGTGCCACTGAAATTTTGAAATTGGTTACAGCGCCCTCTGTGAATCAAGGACGGTCGATCGAGGAACTATTTTTTGAAATACGAACGCGTGACGATCGTGGCGCCGCTCAGCAGCAGACTCTTCCATTTGTCGACCATTTGTAAACATGGCTCCGGTGAGTTTTCTGTTTTCCAAGAAAAAGTAGTTGTAATTCGTGAATGTTTATAGTTGTTTCGAAAATATTTGACAAATATGAAAGAGTAGACTCTGTTCTTTTATTATGATGTATTTTTGTGCGTACTTTCGAAGTGATCGCAAGGATATCGACGGATGTAAACATTTGACGTAGAACACCATGGATAGCACATGTGTCCAACGTGAAGGCAAGTTTTTTGATTGAAGAATAGCAAAATGAGGAATTATACGTTTTTCAGACCACAGCAAAGAAACCCAAGGCGCCTACCAGCAAAAGGCAGGCCCTCCGGGGCAAAGGACAGAAGAAAAAGGTGTCCTTAAAGTTCACTATTGACTGTACGCACCCTGCGGAGGACAACATTATGGATGTAGCTAATTTTGTAAGTTTTCTACTATTCTATTTACTATTTCAGTGTCAAAACTTGCACTCGCATCTTCTTTAAACTCATTTCTAATCATTCGACAAAGTTTTAAACCCCTGCGCTTCGCTCAGTTTTGTATTTACATCTACCAGCTACTGCAACACATTTTTGCAGCGTAGCGATTGAAAAGAAGACTCATTTTGTGTGAAAAGGATTGCATGTGCTTGTGACGATGTTATATTATCTTAATATCTTCTAGTTATTAAGAAAACGAGCGATTTCTCTGTATTTGAGCCAACAGAGCGTTAAAGCTTAAATTTACATATGTTAAAGATGTTATGAAGGTTGTACTTACTTTGCAACAATTGATAAAAGATTGTTTAATTCCACAGGAAAAATATTTGCATGAAAGAATCAAAGTTGCCGGGAAAACGAACAATTTTGGCAACAGCGTCAACTTGGAAAGGGATAAGATGAAGCTCTCTGTTAATAGCGACATTGACTTCTCTAAACGGTGGGTGTTGTCTTGTACACACAAATAATAGTTACATTACAATTAATATTACTTTTTAACTCGTATACGTTAACTCTAGAATGTTTAAAAGGGTCGAGAAGCGTCTAACGAACCTCAAGTTTGTATAAACACGAAAATCATCTAATCTTGTGTTAAAAAAATGTATTTAATGAAGGTAAACGATAAAGACATTTATATTTGATGTTATTACAAGTTAACGATACAAAGATTAGTGTTTATTTTGGCTGTAACAAATAATATAGCTAAAAAATTGCGAATAAACGAAGTAGATGCATTATATGTGATTAATTTTGTAAATGCATTTTTTTTTAAATGAAATACTTTCTTGTTTTAACATTAAGATTCATATTTTTATTGCAAATGTACTTTGAAGGAAGAAAGATAAAAATTTGCAGCAATTTCAGTTTTTTAAAACAAAAGTGACCCTCCGTTAAGCATTCTAAGGACTTAACAACGATTTTTACCAAGACAACCGATATTTGCACTAATTGTATAACACGTTCTCGTAGGTATCTCAAGTATTTGACAAAGAAATATTTGAAGAAGAACAAATTGCGTGACTGGCTGCGCGTAGTGTCGAAAGACAAGGAAACGTACGAGCTGAGGTACTTCCAGATCAACAGCCAAGAGGACGACGACGAAGAGGACGCGGAGTGAAGTTCGTTTTAAATCGTTTTACAATTACAGAATTGTCTGTACATATTTCTACTAATAAAGAATGAAGCAAAAATTGTAATTCATTTTCGAAGACGAGATTTTGTTCTTCGATTGATTCACTGCGAAGAGACAAATCCAGAAAAATGATTGTCAGCATGGAAAAAGCGTAAGCTGAGTGTGTCAGCCAGTTATTTCTTATTATTAAAAACTCTGTACACATTTAGAATCCTTCGAAATTGTCCAAAACCTTTAATTAACAGCAAAATGCAATCTTTTTCAAGCGTAACATTTCATGTGCGAATAAAAGAGATTCTAAATGTAAATATTGTTAGTTCTGATTGCATTTGAGGAGTCTACGATCTTTATTTTGATTACGCAAACCTCTTCTGTAATAAGAAAATATTTGTAATTTAATTAGATTAATTTAAAGTTAAATGCAATTTTGGTACGTGTTTGAAATGTTGTTCAGAGCTCGAACGAAGGATTAAGAAATACGATTATCTTTCTTATACACGAGTGGGATTAAATTATATCTGACGGTTGCAAATTTATTGAGGCAGACTTGTTTATCTGTTAATTGCAACTGCGCAACCATTCTCATTATTCAGATAAAGCGTCAGAATATGTATTGGAACTCTTGAGAAACGAGTTCTTTGTCGCGTGAATGTGTACATTGTAAACTTTCCATAGATGACGTATTCGTGTCACGTTTGCACGAATGTGAGTACTAATTACCAAAAGCAAACTCAACGTGCAAACATTCGATTCTAAGTGTACAAGCGTTTATTACGAGTCGACGTGTTTTATTGGCACGTTAGAAGATAGCGTTAGTAGATTGTTATTCAGAAAATAGGAATTGTAATAATGCTCAACGAGAGAAGAAGCAAAAACTTATCCATCACGCGACAATGGACTTTTGTACTAATCTGTTACTCATCGTCACGTGTTCTGGCGTTCAGAACTCTTGTGAATTTTGTTTTTCAGTTATTTACAGGAAGACGAAATTAGAGAAGAATATTCAACGACAGAATGGAACTTTAGATTAGCTTTATTAAATTCAGGGGCGGATTATGCTGTCGCGTGGGGCTCTAAAAGTGGAACAAAACAAGTGGGGACTTTAAATGATAAAAAATTTAAAGCACCTTTCTTTTTAAAGTGATCCAGGAGTGGATTAAGACAAATGGGAACCCTGGATAGTAGTTTTGGATTATTTTTCCAGCTTTTCCTGTCATTTCAAAATTTAAGAGAAATGCAAAGCACTCAACCTTCTTTTTAAGGTACCTCAGGAGCGGATCAAAACAAATGAGAACCTCGAACAATACAAAATTTTAAAGTTTCTCGAAAAATAGAATTCAAACCTAGCGATCTTAAATTTACGATTTTTTATTTTTTGAATTATTTTTTCAGCTTTTTCAGTCATTTCGAAAATTTTAAAGTATCCCAGGAGTGGATTAAGACAAATGGGGACCCTGGGCAATACAAATTTTAACATTTTTCCCACTTTTTCTGTCATTTCAAAAATATTTAAAAAATTCGAATTTTAACGTGACTCAGGGGCGGATGAAGATAAATGGGAACCCTGGGCAAGAAAAATTTTAAAATTTCTCAAAATTTAGAATTCGAACCTAGAAATCACAAATTTAACAATTTTCGGATTATTTTCCAAATTTTCTTCGTCATTTCAAAAATTTTTATTTTAAGATTTTTAGGGCACTCTGTGCGATCACTTAATCCGTCCCTGGAAGGCATACAAAATTTTTGCAATTCAAAATTGCCTTTGGGGGCCCCTGAAGGAACCCAAAATTTTCATAAGTTGATACACTCCTTAAGAACTCGAAATTTCCATGACTTGATACGCCCCTGAGGTACTCGAAAATTTTCGTGACTTGATACGCCCCTGAGGGACCCCAAAATTTTTCATAATTTGATATACGTTGTTGAAGAATCGAAAATTTTTCATAATTTGAGATGTCCTTGAGGAATTCAAAAATTTTCATAACATTTGATACGCCCCTGAAGTACTCAAACATTTTCGTGACTTGGTACGCCCCTGAGGGGCCTCAAAATTTTTCATAATTTGATATACGTTGTTGAAGAATCGAAAATTTTTCATAATTTGAGAAATTTATTCAAAAATTTTCATAACATTTGATACGCCCCTGAAGTTTCATAATTTGAGACCCCTGAAGAACCCAAAAATGTTCAAAATTTGATATACGTCCCTGAAGAACTACAAAATTTTCATAACTTGATATAAGTCCCTGAAGAATCCAAAAATTTGTATAACATTTGATACGCTCCAAAAGAACCCAAAAATGTTCATAATTTAATGCTACACGTCCCTGAGGAATTCAAAAATTACCATAACTTAATACACCCCTGAAAGACCCAGCAATTTTCATAGCTTAACACGCCCCTGAAGGATTCAACAATTTTTATACCTGAAAAATGTTCACAACTTGAAACGCCCCTGAAATCCTGAAAATTTGTTCAACTTGGGGCCTCAAACTTACCTTAGTACATTCCTGCATCGAGCATCGTAACTTGATACGCTCCTGAAAAACCCAACAATTTTTATATCTCAACACATCTCTGAGGGACCCAAAAATGTTGACAACATCAAACGCCCCTGAAGAATTTTATTCGAAATTTGTTCTGCTGGGGGCCTCAAACTTACCTTAATACATCCCTGCATGAAACATCATAACTTGATACGCTCTTGAAGGCCCCAAAAATGTTCACAACTTCGAACGCCCCTGAAATCCTGAAAATTTGTTCAACTTGGGGCCTCGCACTTGCCTTAATACGTCCCTGCATGAAACATCATAACTTGATACGCTCTTGAAGGCCCCAAAAATGTTCACAACTTTATACGCCCCTGAAAATCCTCGAAATTCGTTCAACTTGGGGCCTCGCACTTACCTTGATACGTCCCTGCATGAAACATCGTAATTTGATACGTTCTTGAAGGCCCCAAAAATATTCGCAACTTCGAACGCCCCTGAAATCCTGAAAATTTGTTCAACTTGGGGCCTCGCACTCACTTAATACATCCCTGCATCGAGCATCGTCCAATCAGTGCCGCGCATATTCGCTGTTTCACAGCGGAAGCGCAGGGGCTACTTTGCGTGCGCGTAGACCGGAAGAGTGGTCCGCGGTGCGCAGAAGCGAACTGACGCACGGCGATTGTTGTGACAGAAGTGGAGGAGAGTATCGTCGTGTCGTCGTATTTTTCCAAGTCCCTTGGGATCGCCGTATGAGTCCTTCGTAGAAGGAAGAAACCGAATCCTCAGCCACGATCCGCGCCATCCACGAGGGGAGCATCTCGATTTGGAGTTTGCACGACGCGTGCAATCGCATCGAGGAAACGATGAAGTTTCACTACAAGGAGAAACACTCGTTCGAGAGGAGGAAGGTCGAGGGTGAAAAGATCCGACGGAAATATCCGGAAAGGGTCCCAGTGAGTATCGAATTAACAAACATCAGATTGCTCAGCTCGATTAAGAAACGTTTAGCGAGTTAGCTGCGAGAGCAACGAGAACGAGGAAGAAATGGTCGACTCATCGCGATTAAGGATCGCAATATAGTTGGTTGCGAGGCAGATTCGATCCGTATCGCAGAGGATTTCGTCGTCTGGAATGAGTCAAGGTCGGCAAACTGCGTCGCGCTTGCCTCGAGGAAGAGAAAAAAAAGGGAAACGATTCCTGCAGCGATTCGATTTCTCGTTTACTGCGAATTTTCTTTGCGCGTCCGTCTCGTGCTGTTGGCTGATACGTCTATCGATCGCGTTCTGCGGCCACAGCCGTAATTTTTCGATCTGCGAACTCGCGAGAAAGAGCTGAACGATCTTTCTCTGTTCTCTCGATTCCAAGGACGATTTAATCGTATCAGCTGATTTCTATTTAATCCACGATATGAGACACTGCTATCTTCTCTTACTTTTAAGACTTAAAATGTACTTAAAAATGTTCTTTTTCATTTCCAATGTAATCTGAAGATTAATTATTCTATTATTCAATTTTTAAATGATAGAGAATGTCTGTTTACAGCTTATTAATTCAACAACGTCAGGTTTAAATACATAGAATTTAATTTAAATCTCTTAGAGAAGAGAATGGTAGTCTCGCGATACTTAAAAATTAGAGAAAGAGCCATTAAGCATTTGTATATAAAATTTTGGGATGTATAAAACTTAAAATATAAATACTAAGATGTTTTAGTATAATTATATTACACGACGAACCTATGGTTCGCTTGCAATTGCTTAATTAGCTGTACAAACTAAAATCGCTTCTCTAAGAAGAAAATTACGAATTACGTTCAGAAAAAATAGTTTTTAGAAGACTTTAGATCTATATAATGTTGTAGAATACATTTAGGAGTCAGCTGACTTCTTTTTAATCCACAAGATAAGTTATTTTACTTAAGGGACTTAAAATGCGATTAAAAATGTTTTTTAATTTTCATTGTAATCTGAGGATTAATTATTCTATTATTCAATTTTTAAATGATAAAGAATGTTTGTTTATATCTTATTAATTCAACAACGTCAGGTTTAAATGCCCTCTAGCCATAGAAATTAATTTAAGTCTCTTAGTAAAAAGAATAACAGCTTAGCGATACTTAAAAATTAGAAAAAGAGCCATTAAATATTTGTATATAAAATTTTGGGATGCGTAAGACCTAAAGCGTAAATTTTAAGACATTTTAGTATAATTATATTGCATGGCGAAGCTCGAGAGACTTAAAATGCGATTAAAAATGTTTTTTAATTTTCATTGTAATCTGAAGATTAATTATTCTATTATTCAATTTTTAAATGATAGAGAATGTTTATCTATATCTTATTAATTCAACAACGTCAGGTTTAAATACCCTCTAGCCATAGAATTTAATTTAAGTCTCTTAGTAAAAAGAATAACAGCTTAGCGATACTTAAAAAATATGAAAAGAGCCATTAAATATTTTTATATAAAATTTTGGGATATATAAGACTTAAAACGTAAATTCTAACACATTTTAATGTAATTATATCGCTTGGCAAAGCTATGGTTTGCTCGCAATTGCTTAATTAGCTACAAAAACTAATATTGCTTCTCTGAGAAGAAAAGTACGAATTACGTTCAGAAAAAATAGTTTTTAAAAGACTTTAGATCTATATAACATTATAGAATACATTTAAGACTAATTTACGAGTTAGAAAATGAAATTACACTCATGAAACAGTGTAAACTCGCAAGCAGAGCTCGTTGTACAATTTACAAAGCTGCGACCGCAATAAACAGAGTAATATAATTAATTTAGAAGCTAGAAAAAGAAACTACATAAGTAAAACTCGCAAGCAGAGCTCGTTATACAATTTATAAAGAGTAGAACCAGCTGCGCTCGCAGAGAATGAAGTAACATAATTATTTCTAAAGACGTATGAATTTTTCAGGTGATCGTAGAGAAGGCTCCAAGAGCGAAGATCAGCGACTTGGACAAACAGAAATATCTAGTACCATCCGACTTGACGGTGGGCCAGTTCTACTTCTTAATCCGTAAGCGAATCCACCTGCGCCCAGAGGATGCCCTCTTCTTCTTCGTGAACAACATTATTCCACCGACAAGTGCAACCATGGGTTCTCTCTATGCGGTAATCAAATATAATAACAAAAACAGCTGTTTTTTGTTTACCGTTGGCTTACGTTGATGCTAATTCTTGTTCGCAGGAACACCACGAGGAGGATTTCTTTCTCTACATAGCGTACAGCGATGAGAATGTATACGGACACTAAGAAAGGAGTAAACGGATTCGAAAGAGGAGACAGCATCCAAACATAAGAGAGCGGACAACAAAAGTTTACCATCTACGATAATGTAGTCCTTTTAGAAAGCTTTTTGGAAGTGTTAACGAAATTATACCTTTAAACTGTCCTGAGTGATGATTCAAATATTCCAGCACCGTACGATTATCAGTTAATTTTGTTTATCGAATCGTTTCGACTCTACTATTCCTTTTCGTCTCTTTAAAAATCATTGTTTGCTCATCGCTGAAGCTTTCAGAGGATCCAAACGAACACGAGACGCATGGATCGTCTCTCTCTTTTTCTCTTCGCTGTGCAGAAAATCTGTTGGTCTCGAAAAGCTGAATTAGAAACCAGACAGGCGACTCTTAATCATTGTGAGGAACGAAGAAGAAGAAAAAAATGGAAAAAAAAAAATATATATATTTACGTGCATTAACGATTTATTTAAGAGGAAAACGCGAATTAACGTTCAGAATCGAGCATTCTGTATAGATATTTTATGTGATAGGGATTTTCCTCTCTCCTTCGTTTAGCTTTTAGTATTATTATTCTTATTCGCATGTGGTTTTAACATTATTCGATCGTAACAGAAAAAAACGAAGACTTTTTGCTGAACACGATGGCGAGGTGAAAATTTGTTGTAACGGCTGGATGTGGGCCAATAAAAAACTATAAAAACACACATGCTGCGGACGTAGTTATTCCCTGAATAAAAAAAGAGAGGCTCGCCTCGATCGCATGAGAGCCTGACTCTTGCTAAATCGAGTCGAAGCAGTGGCTCGTTCATAATTCACATGTTTTCGTCTTCTTCCATCAATCGTTAACATGTTTACCTGCTGACCATACCTTCGTACGCAGTCTAGCAAGCAGTTAGTAGCCAATCGCCTGGCGAAAGATGTCTGAGAACAGCACGCTGAGGAATAATGAGACAGACGTTAGAAACAGCTCGATCGATGAGGCGTACGTTACGTCTACTTACAATCTGAACCAAGAGGACAGCAACTGGATCGTAACGAACTCCTTCATAATCTTCACCATGCAGACGGGTACAAATTGCAGTCGAATGAAATTAAAGGGCGCAGCACACTTTCGTCCCTCTGTTTGCGCAGGTTTCGGAATGCTGGAGTCTGGATGCGTCTCTCTGAAGAACGAAGTCAATATCATGATGAAAAATGTGGTCGATATAGTGCTGGGTGGCTTAACGTACTGGGCGTTTGGGTTCGCCATGAGTTTTGGCACGGACAGGCTCAGAAACTCTTTCATCGGTCTGGGCGAGTTCTTGATAGACCCAGCATTGGATGATCGATTGATGGGACCAAAGTGTGCTGCGTTCTTGTTCCAATTGAGCTTCGCTACCACCTCGACTACCATTGTCAGCGGTGCCATGGCTGAACGGTGACTATGCTCAATGGTTTCGCTGTCCTCTCCTCTATGTAACACCACCATGCAATCGTAGATGTAACTTCAAAGCGTACTGCCTGTTCTCCTTTCTGAACACCATCGTCTACTGCATACCAGCTGGCTGGATGTGGAGCGACCAGGGTTTCCTGAAACGCCTGGGCGCGGTGGACATAGCTGGCTCTGGAGCTGTGCACCTAGTCGGTGGCACTTCTGGTAAAGCGTTAGCTGCATTCGCACCAAATAATACCAGTCGATACCCTAAAAATGCTCCGTTTATGGTAGCTCTTGCCTGCGCCATCGTTTTGGGCCCAAGACTGGGCAGATACGACAACGGACTGGACCCACTGCCACTTGGGAGCCCAGTGAACGCCATCATGGGCCTCTTCGTTCTCTGGTAAACTCAGCGCACCCACAAACTGCGTCAGAAACTAGTGAGATAGACTAATAAGCTACGATGATGGTAAAACGCAAGGTGGGGCTGGCTGGCTTTCAACAGTGGCAGCACGTACGGTGTCAGTGGTCAACGGTGGCAGTACGCAGCCAGAGCAGCAGTCTCTACGATGCTGGCTAGCATGGGAGGAGGACTAATCGGTCTTGGCTTCAGCCTGACCAACTCGAATGGAATCGACATTCTCAGTCAGATAAATGGCATTCTTGGGGCCCTGGTCGCAGTCACAGGTGATCCTCCCTGCAATAATCATTCGACGATGCCCAATCCAGCTGTTGGACCCCCAACGTTGGCTGTACGAAGTCAATCAGGCGGTTGTTTCCTTTTCAGAGCCTGGGAGGCGATAGTTGTTGGAATGATCGGAGCAACCATCACCTGTCTGGCCATGCCAATCCTGGACAGGATGCGAATAGATGATCCTGTGGGGGCCAGCGCAACGCATGGTCCTCGTCCTGCTCGTTTTAAGTCCCACGCAAGCCTATCTTCTAACTCTTGGCCTTTTATTGCAGGCGCAAGTGGAATTTGGGGCATCGTTGCCATTGGCCTCTTCGCAGATGATCCGCAGCCCCTGAACACCACCAGTGGACGAAGAGGACTGTTCAAGGGTGCGTAACGATGACTTTAATTTAGAAAACAGCTTGACGAACCTGTTTTCTTCTCCGCAGGAGGCGGATGGTACTTGTTGGGTGTCCAATGCCTCGCTGTCGTTTGCTTGGCACTCTGGAGCTTTACCGTATCAATTATTCTGTTACTGGTAATGCGTATAAAGTGTAATTCACATCTAACTTCTCATTAACAAATAATTAACAACATAATCCTTCTTTTTAGATGATCGATAAGGTGATACCAATAAGGATGAGCGTCCACGATGAGCTACTCGGTGCAGATCTAGTGGAGCATCGAATAAGACACATGCAGGTCTCCGTTGGAGCTTTCTCTAACTAATCGTAAGCTTAATTAAATTTTTAATTGCTCGTATTTGCAGATCGGAGTGACCAGAGCCATGTCTGCAGTTCGACCGCTGTCCCAAGAGCACGAATTGAAAAATGTGCACCCCGCAGGGATCAATCCTGGTGAGACGCATTCGATTAGAACGGATACACTGCTTCGTTAACTGTAAATGTTCATTTAAACCCCAGGTCACGACTCGTACATAGACAAGTACAGTTTTAAGAACCGTCTGAAGCATGGCAAGCAGTTTCGCAAGGGAAAAATACTGTCGAACAGCCCTCGAACGAACACAATCACTGACGCAGTATCGAACAACAAGAACAAGACCAATTTCGCTTGGATCGATTAATGTATTCTGTAAAAATTCCCTAGAAAATGTATAAATGTTATTCGCATTGGTTCGCACAGCACTGTGGCAACGTACAGTGTTCGCGTATGCTCGTACAGCCTTCTGGTGGATATACGAAGGCTTGCGCAGCTGTGCGAATGAAAATCCTGTTAAAAAGATCACAGATATAGTAAATATATAGTAGCATGGCACATACGTTGCAGTTTTTCTTGTTTTTAAGTTTCAGAAAATAGTTTTAAGGACGTATTGTTGTTCTACGATGGACAACGCTACGCAGTAACTGCCTCAATTTCTTATACGGTATCGTAGAGTAATAGTCTATTTACAATATTCGCTTAATCACTGTAGTTTCTCAGAAAATACTTGGCTTCTTTTCTTTCGTAGTAAGTACGCATGTGTACGATGCCTGATGGGCTACGTGGAGGGTCTGACTGCGTCAGAGGTGAACACATTAGTGTTTGTACCGAATGTAGGAAACGAAAACCCTGCGCTCTTCTCCTTTCGGTGAATAAATAATTGTGAGATGCGAGATGGGGGTCTGACGATGCTGCCTCGTACAGAGAATACTTGTTCGCAAGGGAACCGATGGACTGAGAAGAGAAATAAATGCTTCTGGCCTCAGCGTTACATGTTTATCGCTGCCCACTGAGTGATCTCCGTTGGCAAGCCGGAGTAATTCTTCACAGCCTCCATAATTTGCTGGGACGTCAGCAGAAATTTGTAGTGTTGGTACTCTTTCTCCACTTTTGCATTCGTGCCACCGACTGGCAACAGAAGCTCCAGATTCTGCAAGAATAAAAAGCAGCGCTCTTTACATTTCAAAGTGGCTTAAGTTCATTTATAAATTTTTTTTTTGTTGATCACAGTAAAATGCAAAACTTCTAAATTGATTAAAAATACCCATCAACTATAAAAAATGTTCTGTAAGGTTCTATAAAGATTCTAGATTTATCACCACGTCGATTCAGACCAAGAAAATTGGAAAATTTTGTATTAAAACGACTCTATACGAGGTGCGGTAGTAATTACTAAAATCTCAAATATCTTCTAAACTGTAAGCTTCACAGAAATTTTTGCTGATGAAAAATTGTGCAGTATAAAAAGGGACCATCTATTGGCAGAAATAGTTTTTTTTTAAGTGAAGGCATGTTGGATATTTTAAGGTCACCTTCATTTTTTTAAATGTAATGAAACATTTAATGACACTAATCTCATTATATTAATAAAATATTTATTCCAGTAGACTATTAAAATGCTCTTTGAGCATTGTTTATTCACACTGAAGTGAAAATATTATGCATATTTACTGCATAATGTTTAAAATACGTTTTTTTCATTTACTACCAAAACAATAAGTATTATCGCCTTTATCTGCTTTCTGTGACCTTCAAAGGCTTCATGTTACAGATCGTTGAACTCGTTTTAAAATGCTCTATCGTATCACAGAAGAAAAAGCATACCAATCCATTTGAAAAAATGAAGGTGACCTTCAAATATCCGCTATACCTCCACTTAGAAAAAAACTGTTTCTGCCAATTGATGGGCCCTTTTATACTGTACAATTTTGTATCAGCAAAAATTTCTGTGAAACTTATAGTTTCGAAGATATCTGAGATGTTAATAGTCACAGCCGCACCCTGTATAAAAACGTAAAATTAATTAAAATAGCGAAATATGCGGGACATTATGGACTTATTAACTATATTAGACTAATAGATAAATAAACAATAAATTTTTATACAATTTATGCAGTTAAAAAGCTTCAAGAACTGCAGAAATTGTATTTTTTTAAGTATTCTAAGTTTTTTCACATTTGAAGCATTTTAGATTGTGTCGAATGGAGTTTGCTTCTTTAAAATTTTTTAATTAATTCAATTGTTAATTTTTAAAGTAGCTCAACTCCATTTTTAGTCAGAAAATTGCTATTATTCGCTTATTAATTATTATTAGAGAAATATAAAATAAATTTCACATTCGAAGCATTTTAAATTATATCGAATGGAGTTTGCTTCTTTAAAATTTTTTACTGAATTTAATTATTAGTTTTTAAAGCAACTTAAGTCTATTTTTAGTCAGAAAACACCTATTATTAGCTTATTAATTATTATTTTAATAAAAATTGCAAATTTAATTCTTTAGAGCGAATTTAAGCGATATAACACATTAATACGTACATTTTTAATTTTATTCTAACTCTAAAATATCTCAAATTAAGTATAAAAGAACTTAAGTCACTCTCAAAGTAACCAAATAAATAACAAACACAATTCTTCGCTCTTACCTTGATATGTTCGAACGCCTTCATAATCACAGGCTTCTGTACAGTCTGTATAGAAGAATTCTGATTGGCGAACTTGATGTACCGATTGTAAATCACTTCGAAATTGAATGGCTCCCCTTCGTAGATCTCTGTCTCGTGTTTCATTGCTATTATCTGAAATAACAATGATTATTAAACAATATACTCTGCATAAACGAAAGAAGAGCGATTGAATTTAATTTAAATCTCTTAGAAAAAAGAATAACAGCTTAGCGATACTTAAAAACTATGAAAAGAGCCATTAAACATTTTTATATAAAATTTTGGGCTGCGTAAGACTCAAAGCGTGAATTTTAAAACATTTTAGTACAATTATATTGCATAGCGAAGCTCGAGAGACTTAAAATGCAAT
The DNA here is from genome assembly GCF_050948175.1 of Xylocopa sonorina. Taxonomy (NCBI): domain Eukaryota; kingdom Metazoa; phylum Arthropoda; class Insecta; order Hymenoptera; family Apidae; genus Xylocopa; species Xylocopa sonorina. Next base: position 2,686,453 of record NC_135208.1, read on the forward strand.
TAAAAATGCTTTTTAATTTTCATTGTAATCTGAGCAATGAATATTCTATTTTTTTATTGTTAAATGATAGAGAATGTTTATATATAGTTTATTAATTCAACAACGTCAGGTTTAAATACCCTTTGGCCCTAGAATTTAATTTAAATCTGTTAGAAAAAAGAATAACAGCTTAGCGATACTTAAAAAGTATAAAAAGAAGCATTAAATATTTTTATATAAAATTTTTAGATATATAAAACTTAAAGCGTGAATTCTAAGACATTTTAATGTAATTGTATCTCATGGCGAAGCTACGGTTCGCTCACAATTGCTTAATTAGCTACAGAAGCTAAAATTGCTTCTCCGTAATGAAAGCTATGAGTCGCATAAAGAAAAACTAGTTTTTAAAGGACTTTAGACTTGCATAAAATTGTAGAATACATTTAAAAGTCATTTACGAGTTAGAAAAATTAATTACACTCGTAAAACAGTGTAAACTCGCAAGCAGAGCTCGTTGTACAATTTACAAAGCTGCGAGCGCAGTAAACGGAGTAACACAATTAATTTACAAGCTAGAAAAAGAAACTACACGAGTAAAACTCGCAAGCAGAGCTCGTTGCACAATTTATAAAGAGTAGAACCAGCTGCGAGCTCAGTAAACGGAGTAACACAATTAATTTACAAGCTAGAAAAAGAAACTGTACGAATAAAACTCGCAAGCAGAGCTCGTTGCACAATTTATGAAGAGTAGAACCAGCTGCGAGCTACGCAGACTCACCAAACACATCTCCAAGACGGACAACCCTTCGAGCATCAGCACTTTGTCATCCTGCGAGAACATCTTGCTCGCCTCAACGAAGTCGTTCACCTCCAGCCACTGATGGTTCTCCGCCAGGGTGGAAACAGCAACCGCCAGGAAGTTTCTGAAGCTCCTTTCGCTGACGTCAACCTGATACATCCTCTTCAGCAAATTGACCATAGTCGCATTGCTGGTTAAGCTTCTGACGTACTCGTTCCAGACTGAACCGAACTGAGGATCAATATTGCAGTCGTCGTACTGTTCTTCTATTCTGTTCACATTCTCATCGTCCGGAAGGCTGAGCAGATGCTGGAACAGCTCCAGGCGATCATCGAAAGCTGACTTCGGAAGCTCTGAGCTGGACGATGTGTCTCCGGGGAACAGAAATATCTGGCGATGGGAGAATCTCGACTTCACCCTCTTCTCCAGCAGTTCTATCACGTCCAATCTGCAAGTCATGCCTATCACACATATCGGAGCCTGCGAACAAGAGTCTGCTTGAGAAATACACTCATCGGAAGCGGTTCGAGAGCCTCGAATCGAAGCTTTACCTGCGCAGACTGAGCCACGTCGAATAAATTGTACAGCAGAGTCTGATTGTGGTGCTCGCAGAACAAATCGAACTCGTCTAAGATGAAGATCACTGGCTTCGAGCGCTTCTTGTCGCCAGACTTCAAACAATCCAGCAGAAAGCTCAGGTTCTCAGCGAACGTGCCGAAAACCTTGTCTCCGACCACGTTCTCAAGCTGCATCTGGCGAGTGGCGTCTTTCAGGGCCAGTCGATCGTCCGTGTGGACCAGACCGTGAAGATTGACTATCAACGCGTTCTCCTTGAAGTTCTTCGACGTCGATAACTCCTTCAGAACGCTGTTCATCAACTGGAAGATTGAAAATGGGTATAAAGGCTGCGCAAAGGTGTGCGAAGACTCGCAGACTGCAACGAATGGTCCAAATCACACCGTAGTCTTCCCGCTGCCCCTCGGTCCAATCAATAATGCGGAATTGCTCTCGCCTGTGTCCACCGTCCTCTTCAACAGCTCCAATACGTGCAGCCTCTCCTTAACGTGGTGTCTGAACTTTGTTTCAGGGCACATAATCCTGCGCTTCAGATACTTTCTGGTTAACAGTATCATGTTGTCCTGGAAATCGATTGCCATGCTCTTTTTCTTGTTCATAGTAGCAATCTGAAATAGTTTGGAGGTTAGCTATCGAAATTCTGGTAAAAATCGCTCGAACGAGCGTGCACGGTCGCGATTCGACTCACGTTTACGTTTTCCAGTCTCGTGCGATGCGACAGCGTCCTCGAAAGAGCGAGAGAGACGGATCAGTGAAACATAACCTGAAAGTTTTTCGCAAAATCGATCAGAATGTCGTCGAAACGCACTCAGTTGGTAAATTAACTCGCTAGAAGGGTTTTATGATGATGAATTGGGTGAATTGTGGGTAGTTGTTGAAATTGAGGTTACGAAGTTAGGTTAGGTCGAGTTGTCACGGAAGATTGTTTACAAATCGAAGATGGAAGACGCAGAAGCCAAAACGGAGAAGAAGAATTGCACGTTTCTGTTTAAACGAAGGAAAATACGGAACTCTGCGACCAGGAAGCGGCGAACGACCAACGAAGGAAATGGTGAACGCGTTTAACCTAATTTCTCTGGTCTTTTTCTGCAGCAAATCCTAATTTTATTATGTAAACTCGATTAGAGATTTTTTGCAGGTTATGTGAATAATTGTTCGATAAATAATTTGTTTCTCATTGTAAAACGAGGTTAAAATTTGTAAGAAAAGAAATATATTGCTAATTTCCCTGATATTTTTAATGATAAATCGTAATTTTATTTTGTAAACTCGATTTGAAATTTTTTGTAGGTTATGTGAATAATTGCTCAATAAAAAGTTTGTTTTTAATTATAAAACGAAATTAAAATCTGTAAGAAACGAAATATATTACAAATATTGCTAATTTCTCTGATTTTTTCTACAAAAAATCGTAATTTTATTATGTAAACTCGATTAGAGGTTTTTTTTTGAGGTTATGCAAGTAACTTTTGAACAAAAACTTTGTTTTTTATTATAAAATGAGGTTAGAATCTATAAAAAACGAAATACATTACAAATATTGCTAATTTCTCTGATATTTTCCACAGAAAATCGTAATTTTATTGTATAAACTCAATTTGAGTTTTTTTTGTGAGGTTATGTGAGTAACTTTTGAATAAAAACTTTGTTTTTTATTATAAAACGAGGTTAGAATCTGTAAGAAACGAAATATATTACAAATATTGCTAATTTTTCTGATTTCTTTTAATGGTAAATTGTAATTGCATTGTGTAAAATTGAGTAGAGTTTTTTTGTAGGTTATGTGCGTTGTATGTAAATATTGATGAGGGTGTGTTGTTTTGTAAACAGAGAGCAGCGATGATGAGACAGCTGTTGTTAAGAAGGAGAAGAAGATGGTGGATAATAATCCGTTGAAACAGAGCGTGAGTATCTTGCGAAGGTATAGAATACCGTACTATAGGTATTGAATGGATTATGTTGTTTGTATGGTTTTTGATTCTAACAGATTTTGGTTGTACGATATTAATTCTAACAGATTTTGTTCGTATGGTTTTTGATTGTAACGGATTTTGGTTGTACGTTATCGATTCTAACAGATTTTGTTTGTACGTTAACGATTCTAATTGTATGTTAACGATTGTAACAGATTTTGATTGTACGATATTAATTCTAATGGATTTTGGTTGTACGTTTTTCATTGTAACGGATTTTAGTTGTGTGTTATCGATTGTAAGAGATTTTGCTTATATGTTATCGATTCTATTTGTATGTTAACGATTCTATTTCTGTGTTATCGATTCTAACAGATTTTGTTTGTAGAAATCCTATGGCTACTGTGGACATTGAGGCGCAGCTGTTGTAACGTACGATAGGAGTTTGGTAATTTCAATCATAAGTTTTTTGAAAAGCTTATGGTATCTAAAGAGCAAACTTTGCGAGAGACTACAGTATTAACGGAGCAAGGTTTTTCAGAGTCTACAGTATTAAAGGTGCAAGCTTTCTGAAAGCTTACAGTATTCTAAGTGCAAATTTTCCAAGAGCTTATGGCATTCTAAGCACAAACTTTCCAAGAGTCTGCAATATTAAAGGAGCAAGCTTTCAGAAAGCCTACAGTATTACAAGTGCAAGCTTCCTGAGAGCTTGAAACATCCTAAGCGTTAACTTTCCAAGAGCTTAGAGTCTTTTAAGCACAAACTTAGCAAGAGTTTACACTATTCCAAGCATAAACTTTCCAAAAACTTATAGCATCCTAAGTTCTAACTTTCTAACAGCCTACAATATTGCAAGCGTAAGCTTTCTGAGAGCTTACAGTATTCTAAGCGCAGACTTTCCAAGAATTTACAGAATTAGAGGAGCTTTCAGAGAGCCTGCAATATTAAAGGACCAAGTTTTCAGAGAACTCAAAGTATTGTAAGCTCAAACTTTCCAAAAACCTGCAATATTACAAACGCAAGCTTTTTAAAAGCTAACAGTATCCTAAACGCAAATCTTTCAAGATCTTATAGCATCCTGAACGCAAATTTTCCAAGATCTCATAGTATCCTAAGCGCAAACTTTGCAAGAGCTTATAACATCCTAAACGTAAACTTTGCAAGAGCCTCCGTAAGCTCTTAAGCACAATCTTTCCAAGAGCTTTTAGTATTCTAAGTTCTAACTTTCCAAGAATCTGCAATATTACAAGCGCAAGCTTTCCAAGAGCTGACGGTATCCCAAATTCAAGCTTTCTAGAGCCTACAACATAAAAATCTCAACGCTTCCAATCTCGAACAGTAGCCAAAGGATACCCAAACCCATAGCGATCACCAAAAACCCAAAAGTCATTTCATTAAACGCAGTGTTTTGCAGACGAACACAAGAAGATTGAAGCAGCGAAAGGAGTCAGACGATGACACCAGCGAGGAAGAATCCGTCACAGTGTCCTACAAGAGCACCAGGACACCCATGCCAGCCGGTCCAAGCGATCAAGGCGCAACAGCTATCTTAGAAACAGAGACAGAGAAGGACAAAGACGCTCAGGCTCTATTCGAGAAGGCTCAGAAGATAAACGAAGTACTTATCAATCAGAAAATTGTTCATCGATCAATAAAACAGTATTTCAGAGACTGTTCTACGTTTCAGGAACTCGAAGGAAAGGAAGACGACAAGATTTACAGAGGCATGAACAATTACGTTCAATATTACAAGAAAAAGGACACGGCAGCTGGCAACGCTTCCAGTGGGATGGTTCGAAAGGGACCAATCAGGGCACCGGCTAATCTCAGAGCCACTGTTCGATGGGATTATCAACCGGACATATGCAAAGACTACAAAGAAACAGGCTTCTGTGGCTTCGGAGGTCAGCAAAATCAAAACTTGCTCTCTTTGCGCTCTCTAAAATCATTTTTTTTTACTTTCAGACAGCTGTAAATTCCTGCACGATCGTTCAGACTACAAATTGGGCTGGCAATTGGAGAGAGAAGCAGCCACAGGCGAGTACAACAACAGTGGAGACGAGGACGACAAGAAATACGAGATCGACAGCGACGAGGACGCTTTGCCATTCAAATGTTTCATCTGCAGGAACAGTTTCACTGATCCTGTGGTGACGAAGTACGCATAGACTCGTTCTAAAGTCTAATCAGCTCTCTCTGACTGTTATTCGTTCCAGATGCAAGCATTATTTCTGCGAGAAATGCGCGTTGGAGCATTACAAGAAGACCACACGATGCTACATCTGCAACGTCCAAACCAACGGCGTTTTTAATCCAGCAAAGGAGCTGATTTCGAGAACGAAGGTGGAGGAGAAGTCGAGGGCAGTCGAGGAAGACCATTCGTCCGATTAATAATAAATTACCATCCGTTTAAGCGTCGCAATGCTGCTTTTTTACTGAACGAACCGCTCGACAGCGACCTGATCCTCGTCCTCTGATCCTTAATTCTTCATCCACGAGTTAATTGCCGGTTTTCTTGGACAGAATGAAAGAACATGGACTCGTCTAAGTGACGAGAGGTAGTATTTGCGTTGATTAGCGCGGGTAGAGGACAGTGGGATAGGTCGACAACCCTGGCTAAACGAGAGGGTCTAGATTTTCGCTTCTACGAGCCGTTCCACAAACACTCGACGGGATGACGTTGAACGAGGGGACGTAGACGCGTTGGTGGTCGGCTATATAGGTCGAAGGTGATGCCAGCGTCTCGTAGTTGTCCACCAGATCGATACGAGGGCGCAGTGTTGTTTGTTTCGCGCGAGTAAAGCGTTCTGGAGGCTGTTTCTGCTTCGCGATCGCGTTTACGACGTTGTACATTGAATATTCGCGTTCCACAGGGTCTGTTTAAGCGTGTGGGAGCAAAAAAAGCTGGGGTAAATAGTTATTTTGTCGTCAGAGAGGCTCGAAAGGCCCTCGCGTCCGCGACTTGCCCTCTCGTCATCGATTTCCAAGCACGCTGCGTGAGGATAATTATGCTGAGGGTAGACAGCGATACAGAAGAGTGCGTTTGACCGTCGACGAGGAGGAATCGCATCGCTGGACTCTGTTTTCGTGATCAAATGTGATGTGAATGGACCAACGTTGCGAACGAGCTCCCTTTGGAACTGACTTGGCCTTTTGTTGTGTTAATAATCGAATAAACTAGCAGAAAACAGTGCTGTTTCGATGACAATCCCTCAGTTAATTAATCGTTGAATATATGAGACTATAAAGTAAATTAATCGAGCCAAGAAGCTATGCTTTGCATCGTCTCGAACGAGCAGCTGTTCTCGACTCCCTTGGGACGATTAAATGCCAAAATAACGCAAGAAGACCAGATTTTTTGTGATAGAATCATCGTACAGTCTCTCAAGAGTCCTCTCTATCGTTTTCTTTGAGAATAACCGAAGAATAATCGACAGATCGTCGATCAACGCTCGAGACTTAACGCAGAGAAGTTATGGGAAGACTCGCTGGCGAGGAGGTCGCGTGGAAGGTGTTACTTCTCGTGGAACTCTTCTATTAACCAGGTAGCATCCTGTGCTTCTTGATAAACACGATACAGAAGGCTGCAGACCTTTTTTTTCAGAAAAAACCAGCTGCTAAACGTCCTCGTTCGATTGGACGAGTTTTGCTGTCTTTAATTACAGTTAATCGTCGATTTAAGCACCAGTTGTCGTGTTGCTGGTTAATTGCATGCGTGGTCGTTGCATGCGCGGGGGGACGTCGTTTTTCTCCGCGAAACAGCGACGCAGGGCGTCGTTGAGCGAAAAGAGAGCCTCGCGAGCGATGCTGTCCATGGAAATTGAACGAGTGCGCGTTGTAACACGTTGTTAATCGGCCACGTGCGGTTTCTGGTCGCCATCGAGCTGTTTCAGACGTTAACTCGGCTGTAATTAAGGAATAGCACTCGTTGAAACGATAATACAAACCCAAACGAGGGACGCAAGCTTCTTTATTTCATTTACTCGAACGTTTACGCAGATTCGTCTCGTTTTATCGCTCTGATACGAGCACTCGTTCATTTCTCGCTGCAATTAGTCCCCAGTGATGATTACAGGCTCTCGAAAAGCCTCATCGATCGTCGAATACGTAAATAAAGTCGTCAGTGCACGTTTAAGACAGAGTTGCTTCTTGTTCGATGGCTGAAAAATTTGTGAGAGCAATTATTAATCGATGTTCGACGATGAGGCTTACAAACGATCGGTTCTATATGCGTTTATGAATGCCTCTGCTGTCTCGATTCCTAGAATCTCTAAAAATAACGCGGTAGTTTCGTGTCGACTCGGTTCGCACGCGGTGGGACACAGATTTTTGGCTTTTATTATTTTTCTCAGACATTATTAAACACTTTGACGCACATTTTTGACTTTAAGATTGCCCTCAGAGAAACATATTTCTTTTTTCAATCATTGAAAGCGAAAATTATCACATTTTGCCACAGTTTTTATAAAAAAAAAACTTTTGACGGCTATAACCGTCATTTGCTCAGCAGATCATTGTTTCTGTCCAGAAGCAAATGACGGCTGTAACCGTCAGAATAATCTTTCGACGGTTATAGCAGTCATTTGTCTCTGAGATACCCAAATGTTCCAAAGCGAAAAAAAGCAACTAATACGCTGTCTGGCGTGCTGTCACTTTTTTTCCAGATGCGTTACTCGATAATCTAACAAGTGCACGCGTTAGAACACTTCGTACTAACGTTGTTCTTTTTTTATTACTTAAAATATACACGTCGGTTATAGCAGTCATTTGTCTCTGAGATACCCAAATGTTCAAAAGCGAAAAAAAACAACTAATACGCTGTCTGGCGTGCTGTCATTTTTTTTGCAGATGCGTTACTCGATAATCTAACAAGTGCACGCGTTACAACACTTCGTACTGACGTTGTTTTTTTTTTATTAATTAAAATACGCACGACGGCTATAGCCGTCATTTGCGTCAGAGTGTTAAAGGAGATCAGAAAGTGAGAATTGGAGGAGAAACTCGAGGAAGAAATATTGTCGAGGGTCGTGGACGTATCGTCGACGATGTTGATGGAACGCTGACACGTGTAGCTGTGTATATTTTATAAACGACGCTATAGATCCTGTCGACGAGCGTGGGCGGTCGTCGCGATCAACTTGTAGGAGTGAATCGATAAATTAACGTGTGCAGCCGCTGATACTGTATCGTCGAGGTGCTGTTGGGCGATTATAGGTGCCTTGAAACGTGCGTGCCTCGATGCATTTTCTTTTTTTTCCTTTTTTTTGCTCTCTCTCTCTGTGACGTTGAAGCGTTGACGTTGCAGCGTGATTACGTAGAATGTGGTTTCTCGAGCGTCTTTGAAGGTAGCTTGATGTTGTCTCGATGTTGTGGATCTGCAAGAAATGAAATATGTTAGAAATGTTGCTGGGTAGTTGTTTAAGAAAGTAGAAGAATTTGAGATAATGAAAATTTGGGGAAGTTTGAGAGGAGTTTTTCTAAAAATCTTAAAACATAAAATTGTATATAGAATATTAAAAATAAATTGAATAGAATATATTGCAAATATTGCTTAAAATCTTAAAATAGAAAATTGTAAATAATATATTGATTAAAGAATTTTTTTTTTTAATTGTAGAATGAAATCAGGATCTGTAAGAAATGAAATATATTGCAAATATTGCTTAAAATCTTAAAACAGAAAATCGTAGATAAAATATTGAATAAAGAATTTTTTTTTAATTGTAGAATGAAGTTAGAGTCTGTAAGAAATGAAATATGTTAAAAATATTGCTGTGTAGTTATTTAAGAATTTATATATCTTTTTTTTTTTTAAGAAAAAAGATCTGTGAAAGTTTGAGAGGGGTCTTCTAAAAATCTTGAACAGAAAATCATGAATGAAATATTGAATAAAAAATTCTTTTTTAATTGTAGAATGATAAGTTAGGATCTGAAGAAATATGAAATATATTGCAAATATTGCTGTGTAGTTATTTAAGAAAATGACAATCTCTAAAAGTATGAGAGAAATCCTCTGAAAATTGAAATTGAAATATTGAAACTTGTTGCAAATTCGAACGAGAATAATTTAGATAAAGAATTTTTTTTCATTACAGAACGCCGTTATTTATCTACGAGAAATGAAATATTGCAAAGTATATTTATTGACCTATATTTTTAAATACCGTGCGATTCTTCTCGAATTGAAGCCTCTTTAAATTGTAAAACTCAGTATCTTCAAAGTCGAGACGAAGGAAATTCAGCTAGCTATTGCCTGATATATCAAAATTATAAAAAAAAAAAAATAAGAAATCGACAATATTGAGATTCCTTTCGCATTGAAGCCTCTTTAAATAATAAAACGCTTTGTGAGCCTCTTAGAACCTCTTAAAATTGTAAAAAACTTGTGTGCGAGTATTTGAAAAGGCGAAACGAATAAAATGAAGCTATAACTATTGTCCACTATAGTAAAATTACACAACGTTGCAGATGGTTTCTGGCAGTGATGCCCTCGTCGTCGGAGGAAAGCCAGTGGCTCGTTGGCAGCGGGGGTGGTCTCGCGTCTTCTGGCGGTGGCACGTCGTCAGGACCTGGAGAACGTACGGTGAACATTAGAGGGGGATTATACACCGAGGAGATGGCTACTCAACCGGCGAACGCGAACACCGCTGGCGCGAACGCGGCCTCCGCCGATTCCGCAGAGCACGACCTGATCGACTCGACCGGCGACGCGACGCTCCTGGCGCAGTTTCACGAGGACGCTATCAAACAGGTTCGTTGACGGTCGTTTTATCCAAAATTCCCTGTAATTTTATTAAACATTTACTCTGAAATTTTATTAAAAATTGACATCGACTTTGTTAAATATTGACTGTGATTTTATTAAATATTGACTGTCTTTATTAAAAATTGACTGTGATTTTATTAAATATTGACTGTAATTATATTAAATATTGACTGTGACTTTACCAAAAATTTGACAACGATTTTGTTAAATACTAACTGTAATTTTATTAAATATTGACTGTCTTTATTAAAAATTTGACAACGATTTTATTAAAAATTGACTGTGAGATTTTATTAAAAATTGACACCGATTTTGTTAAATATTGACTGTGATTTTATTAAGTATTGACTGTCTTTATTAATAATTGACTGTGATTTTACTAAATATTGACTGTGACTTTATCAAAAATTTGACGATTTTGTTAAAAAGTGACTGTGAGATTTTATTAAAAATTGACATCGATTTTGTTAAATATTGACTGTGATTTTATTAAGTATTGACTGTCTTTATTAATAATTGACTGTGAGATTTTATTAAAAATTGACAGTGGTTTTATTTTTAAATTGACAGCAATTTTATTAAAAATCGACTGTGATTTTATTAAAAATCGACTGTGATTTTATTAAAAATTAATTATAAAGTAATAATCTTAAAATAATAGTAATAACCTTACGTTGTTATTATTATTTAGATTTGTCCTGGTGTCCATGCTGAGGCGTAGAAAGTTGGCTCGACTTTGGTTGAGTTCGCACATTTCTTCCATTTTCCTTTTTTTCAGTTGCGTTATTTATATGTCGATACTTTGCTTCGTTGTTTTCTGAAAGAAAAGAACTGTTTAGTGGAAACGATTTGGATAAAAGTTTTACTTACGCTGTGACGCTGCTTGATTTCTTTTGAATCGTCCATTTTGTATCGAAGAATCGAACGGTCGACCTATCTATCTTTTATCGAACAATCGATTTTCGATATATAAAGAACTCGAATTGAACGAAAGAAACGATTTGGATAAAAGTTTTACTTACTCTGTAATTTAATTTGGTTCGTCCATTTTTTATCGACAAATCGAACGATCGATCGATCTATTCTTTATCGAACAATCGATTCTCAATATATAAAGAACTGTCTATCAGAAACAATCCAAAGAAACATTTACTCACCACAACACTATTCAATAATTCAAAACCATCCACATTCAACCAATCAATCAATCGAATCTATTCTTCATCGAACAATCGATCCTACACCCAACATGGCTGCCAAATTCAACAACAAATTACAAAATTCAATCAGCCATTGTATTATATTAACCAACAAACCATCCCAGAGTCACTCGCGCGAATGAAATTTGAATATCGCGACTGCAAATAAAATCGCAATTATCGATATATCGATATATTATCGATTATCGATAATCGATTGTTCGATATATATCGAAGTATCGATAATCGATTGTTCAATATATATCGAAGTATCGATAATCGATTGTTCGATATATATCGAAGCATCGATCATCGATCGATAACTTTCACGAGACTTTCTCTGAGACTTGCAACGACCAATGAGCTCGCGTTGCTTCCAAATCAGCGCTCTGATTGACTGTCGCGACCAGCTCGACGGATCGAAACGAAATTATTGAACTTTTCCGTCCCAGCGAATAACAAAAACATAACCTATAGTAAATGGCGTCCTTTTTAGCCGAGTTATTTCTTTTACAAGTTTGATTACCATTTCACTGCCATTTTAGGTGTTTCCTTCTTCTTCCTTTCTCCGCATGTTCAGCATGGACGAGGTTTTAGACGAGTCGATCGCGAAAACTAAATACGAGTCGCGAGAGATACCCAGCTATTTGAACGATTTTCCAGTAAATATTTTTATCTTCCTCGATCTTCGTTGAGGTTATGTCTGCGAGCATCGATTTAACTCATGCACCATCTAAATCAGCTACAATAAGAATAAACAATAGAGTGATACGAAATATGTGTATATATATCATTAATTATTTGTATAGTTCAATAAACAATCTAATATTAATTATTTCGCAGGCTGGAGTCGGTTACTTCCAAGTGCTGGCCGCTCTGTGTACGGGCTTGAGCCTCGCAGCGGACACCGTAGAGTTCTTTGTAGTACCGTACATCTTACCGAGCGCCGAAGTCGAGCTGTGCATCGAGGACAACGAGAAAGGATGGCTCAGTTAGTTATTTACCACCTTACGTCTCTTTTTCGTGTGTTTACTTAAGAGTAATCGCTCTTCGTTTGTTACAGGCAATATTACTTTAATGGGTCTCGCGTTGGGCGGATTATTCTGGGGCGGTTTAGGGGACAGGATCGGCAGACGCAGGTCGCTGCTATCGGCGATGTCTGTGCACGCTTTGTTCAGTGGCGTTGCTACGTTCATGCCGACGTACGGCACATTTATGACTGCTAGATTTTGCTCTGCGATCGGGTAAGAAATCCTATTTACTCTGTTTACGTAATATGGTTTGGTGTTATTGGTGGATTACGTGTTTCATCACAGAGTAGGAGGATCCTTGCCGCTGGCATTTGCGTATCTAGCTGAATGCTGTCCGAGACTAAGCAGAAGTAGATGGGTCGGTTTGTTAGTAGCAGCCGGGGCGCTTGGTGGTGTCTACGCTGCTCTTTTGGCGTGGGTTGTGGTTCCTACGACCGGTGAGATGGTGGTGCTCGAGAACAAGGAACACTTCAGTGCTTGGCACCGCTTCCTGCTGCTCTGCTGGCTACCTGCGCTGTGCTCTACCGTTGGACTCATTTTTCTACCGGAGAGTCCTAGATATTTGGTGGAAGCTGGCAGAGACGTGGAGGCGATGATGGTTTATCAGGTACTGTTTAACATCCTGTGCTTTCGATCCAGAAATCCTTTCGATTCAAACTAATTGATGTCTTGTAGAGAATATACAAGAAGAACAATGCGCGTAAAGGCGCAACAGGTGCACAGTATCAGCTATCAGAATTAGAGCTTCCAACTAAAAGGCCTCGTGGTTTGGCACCGCCATCTCCTACAAATCACACCAGCGTTCTGGCTGATATAATTTATTCCATTGAAATGGTGAGAGAGTCCATAGAGATGGCTCGAGGGTTGTAATTTAACTTGTTATTGCATTTCTAGTTCTGGAATTCCTTTCTGGAGTTGTTTGTATCGCCCCATTTACGCATCACAGTAGTGCTTATAGTTATTTGGTCAACCGTGTCATTCGGGTATGCATCTCTGTTAAACAAGACAAATTATTGTTCGTTGTGATTTTATATAATGCCATGATTTTAATTAATTGTAGTCTGTACGGCCTTATGGTCTGGTGTCCTGAGTATCTGAAACTTCTGCGCGCCACAGAGTACAAGAACCACACAATACAGATCTGGGGGAAGGAGTACAAAGGCGAAGTGTTTAACGGTTCGCTAGAGAATTGTCAGTACAGAGATTCCACTTTTTTAAACTGCAAGTAAGTGAACGGAGAATAAAAACTAATTAATACTGCGAACCGTGTGTAAGAGCAAGTTTGTTTCAGATTTACAAAAATGGTATTCAGTCATGTAGATTTCGATAATTGCACCTTTCAGTCCGTAGAATTCAGTAGCATAAAATCTAGTAAAACTCACTTCACCTACAGCGTAATCGTAGACTCAAAGTATGTACTCTTAAATTACATTTAACAAGGATTTTCATTGCGCTGAGAGGCTAATTGATGTTTATTCCTGGTAGATTCATAGACACAGACCTGTCCGCCCAGGTATTTACCGGATGCAACCTGACAAATAATACAGAGTTAAGTTTAAGCGGTCCCTGCCCGACTCTGGACTTGGATTACAACATTTACATAGAAGAAGCGTTGCATGGCCATCTAGTTGCTCAATTGACCTTCGTGCCAGCGGCTGCTTTAGCTGGTTTGGCGCTGACAGTGCTCCAACGGCCGAAGATGATCGGCATTTCGTTATTTCTGTCGTCAGTAGCCGCGTTATGTTTGATCCTGGTGGGCACGAACAGCTCAGCGGTGCTGGGCTTCGAGGGTGGCTTCATAGCGGTCTTCGCCATCGCTTGGACCTCGCTCACGTTGGTCACAGTCGAAAGCTTCCCTACTCATTTAAGGTAAGCCTCTCAATTCTTAGAGAAAGCATCTATGTTAACAGTAAAACTGCACTCACGTTTGCAGATGCACAGGTTTTGGTTTCATAGCAGCCACCATAAGGATATGCGGCCTGATAGGAACCACAACTTACAAGACCCTGGTTGGAGCGCCCTTAATCGCGCCTGCATTGTTAACCGCGTTGCCGTTGTTGATAGCCAGCGTCGCGACGTTCAAATTGCCGCACACGCATACAGTTTTCTTATAAGGGACGCAGCAGAAGAGAGGAGGATCGCGAGGCTGTCGTATAAAAGACGTTTTTAATCTACATTTTAACGGGGAGACCGCGCTGACGTTTTTACGATTCGCGACAGGCAGGCACCGTGGGATCGGTTTTTTTTAGGGGAATCAGGACTGTTGCTTCTCGAACAGGCGCTGTGGCACGATCAGCTGATCGCATTACATATCTAGGAGCGTTCTGACGACGAATTTCGATGCACAAAAGCGCACAGAGATCAGAAAGGTCGTCGTTGTAACAGAAGGACCCAGGACGAGAGGTTTAGCGTTTCAGTTACACGAAATTCTTGACAGAAAACTGTCGCAGATGCGCGTACATTTGCGAAGGCAGTCGCCACGGGACGTGTCGATTCCAGTGGACGCTGAACGGATCGCGGATTCGTCGTCCACGACGAGAGATCAGTCTCGAAAGATATGGAATGTTGTTTATAGCGTATAGACGTTTCTTTCTGTTCCACGATTACGCCAGATAGGCATGCATGATCCCCAGAAAGTTTGCCAAGGACAGTGAACGCGGTGATTCTTTTCTATCCACGCTTTTCCGCCAATTCGACTAAGAAATTACGCTGTAATGTGTATGTATAGACGCGAATACGTAGAAAAGGGAGCCTCGAATCGAGTAACGCGCAGCTCTTTCTGCTTGGAAAGGGTGGATAATCTAGTAAAGGTGTATTCCACAACTTTGTTGCTTTTAAAAACTAATATCTACCAGCTTGCATTCACTCTAGAGCCAACTGAGAAGCATTTAAATGCTTGCGAACGCGACCATCCCGCGCCCAAAGGCTTGTCCATCCAACAGAATCGGAAGATTCGACGGAAATCCGAGAGATTATCGCCTCTAGTCAACTTCTAATCGTTTTTAAGGCTTACGAGACGCGCGCAAGAGACGAGAAAATTAAATTAGACGCATCAGACAGTTAGGAACGGAATAGATGACGTTATTTTTTACGAGATCGAGAGTTTTAATTGTAAAGAAAATTCGCTGATCACGCGTCGCGAGCTGTTTTAATTAGAATTTTAACCGTCGTCGTCGACGACACGCCAAAGCTGAGTGAAAAAACATGAAATACCACTGGTTCCTCGGTACGAACGACTACTTCTAGGCAATAAGAGCGTAAAATAAGTTCCACGAGAGACGATCGACGGAGTATCCATTCAATTCTTATCGAAACTTAAAGGGTATAGGTACACTAAGTATTTAAGAAAGTCTATTAGTGAGATAAAGAGACGAACTGCTGTTGGCAAACTTAATCACGTAAAGGTCTACGTCCCATTAACGGTTAGTGAATTTTTCATATCAGATTGTTGGCATCTCTAGTTTAAAAATGAGAAAGAAAGACAATGTTAACGTTTGATGAGCTGAGTGCTGCTAAGCGTCCTTTTAAAAGAAGTAGAGACGAGTTTAGACTCTGTTGCTCGTCTCTACTTCCTTCAATCGAACTTCTCGAACTTGTTAGTGGAACAAGCCTGCGCTGGCACTGCAATTGTTGAATGAAACCAACGAAAGATGGTAACAGAAGTCGTTGCGAGCAGAAATCTTTGTTGAAAAACTTGCTAGCACAGGCTGTTCCACGTGGTTAAAACTCGTGCTGCTCTAGCATTCGATCATCGCCCCGTAGATAATATATTTTAATCGACATATCACTTATCA